>NC_140586.1:102562625-103162625 GCF_964204655.1 Triturus cristatus | reverse complement strand
TCATTCACTTTTACCCATTTCTCAAATCTTGTGTTTAGGGCCCCTGGAAGCTTGAAAATCACTTTAAACATCTAATTTTATCTCTAAAAGTGATTATCCACGTACAAATGTGAATTGTAGTTCAAAGACGCAACATTTGACAATGGACCGTTTTTGTCGTTTCTGAAGCATGTCGTAAGGGGGGGTGGTTATCTCTTTCACCAAAAAACAGGCATTTTTGATTGAACAATAAAGGCCTCCAAATGTTATTTTATTCACTTTCTGGGGTGGAGAAATACTTGTTAAGGCCTCAGAATGAGTAAATTGGCGATTTTCATTCACTTTTATCCATTCCAAAATGCTTGTGTTTAAGGCCCCTGGACGCATGAAAATCACTTTAAACATCTCATTGTATCTTTAAAAGTTATTTTCCACGTACAAAGGTGAATTGTAGTTCAAAGACGCAACATTTGAAAACGGACCATTTTTTTAGTTTTTGAAGCATGTCGTAAGGGGGGGTGGTTATCTCTTTCGTCAAAAATCGGGCGTTTTCGCTTGAACAATAAAGGCCTCCAAATTTTATTTTATTCACTTTCCGGGGTGGAGAAATACTTGTTAAGGCATCAGAGTGAGTAAATTGGCCATTTTCATTCATGTTTACCCATTCCTCAAATCTTGTGTTTAAGGCCCCTGGAAGCATGAAAATCACTTGAAACATCTCATTTTATCTTTAAAAGTGATTTTCCACTTACAAATGTGATTTGTAGTTCAAAGACGCAACATTTAAAAATGGACCATTTGTTTAGTTTCTGAAGCATGTCGTAAGGGGGGGGTGGTTATATCTTTCACCAAAAAACGTGCGTTTTTGATAGAACAATAAAGGCCTCCAAATGTCATTTTATTCTCTTCCCGTGGAGGAAAAACAATTTTTAAGGCCGCAGAGTGAGTAAATTGGCCATTTTCATTCACTTTTACCCATTCCAAAAATCTTGTGTTTAAGGCCCCTGGACGCATGAAAATCACTTTAAACATCTCATTTTATCTTTAAAAGTGATTTTCCATGTACAAATGAGAATTGTAGTTCAAAGACGCCACATTTGAAAACTGATCATTTTTTTAGTTTCTGAATCATGTCGTAAGGGGGGGTGGTTATCTCTTTCATCAAAAATCAGGCGTTTTCGCTTCAACAATAAAGGGCTCCAAATGTTATTTAATTCAATTCCCGTGGAGGAGAAACACTTTTTAAGGCCGCAGAGTGAGTTAATTGGCCATTTTCATTCACGATTACCCATTTCTCAAATCTTGTGTTTAGGGCCCCTGGAAGCTTGAAAATCACTTTAAACATCTCATTTTATCTCAAAAAGTGATTATCCATGTACAATGTTAATTGTAGTTCAAAGACGCAACATTTGAAAATGAACCATTTTTTTTGTTTCAGAAGCATGTCGTAAGGGGGTGGTTATCTCTTTCATCAAAAATCAGACGTTTTCACTTGAACAATAAAGGCCTCCAAATGTTATTTAATTCACTTCCCGTGGAGGAGAAACACTTTTTAAGGCCTCAGAGTGAGTAAATTGGCCATTTTCATTCACTTTTACCCATTTCTCAAATCTTGTGTTTAGGGACCCTGGAAGCTTGAAAATCACTTTAAACATCTAATTTCATCTCTAAAAGTGATTTTCCACGTACAAATGTGAATTGTAGTTCAAAGAGGCAACATTTGAATATGGACCATTTTTTTCGTTTCTGAAGCATGTCGTAAGGGGGGGTGGTTATCTCTTTCACCAAAAAACGTGTGTTTTTGATTGAACAAAAAAGGCCTCCAAATATTATTTTATTCTCTTTCCGTGGAGGAGAAACACTTTTTAAGGCCGCAGAGTGAGTAAATTGGCCAATTTCGTTCCCTTTTACCCATTCCAAAAATCTTGTGTTTAAGGCCCCTGGACGCATGAAAATCACTTTAAACATCTCATTTTATCTTTAAAAGTGATTTTCCACGTACAAATGTGAATTGTAGTTCAAAGACGCAACATTTGAAAATGGACCATTTTTTTAGTTTCTGAAGCATGTCGTAAGGGGGGGTGGTTATCTCTTTCATCAAAAATCAGGCGTTTTCGCTTGAACAATAAATACCTCCAAATGTTATTTAATTCACTTCCGGTGGAGGAGAAACACTTTTTAAGGCCGCAGAGTGAGTAAATTGGCCATTTTCATTCACGATTACCCATTTCTCAAATCTTGTGTTTAGGGCCCCTGGAACCTTGAAAATCACTTTAAACATCGCATTTTATCTCTAAAAGTGATTTTCCTTGTACAAATGTGAATTGTAGTTCAAAGACGCAACATTTGAAAATGGACCTTTTTTTTAGTTTCTGAAGCATGTCGTAAGGCGGGGTGGTTATCTCTTTCATAAAAAATCAGGCGTTTTCGCTTGACCAATAAAGGCCTCCAAATGTTATTTTATTCACTTCCCGTGTAGGAGAAACACTTTTTAAGGCCGCTGAGTGAGTAAATTGGCCATTTTCATTCACTTTTAGCCATTCCAAAAATCTTGTGTTTAAGGCCCCTGGACGCATGAAAATCACTTTAAACATCTCATTTTTTCTTTAAAAGTGATTTTCCACGTACAAATGTGAATTGTAGTTCAAAGACGCCACATTTGAAAACGGACCATATTTTTTAGTTTCTGAAGCATGTCGTAAGGGGGGGTGGTTATCTCTTTCATCAAAAATCAGGCGTTTTCGCTTGAACAATAAAGGCCTCCAAATGTTATTTTATTCACTTTCCGGGGTGGAGAAATACTTGTTAAGGCCTCAGAGTGAGTAAATTGGCCATTTTCATTCATGTTTACCCATTCCTCAAATCTTGTGTTTAAGGCCCCTGGAAGCATGAAAATCGCTTTAAACGTCTCATTTTATCTTTAAAAGTGATTTTCCTTGTACAAATGTGAATTGTAGTTCAAAGAGGCAACATTTGAAAACGGACCATTTTTATAGTTTCTGAAGCATGTCGTAAGGGTGGTGGTTATCTCTTTCATCAAAAATCAGCCGTTTTTGATTGAACAATAAAGGCCTACAAATGTTATTTAATTCACTTTCTGGGGTGGAGAAAAACTTTTTAAGGCCTCAGAGTGAATAATTTGGCCATTTTCATTTACGTTTACCCATTCCTCAAATCTTGTGTTTAGGGCCCTTGGAAGCTTGAAAATCACTTTAAACATCTCATTTTATCTTTAAAAGTGATTTTCCTTGTACAAATGTGAATTGTAGTTCACAGAGGCAACATTTGATAATGGATCATTTTTTTAGAGTCTGAAGCATGTCGTAAGGGGGGGTGGTTATCTCTTTCATCAAAAATCGGGCGTTTTTGATTGAACAATAAAGGCCTCCAAATGTTATTTAATTCACTTTCTGGGGTGGAGAAACACTGTTTAAGGCCTCAGAATGAGTAAATTGGCCATTTTCATTCACTTTTACCATTTCACAAATATTGTGTTTAAGGCTCCTGGAAGCATGAAAATCACTTGAAACATCTCATTTTATCTTTAAAAGTGATTTTCCACTTACAAATGTGAATTGTAGTTCAAAGACGCAACGTTTGAAAATGGACCATTCTTTTAGTTTCTGAAGCATGTCGTAAGGGGGGGTGGTTATCTCTTTCACCAAAAAACAGGCGTTTTTAATTGAACAATAAAGGCCTCCAAATGTTATTTTATTCCCTTTCCAGGGTGGAGAAATACTTGTTAAGGCCTCAGAATGAGCAAATTGGCCATTTTCATTCACTTTTACCCATTCCAAAAATCTTGTGTTTAAGGCCCCTGGACCCATGAAAATCACTTTAAACATCTCATTTTATCTTTAAATGTGATTTTCCACGTACAAATGTGAATTGTAGTTCAAAGACGCAACATTTGAAACCGGACCATTTTTCTTAGTTTCTGAAGCTTGTCGTGAGGGGGGGTGGTTATCTATTTCGTCAAAAATCGGGCGTTTTCGCTTGACCAATAAAGGCCTCCAAATGTTATTTAATTCACTTCCCGTGGAGGAGAAACACTTTCTAAGGCCTCAGAGTGAGTAAATTGGCCATTTTCATTCACTTTTACCCATTTCTCAAATCTTGTGTTTAGGGCCCCTGGAAGCTTGAAAATCACTTTCAACATCTAATTTTATCTCTAAAAGTGATTATCCACGTACAAATGTGAATTGTAGTTCAAAGACGCAACATTTGAAAATGGACCATTTTTGTCGTTTCTGAAGCATGTCGTAAGGGGGGGTGGTTATCTCTTTCACCAAAAAACAGGCGTTTTTGATTGAACAATAAAGGCCTCCAAATGTTATTTTATTCACTTTCCGGGGTGGAGAAATACTTGTTAAGGCCTCAGAATGAGTAAATTGGCGATTTTCATTCACTTTTATCCATTCCAAAATGCTTGTGTTTAAGGCCCCTGGACGCATGAAAATCACTTTAAACATCTCATTTTATCTTTAAAAGTGATTTTCCACGTACAAATGTGAATTGTAGTTCAAAGACGCAACATTTGAAAACGGACCATTTTTTTAGTTTTTGAAGCATGTCGTAAGGGGGGGTGGTTATCTCTTTCGTCAAAAATCGGGCGTTTTCGCTTGAACAATAAAGGCCTCCAAATGTTATTTTATTCACTTTCCGGGGTGTAGAAATACTTGTTAAGGCATCAGAGTGAGTAAATTGGCCATTTTCATTCATGTTTACCCATTCCTCAAATCTTGTGTTTAGGGCCCCTGGAAGCTTGAAAATCACTTTAAACATCTCATTTAATCTTTAAAAGTGATTTTCCACGTACAAATGTGAATTGTAGTTCAAAGAGGGAACATTTGAAAACGGACCATTTTTTTAGTTTCTGAAGCATGTCGTAAGGGGGAGTGGTTATCTCTTTCATCAAAAATCGGGCGTTTTTGATTGAACAATAAAGGCCTCCAAATGTTATTTTATTCCCTTTCCAGGGTGGAGAAATACTTGTTAAGGCCTCAGAATGAGCAAATTGGCCATTTTCATTCACTTTTACCCAGTCCAAAAATCTTGTGTTTAAGGCCCCTGGACCCATGAAAATCACTTTAAACATCTCATTTTATCTTTAAATGTGATTTTCCACGTACAAATGTGAATTGTAGTTCAAAGACGCAACATTTGAAACCGGACCATTTTTCTTAGTTTCTGAAGCTTGTCGTGAGGGGGGGTGGTTATCTATTTCGTCAAAAATCGGGCGTTTTCGCTTGAACAATAAAGGCCTCCAAATGTTATTTTATTCACTTTCCGGGGTCGAGAAATACTTGTTAAGGCCTCAGAGTGAGTAAATTGGCCATTTTCATTCATATTTACCCATTCCTCAAATCTTGTGTTTAGGGCCCCTGGAAGCTTGAAAATCACTTTAAACATCTCATTTTATCTTTAAAAGTGATTTTCCACGTACAAATGTTAATTGTAGTTCAAAGAGGCAACATTTGAAAACAAACCATTTTTTTAGTTTCAGAAGCATGTCGTAAGGGGGGGGTGGTTATCTCTTTCATCAAAAATCAGGCGTTTTCACTTGAACAATGAAGGCCTCCAAATGTTATTTAATTCTCTTCCCGTGGAGGAGAAACACTTTTTAAGGCCGCAGAGTGAGTAAATTGGCCATTTTCATTCACTTTTACCCATTCCTCAAATCTTGTTTTTAGGGCCCCTGGAAGCTTGAAAATCACTTTAAACATCTCATTTTATCTTTCAAAGTGATTTTCCACGTACAAATGTGAATTGTGGTTCAAAGAGGGAACATTTGAAAACGGACCATTTTTTTAGTTTCTGAAGCATGTCGTAAGTGGTGGTGGTTATCTCTTTCATCAAAAATCGGGCGTTTTTGATAGAACAATAAAGGCATCCAAATGTCATTTTATTCTCTTCCCGTGGAGGAAAAACACTTTTTAAGGCCGCAGAGTGAGTAAATTGGCCATTTTCATTCACTTTTACCCATTCCAAAAATCTTGTGTTTAATGCCCCTGGACGCATGAAAATCACTTTAAACATCTCATTTTTTCTTTAAAAGTGATTTTCCACGTACAAATGTGAATTGTAGTTCAAAGACGCCACATTTGAAAACGGACCATATTTTTTAGTTTCTGAAGCATGTCGTAAGGGGGGGTGGTTATCTCTTTCATCAAAAATCAGGCGTTTTCGCTTGAACAATAAAGGCCTCCAAATGTTATTTTATTCACTTTCCGGGGTGGAGAAATACTTGTTAAGGCCTCAGAGTGAGTAAATTGGCCATTTTCATTCATGTTTACCCATTCCTCAAATCTTGTGTTTAAGGCCCCTGGAAGCATGAAAATCGCTTTAAACGTCTCATTTTATCTTTAAAAGTGATTTTCCTTGTACAAATGTGAATTGTAGTTCAAAGAGGCAACATTTGAAAACGGACCATTTTTATAGTTTCTGAAGCATGTCGTAAGGGTGGTGGTTATCTCTTTCATCAAAAATCAGCCGTTTTTGATTGAACAATAAAGGCCTACAAATGTTAATTTAATTCACTTTCTGGGGTGGAGAAAAACTTTTTAAGGCCTCAGAGTGAATAATTTGGCCATTTTCATTTACGTTTACCCATTCCTCAAATCTTGTGTTTAGGGCCCCTGGAAGCTTGAAAATCACTTTAAACATCTCATTTTATCTTTAAAAGTGATTTTCCTTGTACAAATGTGAATTGTAGTTCACAGAGGCAACATTTGATAATGGATCATTTTTTTAGAGTCTGAAGCATGTCGTAAGGGGGGGGTGGTTATCTCTTTCATCAAAAATCGGGCGTTTTTGATTGAACAATAAAGGCCTCCAAATGTTATTTAATTCACTTTCTGGGGTGGAGAAACACTGTTTAAGGCCTCAGAATGAGTAAATTGGCCATTTTCATTCACTTTTACCATTCCACAAATATTGTGTTTAAGGCTCCTGGAAGCATGAAAATCACTTGAAACATCTCATTTTATCTTTAAAAGTGATTTTCCACTTACAAATGTGAATTGTAGTTCAAAGAAGCAACGTTTGAAAATGGACCATTCTTTTAGTTTCTGAAGCATGCCGTAAGGGGGGTGGTTATCTCTTTCACCAAAAAACAGGCGTTTTTAATTGAACAATAAAGGCCTCCAAATGTTATTTTATTCCCTTTCCAGGGTGGAGAAATACTTGTTAAGGCCTCAGAATGAGCAAATTGGCCATTTTCATTCACTTTTACCCATTCCACAAATATTGTGTTTAAGGCCCCTGGACCCATGAAAATAACTTTAAACATCTCATTTTATCTTTAAATGTGATTTTCCACGTACAAATGTGAATTGTAGTTCAAAGACGCAACATTTGAAACCGGACCATTTTTCTTAGTTTCTGAAGCTTGTCGTAAGGGGGGGGTGGTTATCTATTTCGTCAAAAATCGGGCGTTTCGCTTGAACAATAAAGGCCTCCAAATGTTATTTTATTCACTTTCCGGGTCGAGAATACTTGTTAAGGCCTCAGAGTGAGTAAAGTGGCCATTTTCATTCATGTTTACCCATTCCTCAAATCTTGTGTTTAGGGCCCCTGGAAGCTTGAAAATCACTTTAAACATCTCATTTTATCTTTAAAAGTGATTTTCCACGTACAAATGTTAATTGTAGTTCAAAGAGGCAACATTTGAAAACAAACCATTTTTTTAGTTTCAGACAAGCATGTCGTAAGGGGGGGTGGTTATCTCTTTCATCAAAAATCAGGCGTTTTCACTTGAACAATGAAGGCCTCCAAATGTTATTTAATTCACTTCCCGTGGAGGAGAAACACTTTTCTAAGGCCTCAGAGTGAGTAAATTGGCCATTTTCATTCACTTTACCCATTTCTCAAATCTTGTGTTTAGGGCCCCTGGAAGCTTGAAAATCACTTTAAACATCTAATTTTATCTCTAAAAGTGATTATCCACGTACAAATGTGAATTGTAGTTCAAAGACGCAACATTTGACAATGGACCGTTTTTTTAGTTTCTGAAGCATGTCGTAAGTGGGGGTGGTTATCTCTTTCATCAAAAATCGGGCGTTTTTGATAGAACAATAAAGGCATCCAAATGTCATTTTATTCTCTTCCCGTGGAGGAAAAACACTTTTTAAGGCCGCAGAGTGAGTAAATTGGCCATTTTCATTCACTTTTACCCATTCCAAAAATCTTGTGTTTAAGGCCCCTGGACGCATGAAAATCCCTTTAAACATCTCATTTTTTCTTTAAAAGTGATTTTCCACGTACAAATGTGAATTGTAGTTCAAAGACGCCACATTTGAAAACGGACCATATTTTTTAGTTTCTGAAGCATGTCGTAAGGGGGGGTGGTTATCTCTTTCATCAAAAATCAGGCGTTTTCGCTTGAACAATAAAGGCCTCCAAATGTTATTTTATTCACTTTCCGGGGTGGAGAAATACTTGTTAAGGCCTCAGAGTGAGTAAATTGGCCATTTTCATTCATGTTTACCCATTCCTCAAATCTTGTGTTTAAGGCCCCTGGAAGCATGAAAATCGCTTTAAACGTCTCATTTTATCTTTAAAAGTGATTTTCCTTGTACAAATGTGAATTGTAGTTCAAAGAGGCAACATTTGAAAACGGACCATTTTTATAGTTTCTGAAGCATGTCGTAAGGGTGGTGGTTATCTCTTTCATCAAAAATCAGCCATTTTTGATTGAACAATAAAGGCCTACAAATGTTATTTAATTCACTTTCTGGGGTGGAGAAAAACTTTTTAAGGCCTCAGAGTGAATAATTTGGCCATTTTCATTTACGTTTACCCATTCCTCAAATCTTGTGTTTAGGGCCCCTGGAAGCTTGAAAATCACTTTAAACATCTCATTTTATCTTTAAAAGTGATTTTCCTTGTACAAATGTGAATTGTAGTTCACAGAGGCAACATTTGATAATGGATCATTTTTTTAGAGTCTGAAGCATGTCGTAAGGGGGGGGTGGTTATCTCTTTCATCAAAAATCGGGCGTTTTTGATTGAACAATAAAGGCCTCCAAATGTTATTTAATTCACTTTCTGGGGTGGAGAAACACTGTTTAAGGCCTCAGAATGAGTAAATTGGCCATTTTCATTCACTTTTACCATTCCACAAATATTGTGTTTAAGGCTCCTGGAAGCATGAAAATCACTTGAAACATCTCATTTTATCTTTAAAAGTGATTTTCCACTTACAAATGTGAATTGTAGTTCAAAGAAGCAACGTTTGAAAATGGACCATTCTTTTAGTTTCTGAAGCATGCCGTAAGGGGGGGTGGTTATCTCTTTCACCAAAAAACAGGCGTTTTTAATTGAACAATAAAGGCCTCCAAATGTTATTTTATTCCCTTTCCAGGGTGGAGAAATACTTGTTAAGGCCTCAGAATGAGCAAATTGGCCATTTTCATTCACTTTTACCCATTCCACAAATATTGTGTTTAAGGCCCCTGGACCCATGAAAATAACTTTAAACATCTCATTTTATCTTTAAATGTGATTTTCCACGTACAAATGTGAATTGTAGTTCAAAGACGCAACATTTGAAACCGGACCATTTTTCTTAGTTTCTGAAGCTTGTCGTAAGGGGGGGTGGTTATCTATTTCGTCAAAAATCGGGCGTTTTCGCTTGAACAATAAAGGCCTCCAAATGTTATTTTATTCACTTTCCGGGGTCGAGAAATACTTGTTAAGGCCTCAGAGTGAGTAAAGTGGCCATTTTCATTCATGTTTACCCATTCCTCAAATCTTGTGTTTAGGGCCCCTGGAAGCTTGAAAATCACTTTAAACATCTCATTTTATCTTTAAAAGTGATTTTCCACGTACAAATGTTAATTGTAGTTCAAAGAGGCAACATTTGAAAACAAACCATTTTTTTAGTTTCAGAAGCATGTCGTAAGGGGGGGTGGTTATCTCTTTCATCAAAAATCAGGCGTTTTCACTTGAACAATGAAGGCCTCCAAATGTTATTTAATTCACTTCCCGTGGAGGAGAAACACTTTCTAAGGCCTCAGAGTGAGTAAATTGGCCATTTTCATTCACTTTTACCCATTTCTCAAATCTTGTGTTTAGGGCCCCTGGAAGCTTGAAAATCACTTTAAACATCTAATTTTATCTCTAAAAGTGATTATCCACGTACAAATGTGAATTGTAGTTCAAAGACGCAACATTTGACAATGGACCGTTTTTTTAGTTTCTGAAGCATGTCGTAAGTGGGGGTGGTTATCTCTTTCATCAAAAATCGGGCGTTTTTGATAGAACAATAAAGGCATCCAAATGTCATTTTATTCTCTTCCCGTGGAGGAAAAACACTTTTTAAGGCCGCAGAGTGAGTAAATTGGCCATTTTCATTCACTTTTACCCATTCCAAAAATCTTGTGTTTAAGGCCCCTGGACGCATGAAAATCACTTTAAACATCTCATTTTTTCTTTAAAAGTGATTTTCCACGTACAAATGTGAATTGTAGTTCAAAGACGCCACATTTGAAAACGGACCATATTTTTTAGTTTCTGAAGCATGTCGTAAGGGGGGGTGGTTATCTCTTTCATCAAAAATCAGGCGTTTTCGCTTGAACAATAAAGGCCTCCAAATGTTATTTTATTCACTTTCCGGGGTGGAGAAATACTTGTTAAGGCCTCAGAGTGAGTAAATTGGCCATTTTCATTCATGTTTACCCATTCCTCAAATCTTGTGTTTAAGGCCCCTGGAAGCATGAAAATCGCTTTAAACGTCTCATTTTATCTTTAAAAGTGATTTTCCTTGTACAAATGTGAATTGTAGTTCAAAGAGGCAACATTTGAAAACGGACCATTTTTATAGTTTCTGAAGCATGTCGTAAGGGTGGTGGTTATCTCTTTCATCAAAAATCAGCCGTTTTTGATTGAACAATAAAGGCCTACAAATGTTATTTAATTCACTTTCTGGGGTGGAGAAAAACTTTTTAAGGCCTCAGAGTGAATAATTTGGCCATTTTCATTTACGTTTACCCATTCCTCAAATCTTGTGTTTAGGGCCCCTGGAAGCTTGAAAATCACTTTAAACATCTCATTTTATCTTTAAAAGTGATTTTCCTTGTACAAATGTGAATTGTAGTTCACAGAGGCAACATTTGATAATGGATCATTTTTTTAGAGTCTGAAGCATGTCGTAAGGGGGGGGTGGTTATCTCTTTCATCAAAAATCGGGCGTTTTTGATTGAACAATAAAGGCCTCCAAATGTTATTTAATTCACTTTCTGGGGTGGAGAAACACTGTTTAAGGCCTCAGAATGAGTAAATTGGCCATTTTCATTCACTTTTACCATTCCACAAATATTGTGTTTAAGGCTCCTGGAAGCATGAAAATCACTTGAAACATCTCATTTTATCTTTAAAAGTGATTTTCCACTTACAAATGTGAATTGTAGTTCAAAGAAGCAACGTTTGAAAATGGACCATTCTTTTAGTTTCTGAAGCATGCCGTAAGGGGGGGTGGTTATCTCTTTCACCAAAAAACAGGCGTTTTTAATTGAACAATAAAGGCCTCCAAATGTTATTTTATTCCCTTTCCAGGGTGGAGAAATACTTGTTAAGGCCTCAGAATGAGCAAATTGGCCATTTTCATTCACTTTTACCCATTCCACAAATATTGTGTTTAAGGCCCCTGGACCCATGAAAATAACTTTAAACATCTCATTTTATCTTTAAATGTGATTTTCCACGTACAAATGTGAATTGTAGTTCAAAGACGCAACATTTGAAACCGGACCATTTTTCTTAGTTTCTGAAGCTTGTCGTAAGGGGGGGTGGTTATCTATTTCGTCAAAAATCGGGCGTTTTCGCTTGAACAATAAAGGCCTCCAAATGTTATTTTATTCACTTTCCGGGGTCGAGAAATACTTGTTAAGGCCTCAGAGTGAGTAAATTGGCCATTTTCATTCATGTTTACCCATTCCTCAAATCTTGTGTTTAGGGCCCCTGGAAGCTTGAAAATCACTTTAAACATCTCATTTTATCTTTAAAAGTGATTTTCCACGTACAAATGTTAATTGTAGTTCAAAGAGGCAACATTTGAAAACAAACCATTTTTTTAGTTTCAGAAGCATGTCGTAAGGGGGGGTGGTTATCTCTTTCATCAAAAATCAGGCGTTTTCACTTGAACAATGAAGGCCTCCAAATGTTATTTAATTCACTTCCCGTGGAGGAGAAACACTTTCTAAGGCCTCAGAGTGAGTAAATTGGCCATTTTCATTCACTTTTACCCATTTCTCAAATCTTGTGTTTAGGGCCCCTGGAAGCTTGAAAATCACTTTAAACATCTAATTTTATCTCTAAAAGTGATTATCCACGTACAAATGTGAATTGTAGTTCAAAGACGCAACATTTGACAATGGACCGTTTTTTTAGTTTCTGAAGCATGTCGTAAGTGGGGGTGGTTATCTCTTTCATCAAAAATCGGGCGTTTTTGATAGAACAATAAAGGCATCCAAATGTCATTTTATTCTCTTCCCGTGGAGGAAAAACACTTTTTAAGGCCGCAGAGTGAGTAAATTGGCCATTTTCATTCACTTTTACCCATTCCAAAAATCTTGTGTTTAAGGCCCCTGGACGCATGAAAATCACTTTAAACATCTCATTTTTTCTTTAAAAGTGATTTTCCACTTACAAATGTGAATTGTAGTTCAAAGACGCCACATTTGAAAACGGACCATATTTTTTAGTTTCTGAAGCATGTCGTAAGGGGGGGTGGTTATCTCTTTCATCAAAAATCAGGCGTTTTCGCTTGAACAATAAAGGCCTCCAAATGTTATTTTATTCACTTTCCGGGGTGGAGAAATACTTGTTAAGGCCTCAGAGTGAGTAAATTGGCCATTTTCATTCATGTTTACCCATTCCTCAAATCTTGTGTTTAAGGCCCCTGGAAGCATGAAAATCGCTTTAAACGTCTCATTTTATCTTTAAAAGTGATTTTCCTTGTACAAATGTGAATTGTAGTTCAAAGAGGCAACATTTGAAAACGGACCATTTTTATAGTTTCTGAAGCATGTCGTAAGGGTGGTGGTTATCTCTTTCATCTAAAATCAGCCGTTTTTGATTGAACAATAAAGGCCTACAAATGTTATTTAATTCACTTTCTGGGGTGGAGAAAAACTTTTTAAGGCCTCAGAGTGAATAATTTGGCCATTTTCATTTACGTTTACCCATTCCTCAAATCTTGTGTTTAGGGCCCCTGGAAGCTTGAAAATCACTTTAAACATCTCATTTTATCTTTAAAAGTGATTTTCCTTGTACAAATGTGAATTGTAGTTCACAGAGGCAACATTTGATAATGGATCATTTTTTTAGAGTCTGAAGCATGTCGTAAGGGGGGGGTGGTTATCTCTTTCATCAAAAATCGGGCGTTTTTGATTGAACAATAAAGGCCTCCAAATGTTATTTAATTCACTTTCTGGGGTGGAGAAACACTGTTTAAGGCCTCAGAATGAGTAAATTGGCCATTTTCATTCACTTTTACCATTCCACAAATATTGTGTTTAAGGCTCCTGGAAGCATGAAAATCACTTGAAACATCTCATTTTATCTTTAAAAGTGATTTTCCACTTACAAATGTGAATTGTAGTTCAAAGACGCAACGTTTGAAAATGGACCATTCTTTTAGTTTCTGAAGCATGTCGTAAGGGGGGGTGGTTATCTCTTTCACCAAAAAACAGGCGTTTTTAATTGAACAATAAAGGCCTCCAAATGTTATTTTATTCCCTTTCCAGGGTGGAGAAATACTTGTTAAGGCCTCAGAATGAGCAAATTGGCCATTTTCATTCACTTTTACCCATTCCACAAATATTGTGTTTAAGGCCCCTGGACCCATGAAAATAACTTTAAACATCTCATTTTATCTTTAAATGTGATTTTCCACGTACAAATGTGAATTGTAGTTCAAAGACGCAACATTTGAAACCGGACCATTTTTCTTAGTTTCTGAAGCTTGTCGTAAGGGGGGGTGGTTATCTATTTCGTCAAAAATCGGGCGTTTTCGCTTGAACAATAAAGGCCTCCAAATGTTATTTTATTCACTTTCCGGGGTCGAGAAATACTTGTTAAGGCCTCAGAGTGAGTAAATTGGCCATTTTCATTCATGTTTACCCATTCCTCAAATCTTGTGTTTAGGGCCCCTGGAAGCTTGAAAATCACTTTAAACATCTCATTTTATCTTTAAAAGTGATTTTCCACATACAAATGTTAATTGTAGTTCAAAGAGGCAACATTTGAAAACAAACCATTTTTTTAGTTTCAGAAGCATGTCGTAAGGGGGGGTGGTTATCTCTTTCATCAAAAATCAGGCGTTTTCACTTGAACAATGAAGGCCTCCAAATGTTATTTAATTCACTTCCCGTGGAGGAGAAACACTTTCTAAGGCCTCAGAGTGAGTAAATTGGCCATTTTCATTCACTTTTACCCATTTCTCAAATCTTGTGTTTAGGGCCCCTGGAAGCTTGAAAATCACTTTAAACATCTAATTTTATCTCTAAAAGTGATTATCCACGTACAAATGTGAATTGTAGTTCAAAGACGCAACATTTGACAATGGACCGTTTTTGTCGTTTCTGAAGCATGTCGTAAGGGGGGGTGGTTATCTCTTTCACCAAAAAACAGGCATTTTTGATTGAACAATAAAGGCCTCCAAATGTTATTTTATTCACTTTCTGGGGTGGAGAAATACTTGTTAAGGCCTCAGAATGAGTAAATTGGCGATTTTCATTCACTTTTATCCATTCCAAAATGCTTGTGTTTAAGGCCCCTGGACGCATGAAAATCACTTTAAACATCTCATTGTATCTTTAAAAGTTATTTTCCACGTACAAAGGTGAATTGTAGTTCAAAGACGCAACATTTGAAAACGGACCATTTTTTTAGTTTTTGAAGCATGTCGTAAGGGGGGGTGGTTATCTCTTTCGTCAAAAATCGGGCGTTTTCGCTTGAACAATAAAGGCCTCCAAATTTTATTTTATTCACTTTCCGGGGTGGAGAAATACTTGTTAAGGCATCAGAGTGAGTAAATTGGCCATTTTCATTCATGTTTACCCATTCCTCAAATCTTGTGTTTAAGGCCCCTGGAAGCATGAAAATCACTTGAAACATCTCATTTTATCTTTAAAAGTGATTTTCCACTTACAAATGTGATTTGTAGTTCAAAGACGCAACATTTAAAAATGGACCATTTGTTTAGTTTCTGAAGCATGTCGTAAGGGGGGGGTGGTTATATCTTTCACCAAAAAACGTGCGTTTTTGATAGAACAATAAAGGCCTCCAAATGTCATTTTATTCTCTTCCCGTGGAGGAAAAACAATTTTTAAGGCCGCAGAGTGAGTAAATTGGCCATTTTCATTCACTTTTACCCATTCCAAAAATCTTGTGTTTAAGGCCCCTGGACGCATGAAAATCACTTTAAACATCTCATTTTATCTTTAAAAGTGATTTTCCATGTACAAATGAGAATTGTAGTTCAAAGACGCCACATTTGAAAACTGATCATTTTTTTAGTTTCTGAATCATGTCGTAAGGGGGGGTGGTTATCTCTTTCATCAAAAATCAGGCGTTTTCGCTTCAACAATAAAGGGCTCCAAATGTTATTTAATTCAATTCCCGTGGAGGAGAAACACTTTTTAAGGCCGCAGAGTGAGTTAATTGGCCATTTTCATTCACGATTACCCATTTCTCAAATCTTGTGTTTAGGGCCCCTGGAAGCTTGAAAATCACTTTAAACATCTCATTTTATCTCAAAAAGTGATTATCCATGTACAATGTTAATTGTAGTTCAAAGACGCAACATTTGAAAATGAACCATTTTTTTTGTTTCAGAAGCATGTCGTAAGGGGGTGGTTATCTCTTTCATCAAAAATCAGACGTTTTCACTTGAACAATAAAGGCCTCCAAATGTTATTTAATTCACTTCCCGTGGAGGAGAAACACTTTTTAAGGCCTCAGAGTGAGTAAATTGGCCATTTTCATTCACTTTTACCCATTTCTCAAATCTTGTGTTTAGGGACCCTGGAAGCTTGAAAATCACTTTAAACATCTAATTTCATCTCTAAAAGTGATTTTCCACGTACAAATGTGAATTGTAGTTCAAAGAGGCAACATTTGAATATGGACCATTTTTTTCGTTTCTGAAGCATGTCGTAAGGGGGGGTGGTTATCTCTTTCACCAAAAAACGTGTGTTTTTGATTGAACAAAAAAGGCCTCCAAATATTATTTTATTCTCTTTCCGTGGAGGAGAAACACTTTTTAAGGCCGCAGAGTGAGTAAATTGGCCAATTTCGTTCCCTTTTACCCATTCCAAAAATCTTGTGTTTAAGGCCCCTGGACGCATGAAAATCACTTTAAACATCTCATTTTATCTTTAAAAGTGATTTTCCACGTACAAATGTGAATTGTAGTTCAAAGACGCAACATTTGAAAATGGACCATTTTTTTAGTTTCTGAAGCATGTCGTAAGGGGGGGTGGTTATCTCTTTCATCAAAAATCAGGCGTTTTCGCTTGAACAATAAATACCTCCAAATGTTATTTAATTCACTTCCGGTGGAGGAGAAACACTTTTTAAGGCCGCAGAGTGAGTAAATTGGCCATTTTCATTCACGATTACCCATTTCTCAAATCTTGTGTTTAGGGCCCCTGGAACCTTGAAAATCACTTTAAACATCGCATTTTATCTCTAAAAGTGATTTTCCTTGTACAAATGTGAATTGTAGTTCAAAGACGCAACATTTGAAAATGGACCTTTTTTTTAGTTTCTGAAGCATGTCGTAAGGCGGGGTGGTTATCTCTTTCATAAAAAATCAGGCGTTTTCGCTTGACCAATAAAGGCCTCCAAATGTTATTTTATTCACTTCCCGTGTAGGAGAAACACTTTTTAAGGCCGCTGAGTGAGTAAATTGGCCATTTTCATTCACTTTTAGCCATTCCAAAAATCTTGTGTTTAAGGCCCCTGGACGCATGAAAATCACTTTAAACATCTCATTTTTTCTTTAAAAGTGATTTTCCACGTACAAATGTGAATTGTAGTTCAAAGACGCCACATTTGAAAACGGACCATATTTTTTAGTTTCTGAAGCATGTCGTAAGGGGGGGTGGTTATCTCTTTCATCAAAAATCAGGCGTTTTCGCTTGAACAATAAAGGCCTCCAAATGTTATTTTATTCACTTTCCGGGGTGGAGAAATACTTGTTAAGGCCTCAGAGTGAGTAAATTGGCCATTTTCATTCATGTTTACCCATTCCTCAAATCTTGTGTTTAAGGCCCCTGGAAGCATGAAAATCGCTTTAAACGTCTCATTTTATCTTTAAAAGTGATTTTCCTTGTACAAATGTGAATTGTAGTTCAAAGAGGCAACATTTGAAAACGGACCATTTTTATAGTTTCTGAAGCATGTCGTAAGGGTGGTGGTTATCTCTTTCATCAAAAATCAGCCGTTTTTGATTGAACAATAAAGGCCTACAAATGTTATTTAATTCACTTTCTGGGGTGGAGAAAAACTTTTTAAGGCCTCAGAGTGAATAATTTGGCCATTTTCATTTACGTTTACCCATTCCTCAAATCTTGTGTTTAGGGCCCTTGGAAGCTTGAAAATCACTTTAAACATCTCATTTTATCTTTAAAAGTGATTTTCCTTGTACAAATGTGAATTGTAGTTCACAGAGGCAACATTTGATAATGGATCATTTTTTTAGAGTCTGAAGCATGTCGTAAGGGGGGGTGGTTATCTCTTTCATCAAAAATCGGGCGTTTTTGATTGAACAATAAAGGCCTCCAAATGTTATTTAATTCACTTTCTGGGGTGGAGAAACACTGTTTAAGGCCTCAGAATGAGTAAATTGGCCATTTTCATTCACTTTTACCATTCCACAAATATTGTGTTTAAGGCTCCTGGAAGCATGAAAATCACTTGAAACATCTCATTTTATCTTTAAAAGTGATTTTCCACTTACAAATGTGAATTGTAGTTCAAAGACGCAACGTTTGAAAATGGACCATTCTTTTAGTTTCTGAAGCATGTCGTAAGGGGGGGTGGTTATCTCTTTCACCAAAAAACAGGCGTTTTTAATTGAACAATAAAGGCCTCCAAATGTTATTTTATTCCCTTTCCAGGGTGGAGAAATACTTGTTAAGGCCTCAGAATGAGCAAATTGGCCATTTTCATTCACTTTTACCCATTCCAAAAATCTTGTGTTTAAGGCCCCTGGACCCATGAAAATCACTTTAAACATCTCATTTTATCTTTAAATGTGATTTTCCACGTACAAATGTGAATTGTAGTTCAAAGACGCAACATTTGAAACCGGACCATTTTTCTTAGTTTCTGAAGCTTGTCGTGAGGGGGGGTGGTTATCTATTTCGTCAAAAATCGGGCGTTTTCGCTTGACCAATAAAGGCCTCCAAATGTTATTTAATTCACTTCCCGTGGAGGAGAAACACTTTCTAAGGCCTCAGAGTGAGTAAATTGGCCATTTTCATTCACTTTTACCCATTTCTCAAATCTTGTGTTTAGGGCCCCTGGAAGCTTGAAAATCACTTTCAACATCTAATTTTATCTCTAAAAGTGATTATCCACGTACAAATGTGAATTGTAGTTCAAAGACGCAACATTTGAAAATGGACCATTTTTGTCGTTTCTGAAGCATGTCGTAAGGGGGGGTGGTTATCTCTTTCACCAAAAAACAGGCGTTTTTGATTGAACAATAAAGGCCTCCAAATGTTATTTTATTCACTTTCCGGGGTGGAGAAATACTTGTTAAGGCCTCAGAATGAGTAAATTGGCGATTTTCATTCACTTTTATCCATTCCAAAATGCTTGTGTTTAAGGCCCCTGGACGCATGAAAATCACTTTAAACATCTCATTTTATCTTTAAAAGTGATTTTCCACGTACAAATGTGAATTGTAGTTCAAAGACGCAACATTTGAAAACGGACCATTTTTTTAGTTTTTGAAGCATGTCGTAAGGGGGGGTGGTTATCTCTTTCGTCAAAAATCGGGCGTTTTCGCTTGAACAATAAAGGCCTCCAAATGTTATTTTATTCACTTTCCGGGGTGTAGAAATACTTGTTAAGGCATCAGAGTGAGTAAATTGGCCATTTTCATTCATGTTTACCCATTCCTCAAATCTTGTGTTTAGGGCCCCTGGAAGCTTGAAAATCACTTTAAACATCTCATTTAATCTTTAAAAGTGATTTTCCACGTACAAATGTGAATTGTAGTTCAAAGAGGGAACATTTGAAAACGGACCATTTTTTTAGTTTCTGAAGCATGTCGTGAGGGGGAGTGGTTATCTCTTTCATCAAAAATCGGGCGTTTTTGATTGAACAATAAAGGCCTCCAAATGTTATTTTATTCCCTTTCCAGGGTGGAGAAATACTTGTTAAGGCCTCAGAATGAGCAAATTGGCCATTTTCATTCACTTTTACCCAGTCCAAAAATCTTGTGTTTAAGGCCCCTGGACCCATGAAAATCACTTTAAACATCTCATTTTATCTTTAAATGTGATTTTCCACGTACAAATGTGAATTGTAGTTCAAAGACGCAACATTTGAAACCGGACCATTTTTCTTAGTTTCTGAAGCTTGTCGTGAGGGGGGGTGGTTATCTATTTCGTCAAAAATCGGGCGTTTTCGCTTGAACAATAAAGGCCTCCAAATGTTATTTTATTCACTTTCCGGGGTCGAGAAATACTTGTTAAGGCCTCAGAGTGAGTAAATTGGCCATTTTCATTCATATTTACCCATTCCTCAAATCTTGTGTTTAGGGCCCCTGGAAGCTTGAAAATCACTTTAAACATCTCATTTTATCTTTAAAAGTGATTTTCCACGTACAAATGTTAATTGTAGTTCAAAGAGGCAACATTTGAAAACAAACCATTTTTTTAGTTTCAGAAGCATGTCGTAAGGGGGGGGTGGTTATCTCTTTCATCAAAAATCAGGCGTTTTCACTTGAACAATGAAGGCCTCCAAATGTTATTTAATTCTCTTCCCGTGGAGGAGAAACACTTTTTAAGGCCGCAGAGTGAGTAAATTGGCCATTTTCATTCACTTTTACCCATTCCTCAAATCTTGTTTTTAGGGCCCCTGGAAGCTTGAAAATCACTTTAAACATCTCATTTTATCTTTCAAAGTGATTTTCCACGTACAAATGTGAATTGTGGTTCAAAGAGGGAACATTTGAAAACGGACCATTTTTTTAGTTTCTGAAGCATGTCGTAAGTGGTGGTGGTTATCTCTTTCATCAAAAATCGGGCGTTTTTGATAGAACAATAAAGGCATCCAAATGTCATTTTATTCTCTTCCCGTGGAGGAAAAACACTTTTTAAGGCCGCAGAGTGAGTAAATTGGCCATTTTCATTCACTTTTACCCATTCCAAAAATCTTGTGTTTAATGCCCCTGGACGCATGAAAATCACTTTAAACATCTCATTTTTTCTTTAAAAGTGATTTTCCACGTACAAATGTGAATTGTAGTTCAAAGACGCCACATTTGAAAACGGACCATATTTTTTAGTTTCTGAAGCATGTCGTAAGGGGGGGTGGTTATCTCTTTCATCAAAAATCAGGCGTTTTCGCTTGAACAATAAAGGCCTCCAAATGTTATTTTATTCACTTTCCGGGGTGGAGAAATACTTGTTAAGGCCTCAGAGTGAGTAAATTGGCCATTTTCATTCATGTTTACCCATTCCTCAAATCTTGTGTTTAAGGCCCCTGGAAGCATGAAAATCGCTTTAAACGTCTCATTTTATCTTTAAAAGTGATTTTCCTTGTACAAATGTGAATTGTAGTTCAAAGAGGCAACATTTGAAAACGGACCATTTTTATAGTTTCTGAAGCATGTCGTAAGGGTGGTGGTTATCTCTTTCATCAAAAATCAGCCGTTTTTGATTGAACAATAAAGGCCTACAAATGTTATTTAATTCACTTTCTGGGGTGGAGAAAAACTTTTTAAGGCCTCAGAGTGAATAATTTGGCCATTTTCATTTACGTTTACCCATTCCTCAAATCTTGTGTTTAGGGCCCCTGGAAGCTTGAAAATCACTTTAAACATCTCATTTTATCTTTAAAAGTGATTTTCCTTGTACAAATGTGAATTGTAGTTCACAGAGGCAACATTTGATAATGGATCATTTTTTTAGAGTCTGAAGCATGTCGTAAGGGGGGGGTGGTTATCTCTTTCATCAAAAATCGGGCGTTTTTGATTGAACAATAAAGGCCTCCAAATGTTATTTAATTCACTTTCTGGGGTGGAGAAACACTGTTTAAGGCCTCAGAATGAGTAAATTGGCCATTTTCATTCACTTTTACCATTCCACAAATATTGTGTTTAAGGCTCCTGGAAGCATGAAAATCACTTGAAACATCTCATTTTATCTTTAAAAGTGATTTTCCACTTACAAATGTGAATTGTAGTTCAAAGAAGCAACGTTTGAAAATGGACCATTCTTTTAGTTTCTGAAGCATGCCGTAAGGGGGGGTGGTTATCTCTTTCACCAAAAAACAGGCGTTTTTAATTGAACAATAAAGGCCTCCAAATGTTATTTTATTCCCTTTCCAGGGTGGAGAAATACTTGTTAAGGCCTCAGAATGAGCAAATTGGCCATTTTCATTCACTTTTACCCATTCCACAAATATTGTGTTTAAGGCCCCTGGACCCATGAAAATAACTTTAAACATCTCATTTTATCTTTAAATGTGATTTTCCACGTACAAATGTGAATTGTAGTTCAAAGACGCAACATTTGAAACCGGACCATTTTTCTTAGTTTCTGAAGCTTGTCGTAAGGGGGGGTGGTTATCTATTTCGTCAAAAATCGGGCGTTTTCGCTTGAACAATAAAGGCCTCCAAATGTTATTTTATTCACTTTCCGGGGTCGAGAAATACTTGTTAAGGCCTCAGAGTGAGTAAAGTGGCCATTTTCATTCATGTTTACCCATTCCTCAAATCTTGTGTTTAGGGCCCCTGGAAGCTTGAAAATCACTTTAAACATCTCATTTTATCTTTAAAAGTGATTTTCCACGTACAAATGTTAATTGTAGTTCAAAGAGGCAACATTTGAAAACAAACCATTTTTTTAGTTTCAGAAGCATGTCGTAAGGGGGGGTGGTTATCTCTTTCATCAAAAATCAGGCGTTTTCACTTGAACAATGAAGGCCTCCAAATGTTATTTAATTCACTTCCCGTGGAGGAGAAACACTTTCTAAGGCCTCAGAGTGAGTAAATTGGCCATTTTCATTCACTTTTACCCATTTCTCAAATCTTGTGTTTAGGGCCCCTGGAAGCTTGAAAATCACTTTAAACATCTAATTTTATCTCTAAAAGTGATTATCCACGTACAAATGTGAATTGTAGTTCAAAGACGCAACATTTGACAATGGACCGTTTTTTTAGTTTCTGAAGCATGTCGTAAGTGGGGGTGGTTATCTCTTTCATCAAAAATCAGGCGTTTTCGCTTGAACAATAAAGGCCTCCAAATGTTATTTTATTCACTTTCCGGGGTGGAGAAATACTTGTTAAGGCCTCAGAGTGAGTAAATTGGCCATTTTCATTCATGTTTACCCATTCCTCAAATCTTGTGTTTAAGGCCCCTGGAAGCATGAAAATCGCTTTAAACGTCTCATTTTATCTTTAAAAGTGATTTTCCTTGTACAAATGTGAATTGTAGTTCAAAGAGGCAACATTTGAAAACGGACCATTTTTATAGTTTCTGAAGCATGTCGTAAGGGTGGTGGTTATCTCTTTCATCAAAAATCAGCCATTTTTGATTGAACAATAAAGGCCTACAAATGTTATTTAATTCACTTTCTGGGGTGGAGAAAAACTTTTTAAGGCCTCAGAGTGAATAATTTGGCCATTTTCATTTACGTTTACCCATTCCTCAAATCTTGTGTTTAGGGCCCCTGGAAGCTTGAAAATCACTTTAAACATCTCATTTTATCTTTAAAAGTGATTTTCCTTGTACAAATGTGAATTGTAGTTCACAGAGGCAACATTTGATAATGGATCATTTTTTTAGAGTCTGAAGCATGTCGTAAGGGGGGGGTGGTTATCTCTTTCATCAAAAATCGGGCGTTTTTGATTGAACAATAAAGGCCTCCAAATGTTATTTAATTCACTTTCTGGGGTGGAGAAACACTGTTTAAGGCCTCAGAATGAGTAAATTGGCCATTTTCATTCACTTTTACCATTCCACAAATATTGTGTTTAAGGCTCCTGGAAGCATGAAAATCACTTGAAACATCTCATTTTATCTTTAAAAGTGATTTTCCACTTACAAATGTGAATTGTAGTTCAAAGAAGCAACGTTTGAAAATGGACCATTCTTTTAGTTTCTGAAGCATGCCGTAAGGGGGGGTGGTTATCTCTTTCACCAAAAAACAGGCGTTTTTAATTGAACAATAAAGGCCTCCAAATGTTATTTTATTCCCTTTCCAGGGTGGAGAAATACTTGTTAAGGCCTCAGAATGAGCAAATTGGCCATTTTCATTCACTTTTACCCATTCCACAAATATTGTGTTTAAGGCCCCTGGACCCATGAAAATAACTTTAAACATCTCATTTTATCTTTAAATGTGATTTTCCACGTACAAATGTGAATTGTAGTTCAAAGACGCAACATTTGAAACCGGACCATTTTTCTTAGTTTCTGAAGCTTGTCGTAAGGGGGGGTGGTTATCTATTTCGTCAAAAATCGGGCGTTTTCGCTTGAACAATAAAGGCCTCCAAATGTTATTTTATTCACTTTCCGGGGTCGAGAAATACTTGTTAAGGCCTCAGAGTGAGTAAAGTGGCCATTTTCATTCATGTTTACCCATTCCTCAAATCTTGTGTTTAGGGCCCCTGGAAGCTTGAAAATCACTTTAAACATCTCATTTTATCTTTAAAAGTGATTTTCCACGTACAAATGTTAATTGTAGTTCAAAGAGGCAACATTTGAAAACAAACCATTTTTTTAGTTTCAGAAGCATGTCGTAAGGGGGGGTGGTTATCTCTTTCATCAAAAATCAGGCGTTTTCACTTGAACAATGAAGGCCTCCAAATGTTATTTAATTCACTTCCCGTGGAGGAGAAACACTTTCTAAGGCCTCAGAGTGAGTAAATTGGCCATTTTCATTCACTTTTACCCATTTCTCAAATCTTGTGTTTAGGGCCCCTGGAAGCTTGAAAATCACTTTAAACATCTAATTTTATCTCTAAAAGTGATTATCCACGTACAAATGTGAATTGTAGTTCAAAGACGCAACATTTGACAATGGACCGTTTTTTTAGTTTCTGAAGCATGTCGTAAGTGGGGGTGGTTATCTCTTTCATCAAAAATCGGGCGTTTTTGATAGAACAATAAAGGCATCCAAATGTCATTTTATTCTCTTCCCGTGGAGGAAAAACACTTTTTAAGGCCGCAGAGTGAGTAAATTGGCCATTTTCATTCACTTTTACCCATTCCAAAAATCTTGTGTTTAAGGCCCCTGGACGCATGAAAATCACTTTAAACATCTCATTTTTTCTTTAAAAGTGATTTTCCACGTACAAATGTGAATTGTAGTTCAAAGACGCCACATTTGAAAACGGACCATATTTTTTAGTTTCTGAAGCATGTCGTAAGGGGGGGTGGTTATCTCTTTCATCAAAAATCAGGCGTTTTCGCTTGAACAATAAAGGCCTCCAAATGTTATTTTATTCACTTTCCGGGGTGGAGAAATACTTGTTAAGGCCTCAGAGTGAGTAAATTGGCCATTTTCATTCATGTTTACCCATTCCTCAAATCTTGTGTTTAAGGCCCCTGGAAGCATGAAAATCGCTTTAAACGTCTCATTTTATCTTTAAAAGTGATTTTCCTTGTACAAATGTGAATTGTAGTTCAAAGAGGCAACATTTGAAAACGGACCATTTTTATAGTTTCTGAAGCATGTCGTAAGGGTGGTGGTTATCTCTTTCATCAAAAATCAGCCGTTTTTGATTGAACAATAAAGGCCTACAAATGTTATTTAATTCACTTTCTGGGGTGGAGAAAAACTTTTTAAGGCCTCAGAGTGAATAATTTGGCCATTTTCATTTACGTTTACCCATTCCTCAAATCTTGTGTTTAGGGCCCCTGGAAGCTTGAAAATCACTTTAAACATCTCATTTTATCTTTAAAAGTGATTTTCCTTGTACAAATGTGAATTGTAGTTCACAGAGGCAACATTTGATAATGGATCATTTTTTTAGAGTCTGAAGCATGTCGTAAGGGGGGGGTGGTTATCTCTTTCATCAAAAATCGGGCGTTTTTGATTGAACAATAAAGGCCTCCAAATGTTATTTAATTCACTTTCTGGGGTGGAGAAACACTGTTTAAGGCCTCAGAATGAGTAAATTGGCCATTTTCATTCACTTTTACCATTCCACAAATATTGTGTTTAAGGCTCCTGGAAGCATGAAAATCACTTGAAACATCTCATTTTATCTTTAAAAGTGATTTTCCACTTACAAATGTGAATTGTAGTTCAAAGAAGCAACGTTTGAAAATGGACCATTCTTTTAGTTTCTGAAGCATGCCGTAAGGGGGGGTGGTTATCTCTTTCACCAAAAAACAGGCGTTTTTAATTGAACAATAAAGGCCTCCAAATGTTATTTTATTCCCTTTCCAGGGTGGAGAAATACTTGTTAAGGCCTCAGAATGAGCAAATTGGCCATTTTCATTCACTTTTACCCATTCCACAAATATTGTGTTTAAGGCCCCTGGACCCATGAAAATAACTTTAAACATCTCATTTTATCTTTAAATGTGATTTTCCACGTACAAATGTGAATTGTAGTTCAAAGACGCAACATTTGAAACCGGACCATTTTTCTTAGTTTCTGAAGCTTGTCGTAAGGGGGGGTGGTTATCTATTTCGTCAAAAATCGGGCGTTTTCGCTTGAACAATAAAGGCCTCCAAATGTTATTTTATTCACTTTCCGGGGTCGAGAAATACTTGTTAAGGCCTCAGAGTGAGTAAAGTGGCCATTTTCATTCATGTTTACCCATTCCTCAAATCTTGTGTTTAGGGCCCCTGGAAGCTTGAAAATCACTTTAAACATCTCATTTTATCTTTAAAAGTGATTTTCCACGTACAAATGTTAATTGTAGTTCAAAGAGGCAACATTTGAAAACAAACCATTTTTTTAGTTTCAGAAGCATGTCATAAGGGGGGGTGGTTATCTCTTTCATCAAAAATCAGGCGTTTTCACTTGAACAATGAAGGCCTCCAAATGTTATTTAATTCACTTCCCGTGGAGGAGAAACACTTTCTAAGGCCTCAGAGTGAGTAAATTGGCCATTTTCATTCACTTTTACCCATTTCTCAAATCTTGTGTTTAGGGCCCCTGGAAGCTTGAAAATCACTTTAAACATCTAATTTTATCTCTAAAAGTGATTATCCACGTACAAATGTGAATTGTAGTTCAAAGACGCAACATTTGACAATGGACCGTTTTTTTAGTTTCTGAAGCATGTCGTAAGTGGGGGTGGTTATCTCTTTCATCAAAAATCGGGCGTTTTTGATAGAACAATAAAGGCATCCAAATGTCATTTTATTCTCTTCCCGTGGAGGAAAAACACTTTTTAAGGCCGCAGAGTGAGTAAATTGGCCATTTTCATTCACTTTTACCCATTCCAAAAATCTTGTGTTTAAGGCCCCTGGACGCATGAAAATCACTTTAAACATCTCATTTTTTCTTTAAAAGTGATTTTCCACGTACAAATGTGAATTGTAGTTCAAAGACGCCACATTTGAAAACGGACCATATTTTTTAGTTTCTGAAGCATGTCGTAAGGGGGGGTGGTTATCTCTTTCATCAAAAATCAGGCGTTTTCGCTTGAACAATAAAGGCCTCCAAATGTTATTTTATTCACTTTCCGGGGTGGAGAAATACTTGTTAAGGCCTCAGAGTGAGTAAATTGGCCATTTTCATTCATGTTTAACCATTCCTCAAATCTTGTGTTTAAGGCCCCTGGAAGCATGAAAATCGCTTTAAACGTCTCATTTTATCTTTAAAAGTGATTTTCCTTGTACAAATGTGAATTGTAGTTCAAAGAGGCAACATTTGAAAACGGACCATTTTTATAGTTTCTGAAGCATGTCGTAAGGGTGGTGGTTATCTCTTTCATCAAAAATCAGCCGTTTTTGATTGAACAATAAAGGCCTACAAATGTTATTTAATTCACTTTCTGGGGTGGAGAAAAACTTTTTAAGGCCTCAGAGTGAATAATTTGGCCATTTTCATTTACGTTTACCCATTCCTCAAATCTTGTGTTTAGGGCCCCTGGAAGCTTGAAAATCACTTTAAACATCTCATTTTATCTTTAAAAGTGATTTTCCTTGTACAAATGTGAATTGTAGTTCACAGAGGCAACATTTGATAATGGATCATTTTTTTAGAGTCTGAAGCATGTCGTAAGGGGGGGGTGGTTATCTCTTTCATCAAAAATCGGGCGTTTTTGATTGAACAATAAAGGCCTCCAAATGTTATTTAATTCACTTTCTGGGGTGGAGAAACACTGTTTAAGGCCTCAGAATGAGTAAATTGGCCATTTTCATTCACTTTTACCATTCCACAAATATTGTGTTTAAGGCTCCTGGAAGCATGAAAATCACTTGAAACATCTCATTTTATCTTTAAAAGTGATTTTCCACTTACAAATGTGAATTGTAGTTCAAAGAAGCAACGTTTGAAAATGGACCATTCTTTTAGTTTCTGAAGCATGCCGTAAGGGGGGGTGGTTATCTCTTTCACCAAAAAACAGGCGTTTTTAATTGAACAATAAAGGCCTCCAAATGTTATTTTATTCCCTTTCCAGGGTGGAGAAATACTTGTTAAGGCCTCAGAATGAGCAAATTGGCCATTTTCATTCACTTTTACCCATTCCACAAATATTGTGTTTAAGGCCCCTGGACCCATGAAAATAACTTTAAACATCTCATTTTATCTTTAAATGTGATTTTCCACGTACAAATGTGAATTGTAGTTCAAAGACGCAACATTTGAAACCGGACCATTTTTCTTAGTTTCTGAAGCTTGTCGTAAGGGGGGGTGGTTATCTATTTCGTCAAAAATCGGGCGTTTTCGCTTGAACAATAAAGGCCTCCAAATGTTATTTTATTCACTTTCCGGGGTCGAGAAATACTTGTTAAGGCCTCAGAGTGAGTAAAGTGGCCATTTTCATTCATGTTTACCCATTCCTCAAATCTTGTGTTTAGGGCCCCTGGAAGCTTGAAAATCACTTTAAACATCTCATTTTATCTTTAAAAGTGATTTTCCACGTACAAATGTTAATTGTAGTTCAAAGAGGCAACATTTGAAAACAAACCATTTTTTTAGTTTCAGAAGCATGTCGTAAGGGGGGGTGGTTATCTCTTTCATCAAAAATCAGGCGTTTTCACTTGAACAATGAAGGCCTCCAAATGTTATTTAATTCACTTCCCGTGGAGGAGAAACACTTTCTAAGGCCTCAGAGTGAGTAAATTGGCCATTTTCATTCACTTTTACCCATTTCTCAAATCTTGTGTTTAGGGCCCCTGGAAGCTTGAAAATCACTTTAAACATCTAATTTTATCTCTAAAAGTGATTATCCACGTACAAATGTGAATTGTAGTTCAAAGACGCAACATTTGACAATGGACCGTTTTTTTAGTTTCTGAAGCATGTCGTAAGTGGGGGTGGTTATCTCTTTCATCAAAAATCGGGCGTTTTTGATAGAACAATAAAGGCATTCAAATGTCATTTTATTCTCTTCCCGTGGAGGAAAAACACTTTTTAAGGCCGCAGAGTGAGTAAATTGGCCATTTTCATTCACTTTTACCCATTCCAAAAATCTTGTGTTTAAGGCCCCTGGACGCATGAAAATCACTTTAAACATCTCATTTTTTCTTTAAAAGTGATTTTCCACGTACAAATGTGAATTGTAGTTCAAAGACGCCACATTTGAAAACGGACCATATTTTTTAGTTTCTGAAGCATGTCGTAAGGGGGGGTGGTTATCTCTTTCATCAAAAATAAGGCGTTTTCGCTTGAACAATAAAGGCCTCCAAATGTTATTTTATTCACTTTCCGGGGTGGAGAAATACTTGTTAAGGCCTCAGAGTGAGTAAATTGGCCATTTTCATTCATGTTTACCCATTCCTCAAATCTTGTGTTTAAGGCCCCTGGAAGAATGAAAATCGCTTTAAACGTCTCATTTTATCTTTAAAAGTGATTTTCCTTGTACAAATGTGAATTGTAGTTCAAAGAGGCAACATTTGAAAACGGACCATTTTTATAGTTTCTGAAGCATGTCGTAAGGGTGGTGGTTATCTCTTTCATCAAAAATCAGCCGTTTTTGATTGAACAATAAAGGCCTACAAATGTTATTTAATTCACTTTCTGGGGTGGAGAAAAACTTTTTAAGGCCTCAGAGTGAATAATTTGGCCATTTTCATTTACGTTTACCCATTCCTCAAATCTTGTGTTTAGGGCCCCTGGAAGCTTGAAAATCACTTTAAACATCTCATTTTATCTTTAAAAGTGATTTTCCTTGTACAAATGTGAATTGTAGTTCACAGAGGCAACATTTGATAATGGATCATTTTTTTAGAGTCTGAAGCATGTCGTAAGGGGGGGGTGGTTATCTCTTTCATCAAAAATCGGGCGTTTTTGATTGAACAATAAAGGCCTCCAAATGTTATTTAATTCACTTTCTGGGGTGGAGAAACACTGTTTAAGGCCTCAGAATGAGTAAATTGGCCATTTTCATTCACTTTTACCATTCCACAAATATTGTGTTTAAGGCTCCTGGAAGCATGAAAATCACTTGAAACATCTCATTTTATCTTTAAAAGTGATTTTCCACTTACAAATGTGAATTGTAGTTCAAAGACGCAACGTTTGAAAATGGACCATTCTTTTAGTTTCTGAAGCATGTCGTAAGGGGGGGTGGTTATCTCTTTCACCAAAAAACAGGCGTTTTTAATTGAACAATAAAGGCCTCCAAATGGTATTTTATTCCCTTTCCAGGGTGGAGAAATACTTGATAAGGCCTCAGAATGAGCAAATTGGCCATTTTCATTCACTTTTACCCATTCCACAAATATTGTGTTTAAGGCCCCTGGACCCATGAAAATAACTTTAAACATCTCATTTTATCTTTAAATGTGATTTTCCACGTACAAATGTGAATTGTAGTTCAAAGACGCAACATTTGAAACCGGACCATTTTTCTTAGTTTCTGAAGCTTGTCGTAAGGGGGGGTGGTTATCTATTTCGTCAAAAATCGGGCGTTTTCGCTTGAACAATAAAGGCCTCCAAATGTTATTTTATTCACTTTCCGGGGTCGAGAAATACTTGTTAAGGCCTCAGAGTGAGTAAATTGGCCATTTTCATTCATGTTTACCCATTCCTCAAATCTTGTGTTTAGGGCCCCTGGAAGCTTGAAAATCACTTTAAACATCTCATTTTATCTTTAAAAGTGATTTTCCACATACAAATGTTAATTGTAGTTCAAAGAGGCAACATTTGAAAACAAACCATTTTTTTAGTTTCAGAAGCATGTCGTAAAGGGGGGTGGTTATCTCTTTCATCAAAAATCAGGCGTTTTCACTTGAACAATGAAGGCCTCCAAATGTTATTTAATTCACTTCCCGTGGAGGAGAAACACTTTCTAAGGCCTCAGAGTGAGTAAATTGGCCATTTTCATTCACTTTTACCCATTTCTCAAATCTTGTGTTTAGGGCCCCTGGAAGCTTGAAAATCACTTTAAACATCTAATTTTATCTCTAAAAGTGATTATCCACGTACAAATGTGAATTGTAGTTCAAAGACGCAACATTTGACAATGGACCGTTTTTGTCGTTTCTGAAGCATGTCGTAAGGGGGGGTGGTTATCTCTTTCACCAAAAAACAGGCATTTTTGATTGAACAATAAAGGCCTCCAAATGTTATTTTATTCACTTTCTGGGGTGGAGAAATACTTGTTAAGGCCTCAGAATGAGTAAATTGGCGATTTTCATTCACTTTTATCCATTCCAAAATGCTTGTGTTTAAGGCCCCTGGACGCATGAAAATCACTTTAAACATCTCATTGTATCTTTAAAAGTTATTTTCCACGTACAAAGGTGAATTGTAGTTCAAAGACGCAACATTTGAAAACGGACCATTTTTTTAGTTTTTGAAGCATGTCGTAAGGGGGGGTGGTTATCTCTTTCGTCAAAAATCGGGCGTTTTCGCTTGAACAATAAAGGCCTCCAAATGTTATTTTATTCACTTTCCGGGGTGGAGAAATACTTGTTAAGGCATCAGAGTGAGTAAATTGGCCATTTTCATTCATGTTTACCCATTCCTCAAATCTTGTGTTTAAGGCCCCTGGAAGCATGAAAATCACTTGAAACATCTCATTTTATCTTTAAAAGTGATTTTCCACTTACAAATGTGATTTGTAGTTCAAAGACGCAACATTTAAAAATGGACCATTTGTTTAGTTTCTGAAGCATGTCGTAAGGGGGGGGGTGGTTATATCTTTCACCAAAAAACGTGCGTTTTTGATAGAACAATAAAGGCCTCCAAATGTCATTTTATTCTCTTCCCGTGGAGGAAAAACAATTTTTAAGGCCGCAGAGTGAGTAAATTGGCCATTTTCATTCACTTTTACCCATTCCAAAAATCTTGTGTTTAAGGCCCCTGGACGCATGAAAATCACTTTAAACATCTCATTTTATCTTTAAAAGTGATTTTCCATGTACAAATGAGAATTGTAGTTCAAAGACGCCACATTTGAAAACTGATCATTTTTTTAGTTTCTGAATCATGTCGTAAGGGGGGGTGGTTATCTCTTTCATCAAAAATCAGGCGTTTTCGCTTCAACAATAAAGGGCTCCAAATGTTATTTAATTCAATTCCCGTGGAGGAGAAACACTTTTTAAGGCCGCAGAGTGAGTTAATTGGCCATTTTCATTCACGATTACCCATTTCTCAAATCTTGTGTTTAGGGCCCCTGGAAGCTTGAAAATCACTTTAAACATCTCATTTTATCTCAAAAAGTGATTATCCATGTACAATGTTAATTGTAGTTCAAAGACGCAACATTTGAAAATGAACCATTTTTTTTGTTTCAGAAGCATGTCGTAAGGGGGTGGTTATCTCTTTCATCAAAAATCAGACGTTTTCACTTGAACAATAAAGGCCTCCAAATGTTATTTAATTCACTTCCCGTGGAGGAGAAACACTTTTTAAGGCCTCAGAGTGAGTAAATTGGCCATTTTCATTCACTTTTACCCATTTCTCAAATCTTGTGTTTAGGGACCCTGGAAGCTTGAAAATCACTTTAAACATCTAATTTCATCTCTAAAAGTGATTTTCCACGTACAAATGTGAATTGTATTTCAAAGAGGCAACATTTGAATATGGACCATTTTTTTCGTTTCTGAAGCATGTCGTAAGGGGGGGTGGTTATCTCTTTCACCAAAAAACGTGTGTTTTTGATTGAACAAAAAAGGCCTCCAAATATTATTTTATTCTCTTTCCGTGGAGGAGAAACACTTTTTAAGGCCGCAGAGTGAGTAAATTGGCCAATTTCGTTCACTTTTACCCATTCCAAAAATCTTGTGTTTAAGGCCCCTGGACGCATGAAAATCACTTTAAACATCTCATTTTATCTTTAAAAGTGATTTTCCACGTACAAATGTGAATTGTAGTTCAAAGACGCAACATTTGAAAATGGACCATTTTTTTAGTTTCTGAAGCATGTCGTAAGGGGGGGTGGTTATCTCTTTCATCAAAAATCAGGCGTTTTCGCTTGAACAATAAATACCTCCAAATGTTATTTAATTCACTTCCGGTGGAGGAGAAACACTTTTTAAGGCCGCAGAGTGAGTAAATTGGCCATTTTCATTCACGATTACCCATTTCTCAAATCTTGTGTTTAGGGCCCCTGGAACCTTGAAAATCACTTTAAACATCGCATTTTATCTCTAAAAGTGATTTTCCTTGTACAAATGTGAATTGTAGTTCAAAGACGCAACATTTGAAAATGGACCTTTTTTTTAGTTTCTGAAGCATGTCGTAAGGCGGGGTGGTTATCTCTTTCATAAAAAATCAGGCGTTTTCGCTTGAACAATAAAGGCCTCCAAATGTTATTTAATTCACTTCCCGTAGAGGAGAAACACTTTTTAAGGCCGCAGAGTGAGTAAATTGGCCATTTTCATTCACTTTTACCTATTTCTCAAATCTTGTGTTTAGGGCCCCTGGAAGCTTGAAAATCACTTTACACATCTAATTTTATCTCTAAAAGTGATTATCCACGTACAAATGTGAATTGTAGTTCAAAGACGCAACATTTGAAAATTGACAATTTTTTACGTTTCTGAAGCATGTCGTAAGGGGGGGTGGTTATCTCTTTCACCAAAAAACGTGCGTGTTTTTGTATTGAACAATAAAGGCCTCCAAATGTTATTTAATTCACTTTCCGTGGAGGAGAAACACTTTTTAAGGCCTCAGAGTGAGTAAATTGGCCATTTTCATTCACTTTTACCCATTTCTCAAATCTTGTGTTTAGGGCCCCTGGAAGCATGAAAATCACTTTAAACATCTCATTTTATCTTTAAAAGTGATTTTCCTTGTACAAATGTGAATTGTAGTTCAAAGAGGCAACATTTGAAAACAGACCTTTTTTTAGTGTCTGAAGCATGTCGCAAGGGGGGGTGGTTATCTCTTTCACCAAAAAACGGGCGTTTTTTGTATTGAACAATAAAGGCCTCAAAATGTTATTTAATTCACTTCCCGTGGAGGAGAAACACGTTTTAAGGCCTCAGAGTGAGTAAATTGGCCATTTTCATTCACTTTTACCCATTTCTCAAATCTTGTGTTTAGGGCCCCTGGAAGCATGAAGATCACTTTAAACCTCTCATTTTATCTTTAAAAGTGATTTTCCTTGTACAAATGTGAATTGTAGTTCAAAGACGCAACATTTGAAAACGGACCATTTTTTTAGTTTCTGAAGCATGTCGTGAGGGGGGGTGGTTATCTCTTTCATCAAAAATCAGGCATTTTCGCTTGAAGAATAAAGGCCTCCAAATGTTATTTAATTCACTTCCCGTGGAGGAGAAACACTTTTTAAGTCCGCAGAGTGAGTAAATTGGCCATTTTCATTCACTTTTACCCAGTCCAAAAATCTTGTGTTTAAGGCCCCTGGACGCATGAAAATCACTTTAAACATCTAATTTTATCTCTAAAAGTGATTTTCCTTGTACAAATGTGAATTGTAGTTCAAAGACGCAACATTTGAAAATGGACCTTTTTTTTAGTTTCTGAAGCATGTCGTAAGGCGGGGTGGTTATCTCTTTCATAAAAAATCAGGCGTTTTCGCTTGAACAATAAAGGCCTCCAAATGTTATTTTATTCACTTCCCGTGGAGGAGAAACACTTTTTAAGGCCGCAGAGTGAGAAAATTGGCCATTTTCATTCACTTTTACCTATTTCTCAAATCTTGTGTTTAGGGCCCCTGGAAGCTTGAAAATCACTTTAAACATCTAATTTTATCTCTAAAAGTGATTATCCACGTACAAATGTGAATTGTAGTTCAAAGACGCAACATTTGAAAATTGACATTTTTTTACGTTTCTGAAGCATGTCGTAAGGGGCGGTGGTTATCTCTTTCACCAAAAAACGGGCGTTTTTTGTATTGAACAATAAATGCCTCCAAATGTTATTTTATTCACTTTCCGGGGTGGAGAAATACTTGTTAAGGCCTCAGAATGAGTAAATTGGCCATTTTCATTCACTTTTACCCATTTCTCAAATCATGTGCTTAAGGCCCCTGGAAGCATGAATATCACTTTAAACATCTCATTTTATCTTTAAAAGGGATTTTCCTTGTACAAATGTGAATTGTAGTTCAAAGAGGCAACATTTGAAAACAGACCTTTTTTTTAGTGTCTGAAGCATGTCGCAAGGGGGGGTGGTTATCTCTTTCACCTTTGTATTGAACAATAAAGGCCTCAAACTGTTATTTAATTCACTTCCTGTGGAGGAGAAACACGTTTTAAGGCCTCAGAGTGAGTAAATTGGCCATTTTCATTCACTTTTACCCATTTCTCAAATCTTGTGTTTAGGGCCCCTGGAAGCATGAAGATCACTTTAAACATCTCATTTTATCTTTAAAAGTGATTTTCCTTGTACAAATGTGAATTGTAGTTCAAAGACGCAACATTTGAAAACGGACCATTTTTTTCGTTTCTGAAGCATGTCGTAAGGGGGGGTGGTTATCTCTTTCATCAAAAATCAGGCGTTTTCCATTGAACAATAAAGGCCTCCAAATGTTATTTTATTCACTTCCCGTGGAGGAGAAACACTTTTTAAGGCCGCTGAGTGAGTATATTGGCCATTTTCATTCACTTTTAGCCATTCCAAAAATCTTGTGTTTAAGGCCCCTGGACGCATGAAAATCACTTTAAACATCTCATTTTATCTTTAAAAGCGATTTTCCACGTACAAATGTGAATTGTAGTTCAAAGACGCAACATTTAAAAACGGACCATTTTTTTAGTTTCTGAAGCATGTCGTAAGGGGGGGTGGTTATCTCTTTCATCAAAAATCAGGCGTTTTCGCTTGAACAATAAAGTCCTCCAAATGTTATTTAATTCACTTCCCGTGGAGGAGAAACACTTTTTAAGTCCGCAGAGTGAGTAAATTGGCCATTTTCATTCACGATTACCCATTTCTCAAATCTTGTGTTTAGGGCCCCTGGAACCTTGAAAATAACTTTAAACATCTCATTTTATCTCTAAAAGTGATTTTCCTTGTACAAATGTGAGTTGTAGTTCAAAGACGCAACATTTAAAAATGGACCTTTTTTTTAGTTTCTGAAGCATGTCGTAAGGCGGGGTGGTTATCTCTTTCATAAAAAATCAGGCGTTTTCGCTTGAACAATAAAGGCCTCCAAATGTTATTTAATTCACTTCCCGTAGAGGAGAAACACTTTTTAAGGCCGCAGAGTGAGTAAATTGGCCATTTTCATTCACTTTTAACTATTTCTCAAATCTTGTGTTTAGGGCCCCTGGAAGCTTGAAAATCACTTTAAACATCTAATTTTATCTCTAAAAGTGATTATCCACGTACAAATGTGAATTGTAGTTCAAAGACGCAACATTTGAAAACAGACCATTTTTTTTGTTTCTGAAGCAGGTCGTAAGGGGGGAAGGTTATCTCTTTCACCAAAAAACAGGCGTTTTTGATTGAACAATAAAGGCCTCCAAATGTTATTTTATTCACTTTCCGGGGTGGAGAAATACTTGTTAAGGCCTCAGAGTGAGTAAATTGGCCAATTTCATTCGTGTTTACCCATTCCTCAGATCTTGTGTTTAGGGCCCCTGGAAGCTTGAAAATCACTTTAAACATCTCATTTTATCTTTAAAAGTGATTTTCCTTGTACAAATGTGAAATGTAGTTCAAAGAGGCAACATTTGAAAACGGACCATTTTTTTTGTTCCTGAAGCATGTCGTAAGGGGGGGTGGTTATCTCTTTCATCAAAAATCGGGCGTTTTTGATTGAACAATAAAGGCCTCCAAATGTTATTTAATTCACTTTCTGGGGTGGAGAAACACTTTTTAAGGCCTCAGAATGAGTAAAATGGCCATTTTCATTCACTTTTACCATTCCACAAATCTTGTGTTTAAGGCCCCTGGAAGCATGAAAATCACTTGAAACATCTAATTTCATCTTTAAAAGTGATTTTCCAGTTACAAATGTGAATTGTAGTTCAAAGACGCAAGATTTGAAAATGGACCATTTTTTTCGTTTCTGAAGCATGTTGTAAGGGGGGGTGTTTATCTCTTTCACCAAAAAACGTGCGTTTTTGATTGAACAAAAAATGCCTCCAAATGGTATTTTATTCTCTTTCCGTGGAGGAGAAACACTTTTTAAGGCCGCAGAGTGAATAAATTGACCATTTTCATTCACTTTTACCCATTTCAAAAACTTGTCTTTAAGGCCCCTGGACGCATGAAAATCACTTTAAACATCTCATTTTATCTTTAAAAGTGCTTTTCCACGTACAAATATGAATTGTAGTTCAAAGATGCAACATTTGAAAACGGATCATTTTTTTTAGTTTCTGAAGCATGTCGTAAGGCGGGGTGGTTATATCTTTCATAAAAAATCAGGCGTTTTCGCTTGAACAATAAAGGCCTCCAAATGTTATTTAATTCACTTCCCGTAGAGGAGAAACACTTTTTAAGGCCGCAGAGTGAGTAAATTGGCCATTTTCATTCACTTTTACCCATTTCTCAAATCTTGTGTTTAGGGCCCCTGGAAGCATGAAAATCACTTTAAACATCTCATTTTATCTCTAAAAGTGATTTTCCTTGTACAAATGTCAATTGTAGTTCAAAGACGCAACATTTGAAAATGGACATTTTTTGTTTGTTTCTGAAGCAATTCGTAAGGCGGGGTGGTTATCTCTGTCATAAAAAATCAGGCGTTTTCGTTTGAACAATAAAGGCCTCGAAATGTTATTTAATTCACTTCCCGTAGAGGAGAAACACTTTTTAAGGCCGCAGAGTGAGTAAATTGGCCATTTTCATTCACTTTTACCTATTTCTCAAATCTTGTGTTTAGGGCCCCTGGAAGCTTGAAAATCACTTTAAACATCTAATTTTATCTCTAAAAGTGATTATCCATGTACAAATGTGAATTGTAGTTCAAAGACGCAACATTTGAAAATTGACAATTTTTTACGTTTCTGATGCATGTCGTAAGGGGGGGTGGTTATCTCTTTCACAAAAAAACGTGCGTTTTTTGTATTGAACAATAAAGGCCTCCAAATGTTATTTAATTCACTTTCTGGGGTGGAGAAACACTTTTTAAGGCCTCAGAATGAGTAAATTGGCCATTTTCATTCACTTTTAGCCATTCCAAAAACTTGTGTTTAAGGCCCCTGGACGCATGAAAATCACTTTAAACATCTCATTTTATCTTTAAAAGTGATTTTCCTTGTACAAATGTGAATTGTAGTTCAAAGACGCAACATTTGAAAATGGACCATTTTTGTCGTTTCTGAAGCATGTCGTAAGGGGGGGTGGTTATCTCTTTCACCAAAAAACAGGCGTTTTTGATTGAACAATAAAGGCCTCCAAATGTTATTTTATTCACTTTCCGGGGTGGAGAAATACTTGTTAAGGCCTCAGAGTGAGTAAATTGGCCAATTTCATTCATGTTTACCCATTCCTCAGATCTTGTGTTTAGGGCCCCTGGAAGCTTGAAAATCACTTTAAACATCTCATTTTATCTTTAAAAGTGATTTTCCACGTAGAAATGTGAATTATAGTTCAAAGAGGCAACATTTGAAAACGGACCATTTTTTTTGTTTCTGAAGCATGTCGTAAGGGGGGGTGCTTATCTCTTTCACAAAAAAACGTGCGTTTTTTGTATTGAACAATAAAGGCCTCCAAATGTTATTTAATTCACTTTCCGTGGAGGAGAAACACTTTTTAAGGCCTCAGAGTGAGTAAATTGGCCATTTTCATTCACTTTTACCCATTTCTCAAATCTTGTGTTTAAGGCCCCTGGAAGCATGAAAATCACTTTAAACATCTCATTTTATCTTTAAAAGTGATTTTCCTTGTACAAATGTGAATTGTAGTTCAAAGACGCAACATTTGAAAATGGACCATTTTTGTCGTTTCTGAAGCATGTCGTAAGGGGGGGTGGTTATCTCTTTCACCAAAAAACAGGCGTTTTTGATTGAACAATAAAGGCCTCCAAATGTTATTTTATTCACTTTCCGGGGTGGAGAAACACTTTTTAAGGCCGCAGAGTGAGTAAATTGGCCATTTTCATTCATGATTACCCATTTCTCAAATCTTGTGTTTAGGGACCCTGGAAGCTTGAAAATCACCTTAAACATCTCATTTTATCTCTAAAAGTGATTTTCCTTGTACAAATGTGAATTGTAGTTCAAAGACGCAACATTTGAAAATGGACCTTTTTTTCGTTTCTGAAGCATGTCGTAAGGCGGGGTGGTTATCTCTTTCATAAAAAATCAGGCGTTTTCGCTTGAACAATAAAGGCCTCCAAATGTTATTTAATTCACTTCCCGTAGAGGAGACACACTTTTTAAGGCCGCAGAGTGAGAAAATTGGCCATTTTCATTCACTTTTACCTATTTCTCAAATCTTGTGTTTAGGGCCCCTGGAAGCTTGAAAATCACTTTAAACATCTAATTTTATCTCTAAAAGTGATTATCCACGTACAAATGTGAATTGTAGTTCAGAGACGCAACATTTGAAAATTGACAATTTTTTACGTTTCTGAAGCATGTCGTAAGGGGCGGTGGTTATCTCTTTCACCAAAAAACGTGCGTTTTTGATTGAACAAAAAACGCCTCCAAATGTTATTTTATTCTCTTTCCGTGGAGGAGAAACACTTTTTAAGGCCGCAGAGTGAGTAAATTGGCCATTTTCATTCACTTTTACCCATTCCAAAAACTTGTCTTTAAGGCCCCTGGACGCATGAAAATCACTTTAAACATCTCATTTTATCTTTAAAAGTGATTTTCCACGTACAAATGTGAATTGTAGTTCAAAGATGCAACATTTGAAAACGGATCATTTTTTTAGTTTCTGAAGCATGTCGTAAGGGGGGTGGTTAACTCTTTCATCAAAAATCAGGCGTTTTCGCTTGAACAATAAAGGCCTCCAAATGTTATTTAATTCACTTCCCGTGGAGGAGAAAGACTTTTTAAGGCCGCAGAGTGAGTAAATTGGCCATTTTCATTCACGATTACCCATTTCTCAAATCTTGTGTTTAGGGCCCCTGGAAGCTTGAAAATCACCTTAAACATCTCATTTTATCTCTAAAAGTGATTTTCCTTGTACAAATGTGAATTGTAGTTCAAAGACGCAACATTTGAAAATAGACCTTTTTTGCGTTTCTGAAGCATGTCGTAAGGCGGGGTGGTTATCTCTTTCATAAAAAATCAGGCGTTTTCACTTGAACAATAAAGGCCTCCAAATGTTATTTAATTCACTTCCCGTAGAGGAGAAACACTTTTTAAGGCCGCAGAGTGAGTAAATTGGCCATTTTCATTCACTTTTACCCATTTCTCAAATCTTGTGTTTAGGGCCCCTGGAAGCATGAAAATCACTTTAAACATCTCATTTTATCTTTAAAAGTGATTTTCCACGTACAAATGTGAATTGTAGTTCAAAGATGCAACATTTGAAAACGGATCATTTTTTTAGTTTCTGAAGCATGTCGTAAGGGGGGTGGTTAACTCTTTCATCAAAAATCAGGCGTTTTCGCTTGAACAATAAAGGCCTCCAAATGTTATTTAATTCACTTCCCGTAGAGGAGACACACTTTTTAAGGCCGCAGAGTGAGAAAATTGGCCATTTTCATTCACTTTTACCTATTTCTCAAATCTTGTGTTTAGGGCCCCTGGAAGCTTGAAAATCACTTTAAACATCTAATTTTATCTCTAAAAGTGATTATCCACGTACAAATGTGAATTGTAGTTCAAAGACGCAACATTTGAAAATTGACAATTTTTGTCCGTTTCTGAAGCATGTCGTAAGGGGCGGTGGTTATCTCTTTCACCAAAAAACGTGCGTTTTTGATTGAACAAAAAAGGCCTCCAAATGTTATTTTATTCTCTTTTCGTGGAGGAGAAACACTTTTTAAGGCCGCAGAGTGAGTAAATTGGCCATTTTCATTCACTTTTACCTATTTCTCAAATCTTGTGTTTAGGGCCCCTGGAAGCTTGAAAATCACTTTAAACATCTAATTTTATCTCTAAAAGGGATTATCCACGTACAAATGTGAATTGTAGTTCAAAGACGCAACATTTGAAAATTGACAATTTTTTACGTTTCTGAAGCATGTCGTAAGGGGCGGTGGTTATCTCTTTCACCAAAAAACGTGCGTTTTTGATTGAACAAAAAAGGCCTCCAAATGTTATTTTATTCTCTTTCCGTGGAGGAGAAACACTTTTTAAGGCCGCAGAGTGAGTAAATTGGCCATTTTCAATTAACTTTTACCCATTCCAAAAACTTGTCTTTAAGGCCCCTGGACGCATGAAAATCACTTTAAACATCTCATTTTATCTTTAAAAGTGATTTTCCACGTACAAATGTGAATTGTAGTTCAAAGATGCAACATTTGAAAACGGATCATTTTTTTAGTTTCTGAAGCATGTCGTAAGGGGGGTAGTTAACTCTTTCATCAAAAATCAGGCCATTTCGCTTGAACAATAAAGGCCTCCAAATGTTATTTAATTCACTTCCCGTGGAGGAGAAAGACTTTTTAAGGCCGCAGAGTGAGTAAATTGGCCATTTTCATTCACGATTACCCATTTCTCAAATCTTGTGTTTAGGGCCCCTGGAAGCTTGAAAATCACCTTAAACATCTCATTTTATCTCTAAAAGTGATTTTCCTTGTACAAATGTGAATTGTAGTTCAAAGACGCAACATTTGAAAATGGACCTTTTTTGCGTTTCTGAAGCATGTCGTAAGGCGGGGTGGTTATCTCTTTCATAAAAAATCAGGCGTTTTCACTTGAACAATAAAGGCCTCCAAATGTTATTTAATTCACTTCCCGTGGAGGAGAAACACTTTTTAAGGCCTCAGAGTGAGTAAATTGGCCATTTTCATTCACTTTTACCCATTTCTCAAATCTTGTGTTTAGGGCCCCTGAAAGCATGAAAATCACTTTAAACATCTCATTTTATCTTTAAAAGTGATTTTCCTTGTACAAATGTGAATTGTAGTTCAAAGACGCAACATTTGAAAATGGACCATTTTTTCCGTTTCTGAAGCATGTTGTAAGGGGGGGTGGTTATCTCTTTCACCAAAAAACGTGCGTTTTTGATTGAACAAAGAATGCCTCCAAATGGTATTTTATTCTCTTTCCGTGGAGGAGAAACACTTTTTAAGGCCGCAGAGTGAATAAATTGACCATTTTCATTCACTTTTACCCATTCCAAAAACTTGTCTTTAAGGCCCCTGGACGCATGAAAATCACTTTAAACATCTCATTTTATCTTTAAAAGTGATTTTCCACGTACAAATGTGAATTGTAGTTCAAAGATGCAACATTTGAAAACGGATCATTTTTTTTAGTTTCTGAAGCATGTCGTAAGGGGGGTGGTTAACTCTTTCATCATAAATCAGGCGTTTTCGCTTGAACAATAAAGGCCTCCAAATGTTATTTAATTCACTTCCCGTAGAGGAGAAACACTTTTTAAGGCCGCAGAGTGAGTAAATTGGCCATTTTCATTCACTTTTACCTATTTCTCAAATCTTGTGTTTAGGGCCCCTGGAAGCTTGAAAATCACTTTAAACATCTAATTTTATCTCTAAAAGTGATTATCCATGTACAAATGTGAATTGTAGTTCAAAGACGCAACATTTGAAAATTGACAATTTTTTACGTTTCTGAAGCATGTCGTAAGGGGGGGTGGTTATCTCTTTCACAAAAAAACGTGCGTTTTTTGTATTGAACAATAAAGGCCTCCAAATGTTATTTAATTCACTTTCCGTGGAGGAGAAACACTTTTTAAGGCCTCAGAGTGAGTAAATTGGCCATTTTCATTCACTTTTACCCATTTCTCAAATCTTGTGTTTAAGGCCCCTGGAAGCATGAAAATCACTTTAAACATCTCATTGTATCTTTAAAAGTGATTTTCCTTGTACAAATGTGAATTGTAGTTCAAAGACGCAACATTTGAAAATGGACCATTTTTGTCGTTTCTGAAGCATGTCGTAAGGGGGGGTGGTTATCTCTTTCACCAAAAAACAGGCGTTTTTGATTGAACAATAAAGGCCTCCAAATGTTATTTTATTCACTTTCCGGGGTGGAGAAATACTTGTTAAGGCCTCAGAGTGAGCAAATTGGCCAATTTCATTCATGTTTACCCATTCCTCAGATCTTGTGTTTAGGGCCCCTGGAAGCTTGAAAATCACTTTAAACATCTCATTTTATCTTTAAAAGTGATTTTCCACGTACAAATGTGAATTGTAGTTCAAAGAGGCAACATTTGAAAACGGACCATTTTTTTTGTTTCTGAAGCATGTCGTAAGGGGAGGTGGTTATCTCTTTCATCAAAAATCGGGCGTTTTTGATTGAACAATAAAGGCCTCCAAATGTTATTTAATTCACTTTCTGTGGTGGAGAAACACTTTTTAAGGCCTCAGAATGAGTAAATTGGCCATTTTCATTCACTTTTAGCCATTCCAAAAACTTGTGTTTAAGGCCCCTGGACGCATGAAAATCACTTTAAACATCTCATTTTATCTTTAAAAGTGATTTTCCACGTACAAATGTGAATTGTAGTTCAAAGACACAACATTTGAAAACGGACCATTTTTTTAGTTTCTGAAGCATGTCGTAAGGGGGGGTGGTTATCTCTTTCATCAAAAATCAGGCGTTTTCGCTTGAACAATAAAGGCCTCCAAATGTTATTTATTTCACTTCCCGTGGAGGAGAAACACTTTTTAAGGCCGCAGAGTGAGTAAATTGGCCATTTTCATTCATGATTACCCATTTCTCAAATCTTGTGTTTAGGGCCCCTGGAAGCTTGAAAATCACCTTATACATCTCATTTTATCTCTAAAAGTGATTTTCCTTGTACAAATGTGAATTGTAGTTCAAAGACGCAACATTTGAAAATGGACCTTTTTTTCGTTTCTGAAGCATGTCGTAAGGCGGGGTGGTTATCTCTTTCATAAAAAATCAGGCGTTTTCGCTTGAACAATAAAGGCCTCCAAATGTTATTTAATTCACTTCCCGTAGAGGAGACACACTTTTTAAGGCCGCAGAGTGAGAAAATTGGCCTTTTTCATTCACTTTTACCTATTTATCTCTAAAAGTGATTATCCACGTACAAATGTGAATTGTAGTTCAAAGACGCAACATTTGAAAATTGACAATTTTTTACGTTTCTGAAGCATGTCGTAAGGGGCGGTGGTTATCTCTTTCACCAAAAAACGTGCGTTTTTGATTGAACAAAAAAGGCCTCCAAATGTTATTTTATTCTCTTTCCGTGGAGAAGAAACACTTTTTAAGGCCGCAGAGTGAGTAAATTGGCCATTTTCATTCACTTTTACCCATTCCAAAAACTTGTCTTTAAGGCCCCTGGATGCATGAAAATCACTTTAAACATCTCATTTTATCTTTAAAAGTGATTTTCCACGTACAAATGTGAATTGTAGTTCAAAGATGCAACATTTGAAAACGGATCATTTTTTTAGTTTCTGAAGCATGTCGTAAGGGGGGTGGTTAACTCTTTCATCAAAAATCAGGCGTTTTCGCTTGAACAATAAAGGCCTCCAAATGTTATTTAATTCACTTCCCGTGGAGGAGAAAGACTTTTTAAGGCCGCAGAGTGAGTAAATTGGCCATTTTCATTCACGATTACCCATTTCTCAAATCTTGTGTTTAGGGCCCCTGGAAGCTTGAAAATGACCTTAAACATCTCATTTTATCTCTAAAAGTGATTTTCCTTGTACAAATGTGAATTGTAGTTCAAAGACGCACCATTTGAAAATGGACCTTTTTTGCGTTTCTGAAGCATGTCGTAAGGCGGGGTGGTTATCTCTTTCACCAAAAAACGGGCGTTTTTTGTATTGAACAATAAAGGCCTCCAAATGTTATTTAATTCACTTCCCGTGGAGGAGAAACACTTTTTAAGGCCTCAGAGTGAGTAAATTGGCCATTTTCATTCACTTTTACCCATTTCTCAAATCTTGTGTTTAGGGCCCCTGGAAGCATGAAAATCACTTTAAACATTTCATTTTATCTTTAAAAGTGATTTTCCACGTACAAATGTGAATTGTAGTTCAAAGATGCAACATTTGAAAACGGATCATTTTTTTAGTTTCTGAAGCATGTCGTAAGGGGGGTGGTTAACTCTTTCATCAAAAATCAGGCGTTTTCGCTTGAACAATAAAGGCCTCCAAATGTTATTTAATTCACTTCCCGTAGAGGAGACACACTTTTTAAGGCCGCAGAGTGAGAAAATTGGCCATTTTCATTCACTTTTACCTATTTCTCAAATCTTGTGTTTAGGGCCCCTGGAAGCTTGAAAATCACTTTAAACATCTAATTTTATCTCTAAAAGTGATTATCCACGTACAAATGTGAATTGTAGTTCAAAGACGCAACATTTGAAAATTGACAATTTTTTACGTTTCTGAAGCATGTCGTAAGGGGCGGTGGTTATCTCTTTCACCAAAAAACGTGCGTTTTTGATTGAACAAAAAAGGCCTCCAAATGTTATTTTATTCTCTTTCCGTGGAGGAGAAACACTTTTTAAGGCCGCAGAGTGAGTAAATTGGCCATTTTCATTCACTTTTACCTATTTCTCAAATCTTGTGTTTAGGGCCCCTGGAAGCTTGAAAATCACTTTAAACATCTAATTTTATCTCTAAAAGGGATTATCCACGTACAAATGTGAATTGCAGTTCAAAGACGCAACATTTGAAAATTGACAATTTTTTACGTTTCTGAAGCATGTCGTAAGGGGCGGTGGTTATCTCTTTCACCAAAAAACGTGCGTTTTTGATTGAACAAAAAAGGCCTCCAAATGTTATTTTATTCTCTTTCCGTGGAGGAGAAACACTTTTTAAGGCCGCAGAGTGAGTAAATTGGCCATTTTCAATTAACTTTTACCCATTCCAAAAACTTGTCTTTAAGGCCCCTGGACGCATGGAAATCACTTTAAACATCTCATTTTATCTTTAAAAGTGATTTTCCACGTACAAATGTGAATTGTAGTTCAAAGATGCAACATTTGAAAACGGATCATTTTTTTAGTTTCTGAAGCATGTCGTAAGGGGGGTAGTTAACTCTTTCATCAAAAATCAGGCGTTTTCGCTTGAACAATAAAGGCCTCCAAATGTTATTTAATTCACTTCCCGTGGAGGAGAAAGACTTTTTAAGGCCGCGGAGTGAGTAAATTGGCCATTTTCATTCACGATTACCCATTTCTCAAATCTTGTGTTTAGGGCCCCTGGAAGCTTGAAAATCACCTTAAACATCTCATTTTATCTCTAAAAGTGATTTTCCTTGTACAAATGTGAGTTGTAGTTCAAAGACGCAACATTTAAAAATGGACCTTTTTTTTAGTTTCTGAAGCATGTCGTAAGGCGGGGTGGTTATCTCTTTCATAAAAAATCAGGCATTTTCGCTTGAACAATAAAGGCCTCCAAATGTTATTTAATTCACTTCCCGTAGAGGAGAAACACTTTTTAAGGCCGCAGAGTGAGTAAATTGGCCATTTTCATTCACTTTTAACTATTTCTCAAATCTTGTGTTTAGGGCCCCTGGAAGCTTGAAAATCACTTTAAACATCTAATTTTATCTCTAAAAGTGATTATCCACGTACAAATGTGAATTGTAGTTCAAAGACGCAACATTTGAAAACAGACCATTTTTTTTGTTTCTGAAGCAGGTCGTAAGGGGGGAAGGTTATCTCTTTCACCAAAAAACAGGCGTTTTTGATTGAACAATAAAGGCCTCCAAATGTTATTTTATTCACTTTCCGGGGTGGAGAAATACTTGTTAAGGCCTCAGAGTGAGTAAATTGGCCAATTTCATTCGTGTTTACCCATTCCTCAGATCTTGTGTTTAGGGCCCCTGGAAGCTTGAAAATCACTTTAAACATCTCATTTTATCTTTAAAAGTGATTTTCCTTGTACAAATGTGAAATGTAGTTCAAAGAGGCAACATTTGAAAACGGACCATTTTTTTTGTTCCTGAAGCATGTCGTAAGGGGGGGTGGTTATCTCTTTCATCAAAAATCGGGCGTTTTTGATTGAACAATAAAGGCCTCCAAATGTTATTTAATTCACTTTCTGGGGTGGAGAAACACTTTTTAAGGCCTCAGAATGAGTAAAATGGCCATTTTCATTCACTTTTACCATTCCACAAATCTTGTGTTTAAGGCCCCTGGAAGCATGAAAATCACTTGAAACATCTAATTTCATCTTTAAAAGTGATTTTCCAGTTACAAATGTGAATTGTAGTTCAAAGACGCAAGATTTGAAAATGGACCATTTTTTTCGTTTCTGAAGCATGTTGTAAGGGGGGGTGTTTATCTCTTTCACCAAAAAACGTGCGTTTTTGATTGAACAAAAAATGCCTCCAAATGGTATTTTATTCTCTTTCCGTGGAGGAGAAACACTTTTTAAGGCCGCAGAGTGAATAAATTGACCATTTTCATTCACTTTTACCCATTTCAAAAACTTGTCTTTAAGGCCCCTGGACGCATGAAAATCACTTTAAACATCTCATTTTATCTTTAAAAGTGCTTTTCCACGTACAAATATGAATTGTAGTTCAAAGATGCAACATTTGAAAACGGATCATTTTTTTTAGTTTCTGAAGCATGTCGTAAGGCGGGGTGGTTATATCTTTCATAAAAAATCAGGCGTTTTCGCTTGAACAATAAAGGCCTCCAAATGTTATTTAATTCACTTCCCGTAGAGGAGAAACACTTTTTAAGGCCGCAGAGTGAGTAAATTGGCCATTTTCATTCACTTTTACCTATTTCTCAAATCTTGTGTTTAGGGCCCCTGGAAGCTTGATAATCACTTTAAACATCTAATTTTATCTCTAAAAGTGATTATCCACGTACAAATGTGAATTGTAGTGCAAAGACGCAACATTTGAAAATTGACATTTTTTTTTGTTTCTGAAGCAATTCGTAAGGCGGGGTGGTTATCTCTTTCATAAAAAATCAGGCGTTTTCGTTTGAACAATAAAGGCCTCCAAATGTTATTTAATTCACTTCCCGTGGAGGAGAAACACTTTTTAAGGCCTCAGAGTGAGTAAATTGGCCATTTTCATTCACTTTTACCCATTTCTCAAATCTTGTGTTTAGGGCCCCTGGAAGCATGAAAATCACTTTAAACATCTCATTTTATCTCTAAAAGTGATTTTCCTTGTACAAATGTCAATTGTAGTTCAAAGACGCAACATTTGAAAATGGACATTTTTTTTTGTTTCTGAAGCAATTCGTAAGGCGGGGTGGTTATCTCTGTCATAAAAAATCAGGCGTTTTCGTTTGAACAATAAAGGCCTCGAAATGTTATTTAATTCACTTCCCGTAGAGGAGAAACACTTTTTAAGGCCGCAGAGTGAGTAAATTGGCCATTTTCATTCACTTTTACCTATTTCTCAAATCTTGTGTTTAGGGCCCCTGGAAGCTTGAAAATCACTTTAAACATCTAATTTTATCTCTAAAAGTGATTATCCATGTACAAATGTGAATTGTAGTTCAAAGACGCAACATTTGAAAATTGACAATTTTTTACGTTTCTGATGCATGTCGTAAGGGGGGGTGGTTATCTCTTTCACAAAAAAACGTGCGTTTTTTGTATTGAACAATAAAGGCCTCCAAATGTTATTTAATTCACTTTCTGGGGTGGAGAAACACTTTTTAAGGCCTCAGAATGAGTAAATTGGCCATTTTCATTCACTTTTAGCCATTCCAAAAACTTGTGTTTAAGGCCCCTGGACGCATGAAAATCACTTTAAACATCTCATTTTATCTTTAAAAGTGATTTTCCTTGTACAAATGTGAATTGTAGTTCAAAGACGCAACATTTGAAAATGGACCATTTTTGTCGTTTCTGAAGCATGTCGTAAGGGGGGGTGGTTATCTCTTTCACCAAAAAACAGGCGTTTTTGATTGAACAATAAAGGCCTCCAAATGTTATTTTATTCACTTTCCGGGGTGGAGAAATACTTGTTAAGGCCTCAGAGTGAGTAAATTGGCCAATTTCATTCATGTTTACCCATTCCTCAGATCTTGTGTTTAGGGCCCCTGGAAGCTTGAAAATCACTTTAAACATCTCATTTTATCTTTAAAAGTGATTTTCCACGTAGAAATGTGAATTATAGTTCAAAGAGGCAACATTTGAAAACGGACCATTTTTTTTGTTTCTGAAGCATGTCGTAAGGGGGGGTGCTTATCTCTTTCACAAAAAAACGTGCGTTTTTTGTATTGAACAATAAAGGCCTCCAAATGTTATTTAATTCACTTTCCGTGGAGGAGAAACACTTTTTAAGGCCTCAGAGTGAGTAAATTGGCCATTTTCATTCACTTTTACCCATTTCTCAAATCTTGTGTTTAAGGCCCCTGGAAGCATGAAAATCACTTTAAACATCTCATTTTATCTTTAAAAGTGATTTTCCTTGTACAAATGTGAATTGTAGTTCAAAGACGCAACATTTGAAAATGGACCATTTTTGTCGTTTCTGAAGCATGTCGTAAGGGGGGGTGGTTATCTCTTTCACCAAAAAACAGGCGTTTTTGATTGAACAATAAAGGCCTCCAAATGTTATTTTATTCACTTTCCGGGGTGGAGAAACACTTTTTAAGGCCGCAGAGTGAGTAAATTGGCCATTTTCATTCATGATTACCCATTTCTCAAATCTTGTGTTTAGGGACCCTGGAAGCTTGAAAATCACCTTAAACATCTCATTTTATCTCTAAAAGTGATTTTCCTTGTACAAATGTGAATTGTAGTTCAAAGACGCAACATTTGAAAATGGACCTTTTTTTCGTTTCTGAAGCATGTCGTAAGGCGGGGTGGTTATCTCTTTCATAAAAAATCAGGCGTTTTCGCTTGAACAATAAAGGCCTCCAAATGTTATTTAATTCACTTCCCGTAGAGGAGACACACTTTTTAAGGCCGCAGAGTGAGAAAATTGGCCATTTTCATTCACTTTTACCTATTTCTCAAATCTTGTGTTTAGGGCCCCTGGAAGCTTGAAAATCACTTTAAACATCTAATTTTATCTCTAAAAGTGATTATCCACGTACAAATGTGAATTGTAGTTCAGAGACGCAACATTTGAAAATTGACAATTTTTTACGTTTCTGAAGCATGTCGTAAGGGGCGGTGGTTATCTCTTTCACCAAAAAACGTGCGTTTTTGATTGAACAAAAAACGCCTCCAAATGTTATTTTATTCTCTTTCCGTGGAGGAGAAACACTTTTTAAGGCCGCAGAGTGAGTAAATTGGCCATTTTCATTCACTTTTACCCATTCCAAAAACTTGTCTTTAAGGCCCCTGGACGCATGAAAATCACTTTAAACATCTCATTTTATCTTTAAAAGTGATTTTCCACGTACAAATGTGAATTGTAGTTCAAAGATGCAACATTTGAAAACGGATCATTTTTTTAGTTTCTGAAGCATGTCGTAAGGGGGGTGGTTAACTCTTTCATCAAAAATCAGGCGTTTTCGCTTGAACAATAAAGGCCTCCAAATGTTATTTAATTCACTTCCCGTGGAGGAGAAAGACTTTTTAAGGCCGCAGAGTGAGTAAATTGGCCATTTTCATTCACGATTACCCATTTCTCAAATCTTGTGTTTAGGGCCCCTGGAAGCTTGAAAATCACCTTAAACATCTCATTTTATCTCTAAAAGTGATTTTCCTTGTACAAATGTGAATTGTAGTTCAAAGACGCAACATTTGAAAATAGACCTTTTTTGCGTTTCTGAAGCATGTCGTAAGGCGGGGTGGTTATCTCTTTCATAAAAAATCAGGCGTTTTCACTTGAACAATAAAGGCCTCCAAATGTTATTTAATTCACTTCCCGTAGAGGAGAAACACTTTTTAAGGCCGCAGAGTGAGTAAATTGGCCATTTTCATTCACTTTTACCCATTTCTCAAATCTTGTGTTTAGGGCCCCTGGAAGCATGAAAATCACTTTAAACATCTCATTTTATCTTTAAAAGTGATTTTCCACGTACAAATGTGAATTGTAGTTCAAAGATGCAACATTTGAAAACGGATCATTTTTTTAGTTTCTGAAGCATGTCGTAAGGGGGGTGGTTAACTCTTTCATCAAAAATCAGGCGTTTTCGCTTGAACAATAAAGGCCTCCAAATGTTATTTAATTCACTTCCCGTAGAGGAGACACACTTTTTAAGGCCGCAGAGTGAGAAAATTGGCCATTTTCATTCACTTTTACCTATTTCTCAAATCTTGTGTTTAGGGCCCCTGGAAGCTTGAAAATCACTTTAAACATCTAATTTTATCTCTAAAAGTGATTATCCACGTACAAATGTGAATTGTAGTTCAAAGACGCAACATTTGAAAATTGTCAATTTTTGTCCGTTTCTGAAGCATGTCGTAAGGGGCGGTGGTTATCTCTTTCACCAAAAAACTTGCGTTTTTGATTGAACAAAAAAGGCCTCCAAATGTTATTTTATTCTCTTTCCGTGGAGGAGAAACACTTTTTAAGGCCGCAGAGTGAGTAAATTGGCCATTTTCATTCACTTTTACCTATTTCTCAAATCTTGTGTTTAGGGCCCCTGGAAGCTTGAAAATCACTTTAAACATCTAATTTTATCTCTAAAAGGGATTATCCACGTACAAATGTGAATTGTAGTTCAAAGACGCAACATTTGAAAATTGACAATTTTTTACGTTTCTGAAGCATGTCGTAAGGGGCGGTGGTTATCTCTTTCACCAAAAAACGTGCGTTTTTGATTGAACAAAAAAGGCCTCCAAATGTTATTTTATTCTCTTTCCGTGGAGGAGAAACACTTTTTAAGGCCGCAGAGTGAGTAAATTGGCCATTTTCAATTAACTTTTACCCATTCCAAAAACTTGTCTTTAAGGCCCCTGGACGCATGAAAATCACTTTAAACATCTCATTTTATCTTTAAAAGTGATTTTCCACGTACAAATGTGAATTGTAGTTCAAAGATGCAACATTTGAAAACGGATCATTTTTTTAGTTTCTGAAGCATGTCGTAAGGGGGGTAGTTAACTCTTTCATCAAAAATCAGGCCATTTCGCTTGAACAATAAAGGCCTCCAAATGTTATTTAATTCACTTCCCGTGGAGGAGAAAGACTTTTTAAGGCCGCAGAGTGAGTAAATTGGCCATTTTCATTCACGATTACCCATTTCTCAAATCTTGTGTTTAGGGCCCCTGGAAGCTTGAAAATCACCTTAAACATCTCATTTTATCTCTAAAAGTGATTTTCCTTGTACAAATGTGAATTGTAGTTCAAAGACGCAACATTTGAAAATGGACCTTTTTTGCGTTTCTGAAGCATGTCGTAAGGCGGGGTGGTTATCTCTTTCATAAAAAATCAGGCGTTTTCACTTGAACAATAAAGGCCTCCAAATGTTATTTAATTCACTTCCCGTGGAGGAGAAACACTTTTTAAGGCCTCAGAGTGAGTAAATTGGCCATTTTCATTCACTTTTACCCATTTCTCAAATCTTGTGTTTAGGGCCCCTGAAAGCATGAAAATCACTTTAAACATCTCATTTTATCTTTAAAAGTGATTTTCCTTGTACAAATGTGAATTGTAGTTCAAAGACGCAACATTTGAAAATGGACCATTTTTTCCGTTTCTGAAGCATGTTGTAAGGGGGGGTGGTTATCTCTTTCACCAAAAAACGTGCGTTTTTGATTGAACAAAGAATGCCTCCAAATGGTATTTTATTCTCTTTCCGTGGAGGAGAAACACTTTTTAAGGCCGCAGAGTGAATAAATTGACCATTTTCATTCACTTTTACCCATTCCAAAAACTTGTCTTTAAGGCCCCTGGACGCATGAAAATCACTTTAAACATCTCATTTTATCTTTAAAAGTGATTTTCCACGTACAAATGTGAATTGTAGTTCAAAGATGCAACATTTGAAAACGGATCATTTTTTTTAGTTTCTGAAGCATGTCGTAAGGGGGGTGGTTAACTCTTTCATCATAAATCAGGCGTTTTCGCTTGAACAATAAAGGCCTCCAAATGTTATTTAATTCACTTCCCGTAGAGGAGAAACACTTTTTAAGGCCGCAGAGTGAGTAAATTGGCCATTTTCATTCACTTTTACCTATTTCTCAAATCTTGTGTTTAGGGCCCCTGGAAGCTTGAAAATCACTTTAAACATCTAATTTTATCTCTAAAAGTGATTATCCATGTACAAATGTGAATTGTAGTTCAAAGACGCAACATTTGAAAATTGACAATTTTTTACGTTTCTGAAGCATGTCGTAAGGGGGGGTGGTTATCTCTTTCACAAAAAAACGTGCGTTTTTTGTATTGAACAATAAAGGCCTCCAAATGTTATTTAATTCACTTTCCGTGGAGGAGAAACACTTTTTAAGGCCTCAGAGTGAGTAAATTGGCCATTTTCATTCACTTTTACCCATTTCTCAAATCTTGTGTTTAAGGCCCCTGGAAGCATGAAAATCACTTTAAACATCTCATTGTATCTTTAAAAGTGATTTTCCTTGTACAAATGTGAATTGTAGTTCAAAGACGCAACATTTGAAAATGGACCATTTTTGTCGTTTCTGAAGCATGTCGTAAGGGGGGGTGGTTATCTCTTTCACCAAAAAACAGGCGTTTTTGATTGAACAATAAAGGCCTCCAAATGTTATTTTATTCACTTTCCGGGGTGGAGAAATACTTGTTAAGGCCTCAGAGTGAGCAAATTGGCCAATTTCATTCATGTTTACCCATTCCTCAGATCTTGTGTTTAGGGCCCCTGGAAGCTTGAAAATCACTTTAAACATCTCATTTTATCTTTAAAAGTGATTTTCCACGTACAAATGTGAATTGTAGTTCAAAGAGGCAACATTTGAAAACGGACCATTTTTTTTGTTTCTGAAGCATGTCGTAAGGGGGGGTGGTTATCTCTTTCATCAAAAATCGGGCGTTTTTGATTGAACAATAAAGGCCTCCAAATGTTATTTAATTCACTTTCTGTGGTGGAGAAACACTTTTTAAGGCCTCAGAATGAGTAAATTGGCCATTTTCATTCACTTTTAGCCATTCCAAAAACTTGTGTTTAAGGCCCCTGGACGCATGAAAATCACTTTAAACATCTCATTTTATCTTTAAAAGTGATTTTCCACGTACAAATGTGAATTGTAGTTCAAAGACACAACATTTGAAAACGGACCATTTTTTTAGTTTCTGAAGCATGTCGTAAGGGGGGGTGGTTATCTCTTTCATCAAAAATCAGGCGTTTTCGCTTGAACAATAAAGGCCTCCAAATGTTATTTATTTCACTTCCCGTGGAGGAGAAACACTTTTTAAGGCCGCAGAGTGAGTAAATTGGCCATTTTCATTCATGATTACCCATTTCTCAAATCTTGTGTTTAGGGCCCCTGGAAGCTTGAAAATCCCCTTATACATCTCATTTTATCTCTAAAAGTGATTTTCCTTGTACAAATGTGAATTGTAGTTCAAAGACGCAACATTTGAAAATGGACCTTTTTTTCGTTTCTGAAGCATGTCGTAAGGCGGGGTGGTTATCTCTTTCATAAAAAATCAGGCGTTTTCGCTTGAACAATAAAGGCCTCCAAATGTTATTTAATTCACTTCCCGTAGAGGAGACACACTTTTTAAGGCCGCAGAGTGAGAAAATTGGCCTTTTTCATTCACTTTTACCTATTTATCTCTAAAAGTGATTATCCACGTACAAATGTGAATTGTAGTTCAAAGACGCAACATTTGAAAATTGACAATTTTTTACGTTTCTGAAGCATGTCGTAAGGGGCGGTGGTTATCTCTTTCACCAAAAAACGTGCGTTTTTGATTGAACAAAAAAGGCCTCCAAATGTTATTTTATTCTCTTTCCGTGGAGAAGAAACACTTTTTAAGGCCGCAGAGTGAGTAAATTGGCCATTTTCATTCACTTTTACCCATTCCAAAAACTTGTCTTTAAGGCCCCTGGATGCATGAAAATCACTTTAAACATCTCATTTTATCTTTAAAAGTGATTTTCCACGTACAAATGTGAATTGTAGTTCAAAGATGCAACATTTGAAAACGGATCATTTTTTTAGTTTCTGAAGCATGTCGTAAGGGGGGTGGTTAACTCTTTCATCAAAAATCAGGCGTTTTCGCTTGAACAATAAAGGCCTCCAAATGTTATTTAATTCACTTCCCGTGGAGGTGTGGTAAATAAAATATCACGCTGTCATAATTTTTCAGATATCAATAAGATCATGCATAAAGCAAGAGGCTGAGTCTGTGGTATCAGATTCATAAAGGGCTTTATTCCAATAACTCGAGTCAAAGGGAGAATATCACCATCACCAAAAAAGGATCTGGACGGGGCTGAAAAGTATTCTCAATATTCTCAAAACATTATTCACAGAGTACAGTATATATACATTTCTCAATTGTACGTAAGCAAGAGAGCAAGAGAGAATGAGATAAGAGCATGTGGGCGTGTAAGTAGGCGTGAAGGTGGGCGTCCATGTGGGCGTCCACTTGATGATAATGGGTAAATTGTCATGTGTGGGTGGATACCTGGAGATGATTTCGCAATGTCAGCAGAAATACTTGGCAGAGATGCGCGCGCAGCAGCATGACGTGTGATTGACGCGCAACTAAAGGGTGAAGGGGACTTGACATTTAGCTCTACATGTGGAGACAAAAAGTCTGGGGTTATGTCAACCTAATCCCAAATCATATCTAATATCCTATGTTTAAAGAACTATGTTATCCACAAGGGAAGGGCTCTCGGACAGAATCTATTCTATACTGACTGTGTGTGCGTGTACAAGCGTCTAAGTGTCTACACTAAATGCGAGGGGGTAGGAATATTCCATGGTAACAGGGCTATGAATTACTTGCATGAGGACAGAGAAGCCGGGCCTTTTGCTTGGTAACTGGAAGAATGTTTACTTAAACTACTAGGCAGGAATGCATCGGCTGAGGGGGAAGCAGATAATTCGAAGGTGAAATACAGTTCTTGGCAGAGAATAGGCTGATGTCAGGCTTCGTGAGCCGCGCAGAGAGTAGGACAAAGTTCATGGATACAGATGCGAGCTCAAGCTGAAGCTGTCAGAGGCAGAGAGCAGGGAAAGGCTTTGAGGACAGAATCGGGCCTACTCTGCCTGAACTGCAAAAATGGAGTAACTTAGCCATAAAAAGTCGGTGGCCTTTCATACTTAGGAATCGAATATCCAGCCCATTCATGGCGGATCTGACAGAGGACATGTTGACGGTGGACGCACATGTATTTGCGTCTTCATAACTGGAACTGGAGGGAACATACATGTACTTGTGACATGCACATAGAACCGTTGGGGTCCAAGATAGGGGACATAACTGACCAGGAAAATCCATATTTCCACATTCCCTCCTTGTCCCCTACTTGCCCTTCAAGAGATATCAATCTTCATCAATCCATTGATCTGTTCATATAGCATCATTTGTTCTTCTTTCTTCTTCCGTGATCTTGAATGAAATCTTGGTGGTGGAATACACGATGTGGCACACAGACCACAGATCGCTGGTCCACATTGTAGACATAGACAGCAACTGAATAGTATGAGAAGGCCAATACCTAGGAAGGATAGGACCCTCCATCCAAAGGTAGATAATACACTCCAAAACCAACCGGACCAAGTCCAGGTGCCTGGATTCTGGTGTATCTGGCTTACAATCTTATGAAGGCGAGTTATGGCTTTATATACAGATGGCGAATTTTCTGGTATGAAAAATGCAATAGCTTGATCCGATGACCCTACAAGCTCCGCCCCTATCGGCCAGGATAACGTCAAGGACAAGACTATTTTGAAGCACAACAATCCGCATAGCAGACTGCTCTTCTGTTAAATTGCCTAAGGCGGAAATAGTTTCGTTCACTACTGCTTCAAGGGTTCTGGTTAATCTACGTATCAGCTTACTATTGGTAACTGTACCTATATAGGGAAAGAAACCTTTATTGAAATCTGTGTATTTTTCCCATGCTGCTTCAGTGTAATCGACAATTGGGAGATCTCTCTGCTGTCTATTGTGTACTAAATGAGTATTTCTATGATAATCAGGAGGAGCTAGGAAAACAGGTGGTAGGAGGAATGCTATGTAACAGGTACCATCCCAATCTAGAGGTAGGCGTATATATGCGGTCTGGCCACATATAAAGTAGGAATGACGAGAAGCTCTAAATGTAGACTTGCCTTGATCACTGAATTTTATTACAGTGGTGCATTTACTATGGCCCATGTGTATGGAGCCATTCTTTCTTATACATAATTCCTCTTTTACTGGGAATACGGACATGGCGGGCAAGATTGGTGTAGCTTCAGATTCAATGTTCAGGATCATGAGGTTAAGTGTAAAATTACCTAATCCATATACTTCATGTTCTAGATCAGGTCCTGTTCTTTTGGGAAGTCCCTCCTTGTTAGGGTAGCAGACTTTAAGCAAAACTAAGTTCAGGTTTCCCCATACCCAGTTGTCTTGATAAACTGCGGAATTCGAATCTAGGGAATTAATCAAACTAAACCATGCTCCACAGGAGCCATTGTGTGTGAACGGATAGAGAATAAAGGGGCAAAACTCCCTTATAGTTCTGATAGGGGGGGAGTCGGCCACAGACCCAGCAGTCTGTAGCATTGCTAGTCTGATGTGAATGGTGCAGCATCTGAATAAAGGTATTGTTGCGTAAGGCAAGTCGATATGATAGCTCATAGGATGGCAGATCACTAAATGTGTGCTTTATGGTGTGCTTTATGGTATCATTAGTGGAGGAGTATAAGAGTGAGGCAATAGGAGGAAAAATAGCATGTAGTATTAAGCTGATACATATTATCGTGATGCTCTTAAGATATTGAAAAATTACAGTCACTATACATCTATTTGCTTCTTATCTAGCTCTCTTATTTTTGCTTTGTTATTGTCCAAGATCTTATGCGAGCCAGAATACATGTTCAACCGCTTCACCACCTAGTGGACTTAATTGATCAAACGGGTTCTGACTTTTTGAATCAAGGTTTAGCTTTGTGGAAACTTCTGGGCATTCTCCTCTAGAAAATGTTGTTCAAAATCCAAGTTCAAAGTTTTTTTTTCCTTTGTAAAAGAGTGGTGAAGGTGCACTTTGACTTTAACGGCCGTCCCCGTGGTCCAGAGCACTGACTTTGGCGCCTGTCATCCAGGAGCGATGGAGTATTCTTTGACCTGGGTGTTGTCAGGGAAGGCGGCAGCAACCTGCGAACAACAAGAGAGTAGTGCAGACATCAAGGAAGCCAGGTAATCTGTCAGCATGTTACTGTCAACATAAGTAATCTTTTAGGCATTGTAGTGCCCACATATTTTGGTGGTCTACCAAAGACCACTTCATAGGGAGATAAGCCTGTTCTAGAATGAGCTACCATTCGCATGTAAAAGAGGGCAACCGGCAGGGCTACCATCCAGTCTATACCTTTGTCTGCGCAAATTTTTAATGTCTGATTATGTCTTTCTACAAGGCCTGCTGCTTCAGGATGTCGCACACAATGGAATTTCCAGGTATACCCTAACAGAAGGGACACCTGCTTCATTAGTACCAGGACATATTTGTAACCTCTATATCTGTTTATTTGGATGTAATCCATTTGGAGCACTTCAAAAGGGTGGTCAGGTGGATGGAATCCACCTTGTTCCATCGGAATGCCTTTACCTGGATTGAATTGGCAACAGATCATACATGTTCTGACCTTTTGTTTCGCTGCTGCACGCAGGTGCTTGTTGAACCATATATTCTGTAAGCTATCTATCATTGCTTTCTCTCCTAAGTGTGCAGGACTATGTGTGGTATTTATAATCACTTGTACCATGGTATCAGGAAGAAACCATGTGGATTTGCCCTTTGTCATCCAACCTTGATCAGTCAGTACCCCTCCTTGTTCCGATCATTTCTTTAATTCGTTTACAGTAGCATGTGTCTGAATGTCTTGTACATCCCTGGAAGGATCCCTAACTGTCATGGCTTTGGACACTTATTGAACCTGTAACTTTGTCATGTCTAGTGGGGTCTGAGCTGTCTGTTTAGCAGTTCGGTCTGCCAGATCATTGCCTTGGGAAATGGTATCTGTGGCTCTAGTATGTGCTTTACATTTTAGGATAGCTATGGCTGTTGGTAAATGTATTGCTTCCAGTAGGGCTTGAATAAGGGGGCCATGCTGTATCTTGGCCCCATGAGAGGTCAAGAAACCTCTTTCTCTCCACAAAATCGGTGTAAATGTTTACTCTCAGGTGCTTAGCTCTTATGCACGCTTGTGTCAGGGCGATGAGCTCTGCTGCTTGTGCTGACAATATGTCTATTCTTTTAGTCTCTATTATTACAGTATCAGCAGTCACTGCATATGCTGCCACTAATTCTCCCGCCCCTGTCCTCATGCATGAGCCGTCAACATATAGTGTTAGCTCGGGGTCTGGGAGTGCAACATCTGTCAAGTCTTGTCTTGGTTTAGTCACGGTATGTATTACTTCAACACAGTTGTGTGGTGAAACGCTTTCTGTACTGGAGGGCAAAAGGGTAGCAGGATTCAGTATGTTGCATCGTCTGATCTCTATGTGTGGTTGAAATAACGTTGGCTCATAGCCTGTCAGTCTAGCTACAGTCAGGTGTCGTGTTTGTGTCCGGTTCAAGAGAACCTCTACTGCGTGTGGTACTTGTACTCTCAGAGGGTGGCCCAGCACTATCAAGTCACTTTGTCTTATGGCTAAGGCCGTTGCTGCAACTGATTTTAGGCACGCAGGCAAAGCCTGTGCTACTGGGTCTAATGTACTAGAAAAATAAGCACAGGGCTCGTGTTTTCCTGCATGATCTTGTGTTAGGACAGATAGTGCTGTTCCATCCCGCTCTGTCACAAAAACATAAACGATTTGTTGTAATCAGGGTTTGCTAAAACTGGTGCTTGACATAAAGCTCTCTTTAATTCTTCAAATGCCACAGTGTGTTCTTGTGTCCAAGGGAGGACTTTAGTAGAAGCTGTATTAGGGGCTTGGACTAATTCCCCTGAAAGATCACAATAAAACATGAGAAAAAGGGGGAAAGCACCATACCTATTTCCTCGGCTTAATTTCTAAGGGGGCTAATTTCTAAGGGGCTTAATTTCTTAAGGGGCTAGCGGGAAGCGAACCTCCTCAGGGGCCAGCAGAAAGCCAATATTCTCCTCCTCCCCCCCCTTTTTGACAGGAGGAAATCTGAAACAGATTTCACTGCTGTCAAACACTATCAAACCCTGTGTCTTGTCAACACTATTAATCCCTGTGTGTAGCTACTGGGCGTAAGCAAAATTATAGGAGATACACAGCGTATGTGAAACGGCGAGAAATCCTTCAAATTAATGTACAAACCTCATTGTGTTAGCTCATAAGCTGGCCAAATGACATCTCATATGCAAATGTCCCTATTACAGGAACCTACACCAACCTGAAGTCAATATTAATGCTAGGAGGCCCTAATAGGAATGCTAAATTACCTAAATATTCGGAAAACCAAGTTTAAGAACAGTTGTTAATGTTGATAATTAATAATTTATCTGCTAAAGAAATCAGTCAATGTGCAATAATTTCCACCTATACAATAAATAGCCTAATTCAAAAACAAGTCAACTTTTGGGGCCACCACTCACAAGAATGAGCTTACTAAAGCAAACTTTAAAAAGGAAATCCTGTCAGATATTTTCTCATTACCCTAAATACCGAGCCTTATTTGTCACTCTGTGGTGGCAGTCCTTATTTAAAACAGGCCTTTCAAGAGTTAAAATGCGAGTGCACAGATCATAACTGTTCCTTAATGTCCAATCTGGAAACATATGACCGAGGCTGCCTGCCTATAAGAGAAAGGCAGTTATGTGAAAAATATTTTAGTCTTGCATAGCCTTTTTCTTTTGTTTCATTCATCTCCAACACCAATTAGACATACACTGATAACGTGTTGTCTGCTATTTTGACAGCATGATAATGGTAATATCATGTCTGTGAAATTTAGTAATTGTGCCAAGCCATCAGTATACCGGGCACAGAAAGCATAGATAATTACACTAACATATATAAATGAGCAGCGATGCGTAATTACAGTACCTACAGCTCAGATGCGAACATTCTGGCCTGCTTAATTTGTCAGGCTTATAATCAATAACTTATTTACCTGCCCTATACAACCCCATCTGGCAGTGGGTCATCCCAATGATGACCGCGTCAAGTCTGACACACAGGATCAGCAACAATAATCAAAAAATGACGAACACACGAACCTGTCTCTTTTTTTTTTTTTTTTTTTATAAAAATGAGCTATGCATCTTTGTACACAATGTACCCTTATGTCCTAGTCGAAGATGCATCTCACATCTTTCCTCACAGACCCGTAACCACTGGATCATTTATCCAATGCAACTGGTGGCAGCTTGTGGCCACAATTCAAAAATGTCTGAATTTGAAAATCGTTTTTATATAGGCACATAGCCCTTAAAATTCCAAACAAGAGCAACATTTTACTTTCTGACCAGAAGCAATATAACAATTGCTAAAAAATAAAACAAATCTTCTCCATAGACATTTCCTCGGGGCACTTGTTTTGCACAGAATAGAACAAGGGAATCTTTCTCGACTTACATTTCTCAGCTGCCCTGTCTTATCAGAGAAGTTAAAAATAGCCCCTCAGCGCGGCCTGAGCCTGGGCTGCCAGCCATCTTTTTTTTGTTTTTCCTACTCCTGGCCCCAAGGCTCTCCAGCTGCAGGCATTACACAGATGCGATGTCAGAGAAGCCTTCTAAGCAGTGCCCTGTTCTGCTCCTCTCATCGGCCCCCACCTACACTGGCTACAAGGTCAGAATCTGTCTCCGATTTCTGTATCACATTCTGCTCTACACGGCCCCCACCTTCTCCTTACTCTGAAGCTGTCAAAGACAAAAAGACTACTCAATTCCATAAAAACTGCAATAATTCGCTCAATTGAAAAATTATTTTTACATACAATTTGCACTCAGGGGGTCATAATCTTACCGACTTGACCCAGCACATTGGCTCACTGGACCATCAAGAACACAAACCTGTATTCATGAAAAATTTGCAAATTCGAAATACCCTCAATTCTTTTTCCAAGCTAAACTTGTCACTAATTATTTTTCGTTAACACTTTGTACATTAGGGGTGTCATCAAATCACAGGAGTTGCTCCTTCTCTAGCTGCACCCCTCTCAATTTCCTATTGACAACGTAGTCAAATGTTGGACCATGTAAACACCAGCTATGCGCTGTTCATTTGGTGGGGGGCTCAAGAACCTTTGGGCTACTATGTAATTAATATATGTATTAGAACTGGTCTTTTTACTGGGGCCACTCTTGCTAGGTCCTCTGAAAGGACGGGATAAATACCAGCAACGTCAGTATTTCTTTTTCTGTCAGCCTGCGCTCATTTTACCAGCTCTAATTCCTCCTGTAACATCTCATCCTTGGCTTTTCCAGACACCAGTCCACTTCTCTCTGCTTCGTGAAACACTTACTCTGTCCTTCTATGTCACTCCTTGCGCCAAAAACTCAATGGCATCCTTCCAAGCTGGTCTACATTTCCTCTTTCATAAGAGTGTTTCGTTGTCTGTCTACTTGTTCTGCTTTTACTCAGATACCTTCCTCAACTAACACGTTTTCTCGGCCTTTGTCTGAATCCTCCCTACTTTTCTCTTCTTTTCTGAGCGCTTACTCTGTGCGTCTATGCTATTCTTTACGCCATAATTCAACAGCGTCTGTCTGTGACTGTCTAGCTTTCCTCTTCCACAACTCTTCTTCGACTTTCATGATACATTCGGCATCCCAGGTCCCAGCTACGGGCCATCTCTGACTTTCTGGTAACTCTTTGGTGTAGTCCACCCATAGATCAAGGAATAATATGGCGTCTAAGCCATGCTTGTGATACATAAAGTGCCCTGGAGTGTCCCTAGGAGGAATAGGAACTGCTTCTTCAAGCACCCCTTTTCTAGTAGTAATCTGTCTTAACTTCGAAAAGAGCGGCATATTGACAACTGATCTGACACCTGGTCTTGAACACACTTAATACAAAAACGCACAATAATGAACAATCATTCATACCACAATATGCAGGACATTTTAACACATTAAACATTGAACATTAAACATTTTAACCTTTAAAAATGACCAACAATGATGACAGTCTGCATAACTAATCACCAAGCAGAATTCTTGACAATAACTAGATACTTCGGAATACTTGATATACTGCTAAACAGTACATATACACTGCTAAACAGTGCAGACCGGATTTGTGTACCCAAATCCGTCTTGACCGGCACAACCTATGTGCGCGTCAACACGCCTCCCCGGCGATGGTACTCACCGAGTAGCTCCTTGAAACGGAAGGCCTCAGAGAATGGACTGGACTCGACGACTGCGGACATCGGACCCTCTGGACATCGGGACTTTGAAAACCTGGTTGGCCTCTGTATACCTCGGACGCAGCTCTCTCGCAGGTGGGCTCTGGGTAGACAATCTGCGTTCCTCACCGCCTCGTATGGATGCCTGGTCACAGTCTGTCCCCTTCGGTGGCCTGAGGGAGTTGGCGGGAAAACCCGCGACGTGCACGCTTGAAGTCCATCACGGCTATGGAAGGGGGCAAAACTGGACCTTCATCTCCGGCGTGTGGGGAAAGAGATTAAACTGTTCGGGCGCCATTCTGTGGTAAATAAAATATCACGCTGTCATAATTTTTCAGATATCAATAAGATCATGCATAAAGCAAGAGGCTGAGTCTGTGGTATCAGATTCATAAAGGGCTTTATTCCAATAACTCGAGTCAAAGGGAGAATATCACCATCACCAAAAAAGGATCTGGACGGGGCTGAAAAGTATTCTCAATATTCTCAAAACATTATTCACAGAGTACAGTATATATACATTTCTCAATTGTACGTAAGCAAGAGAGCAAGAGAGAATGAGATAAGAGCATGTGGGCGTGTAAGTAGGCGTGAAGGTGGGCGTCCATGTGGGCGTCCACTTGATGATAATGGGTAAATTGTCATGTGTGGGTGGATACCTGGAGATGATTTCGCAATGTCAGCAGAAATACTTGGCAGAGATGCGCGCGCAGCGTGTGATTGACGCGCAACTAGAGGGTGAAGGGGACTTGACATTTAGCTCTACATGTGGAGACAAAAAGTCTGGGGTTATGTCAACCTAATCCCAAATCATATCTAATATCCTATGTTTAAAGAACTATGTTATCCACAAGGGAAGGGCTCTCGGACAGAATCTATTCTATACTGACTGTGTGTGCGTGTACAAGCGTCTAAGTGTCTACACTAAATGCGAGGGGGTAGGAATATTCCATGGTAACAGGGCTATGAATTACTTGCATGAGGACAGAGAAGCCGGGCCTTTTGCTTGGTAACTGGAAGAATGTTTACTTAAACTACTAGGCAGGAATGCATCGGCTGAGGGGGAAGCAGATAATTCGAAGGTGAAATACAGTTCTTGGCAGAGAATAGGCTGATGTCAGGCTTCGTGAGCCGCGCAGAGAGTAGGACAAAGTTCATGGATACAGATGCGAGCTCAAGCTGAAGCTGTCAGAGGCAGAGAGCAGGGAAAGGCTTTGAGGACAGAATCGGGCCTACTCTGCCTGAACTGCAAAAATGGAGTAACTTAGCCATAAAAAGTCGGTGGCCTTTCATACTTAGGAATCGAATATCCAGCCCATTCATGGCGGATCTGACAGAGGACATGTTGACGGTGGACGCACATGTATTTGCGTCTTCATAACTGGAACTGGAGGGAACATACATGTACTTGTGACATGCACATAGAACCGTTGGGGTCCAAGATAGGGGACATAACTGACCAGGAAAATCCATATTTCCACAGAGGAGAAAGACTTTTTAAGGCCGCAGAGTGAGTAAATTGGCCATTTTCATTCACGATTACCCATTTCTCAAATCTTGTGTTTAGGGCCCCTGGAAGCTTGAAAATGACCTTAAACATCTCATTTTATCTCTAAAAGTGATTTTCCTTGTACAAATGTGAATTGTAGTTCAAAGACGCACCATTTGAAAATGGACCTTTTTTGCGTTTCTGAAGCATGTCGTAAGGCGGGGTGGTTATCTCTTTCACCAAAAAACGGGCGTTTTTTGTATTGAACAATAAAGGCCTCCAAATGTTATTTAATTCACTTCCCGTGGAGGAGAAACACTTTTTAAGGCCTCAGAGTGAGTAAATTGGCCATTTTCATTCACTTTTACCCATTTCTCAAATCTTGTGTTTAGGGCCCCTGGAAGCATGAAAATCACTTTAAACATTTCATTTTATCTTTAAAAGTGATTTTCCACGTACAAATGTGAATTGTAGTTCAAAGATGCAACATTTGAAAACGGATCATTTTTTTAGTTTCTGAAGCATGTCGTAAGGGGGGTGGTTAACTCTTTCATCAAAAATCAGGCGTTTTCGCTTGAACAATAAAGGCCTCCAAATGTTATTTAATTCACTTCCCGTAGAGGAGACACACTTTTTAAGGCCGCAGAGTGAGAAAATTGGCCATTTTCATTCACTTTTACCTATTTCTCAAATCTTGTGTTTAGGGCCCCTGGAAGCTTGAAAATCACTTTAAACATCTAATTTTATCTCTAAAAGTGATTATCCACGTACAAATGTGAATTGTAGTTCAAAGACGCAACATTTGAAAATTGACAATTTTTTACGTTTCTGAAGCATGTCGTAAGGGGCGGTGGTTATCTCTTTCACCAAAAAACGTGCGTTTTTGATTGAACAAAAAAGGCCTCCAAATGTTATTTTATTCTCTTTCCGTGGAGGAGAAACACTTTTTAAGGCCGCAGAGTGAGTAAATTGGCCATTTTCATTCACTTTTACCTATTTCTCAAATCTTGTGTTTAGGGCCCCTGGAAGCTTGAAAATCACTTTAAACATCTAATTTTATCTCTAAAAGGGATTATCCACGTACAAATGTGAATTGCAGTTCAAAGACGCAACATTTGAAAATTGACAATTTTTTACGTTTCTGAAGCATGTCGTAAGGGGCGGTGGTTATCTCTTTCACCAAAAAACGTGCGTTTTTGATTGAACAAAAAAGGCCTCCAAATGTTATTTTATTCTCTTTCCGTGGAGGAGAAACACTTTTTAAGGCCGCAGAGTGAGTAAATTGGCCATTTTCAATTAACTTTTACCCATTCCAAAAACTTGTCTTTAAGGCCCCTGGACGCATGGAAATCACTTTAAACATCTCATTTTATCTTTAAAAGTGATTTTCCACGTACAAATGTGAATTGTAGTTCAAAGATGCAACATTTGAAAACGGATCATTTTTTTAGTTTCTGAAGCATGTCGTAAGGGGGGTAGTTAACTCTTTCATCAAAAATCAGGCGTTTTCGCTTGAACAATAAAGGCCTCCAAATATTATTTAATTCACTTCCCGTGGAGGAGAAAGACTTTTTAAGGCCGCGGAGTGAGTAAATTGGCCATTTTCATTCACGATTACCCATTTCTCAAATCTTGTGTTTAGGGCCCCTGGCAGCTTGAAAATCACCTTAAACATCTCATTTTAACTCTAAAAGTGATTTTCCTTGTACAAATGTGAATTGTAGTTCAAAGACGCAACATTTGAAAATGGACCTTTTTTGCGTTTCTGAAGCATGTCGTAAGGCGGGGTGGTTATCTCTTTCATAAAAAATTAGGCGTTTTCACTTGAACAATAAAGGCCTCCAAATGTTATTTAATTCACTTCCCGTGGAGGAGAAACACTTTTTAAGGCCTCAGAGTGAGTAAATTGGCCATTTTCATTCACTTTTACCCATTTCTCAAATCTTGTGTTTAGGGCCCCTGAAAGCATGAAAATCACTTTAAACATCTCATTTTATCTTTAAAAGTGATTTTCCTTGTACAAATGTGAATTGTAGTTCAAAGACGCAACATTTGAAAATGGACCATTTTTTCCGTTTCTGAAGCATGTTGTAAGGGGGGGTGGTTATCAATTTCTCCAAAAAACGTGCGTTTTTGATTGAACAAAAAATGCCTCCAAATGGTATTTTATTCTCTTTCCGTGGAGGAGAAACACTTTTTAAGGCCGCAGAGTGAATAAATTGACCATTTTCATTCACTTTTACCCATTCCAAAAACTTGTCTTTAAGGCCCCTGGACGCATGAAAATCACTTTAAACATCTCATTTTATCTTTAAAAGTGATTTTCCACGTACAAATGTGAATTGTAGTTCAAAGATGCAACATTTGAAAACGGATCATTTTTTTTAGTTTCTGAAGCATGTCGTAAGGGGGGTGGTTAACTCTTTCATCAAAAATCAGGCGTTTTCGCTTGAACAATAAAGGCCTCCAAATGTTATTTAATTCACTTCCCGTGGAGGAGAAAGACTTTTTAAGGCCGCAGAGTGAGTAAATTGGCCATTTTCATTCACTTTTACCCATTCCAAAAACTTGTCTTTAAGGCCCCTGGACGCATGAAAATCACTTTAAACATCTCATTTTATCTTTAAAAGTGATTTTCCACGTACAAATGTGAATTGTAGTTCAAAGACGCAACATTTGAAAATGGACCTTTTTTTCGTTTCTGAAGCATGTCGTAAGGCGGGGTGGTTATCTCTTTCATAAAAAATCAGGCGTTTTCGCTTGAACAATAAAGGCCTCCAAATGTTATTTAATTCACTTCCCGTAGAGGAGAAACACTTTTTAAGGCCGCAGAGTGAGTAAATTGGCCATTTTCATTCACTTTTACCTATTTCTCAAATCTTGTGTTTAGGGCCCCTGGAAGCTTGAAAATCACTTTAAACATCTAATTTTATCTCTAAAAGTGATTATCCACGTACAAATGTGAATTGCAGTGCAAAGACGCAACATTTGAAAATTGACATTTTTTTGTTGTTTCTGAAGCAATTCGTAAGGCGGGGTGGTTATCTCTTTCATAAAAAATCAGGCGTTTTCGTTTGAACAATAAAGGCCTCCAAATGTTATTTAATTCACTTCCCGTGGAGGAGAAACACTTTTTAAGGCCTCAGAGTGAGTAAATTGGCCATTTTCATTCACTTTTACCCATTTCTCAAATCTTGTGTTTAGGGCCCCTGGAAGCATGAAAATCACTTTAAACATCTCATTTTATCTCTAAAAGTGATTTTCCTTGTACAAATGTGAATTGATGTTCAAAGACGCAACATTTGAAAATGGACATTTTTTTTTGTTTCTGAAGCAATTCGTAAGGCGGGGTGGTTATTTCTTTCATAAAAAATCAGGCGTTTTCGTTTGAACAATAAAGGCCTCCAAATGTTATTTAATTCACTTCCCGTAGAGGAGAAACACTTTTTAAGGCCGCAGAGTGAGTAAATTGGCCATTTTCATTCACTTTTACCTATTTCACAAATCTTGTGTTTAGGGCCCCTGGAAGCTTGAAAATCACTTTAATCATCTAATTTTATCTCTAAAAGTGATTTTCCTTGTACAAATGTGAATTGTAGTTCAAAGACGCAACATTTGAAAATGGACCATTTTTGTCGTTTCTGAAGCATGTCGTAAGGGGGGGTGGTTATCTCTTTCACCAAAAAACAGGCGTTTTTGATTGAACAATAAAGGCCTCCAAATGTTATTTTATTCACTTTCCGGGGTGGAGAAATACTTGTTAAGGCCTCAGAGTGAGTAAATTGGCCAATTTCATTCATGTTTACCCATTCCTCAGATCTTGTGTTTATGGCCCCTGGAAGCTTGAAAATCACTTTAAACATCTCATTTTATCTTTAAAAGTGATTTTCCACGTACAAATGTGAATTGTAGTTCAAAGAGGCAACATTTGAAAACGGACCATTTTTTTTGTTTCTGAAGCATGTCGTAAGGGGGGGTGGTTATCTCTTTCATCAAAAATCGGGCGTTTTTGATTGAACAATAAAGGCCTCCAAATGTTATTTAATTCACTTTCTGGGGTGGAGAAACACTTTTTAAGGCCTCAGAATGAGTAAATTGGCCATTTTCATTCACTTTTAGCCATTCCAAAAACTTGTGTTTAAGGCCCCTGGACGCATGAAAATCACTTTAAACATCTCATTTTATCTTTAAAAGTGATTTTCCACGTACAAATGTGAATTGTAGTTCAAAGACACAACATTTGAAAACGGACCATTTTTTTAGTTTCTGAAGCATGTCGTAAGGGGGGGTGGTTATCTCTTTCATCAAAAATCAGGCGTTTTCGCTTGAACAATAAAGGCCTCCAAATGTTATTTAATTCACTTCCCGTGGAGGAGAAACACTTTTTAAGGCCGCAGAGTGAGTAAATTGGCCATTTTCATTCATGATTACCCATTTCTCAAATCTTGTGTTTAGGGCCCCTGGAAGCTTGAAAATCACCGTAAACATCTCATTTTATCTCTAAAAGTGATTTTCCTTGTACAAATGTGAATTGTAGTTCAAAGACGCAACATTTGAAAATGGACCTTTTTTTCGTTTCTGAAGCATGTCGTAAGGCGGGGTGGTTATCTCTTTCATAAAAAATCAGGCGTTTTCGCTTGAACAATAAAGGCCTCCAAATGTTATTTAATTCACTTCCCGTAGAGGAGACACACTTTTTAAGGCCGCAGAGTGAGAAAATTGTCCATTTTCATTCACTTTTACCTATTTCTCAAATCTTGTGTTTAGGGCCCCTGGAAGCTTGAAAATCACTTTAAACATCTAATTTTATCTCTAAAAGTGATTATCCACGTACAAATGTGAATTGTAGTTCAAAGACGCAACATTTGAAAATTGACAATTTTTTACGTTTCTGAAGCATGTCGTAAGGGGCGGTGGTTATCTCTTTCACCAAAAAACGTGCGTTTTTGATTGAACAAAAAAGGCCTCCAAATGTTATTTTATTCTCTTTCCGTGGAGAAGAAACACTTTTTAAGGCCGCAGAGTGAGTAAATTGGCCATTTTCATTCACTTTTACCCATTCCAAAAACTTGTCTTTAAGGCCCCTGGATGCATGAAAATCACTTTAAACATCTCATTTTATCTTTAAAAGTGATTTTCCACGTACAAATGTGAATTGTAGTTCAAAGATGCAACATTTGAAAACGGATCATTTTTTTAGTTTCTGAAGCATGTCGTAAGGGGGGTGGTTAACTCTTTCATCAAAAATCAGGCGTTTTCGCTTGAACAATAAAGGCCTCCAAATGTTATTTAATTCACTTCCCGTGGAGGAGAAAGACTTTTTAAGGCCGCAGAGTGAGTAAATTGGCCATTTTCATTCACGATTACCCATTTCTCAAATCTTGTGTTTAGGGCCCCTGGAAGCTTGAAAATGACCTTAAACATCTCATTTTATCTCTAAAAGTGATTTTCCTTGTACAAATGTGAATTGTAGTTCAAAGACGCACCATTTGAAAATGGACCTTTTTTGCGTTTCTGAAGCATGTCGTAAGGCGGGGTGGTTATCTCTTTCACCAAAAAACGGGCGTTTTTTGTATTGAACAATAAAGGCCTCCAAATGTTATTTAATTCACTTCCCGTGGAGGAGAAAGACTTTTTAAGGCCGCAGAGTGAGTAAATTGGCCATTTTCATTCACGATTACCCATTTCTCAAATCTTGTGTTTAGGGCCCCTGGAAGCTTGAAAATGACCTTAAACATCTCATTTTATCTCTAAAAGTGATTTTCCTTGTACAAATGTGAATTGTAGTTCAAAGACGCACCATTTGAAAATGGACCTTTTTTGCGTTTCTGAAGCATGTCGTAAGGCGGGGTGGTTATCTCTTTCACCAAAAAACGGGCGTTTTTTGTATTGAACAATAAAGGCCTCCAAATGTTATTTAATTCACTTCCCGTGGAGGAGAAACACTTTTTAAGGCCTCAGAGTGAGTAAATTGGCCATTTTCATTCACTTTTACCCATTTCTCAAATCTTGTGTTTAGGGCCCCTGGAAGCATGAAAATCACTTTAAACATTTCATTTTATCTTTAAAAGTGATTTTCCACGTACAAATGTGAATTGTAGTTCAAAGATGCAACATTTGAAAACGGATCATTTTTTTAGTTTCTGAAGCATGTCGTAAGGGGGGTGGTTAACTCTTTCATCAAAAATCAGGCGTTTTCGCTTGAACAATAAAGGCCTCCAAATGTTATTTAATTCACTTCCCGTAGAGGAGACACACTTTTTAAGGCCGCAGAGTGAGAAAATTGGCCATTTTCATTCACTTTTACCTATTTCTCAAATCTTGTGTTTAGGGCCCCTGGAAGCTTGAAAATCACTTTAAACATCTAATTTTATCTCTAAAAGGGATTATCCACGTACAAATGTGAATTGCAGTTCAAAGACGCAACATTTGAAAATTGACAATTTTTTACGTTTCTGAAGCATGTCGTAAGGGGCGGTGGTTATCTCTTTCACCAAAAAACGTGCGTTTTTGATTGAACAAAAAAGGCCTCCAAATGTTATTTTATTCTCTTTCCGTGGAGGAGAAACACTTTTTAAGGCCGCAGAGTGAGTAAATTGGCCATTTTCAATTAACTTTTACCCATTCCAAAAACTTGTCTTTAAGGCCCCTGGACGCATGGAAATCACTTTAAACATCTCATTTTATCTTTAAAAGTGATTTTCCACGTACAAATGTGAATTGTAGTTCAAAGATGCAACATTTGAAAACGGATCATTTTTTTAGTTTCTGAAGCATGTCGTAAGGGGGGTAGTTAACTCTTTCATCAAAAATCAGGCGTTTTCGCTTGAACAATAAAGGCCTCCAAATGTTATTTAATTCACTTCCCGTGGAGGAGAAAGACTTTTTAAGGCCGCGGAGTGAGTAAATTGGCCATTTTCATTCACGATTACCCATTTCTCAAATCTTGTGTTTAGGGCCCCTGGAAGCTTGAAAATCACCTTAAACATCTCATTTTATCTCTAAAAGTGATTTTCCTTGTACAAATGTGAATTGTAGTTCAAAGACGCAACATTTGAAAATGGACCTTTTTTGCGTTTCTGAAGCATGTCGTAAGGCGGGGTGGTTATCTCTTTCATAAAAAATTAGGCGTTTTCACTTGAACAATAAAGGCCTCCAAATGTTATTTAATTCACTTCCCGTGGAGGAGAAACACTTTTTAAGGCCTCAGAGTGAGTAAATTGGCCATTTTCATTCACTTTTACCCATTTCTCAAATCTTGTGTTTAGGGCCCCTGAAAGCATGAAAATCACTTTAAACATCTCATTTTATCTTTAAAAGTGATTTTCCTTGTACAAATGTGAATTGTAGTTCAAAGACGCAACATTTGAAAATGGACCATTTTTTCCGTTTCTGAAGCATGTTGTAAGGGGGGGTGGTTATCAATTTCTCCAAAAAACGTGCGTTTTTGATTGAACAAAAAATGCCTCCAAATGGTATTTTATTCTCTTTCCGTGGAGGAGAAACACTTTTTAAGGCCGCAGAGTGAATAAATTGACCATTTTCATTCACTTTTACCCATTCCAAAAACTTGTCTTTAAGGCCCCTGGACGCATGAAAATCACTTTAAACATCTCATTTTATCTTTAAAAGTGATTTTCCACGTACAAATGTGAATTGTAGTTCAAAGATGCAACATTTGAAAACGGATCATTTTTTTTAGTTTCTGAAGCATGTCGTAAGGGGGGTGGTTAACTCTTTCATCAAAAATCAGGCGTTTTCGCTTGAACAATAAAGGCCTCCAAATGTTATTTAATTCACTTCCCGTGGAGGAGAAAGACTTTTTAAGGCCGCAGAGTGAGTAAATTGGCCATTTTCATTCACTTTTACCCATTCCAAAAACTTGTCTTTAAGGCCCCTGGACGCATGAAAATCACTTTAAACATCTCATTTTATCTTTAAAAGTGATTTTCCACGTACAAATGTGAATTGTAGTTCAAAGACGCAACATTTGAAAATGGACCTTTTTTTCGTTTCTGAAGCATGTCGTAAAGCGGGGTGGTTATCTCTTTCATAAAAAATCAGGCGTTTTCGCTTGAACAATAAAGGCCTCCAAATGTTATTTAATTCACTTCCCGTAGAGGAGAAACACTTTTTAAGGCCGCAGAGTGAGTAAATTGGCCATTTTCATTCACTTTTACCTATTTCTCAAATCTTGTGTTTAGGGCCCCTGGAAGCTTGAAAATCACTTTAAACATCTAATTTTATCTCTAAAAGTGATTATCCACGTACAAATGTGAATTGCAGTGCAAAGACGCAACATTTGAAAATTGACATTTTTTTGTTGTTTCTGAAGCAATTCGTAAGGCGGGGTGGTTATCTCTTTCATAAAAAATCAGGCGTTTTCGTTTGAACAATAAAGGCCTCCAAATGTTATTTAATTCACTTCCCGTGGAGGAGAAACACTTTTTAAGGCCTCAGAGTGAGTAAATTGGCCATTTTCATTCACTTTTACCCATTTCTCAAATCTTGTGTTTAGGGCCCCTGGAAGCATGAAAATCACTTTAAACATCTCATTTTATCTCTAAAAGTGATTTTCCTTGTACAAATGTGAATTGATGTTCAAAGACGCAACATTTGAAAATGGACATTTTTTTTTGTTTCTGAAGCAATTCGTAAGGCGGGGTGGTTATTTCTTTCATAAAAAATCAGGCGTTTTCGTTTGAACAATAAAGGCCTCCAAATGTTATTTAATTCACTTCCCGTAGAGGAGAAACACTTTTTAAGGCCGCAGAGTGAGTAAATTGGCCATTTTCATTCACTTTTACCTATTTCACAAAACTTGTCTTTAAGGCCCCTGGACGCATGAAAATCACTTTAAACATCTCATTTTCTCTTTAAAAGTGATTTTCCTTGTACAAATGTGAATTGTAGTTCAAAGACGCAACATTTGAAAATGGACCATTTTTGTCGTTTCTGAAGCATGTCGTAAGGGGGGGTGGTTATCTCTTTCACCAAAAAACAGGCGTTTTTGATTGAACAATAAAGGCCTCCAAATGTTATTTTATTCACTTTCCGGGGTGGAGAAATACTTGTTAAGGCCTCAGAGTGAGTAAATTGGCCAATTTCATTCATGTTTACCCATTCCTCAGATCTTGTGTTTAGGGCCCCTGGAAGCTTGAAAATCACTTTAAACATCTCATTTTATCTTTAAAAGTGATTTTCCACGTACAAATGTGAATTGTAGTTCAAAGAGGCAACATTTGAAAACGGACCATTTTTTTTGTTTCTGAAGCATGTCGTAAGGGGGGGTGGTTATCTCTTTCATCAAAAATCGGGCGTTTTTGATTGAACAATAAAGGCCTCCAAATGTTATTTAATTCACTTTCTGGGGTGGAGAAACACTTTTTAAGGCCTCAGAATGAGTAAATTGGCCATTTTCATTCACTTTTAGCCATTCCAAAAACTTGTGTTTAAGGCCCCTGGACGCATGAAAATCACTTTAAACATCTCATTTTATCTTTAAAAGTGATTTTCCACGTACAAATGTGAATTGTAGTTCAAAGACACAACATTTGAAAACGGACCATTTTTTTAGTTTCTGAAGCATGTCGTAAGGGGGGGTGGTTATCTCTTTCATCAAAAATCAGGCGTTTTCGCTTGAACAATAAAGGCCTCCAAATGTTATTTAATTCACTTCCCGTGGAGGAGAAACACTTTTTAAGGCCGCAGAGTGAGTAAATTGGCCATTTTCATTCATGATTACCCATTTCTCAAATCTTGTGTTTAGGGCCCCTGGAAGCTTGAAAATCACCGTAAACATCTCATTTTATCTCTAAAAGTGATTTTCCTTGTACAAATGTGAATTGTAGTTCAAAGACGCAACATTTGAAAATGGACCTTTTTTTCGTTTCTGAAGCATGTCGTAAGGCGGGGTGGTTATCTCTTTCATAAAAAATCAGGCGTTTTCGCTTGAACAATAAAGGCCTCCAAATGTTATTTAATTCACTTCCCGTAGAGGAGACACACTTTTTAAGGCCGCAGAGTGAGAAAATTGTCCATTTTCATTCACTTTTACCTATTTCTCAAATCTTGTGTTTAGGGCCCCTGGAAGCTTGAAAATCACTTTAAACATCTAATTTTATCTCTAAAAGTGATTATCCACGTACAAATGTGAATTGTAGTTCAAAGACGCAACATTTGAAAATTGACAATTTTTTACGTTTCTGAAGCATGTCGTAAGGGGCGGTGGTTATCTCTTTCACCAAAAAACGTGCGTTTTTGATTGAACAAAAAAGGCCTCCAAATGTTATTTTATTCTCTTTCCGTGGAGAAGAAACACTTTTTAAGGCCGCAGAGTGAGTAAATTGGCCATTTTCATTCACTTTTACCCATTCCAAAACTTGTCTTTAAGGCCCCTGGATGCATGAAAATCACTTTAAACATCTCATTTTATCTTTAAAAGTGATTTTCCACGTACAAATGTGAATTGTAGTTCAAAGATGCAACATTTGAAAACGGATCATTTTTTTAGTTTCTGAAGCATGTCGTAAGGGGGGTGGTTAACTCTTTCATCAAAAATCAGGCGTTTTCGCTTGAACAATAAAGGCCTCCAAATGTTATTTAATTCACTTCCCGTGGAGGAGAAAGACTTTTTAAGGCCGCAGAGTGAGTAAATTGGCCATTTTCATTCACGATTACCCATTTCTCAAATCTTGTGTTTAGGGCCCCTGGAAGCTTGAAAATGACCTTAAACATCTCATTTTATCTCTAAAAGTGATTTTCCTTGTACAAATGTGAATTGTAGTTCAAAGACGCACCATTTGAAAATGGACCTTTTTTGCGTTTCTGAAGCATGTCGTAAGGCGGGGTGGTTATCTCTTTCACCAAAAAACGGGCGTTTTTTGTATTGAACAATAAAGGCCTCCAAATGTTATTTAATTCACTTCCCGTGGAGGAGAAACACTTTTTAAGGCCTCAGAGTGAGTAAATTGGCCATTTTCATTCACTTTTACCCATTTCTCAAATCTTGTGTTTAGGGCCCCTGGAAGCATGAAAATCACTTTAAACATTTCATTTTATCTTTAAAAGTGATTTTCCACGTACAAATGTGAATTGTAGTTCAAAGATGCAACATTTGAAAACGGATCATTTTTTTAGTTTCTGAAGCATGTCGTAAGGGGGGTGGTTAACTCTTTCATCAAAAATCAGGCGTTTTCGCTTGAACAATAAAGGCCTCCAAATGTTATTTAATTCACTTCCCGTAGAGGAGACACACTTTTTAAGGCCGCAGAGTGAGAAAATTGGCCATTTTCATTCACTTTTACCTATTTCTCAAATCTTGTGTTTAGGGCCCCTGGAAGCTTGAAAATCACTTTAAACATCTAATTTTATCTCTAAAAGTGATTATCCACGTACAAATGTGAATTGTAGTTCAAAGACGCAACATTTGAAAATTGACAATTTTTTACGTTTCTGAAGCATGTCGTAAGGGGCGGTGGTTATCTCTTTCACCAAAAAACGTGCGTTTTTGATTGAACAAAAAAGGCCTCCAAATGTTATTTTATTCTCTTTCCGTGGAGGAGAAACACTTTTTAAGGCCGCAGAGTGAGTAAATTGGCCATTTTCATTCACTTTTACCTATTTCTCAAATCTTGTGTTTAGGGCCCCTGGAAGCTTGAAAATCACTTTAAACATCTAATTTTATCTCTAAAAGGGATTATCCACGTACAAATGTGAATTGCAGTTCAAAGACGCAACATTTGAAAATTGACAATTTTTTACGTTTCTGAAGCATGTCGTAAGGGGCGGTGGTTATCTCTTTCACCAAAAAACGTGCGTTTTTGATTGAACAAAAAAGGCCTCCAAATGTTATTTTATTCTCTTTCCGTGGAGGAGAAACACTTTTTAAGGCCGCAGAGTGAGTAAATTGGCCATTTTCAATTAACTTTTACCCATTCCAAAAACTTGTCTTTAAGGCCCCTGGACGCATGGAAATCACTTTAAACATCTCATTTTATCTTTAAAAGTGATTTTCCACGTACAAATGTGAATTGTAGTTCAAAGATGCAACATTTGAAAACGGATCATTTTTTTAGTTTCTGAAGCATGTCGTAAGGGGGGTAGTTAACTCTTTCATCAAAAATCAGGCGTTTTCGCTTGAACAATAAAGGCCTCCAAATGTTATTTAATTCACTTCCCGTGGAGGAGAAAGACTTTTTAAGGCCGCGGAGTGAGTAAATTGGCCATTTTCATTCACGATTACCCATTTCTCAAATCTTGTGTTTAGGGCCCCTGGAAGCTTGAAAATCACCTTAAACATCTCATTTTATCTCTAAAAGTGATTTTCCTTGTACAAATGTGAATTGTAGTTCAAAGACGCAACATTTGAAAATGGACCTTTTTTGCGTTTCTGAAGCATGTCGTAAGGCGGGGTGGTTATCTCTTTCATAAAAAATTAGGCGTTTTCACTTGAACAATAAAGGCCTCCAAATGTTATTTAATTCACTTCCCGTGGAGGAGAAACACTTTTTAAGGCCTCAGAGTGAGTAAATTGGCCATTTTCATTCACTTTTACCCATTTCTCAAATCTTGTGTTTAGGGCCCCTGAAAGCATGAAAATCACTTTAAACATCTCATTTTATCTTTAAAAGTGATTTTCCTTGTACAAATGTGAATTGTAGTTCAAAGACGCAACATTTGAAAATGGACCATTTTTTCCGTTTCTGAAGCATGTTGTAAGGGGGGGTGGTTATCAATTTCTCCAAAAAACGTGCGTTTTTGATTGAACAAAAAATGCCTCCAAATGGTATTTTATTCTCTTTCCGTGGAGGAGAAACACTTTTTAAGGCCGCAGAGTGAATAAATTGACCATTTTCATTCACTTTTACCCATTCCAAAAACTTGTCTTTAAGGCCCCTGGACGCATGAAAATCACTTTAAACATCTCATTTTATCTTTAAAAGTGATTTTCCACGTACAAATGTGAATTGTAGTTCAAAGATGCAACATTTGAAAACGGATCATTTTTTTTAGTTTCTGAAGCATGTCGTAAGGGGGGTGGTTAACTCTTTCATCAAAAATCAGGCGTTTTCGCTTGAACAATAAAGGCCTCCAAATGTTATTTAATTCACTTCCCGTGGAGGAGAAAGACTTTTTAAGGCCGCAGAGTGAGTAAATTGGCCATTTTCATTCACTTTTACCCATTCCAAAAACTTGTCTTTAAGGCCCCTGGACGCATGAAAATCACTTTAAACATCTCATTTTATCTTTAAAAGTGATTTTCCACGTACAAATGTGAATTGTAGTTCAAAGACGCAACATTTGAAAATGGACCTTTTTTTCGTTTCTGAAGCATGTCGTAAGGCGGGGTGGTTATCTCTTTCATAAAAAATCAGGCGTTTTCGCTTGAACAATAAAGGCCTCCAAATGTTATTTAATTCACTTCCCGTAGAGGAGAAACACTTTTTAAGGCCGCAGAGTGAGTAAATTGGCCATTTTCATTCACTTTTACCTATTTCTCAAATCTTGTGTTTAGGGCCCCTGGAAGCTTGAAAATCACTTTAAACATCTAATTTTATCTCTAAAAGTGATTATCCACGTACAAATGTGAATTGCAGTGCAAAGACGCAACATTTGAAAATTGACATTTTTTTGTTGTTTCTGAAGCAATTCGTAAGGCGGGGTGGTTATCTCTTTCATAAAAAATCAGGCGTTTTCGTTTGAACAATAAAGGCCTCCAAATGTTATTTAATTCACTTCCCGTGGAGGAGAAACACTTTTTAAGGCCTCAGAGTGAGTAAATTGGCCATTTTCATTCACTTTTACCCATTTCTCAAATCTTGTGTTTAGGGCCCCTGGAAGCATGAAAATCACTTTAAACATCTCATTTTATCTCTAAAAGTGATTTTCCTTGTACAAATGTGAATTGATGTTCAAAGACGCAACATTTGAAAATGGAAATTTTTTTTTGTTTCTGAAGCAATTCGTAAGGCGGGGTGGTTATTTCTTTCATAAAAAATCAGGCGTTTTCGTTTGAACAATAAAGGCCTCCAAATGTTATTTAATTCACTTCCCGTAGAGGAGAAACACTTTTTAAGGCCGCAGAGTGAGTAAATTGGCCATTTTCATTCACTTTTACCTATTTCACAAATCTTGTGTTTAGGGCCCCTGGAAGCTTGAAAATCACTTTAATCATCTAATTTTATCTCTAAAAGTGATTTTCCTTGTACAAATGTGAATTGTAGTTCAAAGACGCAACATTTGAAAATGGACCATTTTTGTCGTTTCTGAAGCATGTCGTAAGGGGCGGTGGTTATCTCTTTCACCAAAAAACGTGCGTTTTTGATTGAACAAAAAAGGCCTCCAAATGTTATTTTATTCTCTTTCCGTGGAGGAGAAACACTTTTTAAGGCCGCAGAGTGAATAAATTGACCATTTTCATTCACTTTTACCCATTCCAAAAACTTGTCTTTAAGGCCCCTGGACGCATGAAAATCACTTTAAACATCTCATTTTATCTTTAAAAGTGATTTTCCACGTACAAATGTGAATTGTAGTTCAAAGATGCAACATTTGAAAACGGATCATTTTTTTTAGTTTCTGAAGCATGTCGTAAGGGGGGTGGTTAACTCTTTCATCAAAAATCAGGCGTTTTCGCTTGAACAATAAAGGCCTCCAAATGTTATTTAATTCACTTCCCGTGGAGGAGAAAGACTTTTTAAGGCCGCAGAGTGAGTAAATTGGCCATTTTCATTCACTTTTACCCATTCCAAAAACTTGTCTTTAAGGCCCCTGGACGCATGAAAATCACTTTAAACATCTCATTTTATCTTTAAAAGTGATTTTCCACGTACAAATGTGAATTGTAGTTCAAAGACGCAACATTTGAAAATGGACCTTTTTTTCGTTTCTGAAGCATGTCGTAAAGCGGGGTGGTTATCTCTTTCATAAAAAATCAGGCGTTTTCGCTTGAACAATAAAGGCCTCCAAATGTTATTTAATTCACTTCCCGTAGAGGAGAAACACTTTTTAAGGCCGCAGAGTGAGTAAATTGGCCATTTTCATTCACTTTTACCTATTTCTCAAATCTTGTGTTTAGGGCCCCTGGAAGCTTGAAAATCACTTTAAACATCTAATTTTATCTCTAAAAGTGATTATCCACGTACAAATGTGAATTGCAGTGCAAAGACGCAACATTTGAAAATTGACATTTTTTTGTTGTTTCTGAAGCAATTCGTAAGGCGGGGTGGTTATCTCTTTCATAAAAAATCAGGCGTTTTCGTTTGAACAATAAAGGCCTCCAAATGTTATTTAATTCACTTCCCGTGGAGGAGAAACACTTTTTAAGGCCTCAGAGTGAGTAAATTGGCCATTTTCATTCACTTTTACCCATTTCTCAAATCTTGTGTTTAGGGCCCCTGGAAGCATGAAAATCACTTTAAACATCTCATTTTATCTCTAAAAGTGATTTTCCTTGTACAAATGTGAATTGATGTTCAAAGACGCAACATTTGAAAATGGACATTTTTTTTTGTTTCTGAAGCAATTCGTAAGGCGGGGTGGTTATTTCTTTCATAAAAAATCAGGCGTTTTCGTTTGAACAATAAAGGCCTCCAAATGTTATTTAATTCACTTCCCGTAGAGGAGAAACACTTTTTAAGGCCGCAGAGTGAGTAAATTGGCCATTTTCATTCACTTTTACCTATTTCACAAAACTTGTCTTTAAGGCCCCTGGACGCATGAAAATCACTTTAAACATCTCATTTTCTCTTTAAAAGTGATTTTCCTTGTACAAATGTGAATTGTAGTTCAAAGACGCAACATTTGAAAATGGACCATTTTTGTCGTTTCTGAAGCATGTCGTAAGGGGGGGTGGTTATCTCTTTCACCAAAAAACAGGCGTTTTTGATTGAACAATAAAGGCCTCCAAATGTTATTTTATTCACTTTCCGGGGTGGAGAAATACTTGTTAAGGCCTCAGAGTGAGTAAATTGGCCAATTTCATTCATGTTTACCCATTCCTCAGATCTTGTGTTTAGGGCCCCTGGAAGCTTGAAAATCACTTTAAACATCTCATTTTATCTTTAAAAGTGATTTTCCACGTACAAATGTGAATTGTAGTTCAAAGAGGCAACATTTGAAAACGGACCATTTTTTTTGTTTCTGAAGCATGTCGTAAGGGGGGGTGGTTATCTCTTTCATCAAAAATCGGGCGTTTTTGATTGAACAATAAAGGCCTCCAAATGTTATTTAATTCACTTTCTGGGGTGGAGAAACACTTTTTAAGGCCTCAGAATGAGTAAATTGGCCATTTTCATTCACTTTTAGCCATTCCAAAAACTTGTGTTTAAGGCCCCTGGACGCATGAAAATCACTTTAAACATCTCATTTTATCTTTAAAAGTGATTTTCCACGTACAAATGTGAATTGTAGTTCAAAGACACAACATTTGAAAACGGACCATTTTTTTAGTTTCTGAAGCATGTCGTAAGGGGGGGTGGTTATCTCTTTCATCAAAAATCAGGCGTTTTCGCTTGAACAATAAAGGCCTCCAAATGTTATTTAATTCACTTCCCGTGGAGGAGAAACACTTTTTAAGGCCGCAGAGTGAGTAAATTGGCCATTTTCATTCATGATTACCCATTTCTCAAATCTTGTGTTTAGGGCCCCTGGAAGCTTGAAAATCACCGTAAACATCTCATTTTATCTCTAAAAGTGATTTTCCTTGTACAAATGTGAATTGTAGTTCAAAGACGCAACATTTGAAAATGGACCTTTTTTTCGTTTCTGAAGCATGTCGTAAGGCGGGGTGGTTATCTCTTTCATAAAAAATCAGGCGTTTTCGCTTGAACAATAAAGGCCTCCAAATGTTATTTAATTCACTTCCCGTAGAGGAGACACACTTTTTAAGGCCGCAGAGTGAGAAAATTGTCCATTTTCATTCACTTTTACCTATTTCTCAAATCTTGTGTTTAGGGCCCCTGGAAGCTTGAAAATCACTTTAAACATCTAATTTTATCTCTAAAAGTGATTATCCACGTACAAATGTGAATTGTAGTTCAAAGACGCAACATTTGAAAATTGACAATTTTTTACGTTTCTGAAGCATGTCGTAAGGGGCGGTGGTTATCTCTTTCACCAAAAAACGTGCGTTTTTGATTGAACAAAAAAGGCCTCCAAATGTTATTTTATTCTCTTTCCGTGGAGAAGAAACACTTTTTAAGGCCGCAGAGTGAGTAAATTGGCCATTTTCATTCACTTTTACCCATTCCAAAAACTTGTCTTTAAGGCCCCTGGATGCATGAAAATCACTTTAAACATCTCATTTTATCTTTAAAAGTGATTTTCCACGTACAAATGTGAATTGTAGTTCAAAGATGCAACATTTGAAAACGGATCATTTTTTTAGTTTCTGAAGCATGTCGTAAGGGGGGTGGTTAACTCTTTCATCAAAAATCAGGCGTTTTCGCTTGAACAATAAAGGCCTCCAAATGTTATTTAATTCACTTCCCGTGGAGGAGAAAGACTTTTTAAGGCCGCAGAGTGAGTAAATTGGCCATTTTCATTCACGATTACCCATTTCTCAAATCTTGTGTTTAGGGCCCCTGGAAGCTTGAAAATGACCTTAAACATCTCATTTTATCTCTAAAAGTGATTTTCCTTGTACAAATGTGAATTGTAGTTCAAAGACGCACCATTTGAAAATGGACCTTTTTTGCGTTTCTGAAGCATGTCGTAAGGCGGGGTGGTTATCTCTTTCACCAAAAAACGGGCGTTTTTTGTATTGAACAATAAAGGCCTCCAAATGTTATTTAATTCACTTCCCGTGGAGGAGAAACACTTTTTAAGGCCTCAGAGTGAGTAAATTGGCCATTTTCATTCACTTTTACCCATTTCTCAAATCTTGTGTTTAGGGCCCCTGGAAGCATGAAAATCACTTTAAACATTTCATTTTATCTTTAAAAGTGATTTTCCACGTACAAATGTGAATTGTAGTTCAAAGATGCAACATTTGAAAACGGATCATTTTTTTAGTTTCTGAAGCATGTCGTAAGGGGGGTGGTTAACTCTTTCATCAAAAATCAGGCGTTTTCGCTTGAACAATAAAGGCCTCCAAATGTTATTTAATTCACTTCCCGTAGAGGAGACACACTTTTTAAGGCCGCAGAGTGAGAAAATTGGCCATTTTCATTCACTTTTACCTATTTCTCAAATCTTGTGTTTAGGGCCCCTGGAAGCTTGAAAATCACTTTAAACATCTAATTTTATCTCTAAAAGTGATTATCCACGTACAAATGTGAATTGTAGTTCAAAGACGCAACATTTGAAAATTGACAATTTTTTACGTTTCTGAAGCATGTCGTAAGGGGCGGTGGTTATCTCTTTCACCAAAAAACGTGCGTTTTTGATTGAACAAAAAAGGCCTCCAAATGTTATTTTATTCTCTTTCCGTGGAGGAGAAACACTTTTTAAGGCCGCAGAGTGAGTAAATTGGCCATTTTCATTCACTTTTACCTATTTCTCAAATCTTGTGTTTAGGGCCCCTGGAAGCTTGAAAATCACTTTAAACATCTAATTTTATCTCTAAAAGGGATTATCCACGTACAAATGTGAATTGCAGTTCAAAGACGCAACATTTGAAAATTGACAATTTTTTACGTTTCTGAAGCATGTCGTAAGGGGCGGTGGTTATCTCTTTCACCAAAAAACGTGCGTTTTTGATTGAACAAAAAAGGCCTCCAAATGTTATTTTATTCTCTTTCCGTGGAGGAGAAACACTTTTTAAGGCCGCAGAGTGAGTAAATTGGCCATTTTCAATTAACTTTTACCCATTCCAAAAACTTGTCTTTAAGGCCCCTGGACGCATGGAAATCACTTTAAACATCTCATTTTATCTTTAAAAGTGATTTTCCACGTACAAATGTGAATTGTAGTTCAAAGATGCAACATTTGAAAACGGATCATTTTTTTAGTTTCTGAAGCATGTCGTAAGGGGGGTAGTTAACTCTTTCATCAAAAATCAGGCGTTTTCGCTTGAACAATAAAGGCCTCCAAATGTTATTTAATTCACTTCCCGTGGAGGAGAAAGACTTTTTAAGGCCGCGGAGTGAGTAAATTGGCCATTTTCATTCACGATTACCCATTTCTCAAATCTTGTGTTTAGGGCCCCTGGAAGCTTGAAAATCACCTTAAACATCTCATTTTATCTCTAAAAGTGATTTTCCTTGTACAAATGTGAATTGTAGTTCAAAGACGCAACATTTGAAAATGGACCTTTTTTGCGTTTCTGAAGCATGTCGTAAGGCGGGGTGGTTATCTCTTTCATAAAAAATTAGGCGTTTTCACTTGAACAATAAAGGCCTCCAAATGTTATTTAATTCACTTCCCGTGGAGGAGAAACACTTTTTAAGGCCTCAGAGTGAGTAAATTGGCCATTTTCATTCACTTTTACCCATTTCTCAAATCTTGTGTTTAGGGCCCCTGAAAGCATGAAAATCACTTTAAACATCTCATTTTATCTTTAAAAGTGATTTTCCTTGTACAAATGTGAATTGTAGTTCAAAGACGCAACATTTGAAAATGGACCATTTTTTCCGTTTCTGAAGCATGTTGTAAGGGGGGGTGGTTATCAATTTCTCCAAAAAACGTGCGTTTTTGATTGAACAAAAAATGCCTCCAAATGGTATTTTATTCTCTTTCCGTGGAGGAGAAACACTTTTTAAGGCCGCAGAGTGAATAAATTGACCATTTTCATTCACTTTTACCCATTCCAAAAACTTGTCTTTAAGGCCCCTGGACGCATGAAAATCACTTTAAACATCTCATTTTATCTTTAAAAGTGATTTTCCACGTACAAATGTGAATTGTAGTTCAAAGATGCAACATTTGAAAACGGATCATTTTTTTTAGTTTCTGAAGCATGTCGTAAGGGGGGTGGTTAACTCTTTCATCAAAAATCAGGCGTTTTCGCTTGAACAATAAAGGCCTCCAAATGTTATTTAATTCACTTCCCGTGGAGGAGAAAGACTTTTTAAGGCCGCAGAGTGAGTAAATTGGCCATTTTCATTCACTTTTACCCATTCCAAAAACTTGTCTTTAAGGCCCCTGGACGCATGAAAATCACTTTAAACATCTCATTTTATCTTTAAAAGTGATTTTCCACGTACAAATGTGAATTGTAGTTCAAAGACGCAACATTTGAAAATGGACCTTTTTTTCGTTTCTGAAGCATGTCGTAAGGCGGGGTGGTTATCTCTTTCATAAAAAATCAGGCGTTTTCGCTTGAACAATAAAGGCCTCCAAATGTTATTTAATTCACTTCCCGTAGAGGAGAAACACTTTTTAAGGCCGCAGAGTGAGTAAATTGGCCATTTTCATTCACTTTTACCTATTTCTCAAATCTTGTGTTTAGGGCCCCTGGAAGCTTGAAAATCACTTTAAACATCTAATTTTATCTCTAAAAGTGATTATCCACGTACAAATGTGAATTGCAGTGCAAAGACGCAACATTTGAAAATTGACATTTTTTTGTTGTTTCTGAAGCAATTCGTAAGGCGGGGTGGTTATCTCTTTCATAAAAAATCAGGCGTTTTCGTTTGAACAATAAAGGCCTCCAAATGTTATTTAATTCACTTCCCGTGGAGGAGAAACACTTTTTAAGGCCTCAGAGTGAGTAAATTGGCCATTTTCATTCACTTTTACCCATTTCTCAAATCTTGTGTTTAGGGCCCCTGGAAGCATGAAAATCACTTTAAACATCTCATTTTATCTCTAAAAGTGATTTTCCTTGTACAAATGTGAATTGATGTTCAAAGACGCAACATTTGAAAATGGACATTTTTTTTTGTTTCTGAAGCAATTCGTAAGGCGGGGTGGTTATTTCTTTCATAAAAAATCAGGCGTTTTCGTTTGAACAATAAAGGCCTCCAAATGTTATTTAATTCACTTCCCGTAGAGGAGAAACACTTTTTAAGGCCGCAGAGTGAGTAAATTGGCCATTTTCATTCACTTTTACCTATTTCACAAATCTTGTGTTTAGGGCCCCTGGAAGCTTGAAAATCACTTTAATCATCTAATTTTATCTCTAAAAGTGATTTTCCTTGTACAAATGTGAATTGTAGTTCAAAGACGCAACATTTGAAAATGGACCATTTTTGTCGTTTCTGAAGCATGTCGTAAGGGGGGGTGGTTATCTCTTTCACCAAAAAACAGGCGTTTTTGATTGAACAATAAAGGCCTCCAAATGTTATTTTATTCACTTTCCGGGGTGGAGAAATACTTGTTAAGGCCTCAGAGTGAGTAAATTGGCCAATTTCATTCATGTTTACCCATTCCTCAGATCTTGTGTTTAGGGCCCCTGGAAGCTTGAAAATCACTTTAAACATCTCATTTTATCTTTAAAAGTGATTTTCCACGTACAAATGTGAATTGTAGTTCAAAGAGGCAACATTTGAAAACGGACCATTTTTTTTGTTTCTGAAGCATGTCGTAAGGGGGGGTGGTTATCTCTTTCATCAAAAATCGGGCGTTTTTGATTGAACAATAAAGGCCTCCAAATGTTATTTAATTCACTTTCTGGGGTGGAGAAACACTTTTTAAGGCCTCAGAATGAGTAAATTGGCCATTTTCATTCACTTTTAGCCATTCCAAAAACTTGTGTTTAAGGCCCCTGGACGCATGAAAATCACTTTAAACATCTCATTTTATCTTTAAAAGTGATTTTCCACGTACAAATGTGAATTGTAGTTCAAAGACACAACATTTGAAAACGGACCATTTTTTTAGTTTCTGAAGCATGTCGTAAGGGGGGGTGGTTATCTCTTTCATCAAAAATCAGGCGTTTTCGCTTGAACAATAAAGGCCTCCAAATGTTATTTAATTCACTTCCCGTGGAGGAGAAACACTTTTTAAGGCCGCAGAGTGAGTAAATTGGCCATTTTCATTCATGATTACCCATTTCTCAAATCTTGTGTTTAGGGCCCCTGGAAGCTTGAAAATCACCGTAAACATCTCATTTTATCTCTAAAAGTGATTTTCCTTGTACAAATGTGAATTGTAGTTCAAAGACGCAACATTTGAAAATGGACCTTTTTTTCGTTTCTGAAGCATGTCGTAAGGCGGGGTGGTTATCTCTTTCATAAAAAATCAGGCGTTTTCGCTTGAACAATAAAGGCCTCCAAATGTTATTTAATTCACTTCCCGTAGAGGAGACACACTTTTTAAGGCCGCAGAGTGAGAAAATTGTCCATTTTCATTCACTTTTACCTATTTCTCAAATCTTGTGTTTAGGGCCCCTGGAAGCTTGAAAATCACTTTAAACATCTAATTTTATCTCTAAAAGTGATTATCCACGTACAAATGTGAATTGTAGTTCAAAGACGCAACATTTGAAAATTGACAATTTTTTACGTTTCTGAAGCATGTCGTAAGGGGCGGTGGTTATCTCTTTCACCAAAAAACGTGCGTTTTTGATTGAACAAAAAAGGCCTCCAAATGTTATTTTATTCTCTTTCCGTGGAGAAGAAACACTTTTTAAGGCCGCAGAGTGAGTAAATTGGCCATTTTCATTCACTTTTACCCATTCCAAAAACTTGTCTTTAAGGCCCCTGGATGCATGAAAATCACTTTAAACATCTCATTTTATCTTTAAAAGTGATTTTCCACGTACAAATGTGAATTGTAGTTCAAAGATGCAACATTTGAAAACGGATCATTTTTTTAGTTTCTGAAGCATGTCGTAAGGGGGGTGGTTAACTCTTTCATCAAAAATCAGGCGTTTTCGCTTGAACAATAAAGGCCTCCAAATGTTATTTAATTCACTTCCCGTGGAGGAGAAAGACTTTTTAAGGCCGCAGAGTGAGTAAATTGGCCATTTTCATTCACGATTACCCATTTCTCAAATCTTGTGTTTAGGGCCCCTGGAAGCTTGAAAATGACCTTAAACATCTCATTTTATCTCTAAAAGTGATTTTCCTTGTACAAATGTGAATTGTAGTTCAAAGACGCACCATTTGAAAATGGACCTTTTTTGCGTTTCTGAAGCATGTCGTAAGGCGGGGTGGTTATCTCTTTCATAAAAAATCAGGCGTTTTCACTTGAACAATAAAGGCCTCCAAATGTTATTTAATTCACTTCCCGTAGAGGAGAAACACTTTTTAAGGCCGCAGAGTGAGTAAATTGGCCATTTTCATTCACTTTTACCTATTTCTCAAATCTTGTGTTTAGAACCCCTGGAAGCTTGAAAATCACTTTAAACATCTAATTTTATCTCGAAAAGTGATTATCCACGTACAAATGTGAATTGTAGTGCAAAGACGCAACATTTGAAAATTGACAATTTTTTACGTTTCTGAAGCATGTCGTAAGGGGGGGTGGTTATCTCTTTCACCAAAAAACGGGCGTTTTTTGTATTGAACAATAAAGGCCTCCAAATGTTATTTAATTCACTTCCCGTGGAGGAGAAACACTTTTTAAGGCCTCAGAGTGAGTAAATTGGCCATTTTCATTCACTTTTACCCATTTCTCAAATCTTGTGTTTAGGGCCCCTGAAAGCATGAAAATCACTTTAAACATCTCATTTTATCTTTAAAAGTGATTTTCCACGTACAAATGTGAATTGTAGTTCAAAGATGCAACATTTGAAAACGGATCATTTTTTTAGTTTCTGAAGCATGTCGTAAGGGGGGTGGTTAACTCTTTCATCAAAAATCAGGCGTTTTCGCTTGAACAATAAAGGCCTCCAAATGTTATTTAATTCACTTCCCGTAGAGGAGACACACTTTTTAAGGCAGCAGAGTGAGAAAATTGGCCATTTTCATTCACTTTTACCTATTTCTCAAATCTTGTGTTTAGGGCCCCTGGAAGCTTGAAAATCACTTTAAACATCTAATTTTATCTCTAAAAGTGATTATCCACGTACAAATGTGAATTGTAGTTCAAAGACGCAACATTTGAAAATTGACAATTTTTTACGTTTCTGAAGCAGGTCGTAAGGGGCGGTGATTATCTCTTTCACCAAAAAACGTGCATTTTTGATTGAACAAAAAAGGCCTCCAAATGTTATTTTATTCTCTTTCCGTGGAGGAGAAACACTTTTTAAGGCCGCAGAGTGAGTAAATTGGCCATTTTCATTCACTTTTACCTATTTCTCAAATCTTGTGTTTAGAACCCCTGGAAGCTTGAAAATCACTTTAAACATCTAATTTTATCTCTAAAAGTGATTATCCACGTACAAATGTGAATTGTAGTCTAAAGACGCAATATTTGAAAATTGACAATTTTTTACGTTTCTGAAGCATGTCGTAAGGGGGGGTGGTTATCTCTTTCACCAAAAAACGGGCGTTTTTTGTATTGAACAATAAAGGCCTCCAAATGTTATTTAATTCACTTCCCGTGGAGGAGAAACACTTTTTAAGGCCTCAGAGTGAGTAAATTGGCCATTTTCATTCACTTTTACCCATTTCTCAAATCTTGTGTTTAGGGCCCCTGGAAGCATGAAAATCACTTTAAACATCTCATTTTATCTTTAAAAGTGATTTTCCACGTACAAATGTGAATTGTAGTTCAAAGATGCAACATTTGAAAACGGATCATTTTTTTAGTTTCTGAAGCATGTCGTAAGGGGGGTGGTTAACTCTTTCATCAAAAATCAGGCGTTTTCGCTTGAACAATAAAGGCCTCCAAATGTTATTTAATTCACTTCCCGTGGAGGAGAAAGACTTTTTAAGGCCGCAGAGTGAGTAAATTGGCCATTTTCATTCACGATTACCCATTTCTCAAATCTTGTGTTTAGGGCCCCTGGAAGCTTGAAAATCACCTTAAACATCTCATTTTATCTCTAAAAGTGATTTTCCTTGTACAAATGTGAATTGTAGTTCAAAGACGCAACATTTGAAAATGGACCTTTTTTGCGTTTCTGAAGCATGTCGTAAGGCGGGGTGGTTATCTCTTTCATAAAAAATCAGGCGTTTTCACTTGAACAATAAAGGCCTCCAAATGTTATTTAGTTCACTTACCGTAGAGGAGAAACACTTTTTAAGGCCGCAGAGTGAGTAAATTGGCCATTTTCATTCACTTTTACCTATTTCTCAAATCTTGTGTTTAGAACCCCTGGAAGCTTGAAAATCACTTTAAACATCTAATTTTATCTCTAAAAGTGATTATCCACGTATCAATGTGAATTGTAGTGCAAAGACGCAACATTTGAAAATTGACAATTTTTTACGTTTCTGAAGCATGTCGTAAAGGGGGGTGGTTATCTCTTTCACCAAAAAACGGGCGTTTTTTGTATTGAACAATAAAGGCCTCCAAATGTTATTTAATTCACTTCCCGTGGAGGAGAAACACTTTTTAAGGCCTCAGAGTGAGTAAATTGGCCATTTTCATTCACTTTTACCCATTTCTCAAATCTTGTGTTTAGGGCCCCTGGAAGCATGAAAATCACTTTAAACATCTCATTTTATCTTTAAAAGGGATTTTCCACGTACAAATGTGAATTGTAGTTCAAAGATGCAACATTTGAAAACGGATCATTTTTTTAGTTTCTGAAGCATGTCGTAAGGGGGGTGGTTAACTCTTTCATCAAAAATCAGGTGTTTTCGCTTGAACAATAAAGGCCTCCAAATGTTATTCAATTCACTTCCCGTGGAGGAGAAAGACTTTTTAAGGCCGCAGAGTGAGTAAATTGGCCATTTTCATTCACTTTTACCCATTTCTCAAATCTTGTGTTTAGGGCCCCTGGAAGCATGAAAATCACTTTAAACATCTCATTTTATCTCTAAAAGTGATTTTCCTTGTACAAATGTGAATTGTAGTTCAAAGACGCAACATTTGAAAATGGACATTTTTTTTTGTTTCTGAAGCATGTCGTAAGGGGGGGTGGTTATCTCTTTCATAAAAAATCAGGCATTTTCGTTTGAACAATAAAGGACTCCAAATGTTATTTAATTCACTTCCCGTAGAGGAGAAACACTTTTTAAGGCCGCAGAGTGAGTAAATTGGCCATTTTCATTCACTTTTACCTATTTCTCAAATCTTGTGTTTAGGGCCCCTGGAAGCATGAAAATCACTTTAAACATCTAATTTTATCTCTAAAAGTGATTATCCATGTACAAATGTGAATTGTAGTTCAAAGACGCAACATTTGAAAATTGACAAGTTTTTTACGTTTCTGAAGCATGTCGTAAGGGGGGGTGGTTATCTCTTTCACAAAAAAACGTGCGTTTTTTGTATTGAACAATAAAGGCCTCCAAATGTTATTTTATTCACTTGCCGGTGTGGAGAAATACTTGTTAAGGCCTCAGAGTGAGTAAATTGGCCAATTTCATTCATGTTTACCCATTCCTCAGATCTTGTGTTTAGGGCCCCTGGAAGGTTGAAAATCACTTTAAACATCTCATTTTATCTTTAAAAGTGATTTTCCACGTACAAATGTGACTTGTAGTTCAAAGAGGCAACATTTGAAAACGGACCATTTTTTTTGTTTCTGAAGCATGTCGTAAGGGGGGGGTGGTTATCTCTTTCATCAAAAATCGGGCGTTTTTGATTGAACAATAAAGGCCTCCAAATGTTATTTAATTCACTTTCTGGGGTGGAGAAACACTTTTTAAGGCCTCAGAATGAGTAGATTGGCCATTTTCATTCACTTTTAGCCATTCCAAAAACTTGTGTTTAAGGCCCCTGGAAGCATGAAAATCACTTTAAACATCTCATTTTATCTTTAAAAGTGATTTTCCACGTACAAATGTGAATTGTAGTTCAAAGACGCAACATTTGAAAACGGACCATTTTTTTAGTTTCTGAAGCATGTCGTAAGGGGGGGGTGGTTATCTCTTTCATCAAAAATCAGGCGTTTTCGCTTGCACAATAAAGGCCTCCAAATGTTATTTAATTCACTTCCCGTGGAGGAGAAACACTTTTTAAGGCCGCAGAGTGAGTAAATTGGCCATTTTCATTCATGATTACCCATTTCTCAAATCTTGTGTTTAGGGCCCCTGGAAGCTTGAAAATCACCTTAAACATCTCATTTTATCTCTAAAAGTGATTTTCCTTGTACAAATGTGAATTGTAGTTCAAAGACGCAACATTTGAAAATGGGCCTTTTTTTCGTTTCTGAAGCATGTCGTAAGGCGGGGTGGTTATCTCTTTCATAAAAAATCAGGCGTTTTCGCTTGAACAATAAAGGCCTCCAAATGTTATTTAATTCACTTCCCATAGAGGAGACACACTTTTTACGGCCGCAGAGTGAGAAAATTGGCCATTTTCATTCACTTTCACCCATTTCTCAAATCTTGTGTGTAGGGCCCCTGGAAGCATGAAAATCACTTTAAACATCTCATTTTATCTTTAAAAGTGATTTTCCTTGTACAAATGTGAATTGTAGTTCAAAGACGCAACATTTGAAAATGGAGCATTTTTGTTGTTTCTGAAGCATGTCGTAAGGGTGGGTGGTTATCTCTTTCACCAAAAAACAGGCGTTTTTGATTGAACAATAAAGGCCTCCAAATGTTATTTTATTCACTTTCCCGGGTGGAGGAATACTTGTTAAGGCCTCAGAATGAGTAAATTGGCCATTTTCATTCACTTTTACCCATTCCTCAAATCATGTGCTTAAGGCCCCTGGAAGCATGAAAATCACTTTAAACATCTCATTTTATCTTTAAAAGTGATTTTCCTTGTACAAATGTGAATTGTAGTTCAAAGAGGCAACATTTGAAAACAGACCATTTTTTTTGTGTCTGAAGCATGTCGTAAGGGGGGTGGTTATCTCTTTCACCAAAAAACGGGCGTTTTTTGTATTGAACAATAAAGGCCTCAAAATGTTATTTAATTCACTTCCCGTGGAGGAGAAACACGTTTTAAGGCCTCAGAGTGAGTAAATTGGCCATTTTCATTCACTTTTACCCATTTCTCAAATCTTGTGTTTAGGGCCCCTGGAAGCATGAAGATCACTTTAAACATCTCATTTTATCTTTAAAAGTGATTTTCCTTGTACAAATGTGAATTGTAGTTCAAAGACGCAACATTTGAAAACGGACCATTTTTTCGTTTCTGAAGTAGGTCGTAAGGGGGGGTGGTTATCTCTTTCATCAAAAATCTGGCATTTTCGCTTGAACAATAAAGGCCTCCAAATGTTATTTAATTCACTTCCCGTGGAGGAGAAACACTTTTTAAGTCCGCAGAGTGAGTAAATTGGCCATTTTCATTCACTTTTACCCAGTCCAAAAATCTTGTGTTTAAGGCCCCTGGACGCATGAAAATCACTTTAAACATCTCATTTTTTCTTTAAAAGTGATTTTCCACGTACAAATGTGAATTGTAGTTCAAAGACGCCACATTTGAAAACGGACCATTTTTTTAGTTTCTGAAGCATGTCGTAAGGGGGGGTGGTTATCTCTTTCATCAAAAATCGGGCGTTTTTGATTGAACAATAAAGGCTTCCAAATGTTATTTAATTCACTTTCTGGGGTTGAGAAACACTGTTTAAGGCCTCAGAATGAGTAGATTGGCCATTTTCATTCACTTTTACCATTCCACAAATCTTGTGTTTAAGGCCCCTGGATGCATGAAAATCACTTGAAACATCTCATTTTATCTTTAAAAGTGATTTTCCACTTACAAATGTGAATTGTAGTTCAAAGACGCAACATTTGAAAATGGACCATTTTTTTAGTTTCAGAAGCATGTCGTAAGGGGGGGTGGTTATCTCTTTCACCAAAAAACGTGCGTTTTTGATAGAACAATAAAGGCCTCCAAATGTCATTTTATTCTCTTCCCGTGGAGGAAAAACACTTTTTAAGTCCGCAGAGTGAGTAAATTTGCCATTTTCATTCACTTTTACCCATTCCAAAAATCTTGTGTTTAAGGCCCCTGGACGCATGAAAATCACTTCAAACATCTCATTTTTTCTTTAAAAGTGATTTTCCACGTACAAATGTGAATTGTAGTTCAAAGACGCCACATTTGAAAACGGACCATTTTTTTAGTTTCTGAAGCATGTCGTAAGGGGGGGTGGTTATCTCTTTCATCAAAAATCAGGCGTTTTCGCTTGAACAATAAAGGCCTCCAAATGTTATTTTATTCACTTTCCGGGGTGGAGAAATACTTGTTAAGGCCTCAGAATGAGTAAATTGGCCATTTTCATTCACTTTTACCCATTCCTCAAATCTTGTGCTTAAGGCCCCTGGAAGCATGAAAATCACTTGAAACATCTCATTTTATCTTTAAAAGTGATTTTCCTTGTACAAATGTGAATTGTAGTTCACAGAGGCAACATTTGAAAATGGACCATTTTTTTAGAGTCTGAAGCATGTCGTAAGGGGGGGTGGTTATCTCTTTCATCAAAAATCTGGTGTTTTTGATTGAACAATAAAGGCCTACAAATGTTATTTAATTCACTTTCTGGGGTGGAGAAAAACTTTTTAAGGCCCCAGAGTGAATAAATTGGCCATTTTCATTCACGTTTGCCCATTCCTAAAATCTTGTGTTTAGGGCCCCTGGAAGCTTGAAAATCACTTTAAACATCTCATTTTATCTCTAAAAGTGATTATCCACGTACAAATGTGAATTGTAGTTCAAAGACTCAACATTTGAAAATGGACCATTTTTGTCGTTTCTGAAGCATGTTGTAAGGGGGGGTGGTTATATCTTTCACCAAAAAACAGGCGTTTTTGATTGAACAATAAAGGCCTCCAAATGTTATTTCATTCACTTCCCGTGGAGGAGAAACACTTTTTAAGGCCGCAGAGTGAGTAAATTGGCCATTTTCATTCACTTTTAGCCATTCCAAAAACTTGTGCTTAAGGCCCCTGGACGCATGAAAATCACTTTAAACATCTCATTTTTTCTCTAAAAGTGATTTTCCTTGTACAAATGTGAATTGTAGTTCAAAGACGCAACATTTGAAAATGGACTGCTTTTTTTAGTTTCTGAAGCATGTCGTAAGGCGGGGTGGTTATCTCTTTCATAAAAAATCAGGCGTTTTCGCTTGAACAATAAAGGCCTCCAAATGGTATTTAATTCACTTCCCGTAGAGGAGAAACACTTTTTAAGGCCGCAGAGTGAGAAAATTGGCCATTTTCATTCACTTTTACCTATTTCTCAAATCTTGTGTTTAGGGCCCCTGGAAGCTTGAAAATCACTTTAAACATCTAATTTTATCTCTAAAAGTGATTATCCACGTACAAATGTGAATTGTAGTTCAAAGACGCAACATTTGAAAACAGACCATTTTTTTAGTGTCTGAAGCATGTCGCAAGGGGGGGGTGGTTATCTCTTTCGTCAAAAATCTGGAGTATTCGCTTGAACAATAAAGGCCTCAAAATGTTATTTAATTTACTTCCCGTGGAGAAGAAACACTGTTTAAGGCCTCAGAATGAGTAAATTGGCCATTTTCATTCACTTTTACCATGCCACAAATCTTGTGTTAAAGGCCCCTGGAAGCATGAAAATCACTTGAAACATCTCATTTTATCTTTAAATGTGATTTTTCACTTACAAATGTGAATTGTAGTTCAAAGACGCCACATTTGAAAATGGACCATTTTTTTAGAGTCTGAAGCATGTCGTAAGGGGGGGGTGGTTATCTCTTTCATCAAAAATCGTGCGTTTTTGATTGAACAATAAAGGCCTACAAATGTTATTTAATTCACTTTCTGGGGTGGAGAAAATCTTTTTAAGGCCCCAGAGTGAATAAATTGGCCATTTTCATTCACGTTTACCCATTCCTCAAATCTTGTGTTTAGGGCCCCTGGAAGCTTGAAAATCAATTTAAACATCTCATTTTATCTCTAAAAGTGATTATCCACGTAAAAATGTGAATTGTAGTTCAAAGACGCAACATTTCAAAATGGACCATTTTTGTCGTTTCTGAAGCATGTTGTAAGGGGGGGTGGTTATATCTTTCACCAAAAAACAGGCGTTTTTAATTGAACAATAAAGGCCTCCAAATGTTATTTTATTCACTTTTCAGGGTGGAGAAATACTTGTTAAGGCCTCAGAATGAGTAAATTGGCCATTTTCCTTCACTTTTACCCATTCCAAAAATCTTGTGTTTAAGGCCCCTGGACGCATGAAAATCACTTTAAACATCTCATTTTATCTCTAAAAGTGATTATCCACGTACAAATGTGAATTGTAGTTCAAAGACGCAACATTTGAAAATTGACAATTTTTTACGTTTCTGAAGCAAGTCGTAAGGGGGGGTGGTTATCTCTTTCACCAAAAAACGTGCGTTTTTTGTATTGAACAATAAAGGCCTCCAAATGTTATTTAATTCACTTTCCGTGGAGGAGAAACACTTTTTAAGGCCTCAGAGTGAGTAAATTGGCCATTTTCATTCACTTTTACCCATTTCTCAAATCTTGTGTTTAGGGCCCCTGGAAGCATGAAGATCACTTTAAACATCTCATTTTATCTTTAAAAGTGATTTTCCTTGTACAAATGTGAATTGTAGTTCAAAGAGGCAACATTTGAAAACAGACCATTTTTTTAGTGTCTGAAGCATGTCGCAAGGGGGGGTGGTTATCTCTTTCGTCAAAAATCTGGAGTTTTCGCTTGAACAATAAAGGCCTCAAAATGTTATTTAATTCACTTCCCATGGAGGAGAAACACGTTTTAAGGCCTCAGAGTGAGTAAATTGGCCATTTTCATTCACTTTTACCCATTTCTCAAATCTTGTGTTTAGGGCCCCTGGAAGCATGAAGATCACTTTAAACATCTCATTTTATCTTTAAAAGTGATTTTCCTTGTACAAATGTGAATTGTAGTTCAAAGACGCAACATTTGAAAACGGACCATTTTTTTAGTTTCTGAAGCATGTCGTAAGGGGGGGTGGTTATCTCTTTCATCAAAAATCAGGCATTTTCGCTTGAACAATAAAGGCCTCCAAATGTTATTTAATTCACTTTCTGGGGTGGAGAAACACTGTTTAAGGCCTCAGAATGAGTAAATTGGCCATTTTCATTCACTTTTACCATTCCACAAATCTTGTGTTTAAGGCCCCTGGAAGCATGAAAATCACTTCAAACATCTCATTTTATCTTGAAAAGTGATTTTCCACTTACAAATGAGAATTGTAGTTCAAAGACGCAACATTTGAAAATGGGCCATTTTTTTGTTTCTGAAGCATGTCGTAAGGGGGGGTGGTTATCTCTTTCACCAAAAAACATGCGTTTTTGATAGAACAATAAAGGCCTCCAAATGTCATTTTATTCTCTTCCCGTGGAGGAAAATCACTTTTTAAGGCCGCAGAGTGAGTAAATTGGCCATTTTCATTCACTTTTACCCATTCCAAAAATCTTGTGTTTAAGGCCCCTGGACGCATGAAAATCACTTTAAACATCTCATTTTTTCTTTAAAAGTGATTTTCCACGTGCAAATGTGAATTGTAGTTCAAAGACGCCACATTTGAAAACGGACCATTTTTTTAGTTTCTGAAGCACGTCGTAAGCGGGGGTGATTATCTCTTTCATCAAAAATCAGTCGTTTTCACTTGAACAATAAAGGCCTCCAAATGTTATTTAATTCACTTCCCGTGGAGGAGAAACACTTTTTAAGGCCTCAGAGTGAGTAAATTGGCCATTTTCATTCACTTTTACCCATTTCTCAAATCTTGTGTTTAGGGCCCCTGGAAGCTTGAAAATCACTTTAAACATCTAATTTTATCTCTAAAAGTGATTATCCACGTACAAATGTGAATTGTAGTTCAAAGACGCAACATTTGAAAATGGGCCTTTTTTTCGTTTCTGAAGCATGTCGTAAGGCGGGGTGGTTATCTCTTTCATAAAAAATCAGGCGTTTTCGCTTGAACAATAAAGGCCTCCAAATGTTATTTAATTCACTTCCCATAGAGGAGACACACTTTTTACGGCCGCAGAGTGAGAAAATTGGCCATTTTCATTCACTTTCACCCATTTCTCAAATCTTGTGTGTAGGGCCCCTGGAAGCATGAAAATCACTTTAAACATCTCATTTTATCTTTAAAAGTGATTTTCCTTGTACAAATGTGAATTGTAGTTCAAAGACGCAACATTTGAAAATGGAGCATTTTTGTTGTTTCTGAAGCATGTCGTAAGGGGGGGTGGTTATCTCTTTCACCAAAAAACAGGCGTTTTTGATTGAACAATAAAGGCCTCCAAATGTTATTTTATTCACTTTCCCGGGTGGAGGAATACTTGTTAAGGCCTCAGAATGAGTAAATTGGCCATTTTCATTCACTTTTACCCATTCCTCAAATCATGTGCTTAAGGCCCCTGGAAGCATGAAAATCACTTTAAACATCTCATTTTATCTTTAAAAGTGATTTTCCTTGTACAAATGTGAATTGTAGTTCAAAGAGGCAACATTTGAAAACAGACCATTTTTTTTGTGTCTGAAGCATGTCGTAAGGGGGGTGGTTATCTCTTTCACCAAAAAACGGGCGTTTTTTGTATTGAACAATAAAGGCCTCAAAATGTTATTTAATTCACTTCCCGTGGAGGAGAAACACGTTTTAAGGCCTCAGAGTGAGTAAATTGGCCATTTTCATTCACTTTTACCCATTTCTCAAATCTTGTGTTTAGGGCCCCTGGAAGCATGAAGATCACTTTAAACATCTCATTTTATCTTTAAAAGTGATTTTCCTTGTACAAATGTGAATTGTAGTTCAAAGACGCAACATTTGAAAACGGACCATTTTTTCGTTTCTGAAGTAGGTCGTAAGGGGGGGTGGTTATCTCTTTCATCAAAAATCAGGCATTTTCGCTTGAACAATAAAGGCCTCCAAATGTTATTTAATTCACTTCCCGTGGAGGAGAAACACTTTTTAAGTCCGCAGAGTGAGTAAATTGGCCATTTTCATTCACTTTTACCCAGTCCAAAAATCTTGTGTTTAAGGCCCCTGGACGCATGAAAATCACTTTAAACATCTCATTTTTTCTTTAAAAGTGATTTTCCACGTACAAATGTGAATTGTAGTTCAAAGACGCCACATTTGAAAACGGACCATTTTTTTAGTTTCTGAAGCATGTCGTAAGGGGGGGTGGTTATCTCTTTCATCAAAAATCGGGCGTTTTTGATTGAACAATAAAGGCTTCCAAATGTTATTTAATTCACTTTCTGGGGTTGAGAAACACTGTTTAAGGCCTCAGAATGAGTAGATTGGCCATTTTCATTCACTTTTACCATTCCACAAATCTTGTGTTTAAGGCCCCTGGATGCATGAAAATCACTTGAAACATCTCATTTTATCTTTAAAAGTGATTTTCCACTTACAAATGTGAATTGTAGTTCAAAGACGCAACATTTGAAAATGGACCATTTTTTTAGTTTCTGAAGCATGTCGTAAGGGGGGGTGGTTATCTCTTTCACCAAAAAACGTGCGTTTTTGATAGAACAATAAAGGCCTCCAAATGTCATTTTATTCTCTTCCCGTGGAGGAAAAACACTTTTTAAGTCCGCAGAGTGAGTAAATTTGCCATTTTCATTCACTTTTACCCATTCCAAAAATCTTGTGTTTAAGGCCCCTGGACGCATGAAAATCACTTCAAACATCTCATTTTTTCTTTAAAAGTGATTTTCCACGTACAAATGTGAATTGTAGTTCAAAGACGCCACATTTGAAAACGGACCATTTTTTTAGTTTCTGAAGCATGTCGTAAGGGGGGGTGGTTATCTCTTTCATCAAAAATCAGGCGTTTTCGCTTGAACAATAAAGGCCTCCAAATGTTATTTTATTCACTTTCCGGGGTGGAGAAATACTTGTTAAGGCCTCAGAATGAGTAAATTGGCCATTTTCATTCACTTTTACCCATTCCTCAAATCTTGTGCTTAAGGCCCCTGGAAGCATGAAAATCACTTTAAACATCTCATTTTATCTTTAAAAGTGATTTTCCTTGTACAAATGTGAATTGTAGTTCACAGAGGCAACATTTGAAAATGGACCATTTTTTTAGAGTCTGAAGCATGTCGTAAGGGGGGGTGGTTATCTCTTTCATCAAAAATCTGGTGTTTTTGATTGAACAATAAAGGCCTACAAATGTTATTTAATTCACTTTCTGGGGTGGAGAAAAACTTTTTAAGGCCCCAGAGTGAATAAATTGGCCATTTTCATTCACGTTTGCCCATTCCTAAAATCTTGTGTTTAGGGCCCCTGGAAGCTTGAAAATCACTTTAAACATCTCATTTTATCTCTAAAAGTGATTATCCACGTACAAATGTGAATTGTAGTTCAAAGACTCAACATTTGAAAATGGACCATTTTTGTCGTTTCTGAAGCATGTTGTAAGGGGGGGTGGTTATATCTTTCACCAAAAAACAGGCGTTTTTGATTGAACAATAAAGGCCTCCAAATGTTATTTCATTCACTTCCCGTGGAGGAGAAACACTTTTTAAGGCCGCAGAGTGAGTAAATTGGCCATTTTCATTCACTTTTAGCCATTCCAAAAACTTGTGCTTAAGGCCCCTGGACGCATGAAAATCACTTTAAACATCTCATTTTTTCTCTAAAAGTGATTTTCCTTGTACAAATGTGAATTGTAGTTCAAAGACGCAACATTTGAAAATGGACTGCTTTTTTTAGTTTCTGAAGCATGTCGTAAGGCGGGGTGGTTATCTCTTTCATAAAAAATCAGGCGTTTTCGCTTGAACAATAAAGGCCTCCAAATGGTATTTAATTCACTTCCCGTAGAGGAGAAACACTTTTTAAGGCCGCAGAGTGAGAAAATTGGCCATTTTCATTCACTTTTACCTATTTCTCAAATCTTGTGTTTAGGGCCCCTGGAAGCTTGAAAATCACTTTAAACATCTAATTTTATCTCTAAAAGTGATTATCCACGTACAAATGTGAATTGTAGTTCAAAGACGCAACATTTGAAAACAGACCATTTTTTTAGTGTCTGAAGCATGTCGCAAGGGGGGGTGGTTATCTCTTTCGTCAAAAATCTGGAGTATTCGCTTGAACAATAAAGGCCTCAAAATGTTATTTAATTTACTTCCCGTGGAGGAGAAACACTGTTTAAGGCCTCAGAATGAGTAAATTGGCCATTTTCATTCACTTTTACCATGCCACAAATCTTGTGTTAAAGGCCCCTGGAAGCATGAAAATCACTTGAAACATCTCATTTTATCTTTAAATGTGATTTTTCACTTACAAATGTGAATTGTAGTTCAAAGACGCCACATTTGAAAATGGACCATTTTTTTAGAGTCTGAAGCATGTCGTAAGGGGGGGGGTGGTTATCTCTTTCATCAAAAATCGTGCGTTTTTGATTGAACAATAAAGGCCAACAAATGTTATTTAATTCACTTTCTGGGGTGGAGAAAATCTTTTTAAGGCCCCAGAGTGAATAAATTGGCCATTTTCATTCACGTTTACCCATTCCTCAAATCTTGTGTTTAGGGCCCCTGGAAGCTTGAAAATCAATTTAAACATCTCATTTTATCTCTAAAAGTGATTATCCACGTAAAAATGTGAATTGTAGTTCAAAGACGCAACATTTCAAAATGGACCATTTTTGTCGTTTCTGAAGCATGTTGTAAGGGGGGGGTGGTTATATCTTTCACCAAAAAACAGGCGTTTTTAATTGAACAATAAAGGCCTCCAAATGTTATTTTATTCACTTTTCAGGGTGGAGAAATACTTGTTAAGGCCTCAGAATGAGTAAATTGGCCATTTTCCTTCACTTTTACCCATTCCAAAAATCTTGTGTTTAAGGCCCCTGGACGCATGAAAATCACTTTAAACATCTCATTTTATCTCTAAAAGTGATTATCCACGTACAAATGTGAATTGTAGTTCAAAGACGCAACATTTGAAAATTGACAATTTTTTACGTTTCTGAAGCAAGTCGTAAGGGGGGGTGGTTATCTCTTTCACCAAAAAACGTGCGTTTTTTGTATTGAACAATAAAGGCCTCCAAATGTTATTTAATTCACTTTCCGTGGAGGAGAAACACTTTTTAAGGCCTCAGAGTGAGTAAATTGGCCATTTTCATTCACTTTTACCCATTTCTCAAATCTTGTGTTTAGGGCCCCTGGAAGCATGAAGATCACTTTAAACATCTCATTTTATCTTTAAAAGTGATTTTCCTTGTACAAATGTGAATTGTAGTTCAAAGAGGCAACATTTGAAAACAGACCATTTTTTTAGTGTCTGAAGCATGTCGCAAGGGGGGGTGGTTATCTCTTTCGTCAAAAATCTGGAGTTTTCGCTTGAACAATAAAGGCCTCAAAATGTTATTTAATTCACTTCCCATGGAGGAGAAACACGTTTTAAGGCCTCAGAGTGAGTAAATTGGCCATTTTCATTCACTTTTACCCATTTCTCAAATCTTGTGTTTAGGGCCCCTGGAAGCATGAAGATCACTTTAAACATCTCATTTTATCTTTAAAAGTGATTTTCCTTGTACAAATGTGAATTGTAGTTCAAAGACGCAACATTTGAAAACGGACCATTTTTTTAGTTTCTGAAGCATGTCGTAAGGGGGGGTGTTTATCTCTTTCATCAAAAATCAGGCATTTTCGCTTGAACAATAAAGGCCTCCAAATGTTATTTAATTCACTTTCTGGGGTGGAGAAACACTGTTTAAAGCCTCAGAATGAGTAAATTGGCCATTGTCATTCACTTTTACCATTCCACAAATCTTGTGTTTAAGGCCCCTGGAAGCATGAAAATCACTTCAAACATCTCATTTTATCTTTAAAAGTGATTTTCCACTTACAAATGAGAATTGTAGTTCAAAGACGCAACATTTGAAAACGGACCATTTTTTTCTGTTTCTGAAGCATGTCGTAAGGGGGGGTGGTTATCTCTTTCACCAAAAAACATGCGTTTTTGATAGAACAATAAAGGCCTCCAAATGTCATTTTATTCTCTTCCCGTGGAGGAAAATCACTTTTTAAGGCCGCAGAGTGAGTAAATTGGCCATTTTCATTCACTTTTACCCATTCCAAAAATCTTGTGTTTAAGGCCCCTGGACGCATGAAAATCACTTTAAACATCTCATTTTTTCTTTAAAAGTGATTTTCCACGTGCAAATGTGAATTGTAGTTCAAAGACGCCACATTTGAAAACGGACCATTTTTTTAGTTTCTGAAGCACGTCGTAAGCGGGGGTGATTATCTCTTTCATCAAAAATCAGTCGTTTTCACTTGAACAATAAAGGCCTCCAAATGTTATTTAATTCACTTCCCGTGGAGGAGAAACACTTTTTAAGGCCTCAGAGTGAGTAAATTGGCCATTTTCATTCACTTTTACCCATTTCTCAAATCTTGTGTTTAGGGCCCCTGGAAGCTTGAAAATCACTTTAAACATCTAATTTTATCTCTAAAAGTGATTATCCACGTACAAATGTGAATTGTAGTTCAAAGACGCAACATTTGAAAATGGACAATTTTTTTTCGTTTCTGAAGCATGTCGTAAGGGGGGGTGGTTATCTCTTTCACCAAAAAACGGGTGTTTTTTATTGAACAATAAAGGCCTCCAAATGTTAATTTATTCACTTCCCGTGGAGGAGAAACACTTTTTAAGGCCGCAGAGTTAGTAAATTGGCCATTTTCATTCACTTTTACCTATTTCTCAAATCTTGTGTTTAGGGCCCCTGGAAGCTTGAAAATCACTTTAAACATCTAATTTTATCTCTAAAAGTGATTATCCACGTAGAAATGTGAATTGTAGTTCAAAGACGCAACATTTGAAAATTGACAATTTTTTACGTTTCTGAAGCATGTCGTAAGGGGGGGTGGTTATCTCTTTCACAAAAAAACGGGCGTTTTTTGTATTGAACAATAAAGGACTCCAAATGGTATTTAATTCACTTCCCGTGGAGGAGAAACACTTTTTAAGGCCTCAGAGTGAGTAAATTGGCCATTTTCATTCACTTTCACCCATTTCTCAAATCTTGTGTTTAGGGCCCCTGGAAGCATGAAAATCACTTTAAACATCTCATTTTATCTTTAAAAGTGATTTTCCTTGTACAAATGTGAATTGTAGTTCAAAGATGCAACATTTGAAAATGGACCATTTTTGTCGTTTCTGAAGCATATCGTAAGGGGGGGGGTGGTTATCTCTTTCACCAAAAAACAGGTGTTTTTGATTGAACAATAAAGGCCTCCAAATGTTATTTTATTCACTTTCCGTGGTGGAGAAATACTTGTTAAGGTCTCAGAATGAGTAAATTGGCCATTTTCATTCACTTTTACCCATTCCTCAAATCATGTGCTTAAGGCCCCTGGAAGCATGAAAATCACTTTAAACATCTCATTTTATCTTTAAAAGTGATTTTCCTTGTACAAATGTGAATTGTAGTTCAAAGAGGCAACATTTGAAAACGGACCATTTTTTTAGTGTCTGAAGCATGCCGTAAGGGGGGGTGGTTATCTCTTTCACCAAAAAACAGGCGTTTTTTGTATTGAACAATAAAGGCCTCCAAATGTTATTTAATTCACTTCCCGTGGAGGAGAAACACTTTTTAAGGCCTCAGAGTGAGTAAATTGGCCATTTTCATTCACTTTTACCCATTTCTCAAATCTTGTGTTTAGGGCCCCTGGAAGCATGAAGATCACTTTAAACATCTCATTTTATCTTTAAAAGTGATTTTCCTTGTACAAATGTGAATTGTAGTTCAAAGACGCAACATTTGAAAACGGACCATTTTTTTCGTTTCTGAAGCATGTCGTAAGGGGGGGTGGTTATCTCTTTCATCAAAAATCAGGCGTTTTCGCTTGAACAATAAAGGCCTCCAAATGTTATTTTATTCACTTCCCGTGGAGGAGAAACACTTTTTAAGGCCGCTGAGTGAGTAAATTGGCCTTTTTCATTCACCTTTAGCCATTCCAAAAATCTTGTGTTTAAGGCCCCTGGACGCATGAAAATCACTTTCAACATCTCATTTTATCTTTAAAAGTGATTTTCCACATACAAATGTGAATTTTAGTTCAAAGACGCAACATTTGAAAACGGACCATTTTTTTAGTTTCTGAAGCATGTCATAAGGGGGGGTGGTTATCTATTTCATCAAAAATCAGGCGTTTTCGCTTGAACAATAAAGGCCTCCAAATGTTATTTAATTCACTTCCCGTGGAGGAGAAACACTTTTTAAGTCCGCAGAGTGAGTAAATTGGCCATTTTCATTCACTTTAACCCATTCCAAAAATCTTGTGTTTAGGGCCCCTGGATGCATGAAAATCACTTTAAACATCTCATTTTTTCTTTAAAAGTGAATTTCCACGTACAAATGTGAATTGTAGTTCAAAGACGCCACATTTGAAAACGGACCATTTTTTTAGTTTCTGAAGCATGTCGTAAGGGGGGGTGGTTATCTCTTTCATCAAAAATCGGGCGTTTTTGATTGAACAATAAAGGCCTCCAAATGTTATTTAATTCACTTTCTGCGGTGGAGAAACACTGTTTAAGGCCTCAGAATGAGTAAATTGGCCATTTTCATTCATTTTTACCATTCCACAAATCTTGTGTTTAAGGCCCCTGGAAGCATGAAAATCACTTGAAACATCTCATTTTATCTTTAAAAGTGATTTTTCACTTACAAATGTGAATTGTAGTTCAAAGACGCCACATTTGAAAACGGACCATTTTTTTAGTTTCTGAAGCATGTCGTAAGGGGGGGTGGTTATCTCTTTCATCAAAAATCATGCGTTTTTGCTTGAACAATAAAGGCCTCCAAATGTTATTTTATTCACTTTCCGGGGTGGAGAAATACTTGTTAAGGCCTCAGAATGAGTAAATTGGCCATTTTCATTCATGTTTACCCATTCCTCAAATCTTGTGTTTAGGGCCCCTGGAAGCATGAAAATCACTTTAAACATCTCATTTTATCTTTAAAAGTGATTTTCCTTGTACAAATGTGAATTGTAGTTCACAGAGGCAACATGTGAAAATGGACCATTTTTTTAGAGTCTGAAGCATGTCGTAAGGGGGGGGTGGTTATCTCTTTCATCAAAAATCGGGCGTTTTTGATTGAACAATAAAGGCCTACAAATGGTATTTAATTCACTTTCTGGGGTGGAGAAAAACTTTTTAAGACCCCAGAGTGAATAAATTGGCCATTTTCATTCACGTTTACCCATTCCTCAAATCTTGTGTTTAGGGCCCCTGGAAGCTTGAAAATCACTTTAAACATCTCATTTTATCTCTAAAAGTGATTATCCACGTACAAATGTGAATTGTAGTTCAAAGACGCAACATTTGAAAATGGACCATTTTTGTCGTTTCTGAAGCATGTCGTAAGGATGGGTGGTTATATCTTTCACCAAAAAACAGGCGTTTTTAATTGAACAATAAAGGCCTCCAAATGTTATTTTATTCACTTTCCAGGGTGGAGAAATACTTGTTAAGGCCTCAGAATGAGTAAATTGGCCATTTTCATTCACTTTTAGCCATTCCAAAAACTTGTGTTTAAGGCCCCTGGACGTATGAAAATCACTTTAAACATCTCATTTTATCTTTAAAAGTGATTTTCCACGTACAAATGTGAATTGTAGTTCAAAGACGCAACATTTGAAAACGGACCATTTTTTTAGTTTCTGAAGCATGTCGTAAGGGGGGGTGGTTATCTCTTTCATCAAAAATCAGGCGTTTTCGCTTGAACAATAAAGGCCTCCAAATGTTATTTAATTCACTTCCCGTGGAGGAGAAACACTTTTTAAGGCCGCAGAGTGAGTAAATTGGCCATTTTCATTCACGATTACCCATTTCTCAAATCTTGTGTTTAGGGCCCCTGGAAGCTTGAAAATCACCTTAAACATCTCATTTTATCTCTAAAAGTGATTTTCCTTGTACAAATGTGAATTGTAGTTCAAAGACGCAACATTTGAAAATGGACCTTTTTTTCGTTTCTGAAGCATGTCGTAAGGCGGGGTGGTTATCTCTTTCATAAAAAATCAGGCGTTTTCGCTTGAACAATAAAGGCCTCCAAATGTTATTTAATTCACTTCCCGTAGAGGAGACATACTTTTTAAGGCCGCAGAGTGAGAAAATTGGCCATTTTCATTCACTTTTACCTATTTCTCAAATCTTGTGTTTAGGGCCCCTGGAAGCTTGAAAATCACTTTAAACATCTAATTTTATCTCTAAAAGTGATTATCCACGTACAAATGTGAATTGTAGTTCAAAGAAGCAACATTTGAAAATTGACAATTTTTTACATTACTGAAGCATGTCGTAAGGGGCGGTGGTTATCTCTTTCACCAAAAAACGGGCGTTTTTTGTATTGAACATTAAAGGCCTCCAAATGTTATTTAATTCACTTCCCGTGGAGGAGAAACACTTTTTAAGGCCTCAGAGTGAGTAAATTGGCCATTTTCATTCACTTTTACCCATTTCTCAAATCTTGTGTTTAGGGCCCCTGGAAGCATGAAAATCACTTTAAACATCTCATTTTATCTTTAAAAGTGATTTTCCTTCTACAAATGTGAATTGTAGGTCAAAGACGCAACATTTGAAAATGGACCATTTTTGTCGTTTCTGAAGCATATCGCAAGGGGGGTGGTTATCTCTTTCACCAAAAAACAGGCGTTTTTGATTGAACAATAAAGGCCTCCACATGTTATTTTATTCACTTTCCGGGGTGGAGGAATACTTGTTAAGGCCTCAGAATGAGTAAATTGGCCATTTTCATTCACTTTTACCCATTCCTCAAATCATTTGCTTAAGGCCCCTGGAAGCATGAAAATCACTTTAAACATCTCATTTTATCTTTAAAAGTGATTTTCCTTGTACAAATGTGAATTGTAGTTCAAAAAGGCAACATTTGAAAACAGACCATTTTTTTAGTGTCTGAAGCATGTCGTAAGAGGGGGTGGTTATCTCTTTCACCAAAAAACGGGCGTTTTTTGTATTGAACAATAAAGGCCTCAAAATGTTATTTAATTCCCTTCCCGTGGAGGAGAAACACGTTTTAAGGCCTCAGAGTGAGTAAATTGGCCATTTTCATTCACTTTTACCCATTTCTCAAATCTTGTGTTTAGGGCCCCTGGAAGCATGAAGATCACTTTAAACATCTCATTTTATCTTTAAAAGTGATTTTCCTTGTACAAATGTGAATTGTAGTTCAAAGACGCAACATTTGAAAACGGACCATTTTTTTCGTTTCTGAAGCAGGTCGTAAGGGGGGGTGGTTATCTCTTTCATCAAAAATCAGGCATTTTCGCTTGAACAATAAAGGCCTCCAAATGTTATTTAATTCACTTCCCGTGGAGGAGAAACACTTTTTAAGTCTGCAGAGTGAGTAAATTGGCCATTTTCATTCACTTTTACCCAGTCCAAAAATCTTGTGTTTAAGGCCCCTGGACGCATGAAAATCACTTTAAACATCTAATTTTTTCTTTAAAAGTGATTTTCCACGTACAAATGTGAATTGTAGTTCAAAGACGCCACATTTGAAAACGGACCATTTTTTTAGTTTCTGAAGCATGTCGTAAGGGGGGGGTGGTTATCTCTTTCATCAAAAATCGGGCGTTTTTGATTGAACAATAAAGGCCTCCAAATGTTATTTAATTCACTTTCTGGGGTGGAGAAACACTGTTTAAGGCCTCAGAATGAGTAAATTGGCCATTTTCATTCACTTTTACCATTCCACAAATCTTGTGTTTAAGGCCCCTGGACGCATGAAAATCACTTTAAACATCTCATTTTTTCTTTAAAAGTGATTTTCCACGTACAAATGTGAATTGTAGTTCAAAGACGCAACATTTGAAAATGGACCATTTTTGTCATTTCTGAAGCATGTCGTAAGGGGGGGTGGTTATATCTTTCACCAAAAAACAGGCGTTTTTAATTGAACAATAAAGGCCTCCAAATGTTATTTTATTCACTTTCCAGGGTGGAGAAATACTTGTTAAGGCCTCAGAATGAGTAAATTGGCCATTTTCATTCACTTTTACCCATTCCAAAAATCTTGTGTTTAAGGCCCCTGGACGCATGAAAATCACTTTAAACATCTCATTTCATCTTTAAAAGTGATTTTACACTTACAAACGTGAATTGAGGTTGAAAGACGCAACATTTGAAAATGAACCATTTTTTTAGTTTCTGAAGCATGTCGTAAGGGGGGGTGGTTATCTCTTTCACCAAAAAACAGGCGTTTTTGATTGAACAATAAAGGCCTCCAAATGGTATTTTATTCACTTTCCGGGGTGGAGAAATACTTGTTAAGGCCTCAGAGTGAGTAAATTGGAAATTTTCATTCATGTTTACCCATTCCTCAAATCTTGTGTTTAAGGCCCCTGGAAGCATGAAAATCGCTTTAAACATCTCAGTTTATCTTTAAAAGTGATTTTCCTTGTACAGATGTGAATTGTAGTTCAAAGAGGCAACATTTGAAAATGGATCATTTTTTTCGTTTCTGAAGCATGTCGTAAGGGGGGGGTGGTTATCTCTTTCACCAAAAAACGTGCATTTTTGATTCAACAATAAAGGCCTCCAAATGTTATTTTATTCTCTTCCCGTGGAGGAGAAACACTTTTTAAGGCCGCAGAGTGAGTAAATTGGCCATTTTCATTCACTTTTACCCATTCCAAAAATCTTGTGTTTAAGGCCCCTGGACGCATGAAAATCACTTTAAACATCTCATTTTATCTTTAAAAGTGATTTTCCACGTACAAATGTGAATTGTAGTTCAAAGACGCAACATTTGAAAACGGACCATTTTTTTAGTTTCTGAAGCATGTCGTAAGGGGGGGTGGTTATCTCTTTCATCAAAAATCAGGCGTTTTCGCTTGAACAATAAATACCTCCAAATGTTATTTAATTCACTTCCCGTGGAGGAGAAACACTTTTTAAGGCCGCAGAGTGAGTAAATTGGCCATTTTCATTCACGATTACCCATTTCTCAAATCCTGTGTTTAGGGCCCCTGGAACCTTGAAAATCACTTTAAACATCTCATTTTATCTCTAAAAGTGATTTTCCTTGTACAAATGTGAATTGTAGTTCAAAGACGCAACATTTGAAAATTGACCTTTTTTTTAGTTTCTGAAGCATGTCGTAAGGCGGGGTGGTTATCTCTTTCATAAAAAATCAGGCGTTTTCGCTTGAACAATAAAGGCCTCCAAATGTTATTTAATTCACTTCCCGTAGAGGAGAAATACTTTTTAAGGCCACAGAGTGAGTAAATTGGCCATTTTCATTCACTTTTACCTATTTCTCAAATCTTGTGTTTAGGGCCCCTGGAAGCTTGAAAATCACTTTAAACATCTAATTTTATCTCTAAAAGTGATTTTCCTTGTACAAATGTGAATTGTAGTTCAAAGACGCAACATTTGAAAATGGACCATTTTTGTCGTTTCTGAAGCATGTCGTAAGGGGGGGTGGTTATCTCTTTCACCAAAAAACAGGCGTTTTTGATTGAACAATAAAGGCCTCCAAATGGTATTTTATTCACTTTCCGGGGTGGAGAAATACTTGTTAGGGCCTCAGAGTGAGTAAATTGGCCAATTTCATTCATGTTTACCCATTCCTCAGATCTTGTGTTTAGGGCCCCTGGAAGCTTGAAAATCACTTTAAACATCTCATTTTATCTTTAAAAGTGATTTTCCACGTACAAATGTGAATTGTAGTTCAAAGATGCAACATTTGAAAACGGATCATTTTTTTAGTTTCTGAAGCATGTTGTAAGGGGGGTGGTTAACTCTTTCATCAAAAATCAGGCGTTTTTGCTTGAACAATAAAGGCCTCCAAATGTTATTTAATTCACCTCCCGTGGAGGAGAAAGACTTTTTAAGGCCGCAGAGTGAGTAAATTGGCCATTTTCATTCACGATTACCCATTTCTCAAATCTTGTGTTTAGGGCCCCTGGAAGGTTGAAAATCACCTTAAACATCTCATTTTATCTCTAAAAGTGATTTTCCTTGTACAAATGTGAATTGTAGTTCAAAGACGCAACATTTGAAAATTGACCTTTTTTTCGTTTCTGAAGCATGTCGTAAGGCGGGGTGGTTATCTCTTTCATAAAAAATCAGGCGTTTTCGCTTGAACAATAAAGGCCTCCAAATGTTATTTAGTTCACTTACCGTAGAGGAGAAACACTTTTTAAGGCCGCAGAGTGAGTAAATTGGCCATTTTCATTCACTTTTACCTATTTCTCAAATCTTGTGTTTAGAACCCCTGGAAGCTTGAAAATCACTTTAAACATCTAATTTTATCTCTAAAAGTGATTATCCACGTATCAATGTGAATTGTAGTGCAAAGACGCAACATTTGAAAATTGACAATTTTTTACGTTTCTGAAGCATGTCGTAAAGGGGGGTGGTTATCTCTTTCACCAAAAAACGGGCGTTTTTTGTATTGAACAATAAAGGCCTCCAAATGTTATTTAATTCACTTCCCGTGGAGGAGAAACACTTTTTAAGGCCTCAGAGTGAGTAAATTGGCCATTTTCATTCACTTTTACCCATTTCTCAAATCTTGTGTTTAGGGCCCCTGGAAGCATGAAAATCACTTTAAACATCTCATTTTATCTTTAAAAGTGATTTTCCACGTACAAATGTGAATTGTAGTTCAAAGATGCAACATTTGAAAACGGATCATTTTTTTAGTTTCTGAAGCATGTCGTAAGGGGGGTGGTTAACTCTTTCATCAAAAATCAGGTGTTTTCGCTTGAACAATAAAGGCCTCCAAATGTTATTCAATTCACTTCCCGTGGAGGAGAAAGACTTTTTAAGGCCGCAGAGTGAGTAAATTGGCCATTTTCATTCACGATTACCCATTTCTCAAATCTTGTGTTTAGGGCCCCTGGAAGCTTGAAAATCACCTTAAACATCTCATTTTATCTCTAAAAGTGATTTTCCTTGTACAAATGTGAATTGTAGTTCAAAGACGCAACATTTGAAAATGGACCTTTTTTGCGTTTCTGAAGCATGTCGTAAGGCGGGGTGGTTATCTCTTTCATAAAAAATCAGGCGTTTTCTCTTGAACAATAAAGGCCTCCAAATGTTATTTAATTCACTTCCCGTGGAGGAGAAACACTTTTGAAGGCCTCAGAGTGAGTAAATTGGCCATTTTCATTCACTTTTACCCATTTCTCAAATCTTGTGTTTAGGGCCCCTGGAAGCATGAAAATCACTTTAAACATCTCATTTTATCTCTAAAAGTGATTTTCCTTGTACAAATGTGAATTGTAGTTCAAAGACGCAACATTTGAAAATTGACCTTTTTTTCGTTTCTGAAGCATGTCGTAAGGCGGGATGGTTATCTCTTTCATAAAAAATCAGGCGTTTTCGCTTGAACAATAAAGGCCTCCAAATGTTATTTAGTTCACTTACCGTAGAGGAGAAACACTTTTTAAGGCCGCAGAGTGAGTAAATTGGCCATTTTCATTCACTTTTACCTATTTCTCAAATCTTGTGTTTAGAACCCCTGGAAGCTTGAAAATCACTTTAAACATCTAATTTTATCTCTAAAAGTGATTATCCACGTATCAATGTGAATTGTAGTGCAAAGACGCAACATTTGAAAATTGACAATTTTTTACGTTTCTGAAGCATGTCGTAAAGGGGGGTGGTTATCTCTTTCACCAAAAAACGGGCGTTTTTTGTATTGAACAATAAAGGCCTCCAAATGTTATTTAATTCACTTCCCGTGGAGGAGAAACACTTTTTAAGGCCTCAGAGTGAGTAAGTTGGCCATTTTCATTCACTTTTACCCATTTCTCAAATCTTGTGTTTAGGGCCCCTGGAAGCATGAAAATCACTTTAAACATCTCATTTTATCTTTAAAAGTGATTTTCCACGTACAAATGTGAATTGTAGTTCAAAGATGCAACATTTGAAAACGGATCATTTTTTTAGTTTCTGAAGCATGTCGTAAGGGGGGTGGTTAACTCTTTCATCAAAAATCAGGTGTTTTCGCTTGAACAATAAAGGCCTCCAAATGTTATTCAATTCACTTCCCGTGGAGGAGAAAGACTTTTTAAGGCCGCAGAGTGAGTAAATTGGCCATTTTCATTCACGATTACCCATTTCTCAAATCTTGTGTTTAGGGCCCCTGGAAGCTTGAAAATCACCTTAAACATCTCATTTTATCTCTAAAAGTGATTTTCCTTGTACAAATGTGAATTGTAGTTCAAAGACGCAACATTTGAAAATGGACCTTTTTTGCGTTTCTGAAGCATGTCGTAAGGCGGGGTGGTTATCTCTTTCATAAAAAATCAGGCGTTTTCTCTTGAACAATAAAGGCCTCCAAATGTTATTTAATTCACTTCCCGTGGAGGAGAAACACTTTTTAAGGCCTCAGAGTGAGTAAATTGGCCATTTTCATTCACTTTTACCCATTTCTCAAATCTTGTGTTTAGGGCCCCTGGAAGCATGAAAATCACTTTAAACATCTCATTTTATCTCTAAAAGTGATTTTCCTTGTACAAATGTGAATTGTAGTTCAAAGACGCAACATTTGAAAATGGACATTTTTTTTTGTTTCTGAAGCATGTCGTAAGGGGGGGTGGTTATCTCTTTCATAAAAAATCAGGCATTTTCGTTTGAACAATAAAGGACTCCAAATGTTATTTAATTCACTTCCCGTAGAGGAGAAACACTTTTTAAGGCCGCAGAGTGAGTAAATTGGCCATTTTCATTCACTTTTACCTATTTCTCAAATCTTGTGTTTAGGGCCCCTGGAAGCATGAAAATCACTTTAAACATCTAATTTTATCTCTAAAAGTGATTATCCATGTACAAATGTGAATTGTAGTTCAAAGACGCAACATTTGAAAATTGACAAGTTTTGTACGTTTCTGAAGCATGTCGTAAGGGGGGGTGGTTATCTCTTTCACAAAAAACGTGCGTTTTTTGTATTGAACAATAAAGGCCTCCAAATGTTATTTTATTCACTTGCCGGTGTGGAGAAATACTTGTTAAGGCCTCAGAGTGAGTAAATTGGCCAATTTCATTCATGTTTACCCATTCCTCAGATCTTGTGTTTAGGGCCCCTGGAAGGTTGAAAATCACTTTAAACATCTCATTTTATCTTTAAAAGTGATTTTCCACGTACAAATGTGACTTGTAGTTCAAAGAGGCAACATTTGAAAACGGACCATTTTTTTTGTTTCTGAAGCATGTCGTAAGGGGGGGGTGGTTATCTCTTTCATCAAAAATCGGGCGTTTTTGATTGAACAATAAAGGCCTCCAAATGTTATTTAATTCACTTTCTGGGGTGGAGAAACACTTTTTAAGGCCTCAGAATGAGTAAATTGGCCATTTTCATTCACTTTTAGCCATTCCAAAAACTTGTGTTTAAGGCCCCTGGAAGCATGAAAATCACTTTAAACATCTCATTTTATCTTTAAAAGTGATTTTCCACGTACAAATGTGAATTGTAGTTCAAAGACGCAACATTTGAAAACGGACCATTTTTTTAGTTTCTGAAGCATGTCGTAAGGGGGGGTGGTTATCTCTTTCATCAAAAATCAGGCGTTTTCGCTTGAACAATAAAGGCCTCCAAATGTTATTTAATTCACTTCCCGTGGAGGAGAAACACTTTTTAAGGCCGCAGAGTTAGTAAATTGGCCATTTTCATTCATGATTACCCATTTCTCAAATCTTGTGTTTAGGGCCCCTGGAAGCTTGAAAATCACCTTAAACATCTCATTTTATCTCTAAAAGTGATTTTCCTTGTACAAATGTGAATTGTAGTTCAAAGACGCAACATTTGAAAATGGGCCTTTTTTTCGTTTCTGAAGCATGTCGTAAGGCGGGGTGGTTATCTCTTTCATAAAAAATCAGGCGTTTTCGCTTGAACAATAAAGGCCTCCAAATGTTATTTAATTCACTTCCCGTAGAGGAGACACACTTTTTACGGCCGCAGAGTGAGAAAATTGGCCATTTTCATTCACTTTCACCCATTTCTCAAATCTTGTGTGTAGGGCCCCTGGAAGCATGAAAATCACTTTAAAGATCTCATTTTATCTTTAAAAGTGATTTTCCTTGTACAAATGTGAATTGTAGTTCAAAGACGCAACATTTGAAAATGGAGCATTTTTGTTGTTTCTGAAGCATGTCGTAAGGGGGGGTGGTTATCTCTTTCACCAAAAAACAGGCGTTTTTGATTGAACAATAAAGGCCTCCAAATGTTATTTTATTCACTTTCCCGGGTGGAGGAATACTTGTTAAGGCCTCAGAATGAGTAAATTGGCCATTTTCATTCACTTTTACCCATTCCTCAAATCATCTGCTTAAGGCCCCTGGAAGCATGAAAATCACTTTAAACATCTCATTTTATCTTTAAAAGTGATTTTCCTTGTACAAATGTGAATTGTAGTTCAAAGAGGCAACATTTGAAAACAGACCATTTTTTTTGTGTCTGAAGCATGTCGTAAGGGGGGTGGTTATCTCTTTCACCAAAAAACGGGCGTTTTTTGTATTGAACAATAAAGGCCTCAAAATGTTATTTAATTCACTTCCCGTGGAGGAGAAACACGTTTTAAGGCCTCAGAGTGAGTAAATCGGCCATTTTCATTCACTTTTACCCATTTCTCAAATCTTGTGTTTAGGGCCCCTGGAAGCATGAAGATCACTTTAAACATCTCATTTTATCTTTAAAAGTGATTTTCCTTGTACAAATGTGAATTGTAGTTCAAAGACGCAACATTTGAAAACGGACCATTTTTTCGTTTCTGAAGTAGGTCGTAAGGGGGGGTGGTTATCTCTTTCATCAAAAATCAGGCATTTTCGCTTGAACAATAAAGGCCTCCAAATGTTATTTAATTCACTTCCTGTGGAGGAGAAACACTTTTTAAGTCCGCAGAGTGAGTAAATTGGCCATTTTCATTCACTTTTACCCAGTCCAAAAATCTTGTGTTTAAGGCCCCTGGACGCATGAAAATCACTTTAAACATCTCATTTTTTCTTTAAAAGTGATTTTCCACGTACAAATGTGAATTGTAGTTCAAAGACGCCACATTTGAAAACGGACCATTTTTTTAGTTTCTGAAGCATGTCGTAAGGGGGGGTGTTAGATCTGGGGGTCTCTAGTTGGCAGGGTAGGTACCACTGTCCAAGTAGGGACCCTTGCTTCTAGTCAGGGAAAGGGGGATACACTGTTAAGATAACCCCTGCTCACCCTCTAGGTAGCTTGGCCTGAGCAGTCTAGGCTATCAAAGGCAATGTGTAAAGTACTTGTACCAACACTCACAGTAACACAGTGAAAACACCACAGATTTACTCCACACCAGTTTTAGAAAAATAATGTATCTTTACTAAAAACTTCACAAGACCAAATATTACAGACAAACCAACATATAATTCAAAAAGGTTACTTTAAGGATAGTTCAAGAGTTTGCAGAAAGTACTCCAGGATGTCAAAGTCAGTGTCCTGCACAATGCGGCTCTCAATGCACAAAATGCGACACTTTCGTGCCCAACAGTACCTGTAGTTGCGATAAGGTTCCCAAAAGCTATAACAAGGAAGATGGCAAGGGCGATGCGATGCTCCTGAGATCCTGGGGAGGCTTTGCAGCAGCCCTGCTTCACGCAGCAGAGGTGGATGCGCCGGCTCCGATCTGTAGGGGGAGGATGCGATACCTTTGGCTTTCGTTGCGTAGGTTTCTTAGGGGGAAGCTTCACGCACAGGTTCGATGCGACACTCTTCGATGTGGTGCGATGCGTGGCGCAGCGTTGCCTTCCGGCGCCGCAACTCTCGATGCGCCACGGAACGGGACTCTGCGTCGACGCACGCAGCGATTGGAGACTTTTCACGCACCGGCAGTGGTGCGGCCCGCAAACTGGTTCTGCGACAACCCTCGCAATGGCAGGAAGCTTCACGCTTCGGGACGATGCTCGACGCACTCGGCGATGCGGAGACCCTGCGTGTTGCGATGGTGCCGCGATGAAATTTTCCACGCACTCTCGTCTTGCGACACGCAATCGGATGATGCGCTGGGTACCAGTCACTCTTGTTCACGCTTCTGCTTCCCAGCTCCCAAACACAGCAAAACGACCTCCTGAAGCCCCAAGACTGGGCAAGCACTCCAAGGCAGGTCAGAACTCTCTCAGCAGAGTTCCAGGGGAGCTGGTGGTGAAGTCCTTTTGTTCCTGGGACTTCTTAACAGGGAGCCAGCTCTTCTCAGGCCCTTGGAGATCAGAATCAAAAGAAGGGGACACAGCAAAGTCCTTCCCCTCTCCTTGGCAGCAAAGCAAAACAGCAAGCAGGCAGTCTTCTCTTCTTCAGTTTCTTCCAGCTTTCTCCTTGGCAGAGGTTTCTTCTTAGTTCCAAAGTGATCTAAAGTTTAGGTGTCTGGGGTCCTCTTCTTATACCCCTCCAAGTCTTTGTCTCTCTTTGTTCCAGTGGGGGGATTCCCCTGCTCAAACCGGTTCCTGGGTGTGCTCTGCTCTGGAGCACCTGGTTCCTTTCAGAGTGAGGGGCAGGGTCGTTAGACGCTCAGCAGGAGGTGGAGCCTTCTTTGTGCCAGCAGAGGCAGAGTCCTCAGCCTGGCCAGCAGGGGGTGGAGCCAGCTTTGTGTTTGTCAGGGGCAGCCCTATTCAGACCCAGGGACTACTCCTCCCACCCATCTAAAGCAGATCTCCCTATTCACCCTGCTGCTGACTCATCCAGGCTCCTGGAGCCACCTAGCACATCACCTGACACCAGTCAGCCAACCAGCACACAGGCACGCAGGAAGGTTAAACAGGAGAATAGCTACTTTCTAAAAAGTGCTATTCTCACACAGTGAATTTAAAAACCATCTTGCTAAAAAGATGTATAATTAAATTCTGAACACAGAGATACCAAACTTGGATTTTCTATCTTGCCCTTATGGGAAGATAGGCATGTAAACAGCCTTCCCCATTCTATCCTATGGGCAAGATAGCCTCTCAGCAGTGAAAAACGAAAATGGCTGTAATTCACTACCAGGGCATGTTACACACCTCAGTACATGCCCTTCCTTTCAGATACACTGCACCCAGCCCAGGGGGGTACCTAGGGCCACCATAGGGATGCCTGACATGTACAGAGAGGGAAGGATAAGGCCTGGTCAGTGGGTGCACTGGCCAGGTCGACCTGGCAGTCCTGGACTGCACATAGGCACTGCAAGCAGGCCTAAGACATCATTTTAGCGCTACTCCTGTGGGTGGCACAATCAGTGCTGCAGCCCACTAGTAGCATTTGAATCACCAGCCCTGGCACACGCAGTGCACTTTACTAGGGGCTAACAGGTGAAACAAATATACCAATCATGGATAACCAATCAATATCACAATTTATACAGAGAGCATATGCACTTTAGCACTGATCAGCAGTGGTAAAGTGCCCAGAGTCTTATTGCCAACAACCACGGGTCAGAAAAAATGAAGGAGGAAGAAGCAAAAAGTTTGGGGATAACCCTGCAAAAAGGGCCGTTTCCAACACAACCCCCTTCCAGCCTAAAGCCAGGGTAGACCAAGCGATACCTCGATGGGATTCCCTGCTTAGGGCGATAGAACACGGAAAGTGGCCCAAACAGCAGGGTACTATTCCTGTTCTACGCCTTCCTGAACCCGGTTGGATCTCTCCATCCATACTCTCAGGGTCCACCAAGCCAACCCATGTGGAACCCTTCTCTTCACCTGTGGACACCACCTGTGCAGCACCTAGCCTTAACTTGCCCACAGGTGTGTCCCAACAGACAGACAGCAAGCCGCAGTGACCAGTGACACTGGTCAGGGATGAGACCCAGGCCTTATGCCTCTCAGGGCCCTCAAACCCCTGTGGCATCAGAAGGTGGGGGGCAGTAGCCCCAGGTGCTGGGCACCCTTTGTCCACTTCCTTTCCTGTCAGGTCGGGTCTGACAACCTGGCACTGACCGACCAGCCCCGGGCCTGTATCCGGTGGCTGGACAGGAGGATGGGGTAGGCTTTTCCATACCCAGTCCTCCTCTTCCTTGGGGCTCTGTACCCCCCCACCTGGAGCGGTACCCCCTTCTAGAATAGTCAGGGCACCTGCGGCAGGTGTCCTGCACCATTCACCCACCAGTTCAGGGGTTCTATCCTGCAACTGGGATCCCAGGTCAGGGGGGACACCCCGGACCTGGCCCTCCAACCTAGGGTCTACACCCTCCAGGTGAACCGGGGTCAGAGGCGAGGACTCCCTCCCTCTGCACCCCCTTCCAGAATTCTGCACCCTCCTACTCGGAGTGGTACACCTCCAAGACAAACTGGTAGAGACACTGCTTACAGATGTCCCTCCCTCCAGTTCAGGACCTCTCTCCAGCAACTGGTCTCCCAACCTAGGGTCTAAACCCTCCGGTTGCACACCTGCCTGGCATGCCAGGACTTCTGGGGACTCACACAGTATCTCCCCGAGGGTGACACATGACTCATGTGTCTCGTGACAGTCTGCCTGGCGCAGATCTCCCGGCCCCTGTCCACCTGACAGTGCGCGAAGATCCCCCAGGACAGAAGTGGTGTCACCATGGTCACTCCTAGGGGACTCAGCCCTTCTGGCTTGTCCCTGACACACTGGTTCTCTCACTGGGGAACACATCCCCCTCTCACCCCTCAGTCTGGACTTCTGCACCCTCCCAACTGGAGCGGTACCGCCAGACACCAGAACCACTGGAGCTCTGTTTACAGAGGCTCCAGGTTCTCCTGACACTAGGAGATCCTCCTCAAATGGCCTACTAGCACCGTCTAGGCCCCCAACCTGGTGTTCCCTTAAGAAACCCTCCAGGCCCTGAGACTGGGTTTCGGGCACCTTGGGACCCACAGTCCCACACTCACCCCTTCTCCACTGAGACAGGACGTGAGCCCCTACACCCCTCCCACTACACTGGGACCTAACCGGGCTACACTGAACCTCTTCCACCTCACAGGTCTGGAAGATATCTGGGCCACTCCTTTTGGGATCACTCCCCAATGCCTCTCCAGACCTTTTGGCATCCAACCAAAGGTCTGCCTCCAACGCAAGCTCTCTTGAACCAGAGAACTCACACTCCACCGGGTGTTGGCACAGCTCTGGAAAACAGGGACTTAAAATATGCTCTCCAACAAATGAATCACACAGCCCCCCACAGTTGTTAACCAAGCTACCGTTTGCCTCACCCTCCAGTGCCTCACACAAGTACCCCACACCACTCTCCTGAGATTGGCAAGACAGTACCTGGCTGTCTCTGTCACACAACTCACACTCTTCTGGGCGGTCTTCACACTCACCCACCAAGGTTTCTACCATGGGGGAACCCCTCTCCCTGTACCTCTCATCTAGGGTCCGTAGAGTGTCCCTCCCACCACTAGGAATATGGTCCCCTGTGCCAGTTCCCCAATCCACTTCAGCGACACTGCACTCCACTGGAACTACATCATAAACCTGAACCCCCTGGTGTATGTCAACCCCCTCCCTCAAGTTAGGCGCCACATCTCTGGGTGTTTGTACCTTTCTCTCAGCACTGGATATTACAATCTTGCTGCCACCATCTGAGCTGGACTCCACCTCCAACTCAGCAAAGCTCACTTCTTGGGCTAACCATTCTTCTTCAGCTGAGACACTCATGGCCTCAAGCCTCTCGAGCTCCAAATCAAGCTCCCTCATCCTCAACTCATGAGCCAGGAGCAATTTCTTCTCCTCCAAGGCACGGGCATTCCTGCTCTCCTCCGCCGCCTTGTCTACTTCCGATTGCTTCATTTTCATTTTCATTATTTCCAATTCATGGTTTCTCACCCTTTGATTCTCCTCCAACTCCTCTGGAGTGAGCCCCCTACTGGAATGGGAGCTGCCAGCCCTTGAGACTGCTCTGCCCACGGGCAGATCTTGGGGAATAAAACCATTCCCTTCATCTGCATCATCTTCCTCTTGGGCCTCCCAACAGGCCTTCAAGAATCTTTGTAGCACATCCTTTCTAGATCCGCTTTTCACAGGGCAACCAAGGTCTTTGCAGAATTGCTTGAGCTCCTCAACTTTGTACGAATACAAATCCTCAATGGAAAACTCCAATTCTGCCCTCTCACTTGTTGCCACCTGAGACATGATGCTCTTGAAGAGTTACTCAAAAATAGAATCAAAAACAAATATAGTATGTGGTTGTCTATTGGTCTGCACTTAAACTAGTGATGTACACCAATTACTGTGGGTCAAGTACAAATACAAGTTCAATCCTCACCGCTGACCACCAATGTTAGATCTGGGGGTCTCTAGTTGGCAGGGTAGGTACCACTGTCCAAGTAGGGACCCTTGCTTCTAGTCAGGGAAAGGGGGATACACTGTTAAGATAACCCCTGCTCACCCTCTAGGTAGCTTGGCCTGAGCAGTCTAGGCTATCAAAGGCAATGTGTAAAGTACTTGTACCAACACTCACAGTAACACAGTGAAAACACCACAGATTTACTCCACACCAGTTTTAGAAAAATAATGTATCTTTACTAAAAACTTCACAAGACCAAATATTACAGACAAACCAACATATAATTCAAAAAGGTTACTTTAAGGATAGTTCAAGAGTTTGCAGAAAGTACTCCAGGATGTCAAAGTCAGTGTCCTGCACAATGCGGCTCTCAATGCACAAAATGCGACACTTTCGTGCCCAACAGTACCTGTAGTTGCGATAAGGTTCCCAAAAGCTATAACAAGGAAGATGGCAAGGGCGATGCGATGCTCCTGAGATCCTGGGGAGGCTTTGCAGCAGCCCTGCTTCACGCAGCAGAGGTGGATGCGCCGGCTCCGATCTGTAGGGGGAGGATGCGATACCTTTGGCTTTCGTTGCGTAGGTTTCTTAGGGGGAAGCTTCACGCACAGGTTCGATGCGACACTCTTCGATGTGGTGCGATGCGTGGCGCAGCGTTGCCTTCCGGCGCCGCAACTCTCGATGCGCCACGGAACGGGACTCTGCGTCGACGCACGCAGCGATTGGAGACTTTTCACGCACCGGCAGTGGTGCGGCCCGCAAACTGGTTCTGCGACAACCCTCGCAATGGCAGGAAGCTTCACGCTTCGGGACGATGCTCGACGCACTCGGCGATGCGGAGACCCTGCGTGTTGCGATGGTGCCGCGATGAAATTTTCCACGCACTCTCGTCTTGCGACACGCAATCGGATGATGCGCTGGGTACCAGTCACTCTTGTTCACGCTTCTGCTTCCCAGCTCCCAAACACAGCAAAACGACCTCCTGAAGCCCCAAGACTGGGCAAGCACTCCAAGGCAGGTCAGAACTCTCTCAGCAGAGTTCCAGGGGAGCTGGTGGTGAAGTCCTTTTGTTCCTGGGACTTCTTAACAGGGAGCCAGCTCTTCTCAGGCCCTTGGAGATCAGAATCAAAAGAAGGGGACACAGCAAAGTCCTTCCCCTCTCCTTGGCAGCAAAGCAAAACAGCAAGCAGGCAGTCTTCTCCTCTTCAGTTTCTTCCAGCTTTCTCCTTGGCAGAGGTTTCTTCTTAGTTCCAAAGTGATCTAAAGTTTAGGTGTCTGGGGTCCTCTTCTTATACCCCTCCAAGTCTTTGTCTCTCTTTGTTCCAGTGGGGGGATTCCCCTGCTCAAACCGGTTCCTGGGTGTGCTCTGCTCTGGAGCACCTGGTTCCTTTCAGAGTGAGGGGCAGGGTCGTTAGACGCTCAGCAGGAGGTGGAGCCTTCTTTGTGCCAGCAGAGGCAGAGTCCTCAGCCTGGCCAGCAGGGGGTGGAGCCAGCTTTGTGTTTGTCAGGGGCAGCCCTATTCAGACCCAGGGACTACTCCTCCCACCCATCTAAAGCAGATCTCCCTATTCACCCTGCTGCTGACTCATCCAGGCTCCTGGAGCCACCTAGCACATCACCTGACACCAGTCAGCCAACCAGCACACAGGCACGCAGGAAGGTTAAACAGGAGAATAGCTACTTTCTAAAAAGTGCTATTCTCACACAGTGAATTTAAAAACCATCTTGCTAAAAAGATGTATAATTAAATTCTGAACACAGAGATACCAAACTTGGATTTTCTATCTTGCCCTTATGGGAAGATAGGCATGTAAACAGCCTTCCCCATTCTATCCTATGGGCAAGATAGCCTCTCAGCAGTGAAAAACGAAAATGGCTGTAATTCACTACCAGGGCATGTTACACACCTCAGTACATGCCCTTCCTTTCAGATACACTGCACCCAGCCCAGGGGGGTACCTAGGGCCACCATAGGGATGCCTGACATGTACAGAGAGGGAAGGATAAGGCCTGGTCAGTGGGTGCACTGGCCAGGTCGACCTGGCAGTCCTGGACTGCACATAGGCCCTGCAAGCAGGCCTAAGACATCATTTTAGCGCTACTCCTGTGGGTGGCACAATCAGTGCTGCAGCCCACTAGTAGCATTTGAATCACCAGCCCTGGCACACGCAGTGCACTTTACTAGGGGCTAACAGGTGAAACAAATATACCAATCATGGATAACCAATCAATATCACAATTTATACAGAGAGCATATGCACTTTAGCACTGATCAGCAGTGGTAAAGTGCCCAGAGTCTTATTGCCAACAACCACGGGTCAGAAAAAATGAAGGAGGAAGAAGCAAAAAGTTTGGGGATAACCCTGCAAAAAGGGCCGTTTCCAACAGGGGGTGGTTATCTCTTTCATCAAAAATCGGGCGTTTTTGATTGAACAATAAAGGCTTCCAAATGTTATTTAATTCACTTTCTGGGGTGGAGAAACACTGTTTAAGGCCTCAGAATGAGTAGATTGGCCATTTTCATTCACTTTTACCATTCCACAAATCTTGTGTTTAAGGCCCCTGGATGCATGAAAATCACTTGAAACATCTCATTTTATCTTTAAAAGTGATTTTCCACTTACAAATGTGAATTGTAGTTCAAAGACGCAACATTTGAAAATGGACCATTTTTTTAGTTTCTGAAGCATGTCGTAAGGGGGGGTGGTTATCTCTTTCACCAAAAAACGTGCGTTTTTGATAGAACAATAAAGGCCTCCAAATGTCATTTTATTCTCTTCCCGTGGAGGAAAAACACTTTTTAAGTCCGCAGAGTGAGTAAATTTGCCATTTTCATTCACTTTTACCCATTCCAAAAATCTTGTGTTTAAGGCCCCTGGACGCATGAAAATCACTTCAAACATCTCATTTTTTCTTTAAAAGTGATTTTCCACGTACAAATGTGAATTGTAGTTCAAAGACGCCACATTTGAAAACGGACCATTTTTTTAGTTTCTGAAGCATGTCGTAAGGGGGGGTGGTTATCTCTTTCATCAAAAATCAGGCGTTTTCGCTTGAACAATAAAGGCCTCCAAATGTTATTTTATTCACTTTCCGGGGTGGAGAAATACTTGTTAAGGCCTCAGAATGAGTAAATTGGCCATTTTCATTCACTTTTACCCATTCCTCAAATCTTGTGCTTAAGGCCCCTGGAAGCATGAAAATCACTTTAAACATCTCATTTTATCTTTAAAAGTGATTTTCCTTGTACAAATGTGAATTGTAGTTCACAGAGGCAACATTTGAAAATGGACCATTTTTTTAGAGTCTGAAGCATGTCGTAAGGGGGGGGTGGTTATCTCTTTCATCAAAAATCGGGTGTTTTTGATTGAACAATAAAGGCCTACAAATGTTATTTAATTCACTTTCTGGGGTGGAGAAAAACTTTTTGAGGCCCCAGAGTGAATAAATTGGCCATTTTCATTCACGTTTGCCCATTCCTAAAATCTTGTGTTTAGGGCCCCTGGAAGCTTGAAAATCACTTTAAACATCTCATTTTATCTCTAAAAGTGATTATCCACGTACAAATGTGAATTGTAGTTCAAAGACTCAACATTTGAAAATGGACCATTTTTGTCGTTTCTGAAGCATGTTGTAAGGGGGGGTGGTTATATCTTTCACCAAAAAACAGGCGTTTTTGATTGAACAATAAAGGCCTCCAAATGTTATTTCATTCACTTCCCGTGGAGGAGAAACACTTTTTAAGGCCGCAGAGTGAGTAAATTGGCCATTTTCATTCACTTTTAGCCATTCCAAAAACTTGTGCTTAAGGCCCCTGGACGCATGAAAATCACTTTAAACATCTCATTTTATCTCTAAAAGTGATTTTCCTTGTACAAATGTGAATTGTAGTTCAAAGACGCAACATTTGAAAATGGACTGCTTTTTTTAGTTTCTGAAGCATGTCGTAAGGCGGGGTGGTTATCTCTTTCATAAAAAATCAGGCGTTTTCGCTTGAACAATAAAGGCCTCCAAATGGTATTTAATTCACTTCCCGTAGAGGAGAAACACTTTTTAAGGCCGCAGAGTGAGAAAATTGGCCATTTTCATTCACTTTTACCTATTTCTCAAATCTTGTGTTTAGGGCCCCTGGAAGCTTGAAAATCACTTTAAACATCTAATTTTATCTCTAAAAGTGATTATCCACGTACAAATGTGAATTGTAGTTCAAAGACGCAACATTTGAAAATTGACAATTTTCTACGTTTCTGAAGCATGTCGTAAGGGGCGGTGGTTATCTCTTTCACCAAAAAACGGGCGTTTTTTGTATTGAACAATAAAGACCTCCAAATGGTATTTTATTCACTTTCCGGGGTGGAGAAATACTTGTTAAGACCTCAGAATGAGTAAATTGGCCATTTTCATTCACTTTTACCCATTCCTCAAATCATGTGCTTAAGGCCCCTGGAAGCATGAAAATCACTTTACACATTTCATTTTATCTTTAAAAGTGATTTTCCTTCTACAAATGTGAATTGTAGTTCAAAGAGGCAACATTTGAAAACAGACCATTTTTTTAGTGTCTGAAGCATGTCGCAAGGGGGGGGTGGTTATCTCTTTCGTTAAAAATCTGGAGTATTCGCTTGAACAATAAAGGCCTCAAAATGTTATTTAATTTACTTCCCGTGGAGGAGAAACACTGTTTAAGGCCTCAGAATGAGTAAATTGGCCATTTTCATTCACTTTTACCATGCCACAAATCTTGTGTTAAAGGCCCCTGGAAGCATGAAAATCACTTGAAACATCTCATTTTATCTTTAAATGTGATTTTTCACTTACAAATGTGAATTGTAGTTCAAAGACGCCACATTTGAAAATGGACCATTTTTTTAGAGTCTGAAGCATGTCGTAAGGGGGGGGGGTGGTTATCTCTTTCATCAAAAATCGTGCGTTTTTGATTGAACAATAAAGGCCTACAAATGTTATTTAATTCACTTTCTGGGGTGGAGAAAATCTTTTTAAGGCCCCAGAGTGAATAAATTGGCCATTTTCATTCACGTTTACCCATTCCTCAAATCTTGTGTTTAGGGCCCCTGGAAGCTTGAAAATCAATTTAAACATCTCATTTTATCTCTAAAAGTGATTATCCACGTAAAAATGTGAATTGTAGTTCAAAGACGCAACATTTCAAAATGGACCATTTTTGTCGTTTCTGAAGCATGTTGTAAGGGGGGGTGGTTATATCTTTCACCAAAAAACAGGCGTTTTTAATTGAACAATAAAGGCCTCCAAATGTTATTTTATTCACTTTTCAGGGTGGAGAAATACTTGTTAAGGCCTCAGAATGAGTAAATTGGCCATTTTCCTTCACTTTTACCCATTCCAAAAATCTTGTGTTTAAGGCCCCTGGACGCATGAAAATCACTTTAAACATCTCATTTTATCTCTAAAAGTGATTATCCACGTACAAATGTGAATTGTAGTTCAAAGACGCAACATTTGAAAATTGACAATTTTTTACGTTTCTGAAGCAAGTCGTAAGGGGGGGTGGTTATCTCTTTCACCAAAAAACGTGCGTTTTTTGTATTGAACAATAAAGGCCTCCAAATGTTATTTAATTCACTTTCCGTGGAGGAGAAACACTTTTTAAGGCCTCAGAGTGAGTAAATTGGCCATTTTCATTCACTTTTACCCATTTCTCAAATCTTGTGTTTAGGGCCCCTGGAAGCATGAAGATCACTTTAAACATCTCATTTTATCTTTAAAAGTGATTTTCCTTGTACAAATGTGAATTGTAGTTCAAAGAGGCAACATTTGAAAACAGACCATTTTTTTAGTGTCTGAAGCATGTCGCAAGGGGGGGTGGTTATCTCTTTCGTCAAAAATCTGGAGTTTTCGCTTGAACAATAAAGGCCTCAAAATGTTATTTAATTCACTTCCCATGGAGGAGAAACACGTTTTAAGGCCTCAGAGTGAGTAAATTGGCCATTTTCATTCACTTTTACCCATTTCTCAAATCTTGTGTTTAGGGCCCCTGGAAGCATGAAGATCACTTTAAACATCTCATTTTATCTTTAAAAGTGATTTTCCTTGTACAAATGTGAATTGTAGTTCAAAGACGCAACATTTGAAAACGGACCATTTTTTTAGTTTCTGAAGCATGTCGTAAGGGGGGGTGGTTATCTCTTTCATCAAAAATCAGGCATTTTCGCTTGAACAATAAAGGCCTCCAAATGTTATTTAATTCACTTTCTGGGGTGGAGAAACACTGTTTAAGGCCTCAGAATGAGTAAATTGGCCATTTTCATTCACTTTTACCATTCCACAAATCTTGTGTTTAAGGCCCCTGGAAGCATGAAAATCACTTCAAACATCTCATTTTATCTTGAAAAGTGATTTTCCACTTACAAATGAGAATTGTAGTTCAAAGACGCAACATTTGAAAATGGGCCATTTTTTTGTTTCTGAAGCATGTCGTAAGGGGGGGTGGTTATCTCTTTCACCAAAAAACATGCGTTTTTGATAGAACAATAAAGGCCTCCAAATGTCATTTTATTCTCTTCCCGTGGAGGAAAATCACTTTTTAAGGCCGCAGAGTGAGTAAATTGGCCATTTTCATTCACTTTTACCCATTCCAAAAATCTTGTGTTTAAGGCCCCTGGACGCATGAAAATCACTTTAAACATCTCATTTTATCTCTAAAAGTGATTTTCCTTGTACAAATGTGAATTGTAGTTCAAAGACGCAACATTTGAAAATGGACTGCTTTTTTTAGTTTCTGAAGCATGTCGTAAGGCGGGGTGGTTATCTCTTTCATAAAAAATCAGGCGTTTTCGCTTGAACAATAAAGGCCTCCAAATGGTATTTAATTCACTTCCCGTAGAGGAGAAACACTTTTTAAGGCCGCAGAGTGAGAAAATTGGCCATTTTCATTCACTTTTACCTATTTCTCAAATCTTGTGTTTAGGGCCCCTGGAAGCTTGAAAATCACTTTAAACATCTAATTTTATCTCTAAAAGTGATTATCCACGTACAAATGTGAATTGTAGTTCAAAGACGCAACATTTGAAAATTGACAATTTTCTACGTTTCTGAAGCATGTCGTAAGGGGCGGTGGTTATCTCTTTCACCAAAAAACGGGCGTTTTTTGTATTGAACAATAAAGACCTCCAAATGGTATTTTATTCACTTTCCGGGGTGGAGAAATACTTGTTAAGACCTCAGAATGAGTAAATTGGCCATTTTCATTCACTTTTACCCATTCCTCAAATCATGTGCTTAAGGCCCCTGGAAGCATGAAAATCACTTTACACATTTCATTTTATCTTTAAAAGTGATTTTCCTTCTACAAATGTGAATTGTAGTTCAAAGAGGCAACATTTGAAAACAGACCATTTTTTTAGTGTCTGAAGCATGTCGCAAGGGGGGGGTGGTTATCTCTTTCGTCAAAAATCTGGAGTATTCGCTTGAACAATAAAGGCCTCAAAATGTTATTTAATTTACTTCCTGTGGAGGAGAAACACTGTTTAAGGCCTCAGAATGAGTAAATTGGCCATTTTCATTCACTTTTACCATGCCACAAATCTTGTGTTAAAGGCCCCTGGAAGCATGAAAATCACTTGAAACATCTCATTTTATCTTTAAATGTGATTTTTCACTTACAAATGTGAATTGTAGTTCAAAGACGCCACATTTGAAAATGGACCATTTTTTTAGAGTCTGAAGCATGTCGTAAGGGGGGGGGGTGGTTATCTCTTTCATCAAAAATCGTGCGTTTTTGATTGAACAATAAAGGCCTACAAATGTTATTTAATTCACTTTCTGGGGTGGAGAAAATCTTTTTAAGGCCCCAGAGTGAATAAATTGGCCATTTTCATTCACGTTTACCCATTCCTCAAATCTTGTGTTTAGGGCCCCTGGAAGCTTGAAAATCAATTTAAACATCTCATTTTATCTCTAAAAGTGATTATCCACGTAAAAATGTGAATTGTAGTTCAAAGACGCAACATTTCAAAATGGACCATTTTTGTCGTTTCTGAAGCATGTTGTAAGGGGGGGTGGTTATATCTTTCACCAAAAAACAGGCATTTTTAATTGAACAATAAAGGCCTCCAAATGTTATTTTATTCACTTTTCAGGGTGGAGAAATACTTGTTAAGGCCTCAGAATGAGTAAATTGGCCATTTTCCTTCACTTTTACCCATTCCAAAAATCTTGTGTTTAAGGCCCCTGGACGCATGAAAATCACTTTAAACATCTCATTTTATCTCTAAAAGTGATTATCCACGTACAAATGTGAATTGTAGTTCAAAGACGCAACATTTGAAAATTGACAATTTTTTACGTTTCTGAAGCAAGTCGTAAGGGGGGGTGGTTATCTCTTTCACCAAAAAACGTGCGTTTTTTGTATTGAACAATAAAGGCCTCCAAATGTTATTTAATTCACTTTCCGTGGAGGAGAAACACTTTTTAAGGCCTCAGAGTGAGTAAATTGGCCATTTTCATTCACTTTTACCCATTTCTCAAATCTTGTGTTTAGGGCCCCTGGAAGCATGAAGATCACTTTAAACATCTCATTTTATCTTTAAAAGTGATTTTCCTTGTACAAATGTGAATTGTAGTTCAAAGAGGCAACATTTGAAAACAGACCATTTTTTTAGTGTCTGAAGCATGTCGCAAGGGGGGGTGGTTATCTCTTTCGTCAAAAATCTGGAGTTTTCGCTTGAACAATAAAGGCCTCAAAATGTTATTTAATTCACTTCCCATGGAGGAGAAACACGTTTTAAGGCCTCAGAGTGAGTAAATTGGCCATTTTCATTCACTTTTACCCATTTCTCAAATCTTGTGTTTAGGGCCCCTGGAAGCATGAAGATCACTTTAAACATCTCATTTTATCTTTAAAAGTGATTTTCCTTGTACAAATGTGAATTGTAGTTCAAAGACGCAACATTTGAAAACGGACCATTTTTTTAGTTTCTGAAGCATGTCGTAAGGGGGGGTGGTTATCTCTTTCATCAAAAATCAGGCATTTTCGCTTGAACAATAAAGGCCTCCAAATGTTATTTAATTCACTTTCTGGGGTGGAGAAACACTGTTTAAGGCCTCAGAATGAGTAAATTGGCCATTTTCATTCACTTTTACCATTCCACAAATCTTGTGTTTAAGGCCCCTGGAAGCATGAAAATCACTTCAAACATCTCATTTTATCTTGAAAAGTGATTTTCCACTTACAAATGAGAATTGTAGTTCAAAGACGCAACATTTGAAAATGGGCCATTTTTTTGTTTCTGAAGCATGTCGTAAGGGGGGGTGGTTATCTCTTTCACCAAAAAACATGCGTTTTTGATAGAACAATAAAGGCCTCCAAATGTCATTTTATTCTCTTCCCGTGGAGGAAAATCACTTTTTAAGGCCGCAGAGTGAGTAAATTGGCCATTTTCATTCACTTTTACCCATTCCAAAAATCTTGTGTTTAAGGCCCCTGGACGCATGAAAATCACTTTAAACATCTCATTTTTTCTTTAAAAGTGATTTTCCACGTGCAAATGTGAATTGTAGTTCAAAGACGCCACATTTGAAAACGGACCATTTTTTTAGTTTCTGAAGCACGTCGTAAGCGGGGGTGATTATCTCTTTCATCAAAAATCAGTCGTTTTCACTTGAACAATAAAGGCCTCCAAATGTTATTTAATTCACTTCCCGTGGAGGAGAAACACTTTTTAAGGCCTCAGAGTGAGTAAATTGGCCATTTTCATTCACTTTTACCCATTTCTCAAATCTTGTGTTTAGGGCCCCTGGAAGCTTGAAAATCACTTTAAACATCTAATTTTATCTCTAAAAGTGATTATCCACGTACAAATGTGAATTGTAGTTCAAAGACGCAACATTTGAAAATGGACAATTTTTTTTCGTTTCTGAAGCATGTCGTAAGGGGGGGTGGTTATCTCTTTCACCAAAAAACGGGTGTTTTTTATTGAACAATAAAGGCCTCCAAATGTTAATTTATTCACTTCCCGTGGAGGAGAAACACTTTTTAAGGCCGCAGAGTTAGTAAATTGGCCATTTTCATTCACTTTTACCTATTTCTCAAATCTTGTGTTTAGGGCCCCTGGAAGCTTGAAAATCACTTTAAACATCTAATTTTATCTCTAAAAGTGATTATCCACGTAGAAATGTGAATTGTAGTTCAAAGACGCAACATTTGAAAATTGACAATTTTTTACGTTTCTGAAGCATGTCGTAAGGGGGGTGGTTATCTCTTTCACAAAAAAACGGGCGTTTTTTGTATTGAACAATAAAGGACTCCAAATGGTATTTAATTCACTTCCCGTGGAGGAGAAACACTTTTTAAGGCCTCAGAGTGAGTAAATTGGCCATTTTCATTCACTTTTACCCATTTCTCAAATCTTGTGTTTAGGGCCCCTGGAAGCATGAAAATCACTTTAAACATCTCATTTGATCTTTAAAAGTCATTTTCCTTGTACAAATGTGAATTGTAGTTCAAAGAGGCAACATTTGAAAACGGACCATTTTTTTAGTGTCTGAAGCATGCCGTAAGGGGGGGTGGTTATCTCTTTCACCAAAAAACAGGCGTTTTTTGTATTGAACAATAAAGGCCTCCAAATGTTATTTAATTCACTTCCCGTGGAGGAGAAACACTTTTTAAGGCCTCAGAGTGAGTAAATTGGCCATTTTCATTCACTTTTACCCATTTCTCAAATCTTGTGTTTAGGGCCCCTGGAAGCATGAAGATCACTTTAAACATCTCATTTTATCTTTAAAAGTGATTTTCCTTGTACAAATGTGAATTGTAGTTCAAAGACGCAACATTTGAAAACGGACCATTTTTTTCGTTTCTGAAGCATGTCGTAAGGGGGGGTGGTTATCTCTTTCATCGAAAATCAGGCGTTTTCGCTTGAACAATAAAGGCCTCCAAATGTTATTTTATTCACTTCCCGTGGAGGAGAAACACTTTTTAAGGCCGCTGAGTGAGTAAATTGGCCTTTTTCATTCACCTTTAGCCATTCCAAAAATCTTGTGTTTAAGGCCCCTGGACGCATGAAAATCACTTTTAACATCTCATTTTATCTTTAAAAGTGATTTTCCACGTACAAATGTGAATTTTAGTTCAAAGACGCAACATTTGAAAACGGACCATTTTTTTAGTTTCTGAAGCATGTCGTAAGGGGGGGTGGTTATCTCTTTCATCAAAAATCAGGCGTTTTCGCTTGAACAATAAAGGCCTCCAAATGTTATTTAATTCACTTCCCGTGGAGGAGAAACACTTTTTAAGTCCGCAGAGTGAGTAAATTGGCCATTTTCATTCACTTTAACCCATTCCAAAAATCTTGTGTTTAGGGCCCCTGGATGCATGAAAATCACTTTAAACATCTCATTTTTTCTTTAAAAGTGAATTTCCACGTACAAATGTGAATTGTAGTTCAAAGACGCCACATTTGAAAACGGACCATTTTTTTAGTTTCTGAAGCATGTCGTAAGGGGGGGTGGTTATCTCTTTCATCAAAAATCATGCGTTTTTGCTTGAACAATAAAGGCCTCCAAATGTTATTTTATTCACTTTCCGGGGTGGAGAAATACTTGTTAAGGCCTCAGAATGAGTAAATTGGCCATTTTCATTCACTTTTACCATGCCACAAATCTTGTGTTAAAGGCCCCTGGAAGCATGAAAATCACTTGAAACATCTCATTTTATCTTTAAATGTGATTTTTCACTTACAAATGTGAATTGTAGTTCAAAGACGCCACATTTGAAAATGGACCATTTTTTTAGTTTCTGAAGCATGTCGTAAGGGGGGGTGGTTATCTCTTTCATCAAAAATCATGCGTTTTTGCTTGAACAATAAAGGCCTCCAAATGTTATTTTATTCACTTTCCGGGGTGGAGAAATACTTGTTAAGGCCTCAGAATGAGTAAATTGGCCATTTTCATTCATTTTTACCATTCCACAAATCTTGTGTTTAAGGCCCCTGGAAGCATGAAAATCACTTGAAACATCTCATTTTATCTTTAAAAGTGATTTTTCACTTACAAATGTGAATTGTAGTTCAAAGACGCCACATTTGAAAATGGACCATTTTTTTAGTTTCTGAAGCATGTCGTAAGGGGGGGTGGTTATCTCTTTCATCAAAAATCATGCGTTTTTGCTTGAACAATAAAGGCCTCCAAATGTTATTTTATTCACTTTCCGGGGTGGAAAAATACTTGTTAAGGCCTCAGAATGAGTAAATTGGCCATTTTCATTCACTTTTACCATGCCACAAATCTTGTGTTAAAGGCCCCTGGAAGCATGAAAATCACTTGAAACATCTCATTTTATCTTTAAATGTGATTTTTCACTTACAAATGTGAATTGTAGTTCAAAGACGCCACATTTGAAAATGGACCATTTTTTTAGAGTCTGAAGCATGTCGTAAGGGGGGGGGTGGTTATCTCTTTCATCAAAAATCGGGCGTTTTTGATTGAACAATAAAGGCCTACAAATGTTATTTAATTCACTTTCTGGGGTGGAGAAAATCTTTTTAAGGCCCCAGAGTGAATAAATTGGCCATTTTCATTCACGTTTACCCATTCCTCAAATCTTGTGTTTAGGGCCCCTGGAAGCTTGAAAATCAATTTAAACATCTCATTTTATCTCTAAAAGTGATTATCCACGTAAAAATGTGAATTGTAGTTCAAAGACGCAACATTTGAAAATGGACCATTTTTGTCGTTTCTGAAGCATGTTGTAAGGGGGGGTGGTTATATCTTTCACCAAAAAACAGGCGTTTTTAATTGAACAATAAAGGCCTCCAAATGTTATTTTATTCACTTTCCAGGGTGGAGAAATACTTGTTAAGGCCTCAGAATGAGTAAATTGGCCATTTTCCTTCACTTTTACCCATTCCAAAAATCTTGTGTTTAAGGCCCCTGGACGCATGAAAATCACTTTAAACATCTCATTTTATCTCTAAAAGTGATTATCCACGTACAAATGTGAATTGTAGTTCAAAGACGCAACATTTGAAAATTGACAATTTTTTACGTTTCTGAAGCAAGTCGTAAGGGGGGGTGGTTATCTCTTTCACCAAAAAACGTGCGTTTTTTGTATTGAACAATAAAGGCCTCCAAATGTTATTTAATTCACTTTCCGTGGAGGAGAAACACTTTTTAAGGCCTCAGAGTGAGTAAATTGGCCATTTTCATTCACTTTTACCCATTTCTCAAATTTTGTGTTTAGGGCCCCTGGAAGCATGAAGATCACTTTAAACATCTCATTTTATCTTTAAAAGTGATTTTCCTTGTACAAATGTGAATTGTAGTTCAAAGAGGCAACATTTGAAAACAGACCATTTTTTTAGTGTCTGAAGCATGTCGCAAGGGGGGGTGGTTATCTCTTTCGTCAAAAATCTGGAGTTTTCGCTTGAACAATAAAGGCCTCAAAATGTTATTTAATTCACTTCCCATGGAGGAGAAACACGTTTTAAGGCCTCAGAGTGAGTAAATTGGCCATTTTCATTCACTTTTACCCATTTCTCAAATCTTGTGTTTAGGGCCCCTGGAAGCATGAAGATCACTTTAAACATCTCATTTTATCTTTAAAAGTGATTTTCCTTGTACAAATGTGAATTGTAGTTCAAAGACGCAACATTTGAAAACGGACCATTTTTTTAGTTTCTGAAGCATGTCGTAAGGGGGGGTGTTTATCTCTTTCATCAAAAATCAGGCATTTTCGCTTGAACAATAAAGGCCTCCAAATGTTATTTAATTCACTTTCTGGGGTGGAGAAACACTGTTTAAGGCCTCAGAATGAGTAAATTGGCCATTGTCATTCACTTTTACCATTCCACAAATCTTGTGTTTAAGGCCCCTGGAAGCATGAAAATCACTTCAAACATCTCATTTTATCTTTAAAAGTGATTTTCCACTTACAAATGAGAATTGTAGTTCAAAGACGCAACATTTGAAAACGGACCATTTTTTTCTGTTTCTGAAGCATGTCGTAAGGGGGGGTGGTTATCTCTTTCACCAAAAAACATGCGTTTTTGATAGAACAATAAAGGCCTCCAAATGTCATTTTATTCTCTTCCCGTGGAGGAAAATCACTTTTTAAGGCCGCAGAGTGAGTAAATTGGCCATTTTCATTCACTTTTACCCATTCCAAAAATCTTGTGTTTAAGGCCCCTGGACGCATGAAAATCACTTTAAACATCTCATTTTTTCTTTAAAAGTGATTTTCCACGTGCAAATGTGAATTGTAGTTCAAAGACGCCACATTTGAAAACGGACCATTTTTTTAGTTTCTGAAGCACGTCGTAAGCGGGGGTGATTATCTCTTTCATCAAAAATCAGTCGTTTTCACTTGAACAATAAAGGCCTCCAAATGTTATTTAATTCACTTCCCGTGGAGGAGAAACACTTTTTAAGGCCTCAGAGTGAGTAAATTGGCCATTTTCATTCACTTTTACCCATTTCTCAAATCTTGTGTTTAGGGCCCCTGGAAGCTTGAAAATCACTTTAAACATCTAATTTTATCTCTAAAAGTGATTATCCACGTACAAATGTGAATTGTAGTTCAAAGACGCAACATTTGAAAATGGACAATTTTTTTTCGTTTCTGAAGCATGTCGTAAGGGGGGGTGGTTATCTCTTTCACCAAAAAACGGGTGTTTTTTATTGAACAATAAAGGCCTCCAAATGTTAATTTATTCACTTCCCGTGGAGGAGAAACACTTTTTAAGGCCGCAGAGTTAGTAAATTGGCCATTTTCATTCACTTTTACCTATTTCTCAAATCTTGTGTTTAGGGCCCCTGGAAGCTTGAAAATCACTTTAAACATCTAATTTTATCTCTAAAAGTGATTATCCACGTAGAAATGTGAATTGTAGTTCAAAGACGCAACATTTGAAAATTGACAATTTTTTACGTTTCTGAAGCATGTCGTAAGGGGGGGTGGTTATCTCTTTCACAAAAAAACGGGCGTTTTTTGTATTGAACAATAAAGGACTCCAAATGGTATTTAATTCACTTCCCGTGGAGGAGAAACACTTTTTAAGGCCTCAGAGTGAGTAAATTGGCCATTTTCATTCACTTTTACCCATTTCTCAAATCTTGTGTTTAGGGCCCCTGGAAGCATGAAAATCACTTTAAACATCTCATTTTATCTTTAAAAGTGATTTTCCTTGTACAAATGTGAATTGTAGTTCAAAGATGCAACATTTGAAAATGGACCATTTTTGTCGTTTCTGAAGCATATCGTAAGGGGGGGGTGGTTATCTCTTTCACCAAAAAACAGGTGTTTTTGATTGAACAATAAAGGCCTCCAAATGTTATTTTATTCACTTTCCGTGGTGGAGAAATACTTGTTAAGGTCTCAGAATGAGTAAATTGGCCATTTTCATTCACTTTTACCCATTCCTCAAATCATGTGCTTAAGGCCCCTGGAAGCATGAAAATCACTTTAAACATCTCATTTTATCTTTAAAAGTGATTTTCCTTGTACAAATGTGAATTGTAGTTCAAAGAGGCAACATTTGAAAACGGACCATTTTTTTAGTGTCTGAAGCATGCCGTAAGGGGGGGTGGTTATCTCTTTCACCAAAAAACAGGCGTTTTTTGTATTGAACAATAAAGGCCTCCAAATGTTATTTAATTCACTTCCCGTGGAGGAGAAACACTTTTTAAGGCCTCAGAGTGAGTAAATTGGCCATTTTCATTCACTTTTACCCATTTCTCAAATCTTGTGTTTAGGGCCCCTGGAAGCATGAAGATCACTTTAAACATCTCATTTTATCTTTAAAAGTGATTTTCCTTGTACAAATGTGAATTGTAGTTCAAAGACGCAACATTTGAAAACGGACCATTTTTTTCGTTTCTGAAGCATGTCGTAAGGGGGGGTGGTTATCTCTTTCATCAAAAATCAGGCGTTTTCGCTTGAACAATAAAGGCCTCCAAATGTTATTTTATTCACTTCCCGTGGAGGAGAAACACTTTTTAAGGCCGCTGAGTGAGTAAATTGGCCTTTTTCATTCACCTTTAGCCATTCCAAAAATCTTGTGTTTAAGGCCCCTGGACGCATGAAAATCACTTTCAACATCTCATTTTATCTTTAAAAGTGATTTTCCACATACAAATGTGAATTTTAGTTCAAAGACGCAACATTTGAAAACGGACCATTTTTTTAGTTTCTGAAGCATGTCGTAAGGGGGGGTGGTTATCTATTTCATCAAAAATCAGGCGTTTTCGCTTGAACAATAAAGGCCTCCAAATGTTATTTAATTCACTTCCCGTGGAGGAGAAACACTTTTTAAGTCCGCAGAGTGAGTAAATTGGCCATTTTCATTCACTTTAACCCATTCCAAAAATCTTGTGTTTAGGGCCCCTGGATGCATGAAAATCACTTTAAACATCTCATTTTTTCTTTAAAAGTGAATTTCCACGTACAAATGTGAATTGTAGTTCAAAGACGCCACATTTGAAAACGGACCATTTTTTTAGTTTCTGAAGCATGTCGTAAGGGGGGGTGGTTATCTCTTTCATCAAAAATCGGGCGTTTTTGATTGAACAATAAAGGCCTCCAAATGTTATTTAATTCACTTTCTGCGGTGGAGAAACACTGTTTAAGGCCTCAGAATGAGTAAATTGGCCATTTTCATTCATTTTTACCATTCCACAAATCTTGTGTTTAAGGCCCCTGGAAGCATGAAAATCACTTGAAACATCTCATTTTATCTTTAAAAGTGATTTTTCACTTACAAATGTGAATTGTAGTTCAAAGACGCCACATTTGAAAACGGACCATTTTTTTAGTTTCTGAAGCATGTCGTAAGGGGGGGTGGTTATCTCTTTCATCAAAAATCATGCGTTTTTGCTTGAACAATAAAGGCCTCCAAATGTTATTTTATTCACTTTCCGGGGTGGAGAAATACTTGTTAAGGCCTCAGAATGAGTAAATTGGCCATTTTCATTCATGTTTACCCATTCCTCAAATCTTGTGTTTAGGGCCCCTGGAAGCATGAAAATCACTTTAAACATCTCATTTTATCTTTAAAAGTGATTTTCCTTGTACAAATGTGAATTGTAGTTCACAGAGGCAACATTTGAAAATGGACCATTTTTTTAGAGTCTGAAGCATGTCGTAAGGGGGGGGTGGTTATCTCTTTCATCAAAAATCGGGCGTTTTTGATTGAACAATAAAGGCCTACAAATGGTATTTAATTCACTTTCTGGGGTGGAGAAAAACTTTTTAAGACCCCAGAGTGAATAAATTGGCCATTTTCATTCACGTTTACCCATTCCTCAAATCTTGTGTTTAGGGCCCCTGGAAGCTTGAAAATCACTTTAAACATCTCATTTTATCTCTAAAAGTGATTATCCACGTACAAATGTGAATTGTAGTTCAAAGACGCAACATTTGAAAATGGACCATTTTTGTCGTTTCTGAAGCATGTCGTAAGGAGGGGTGGTTATATCTTTCACCAAAAAACAGGCGTTTTTAATTGAACAATAAAGGCCTCCAAATGTTATTTTATTCACTTTCCAGGGTGGAGAAATACTTGTTAAGGCCTCAGAATGAGTAAATTGGCCATTTTCATTCACTTTTACCCATTCCAAAAATCTTGTGTTTAAGGCCCCTGGACGCATGAAAATCACTCTAAACATCTCATGTTATCTTTAAAAGTGATTTTCCACGTACAAATGTGAATTGTAGTTCAAAGACGCAACATTTGAAAACGGATCATTTTTCTTAGTTTTTGAAGCTTGTCGTAAGGGGGGGTGGTTATCTCTTTCATCAAAAATCATGCGTTTTTGCTTGAACAATAAAGGCCTCCAAATGTTATTTTATTCACTTTCCGGGGTGGAAAAATACTTGTTAAGGCCTCAGAATGAGTAAATTGGCCATTTTCATTCATTTTTACCATTCCACAAATCTTGTGTTTAAGGCCCCTGGAAGCATGAAAATCACTTGAAACATCTCATTTTATCTTTAAAAGTGATTTTTCACTTACAAATGTGAATTGTAGTTCAAAGACGCCACATTTGAAAATGGACCATTTTTTTAGTTTCTGAAGCATGTCGTAAGGGGGGGTGGTTATCTCTTTCATCAAAAATCATGCGTTTTTGCTTGAACAATAAAGGCCTCCAAATGTTATTTTATTCACTTTCCGGGGTGGAAAAATACTTGTTAAGGCCTCAGAATGAGTAAATTGGCCATTTTCATTCATTTTTACCATTCCACAAATCTTGTGTTTAAGGCCCCTGGAAGCATGAAAATCACTTGAAACATCTCATTTTATCTTTAAAAGTGATTTTTCACTTACAAATGTGAATTGTAGTTCAAAGACGCCACATTTGAAAATGGACCATTTTTTTAGTTTCTGAAGCATGTCGTAAGGGGGGGTGGTTATCTCTTTCATCAAAAATCATGCGTTTTTGCTTGAACAATAAAGGCCTCCAAATGTTATTTTATTCACTTTCCGGGGTGGAAAAATACTTGTTAAGGCCTCAGAATGAGTAAATTGGCCATTTTCATTCACTTTTACCATGCCACAAATCTTGTGTTAAAGGCCCCTGGAAGCATGAAAATCACTTGAAACATCTCATTTTATCTTTAAATGTGATTTTTCACTTACAAATGTGAATTGTAGTTCAAAGACGCCACATTTGAAAATGGACCATTTTTTTAGAGTCTGAAGCATGTCGTAAGGGGGGGGTGGTTATCTCTTTCATCAAAAATCGGGCGTTTTTGATTGAACAATAAAGGCCTACAAATGTTATTTAATTCACTTTCTGGGGTGGAGAAAATCTTTTTAAGGCCCCAGAGTGAATAAATTGGCCATTTTCATTCACGTTTACCCATTCCTCAAATCTTGTGTTTAGGGCCCCTGGAAGCTTGAAAATCAATTTAAACATCTCATTTTATCTCTAAAAGTGATTATCCACGTAAAAATGTGAATTGTAGTTCAAAGACGCAACATTTGAAAATGGACCATTTTTGTCGTTTCTGAAGCATGTTGTAAGGGGGGGTGGTTATATCTTTCACCAAAAAACAGGCGTTTTTAATTGAACAATAAAGGCCTCCAAATGTTATTTTATTCACTTTCCAGGGTGGAGAAATACTTGTTAAGGCCTCAGAATGAGTAAATTGGCCATTTTCCTTCACTTTTACCCATTCCAAAAATCTTGTGTTTAAGGCCCCTGGACGCATGAAAATCACTTTAAACATCTCATTTTATCTCTAAAAGTGATTATCCACGTACAAATGTGAATTGTAGTTCAAAGACGCAACATTTGAAAATTGACAATTTTTTACGTTTCTGAAGCAAGTCGTAAGGGGGGGTGGTTATCTCTTTCACCAAAAAACGTGCGTTTTTTGTATTGAACAATAAAGGCCTCCAAATGTTATTTAATTCACTTTCCGTGGAGGAGAAACACTTTTTAAGGCCTCAGAGTGAGTAAATTGGCCATTTTCATTCACTTTTACCCATTTCTCAAATTTTGTGTTTAGGGCCCCTGGAAGCATGAAGATCACTTTAAACATCTCATTTTATCTTTAAAAGTGATTTTCCTTGTACAAATGTGAATTGTAGTTCAAAGAGGCAACATTTGAAAACAGACCATTTTTTTAGTGTCTGAAGCATGTCGCAAGGGGGGGTGGTTATCTCTTTCGTCAAAAATCTGGAGTTTTCGCTTGAACAATAAAGGCCTCAAAATGTTATTTAATTCACTTCCCATGGAGGAGAAACACGTTTTAAGGCCTCAGAGTGAGTAAATTGGCCATTTTCATTCACTTTTACCCATTTCTCAAATCTTGTGTTTAGGGCCCCTGGAAGCATGAAGATCACTTTAAACATCTCATTTTATCTTTAAAAGTGATTTTCCTTGTACAAATGTGAATTGTAGTTCAAAGACGCAACATTTGAAAACGGACCATTTTTTTAGTTTCTGAAGCATGTCGTAAGGGGGGGGTGTTTATCTCTTTCATCAAAAATCAGGCATTTTCGCTTGAACAATAAAGGCCTCCAAATGTTATTTAATTCACTTTCTGGGGTGGAGAAACACTGTTTAAGGCCTCAGAATGAGTAAATTGGCCATTGTCATTCACTTTTACCATTCCACAAATCTTGTGTTTAAGGCCCCTGGAAGCATGAAAATCACTTCAAACATCTCATTTTATCTTTAAAAGTGATTTTCCACTTACAAATGAGAATTGTAGTTCAAAGACGCAACATTTGAAAACGGACCATTTTTTTCTGTTTCTGAAGCATGTCGTAAGGGGGGGTGGTTATCTCTTTCACCAAAAAACATGCGTTTTTGATAGAACAATAAAGGCCTCCAAATGTCATTTTATTCTCTTCCCGTGGAGGAAAATCACTTTTTAAGGCCGCAGAGTGAGTAAATTGGCCATTTTCATTCACTTTTACCCATTCCAAAAATCTTGTGTTTAAGGCCCCTGGACGCATGAAAATCACTTTAAACATCTCATTTTTTCTTTAAAAGTGATTTTCCACGTGCAAATGTGAATTGTAGTTCAAAGACGCCACATTTGAAAACTGACCATTTTTTTAGTTTCTGAAGCACGTCGTAAGCGGGGGTGATTATCTCTTTCATCAAAAATCAGTCGTTTTCACTTGAACAATAAAGGCCTCCAAATGTTATTTAATTCACTTCCCGTGGAGGAGAAACACTTTTTAAGGCCTCAGAGTGAGTAAATTGGCCATTTTCATTCACTTTTACCCATTTCTCAAATCTTGTGTTTAGGGCCCCTGGAAGCTTGAAAATCACTTTAAACATCTAATTTTATCTCTAAAAGTGATTATCCACGTACAAATGTGAATTGTAGTTCAAAGACGCAACATTTGAAAATGGACAATTTTTTTTCGTTTCTGAAGCATGTCGTAAGGGGGGGTGGTTATCTCTTTCACCAAAAAACGGGTGTTTTTTATTGAACAATAAAGGCCTCCAAATGTTAATTTATTCACTTCCCGTGGAGGAGAAACACTTTTTAAGGCCGCAGAGTTAGTAAATTGGCCATTTTCATTCACTTTTACCTATTTCTCAAATCTTGTGTTTAGGGCCCCTGGAAGCTTGAAAATCACTTTAAACATCTAATTTTATCTCTAAAAGTGATTATCCACGTAGAAATGTGAATTGTAGTTCAAAGACGCAACATTTGAAAATTGACAATTTTTTACGTTTCTGAAGCATGTCGTAAGGGGGGGTGGTTATCTCTTTCACAAAAAAACGGGCGTTTTTTGTATTGAACAATAAAGGACTCCAAATGGTATTTAATTCACTTCCCGTGGAGGAGAAACACTTTTTAAGGCCTCAGAGTGAGTAAATTGGCCATTTTCATTCACTTTTACCCATTTCTCAAATCTTGTGTTTAGGGCCCCTGGAAGCATGAAAATCACTTTAAACATCTCATTTTATCTTTAAAAGTGATTTTCCTTGTACAAATGTGAATTGTAGTTCAAAGATGCAACATTTGAAAATGGACCATTTTTGTCGTTTCTGAAGCATATCGTAAGGGGGGGGTGGTTATCTCTTTCACCAAAAAACAGGTGTTTTTGATTGAACAATAAAGGCCTCCAAATGTTATTTTATTCACTTTCCGTGGTGGAGAAATACTTGTTAAGGTCTCAGAATGAGTAAATTGGCCATTTTCATTCACTTTTACCCATTCCTCAAATCATGTGCTTAAGGCCCCTGGAAGCATGAAAATCACTTTAAACATCTCATTTTATCTTTAAAAGTGATTTTCCTTGTACAAATGTGAATTGTAGTTCAAAGAGGCAACATTTGAAAACGGACCATTTTTTTAGTGTCTGAAGCATGCCGTAAGGGGGGGTGGTTATCTCTTTCACCAAAAAACAGGCGTTTTTTGTATTGAACAATAAAGGCCTCCAAATGTTATTTAATTCACTTCCCGTGGAGGAGAAACACTTTTTAAGGCCTCAGAGTGAGTAAATTGGCCATTTTCATTCACTTTTACCCATTTCTCAAATCTTGTGTTTAGGGCCCCTGGAAGCATGAAGATCACTTTAAACATCTCATTTTATCTTTAAAAGTGATTTTCCTTGTACAAATGTGAATTGTAGTTCAAAGACGCAACATTTGAAAACGGACCATTTTTTTCGTTTCTGAAGCATGTCGTAAGGGGGGGTGGTTATCTCTTTCATCAAAAATCAGGCGTTTTCGCTTGAACAATAAAGGCCTCCAAATGTTATTTTATTCACTTCCCGTGGAGGAGAAACACTTTTTAAGGCCGCTGAGTGAGTAAATTGGCCTTTTTCATTCACCTTTAGCCATTCCAAAAATCTTGTGTTTAAGGCCCCTGGACGCATGAAAATCACTTTCAACATCTCATTTTATCTTTAAAAGTGATTTTCCACATACAAATGTGAATTTTAGTTCAAAGACGCAACATTTGAAAACGGACCATTTTTTTAGTTTCTGAAGCATGTCGTAAGGGGGGGTGGTTATCTATTTCATCAAAAATCAGGCGTTTTCGCTTGAACAATAAAGGCCTCCAAATGTTATTTAATTCACTTCCCGTGGAGGAGAAACACTTTTTAAGTCCGCAGAGTGAGTAAATTGGCCATTTTCATTCACTTTAACCCATTCCAAAAATCTTGTGTTTAGGGCCCCTGGATGCATGAAAATCACTTTAAACATCTCATTTTTTCTTTAAAAGTGAATTTCCACGTACAAATGTGAATTGTAGTTCAAAGACGCCACATTTGAAAACGGACCATTTTTTTAGTTTCTGAAGCATGTCGTAAGGGGGGGTGGTTATCTCTTTCATCAAAAATCGGGCGTTTTTGATTGAACAATAAAGGCCTCCAAATGTTATTTAATTCACTTTCTGCGGTGGAGAAACACTGTTTAAGGCCTCAGAATGAGTAAATTGGCCATTTTCATTCATTTTTACCATTCCACAAATCTTGTGTTTAAGGCCCCTGGAAGCATGAAAATCACTTGAAACATCTCATTTTATCTTTAAAAGTGATTTTTCACTTACAAATGTGAATTGTAGTTCAAAGACGCCACATTTGAAAACGGACCATTTTTTTAGTTTCTGAAGCATGTCGTAAGGGGGGGTGGTTATCTCTTTCATCAAAAATCATGCGTTTTTGCTTGAACAATAAAGGCCTCCAAATGTTATTTTATTCACTTTCCGGGGTGGAGAAATACTTGTTAAGGCCTCAGAATGAGTAAATTGGCCATTTTCATTCATGTTTACCCATTCCTCAAATCTTGTGTTTAGGGCCCCTGGAAGCATGAAAATCACTTTAAACATCTCATTTTATCTTTAAAAGTGATTTTCCTTGTACAAATGTGAATTGTAGTTCAAAGATGCAACATTTGAAAATGGACCATTTTTGTCGTTTCTGAAGCATATCGTAAGGGGGGGGTGGTTATCTCTTTCACCAAAAAACAGGTGTTTTTGATTGAACAATAAAGGCCTCCAAATGTTATTTTATTCACTTTCCGTGGTGGAGAAATACTTGTTAAGGTCTCAGAATGAGTAAATTGGCCATTTTCATTCACTTTTACCCATTCCTCAAATCATGTGCTTAAGGCCCCTGGAAGCATGAAAATCACTTTAAACATCTCATTTTATCTTTAAAAGTGATTTTCCTTGTACAAATGTGAATTGTAGTTCAAAGAGGCAACATTTGAAAACGGACCATTTTTTTAGTGTCTGAAGCATGCCGTAAGGGGGGGTGGTTATCTCTTTCACCAAAAAACAGGCGTTTTTTGTATTGAACAATAAAGGCCTCCAAATGTTATTTAATTCACTTCCCGTGGAGGAGAAACACTTTTTAAGGCCTCAGAGTGAGTAAATTGGCCATTTTCATTCACTTTTACCCATTTCTCAAATCTTGTGTTTAGGGCCCCTGGAAGCATGAAGATCACTTTAAACATCTCATTTTATCTTTAAAAGTGATTTTCCTTGTACAAATGTGAATTGTAGTTCAAAGACGCAACATTTGAAAACGGACCATTTTTTTCGTTTCTGAAGCATGTCGTAAGGGGGGGTGGTTATCTCTTTCATCAAAAATCAGGCGTTTTCGCTTGAACAATAAAGGCCTCCAAATGTTATTTTATTCACTTCCCGTGGAGGAGAAACACTTTTTAAGGCCGCTGAGTGAGTAAATTGGCCTTTTTCATTCACCTTTAGCCATTCCAAAAATCTTGTGTTTAAGGCCCCTGGACGCATGAAAATCACTTTCAACATCTCATTTTATCTTTAAAAGTGATTTTCCACATACAAATGTGAATTTTAGTTCAAAGACGCAACATTTGAAAACGGACCATTTTTTTAGTTTCTGAAGCATGTCGTAAGGGGGGGTGGTTATCTATTTCATCAAAAATCAGGCGTTTTCGCTTGAACAATAAAGGCCTCCAAATGTTATTTAATTCACTTCCCGTGGAGGAGAAACACTTTTTAAGTCCGCAGAGTGAGTAAATTGGCCATTTTCATTCACTTTAACCCATTCCAAAAATCTTGTGTTTAGGGCCCCTGGATGCATGAAAATCACTTTAAACATCTCATTTTTTCTTTAAAAGTGAATTTCCACGTACAAATGTGAATTGTAGTTCAAAGACGCCACATTTGAAAACGGACCATTTTTTTAGTTTCTGAAGCATGTCGTAAGGGGGGGTGGTTATCTCTTTCATCAAAAATCGGGCGTTTTTGATTGAACAATAAAGGCCTCCAAATGTTATTTAATTCACTTTCTGCGGTGGAGAAACACTGTTTAAGGCCTCAGAATGAGTAAATTGGCCATTTTCATTCATTTTTACCATTCCACAAATCTTGTGTTTAAGGCCCCTGGAAGCATGAAAATCACTTGAAACATCTCATTTTATCTTTAAAAGTGATTTTTCACTTACAAATGTGAATTGTAGTTCAAAGACGCCACATTTGAAAACGGACCATTTTTTTAGTTTCTGAAGCATGTCGTAAGGGGGGGTGGTTATCTCTTTCATCAAAAATCATGCGTTTTTGCTTGAACAATAAAGGCCTCCAAATGTTATTTTATTCACTTTCCGGGGTGGAGAAATACTTGTTAAGGCCTCAGAATGAGTAAATTGGCCATTTTCATTCATGTTTACCCATTCCTCAAATCTTGTGTTTAGGGCCCCTGGAAGCATGAAAATCACTTTAAACATCTCATTTTATCTTTAAAAGTGATTTTCCTTGTACAAATGTGAATTGTAGTTCACAGAGGCAACATTTGAAAATGGACCATTTTTTTAGAGTCTGAAGCATGTCGTAAGGGGGGGGTGGTTATCTCTTTCATCAAAAATCGGGCGTTTTTGATTGAACAATAAAGGCCTACAAATGGTATTTAATTCACTTTCTGGGGTGGAGAAAAACTTTTTAAGACCCCAGAGTGAATAAATTGGCCATTTTCATTCACGTTTACCCATTCCTCAAATCTTGTGTTTAGGGCCCCTGGAAGCTTGAAAATCACTTTAAACATCTCATTTTATCTCTAAAAGTGATTATCCACATACAAATGTGAATTGTAGTTCAAAGACGCAACATTTGAAAATGGACCATTTTTGTCGTTTCTGAAGCATGTCGTAAGGAGGGGTGGTTATATCTTTCACCAAAAAACAGGCGTTTTTAATTGAACAATAAAGGCCTCCAAATGTTATTTTATTCACTTTCCAGGGTGGAGAAATACTTGTTAAGGCCTCAGAATGAGTAAATTGGCCATTTTCATTCACTTTTACCCATTCCAAAAATCTTGTGTTTAAGGCCCCTGGACGCATGAAAATCACTCTAAACATCTCATGTTATCTTTAAAAGTGATTTTCCACGTACAAATGTGAATTGTAGTTCAAAGACGCAACATTTGAAAACGGATCATTTTTCTTAGTTTTTGAAGCTTGTCGTAAGGGGGGGTGGTTATCTCTTTCATCAAAAATCATGCGTTTTTGCTTGAACAATAAAGGCCTCCAAATGTTATTTTATTCACTTTCCGGGGTGGAAAAATACTTGTTAAGGCCTCAGAATGAGTAAATTGGCCATTTTCATTCATTTTTACCATTCCACAAATCTTGTGTTTAAGGCCCCTGGAAGCATGAAAATCACTTGAAACATCTCATTTTATCTTTAAAAGTGATTTTTCACTTACAAATGTGAATTGTAGTTCAAAGACGCCACATTTGAAAATGGACCATTTTTTTAGTTTCTGAAGCATGTCGTAAGGGGGGGTGGTTATCTCTTTCATCAAAAATCATGCGTTTTTGCTTGAACAATAAAGGCCTCCAAATGTTATTTTATTCACTTTCCGGGGTGGAAAAATACTTGTTAAGGCCTCAGAATGAGTAAATTGGCCATTTTCATTCACTTTTACCATGCCACAAATCTTGTGTTAAAGGCCCCTGGAAGCATGAAAATCACTTGAAACATCTCATTTTATCTTTAAATGTGATTTTTCACTTACAAATGTGAATTGTAGTTCAAAGACGCCACATTTGAAAATGGACCATTTTTTTAGAGTCTGAAGCATGTCGTAAGGGGGGGGGTGGTTATCTCTTTCATCAAAAATCGGGCGTTTTTGATTGAACAATAAAGGCCTACAAATGTTATTTAATTCACTTTCTGGGGTGGAGAAAATCTTTTTAAGGCCCCAGAGTGAATAAATTGGCCATTTTCATTCACGTTTACCCATTCCTCAAATCTTGTGTTTAGGGCCCCTGGAAGCTTGAAAATCAATTTAAACATCTCATTTTATCTCTAAAAGTGATTATCCACGTAAAAATGTGAATTGTAGTTCAAAGACGCAACATTTGAAAATGGACCATTTTTGTCGTTTCTGAAGCATGTTGTAAGGGGGGGTGGTTATATCTTTCACCAAAAAACAGGCGTTTTTAATTGAACAATAAAGGCCTCCAAATGTTATTTTATTCACTTTCCAGGGTGGAGAAATACTTGTTAAGGCCTCAGAATGAGTAAATTGGCCATTTTCCTTCACTTTTACCCATTCCAAAAATCTTGTGTTTAAGGCCCCTGGACGCATGAAAATCACTTTAAACATCTCATTTTATCTCTAAAAGTGATTATCCACGTACAAATGTGAATTGTAGTTCAAAGACGCAACATTTGAAAATTGACAATTTTTTACGTTTCTGAAGCAAGTCGTAAGGGGGGGTGGTTATCTCTTTCACCAAAAAACGTGCGTTTTTGTATTGAACAATAAAGGCCTCCAAATGTTATTTAATTCACTTTCCGTGGAGGAGAAACACTTTTTAAGGCCTCAGAGTGAGTAAATTGGCCATTTTCATTCACTTTTACCCATTTCTCAAATTTTGTGTTTAGGGCCCCTGGAAGCATGAAGATCACTTTAAACATCTCATTTTATCTTTAAAAGTGATTTTCCTTGTACAAATGTGAATTGTAGTTCAAAGAGGCAACATTTGAAAACAGACCATTTTTTTAGTGTCTGAAGCATGTCGCAAGGGGGGGTGGTTATCTCTTTCGTCAAAAATCTGGAGTTTTCGCTTGAACAATAAAGGCCTCAAAATGTTATTTAATTCACTTCCCATGGAGGAGAAACACGTTTTAAGGCCTCAGAGTGAGTAAATTGGCCATTTTCATTCACTTTTACCCATTTCTCAAATCTTGTGTTTAGGGCCCCTGGAAGCATGAAGATCACTTTAAACATCTCATTTTATCTTTAAAAGTGATTTTCCTTGTACAAATGTGAATTGTAGTTCAAAGACGCAACATTTGAAAACGGACCATTTTTTTAGTTTCTGAAGCATGTCGTAAGGGGGGGGTGTTTATCTCTTTCATCAAAAATCAGGCATTTTCGCTTGAACAATAAAGGCCTCCAAATGTTATTTAATTCACTTTCTGGGGTGGAGAAACACTGTTTAAGGCCTCAGAATGAGTAAATTGGCCATTGTCATTCACTTTTACCATTCCACAAATCTTGTGTTTAAGGCCCCTGGAAGCATGAAAATCACTTCAAACATCTCATTTTATCTTTAAAAGTGATTTTCCACTTACAAATGAGAATTGTAGTTCAAAGACGCAACATTTGAAAACGGACCATTTTTTTCTGTTTCTGAAGCATGTCGTAAGGGGGGGTGGTTATCTCTTTCACCAAAAAACATGCGTTTTTGATAGAACAATAAAGGCCTCCAAATGTCATTTTATTCTCTTCCCGTGGAGGAAAATCACTTTTTAAGGCCGCAGAGTGAGTAAATTGGCCATTTTCATTCACTTTTACCCATTCCAAAAATCTTGTGTTTAAGGCCCCTGGACGCATGAAAATCACTTTAAACATCTCATTTTTTCTTTAAAAGTGATTTTCCACGTGCAAATGTGAATTGTAGTTCAAAGACGCCACATTTGAAAACGGACCATTTTTTTAGTTTCTGAAGCACGTCGTAAGCGGGGGTGATTATCTCTTTCATCAAAAATCAGTCGTTTTCACTTGAACAATAAAGGCCTCCAAATGTTATTTAATTCACTTCCCGTGGAGGAGAAACACTTTTTAAGGCCTCAGAGTGAGTAAATTGGCCATTTTCATTCACTTTTACCCATTTCTCAAATCTTGTGTTTAGGGCCCCTGGAAGCTTGAAAATCACTTTAAACATCTAATTTTATCTCTAAAAGTGATTATCCACGTACAAATGTGAATTGTAGTTCAAAGACGCAACATTTGAAAATGGACAATTTTTTTTCGTTTCTGAAGCATGTCGTAAGGGGGGGTGGTTATCTCTTTCACCAAAAAACGGGTGTTTTTTATTGAACAATAAAGGCCTCCAAATGTTAATTTATTCACTTCCCGTGGAGGAGAAACACTTTTTAAGGCCGCAGAGTTAGTAAATTGGCCATTTTCATTCACTTTTACCTATTTCTCAAATCTTGTGTTTAGGGCCCCTGGAAGCTTGAAAATCACTTTAAACATCTAATTTTATCTCTAAAAGTGATTATCCACGTAGAAATGTGAATTGTAGTTCAAAGACGCAACATTTGAAAATTGACAATTTTTTACGTTTCTGAAGCATGTCGTAAGGGGGGGTGGTTATCTCTTTCACAAAAAAACGGGCGTTTTTTGTATTGAACAATAAAGGACTCCAAATGGTATTTAATTCACTTCCCGTGGAGGAGAAACACTTTTTAAGGCCTCAGAGTGAGTAAATTGGCCATTTTCATTCACTTTTACCCATTTCTCAAATCTTGTGTTTAGGGCCCCTGGAAGCATGAAAATCACTTTAAACATCTCATTTTATCTTTAAAAGTGATTTTCCTTGTACAAATGTGAATTGTAGTTCAAAGATGCAACATTTGAAAATGGACCATTTTTGTCGTTTCTGAAGCATATCGTAAGGGGGGGGTGGTTATCTCTTTCACCAAAAAACAGGTGTTTTTGATTGAACAATAAAGGCCTCCAAATGTTATTTTATTCACTTTCCGTGGTGGAGAAATACTTGTTAAGGTCTCAGAATGAGTAAATTGGCCATTTTCATTCACTTTTACCCATTCCTCAAATCATGTGCTTAAGGCCCCTGGAAGCATGAAAATCACTTTAAACATCTCATTTTATCTTTAAAAGTGATTTTCCTTGTACAAATGTGAATTGTAGTTCAAAGAGGCAACATTTGAAAACGGACCATTTTTTTAGTGTCTGAAGCATGCCGTAAGGGGGGGTGGTTATCTCTTTCACCAAAAAACAGGCGTTTTTTGTATTGAACAATAAAGGCCTCCAAATGTTATTTAATTCACTTCCCGTGGAGGAGAAACACTTTTTAAGGCCTCAGAGTGAGTAAATTGGCCATTTTCATTCACTTTTACCCATTTCTCAAATCTTGTGTTTAGGGCCCCTGGAAGCATGAAGATCACTTTAAACATCTCATTTTATCTTTAAAAGTGATTTTCCTTGTACAAATGTGAATTGTAGTTCAAAGACGCAACATTTGAAAACGGACCATTTTTTTCGTTTCTGAAGCATGTCGTAAGGGGGGGTGGTTATCTCTTTCATCAAAAATCAGGCGTTTTCGCTTGAACAATAAAGGCCTCCAAATGTTATTTTATTCACTTCCCGTGGAGGAGAAACACTTTTTAAGGCCGCTGAGTGAGTAAATTGGCCTTTTTCATTCACCTTTAGCCATTCCAAAAATCTTGTGTTTAAGGCCCCTGGACGCATGAAAATCACTTTCAACATCTCATTTTATCTTTAAAAGTGATTTTCCACATACAAATGTGAATTTTAGTTCAAAGACGCAACATTTGAAAACGGACCATTTTTTTAGTTTCTGAAGCATGTCGTAAGGGGGGGTGGTTATCTATTTCATCAAAAATCAGGCGTTTTCGCTTGAACAATAAAGGCCTCCAAATGTTATTTAATTCACTTCCCGTGGAGGAGAAACACTTTTTAAGTCCGCAGAGTGAGTAAATTGGCCATTTTCATTCACTTTAACCCATTCCAAAAATCTTGTGTTTAGGGCCCCTGGATGCATGAAAATCACTTTAAACATCTCATTTTTTCTTTAAAAGTGAATTTCCACGTACAAATGTGAATTGTAGTTCAAAGACGCCACATTTGAAAACGGACCATTTTTTTAGTTTCTGAAGCATGTCGTAAGGGGGGGTGGTTATCTCTTTCATCAAAAATCGGGCGTTTTTGATTGAACAATAAAGGCCTCCAAATGTTATTTAATTCACTTTCTGCGGTGGAGAAACACTGTTTAAGGCCTCAGAATGAGTAAATTGGCCATTTTCATTCATTTTTACCATTCCACAAATCTTGTGTTTAAGGCCCCTGGAAGCATGAAAATCACTTGAAACATCTCATTTTATCTTTAAAAGTGATTTTTCACTTACAAATGTGAATTGTAGTTCAAAGACGCCACATTTGAAAACGGACCATTTTTTTAGTTTCTGAAGCATGTCGTAAGGGGGGGTGGTTATCTCTTTCATCAAAAATCATGCGTTTTTGCTTGAACAATAAAGGCCTCCAAATGTTATTTTATTCACTTTCCGGGGTGGAGAAATACTTGTTAAGGCCTCAGAATGAGTAAATTGGCCATTTTCATTCATGTTTACCCATTCCTCAAATCTTGTGTTTAGGGCCCCTGGAAGCATGAAAATCACTTTAAACATCTCATTTTATCTTTAAAAGTGATTTTCCTTGTACAAATGTGAATTGTAGTTCACAGAGGCAACATTTGAAAATGGACCATTTTTTTAGAGTCTGAAGCATGTCGTAAGGGGGGGGTGGTTATCTCTTTCATCAAAAATCGGGCGTTTTTGATTGAACAATAAAGGCCTACAAATGGTATTTAATTCACTTTCTGGGGTGGAGAAAAACTTTTTAAGACCCCAGAGTGAATAAATTGGCCATTTTCATTCACGTTTACCCATTCCTCAAATCTTGTGTTTAGGGCCCCTGGAAGCTTGAAAATCACTTTAAACATCTCATTTTATCTCTAAAAGTGATTATCCACGTACAAATGTGAATTGTAGTTCAAAGACGCAACATTTGAAAATGGACCATTTTTGTCGTTTCTGAAGCATGTCGTAAGGAGGGGTGGTTATATCTTTCACCAAAAAACAGGCGTTTTTAATTGAACAATAAAGGCCTCCAAATGTTATTTTATTCACTTTCCAGGGTGGAGAAATACTTGTTAAGGCCTCAGAATGAGTAAATTGGCCATTTTCATTCACTTTTACCCATTCCAAAAATCTTGTGTTTAAGGCCCCTGGACGCATGAAAATCACTCTAAACATCTCATGTTATCTTTAAAAGTGATTTTCCACGTACAAATGTGAATTGTAGTTCAAAGACGCAACATTTGAAAACGGATCATTTTTCTTAGTTTTTGAAGCTTGTCGTAAGGGGGGGTGGTTATCTCTTTCGTCAAAAATCGGGCGTTTTCGCTTGAACAATAAAGGCCTCCAAATGTTATTTTATTCACTTTCCGGGGTGGAGAAATACTTGTTAAGGCCTCAGAGTGAGTAAATTGGAAATTTTCATTCATGTTTACCCATTCCTCAAATCTTGTGTTTAAGGCCCCTGGAAGCATGAAAATCGCTTTAAACATCTCAGTTTATCTTTAAAAGTGATTTTCCTTGTACAGATGTGAATTGTAGTTCAAAGAGGCAACATTTGAAAATGGATCATTTTTTTCGTTTCTGAAGCATGTCGTAAGGGGGGGTGGTTATCTCTTTCACCAAAAAACGTGCATTTTTGATTCAACAATAAAGGCCTCCAAATGTTATTTTATTCTCTTCCCGTGGAGGAGAAACACTTTTTAAGGCCGCAGAGTGAGTAAATTGGCCATTTTCATTCACTTTTACCCATTCCAAAAATCTTGTGTTTAAGGCCCCTGGACGCATGAAAATCACTTTAAACATCTCATTTTATCTTTAAAAGTGATTTTCCACGTACAAATGTGAATTGTAGTTCAAAGACGCAACATTTGAAAACGGACCATTTTTTTAGTTTCTGAAGCATGTCGTAAGGGGGGGTGGTTATCTCTTTCATCAAAAATTGGGCGTTTTAGTTTGAACAATAAAGGCCTCCAAATGTTATTTAATTCACTTTCTGGGGTGGAGAAACACTTTTTAAGGCCTCAGAATGAGTAAATTGGCCATTTTCATTCACTTTTAGCCATTCCAAAAACTTGTGTTTAAGGCCCCTGGACGTATGAAAATCACTTTAAACATCTCATTTTATCTTTAAAAGTGATTTTCCACGTACAAATGTGAATTGTAGTTCAAAGACGCAACATTTGAAAACGGACCATTTTTTTAGTTTCTGAAGCATGTCGTAAGGGGGGGTGGTTATCTCTTTCATCAAAAATCAGGCGTTTTCGCTTGAACAATAAAGGCCTCCAAATGTTATTTAATTCACTTCCCGTGGAGGAGAAACACTTTTTAAGGCCGCAGAGTGAGTAAATTGGCCATTTTCATTCACGATTACCCATTTCTCAAATCTTGTGTTTAGGGCCCCTGGAAGCTTGAAAATCACCTTAAACATCTCATTTTATCTCTAAAAGTGATTATCCACGTACAAATGTGAATTGTAGTTCAAAGACGCAACATTTGAAAACGGACCATTTTTTTAGTTTCTGAAGCATGTCGTAAGGGGGGGTGGTTATCTCTTTCATAAAAAATCAGGCGTTTTCGCTTGAACAATAAAGGCCTCCAAATGTTATTTAATTCACTTCCCGTAGAGGAGACATACTTTTTAAGGCCGCAGAGTGAGAAAATTGGCCATTTTCATTCACTTTTACCTATTTCTCAAATCTTGTGTTTAGGGCCCCTGGAAGCTTGAAAATCACTTTAAACATCTAATTTTATCTCTAAAGGTGATTATCCACGTACAAATGTGAATTGTAGTTCAAAGAAGCAACATTTGAAAATTGACAATTTTTTACATTACTGAAGCATGTCGTAAGGGGCGGTGGTTATCTCTTTCACCAAAAAACGGGCGTTTTTTGTATTGAACATTAAAGGCCTCCAAATGTTATTTAATTCACTTCCCGTGGAGGAGAAACACTTTTTAAGGCCTCAGAGTGAGTAAATTGGCCATTTTCATTCACTTTTACCCATTTCTCAAATCTTGTGTTTAGGGCCCCTGGAAGCATGAAAATCACTTTAAACATCTCATTTTATCTTTAAAAGTAATTTTCCTTCTACAAATGTGAATTGTAGGTCAAAGACGCAACATTTGAAAATGGACCATTTTTGTCGTTTCTGAAGCATATCGCAAGGGGGTGGTTATCTCTTTCACCAAAAAACAGGCGTTTTTGATTGAACAATAAAGGCCTCCACATGTTATTTTATTCACTTTCCGGGGTGGAGGAATACTTGTTAAGGCCTCAGAATGAGTAAATTGGCCATTTTCATTCACTTTTACCCATTCCTCAAATCATTTGCTTAAGGCCCCTGGAAGCATGAAAATCACTTTAAACATCTCATTTTATCTTTAAAAGTGATTTTCCTTGTACAAATGTGAATTGTAGTTCAAAAAGGCAACATTTGAAAACAGACCATTTTTTTAGTGTCTGAAGCATGTCGTAAGAGGGGGTGGTTATCTCTTTCACCAAAAAACGGGCGTTTTTTGTATTGAACAATAAAGGCCTCAAAACGTTATTTAATTCCCTTCCCGTGGAGGAGAAACACGTTTTAAGGCCTCAGAGTGAGTAAATTGGCCATTTTCATTCACTTTTACCCATTTCTCAAATCTTGTGTTTAGGGCCCCTGGAAGCATGAAGATCACTTTAAACATCTCATTTTATCTTTAAAAGTGATTTTCCTTGTACAAATGTGAATTGTAGTTCAAAGACGCAACATTTGAAAACGGACCATTTTTTTCGTTTCTGAAGCAGGTCGTAAGGGGGGGTGGTTATCTCTTTCATCAAAAATCAGGCATTTTCGCTTGAACAATAAAGGCCTCCAAATGTTATTTAATTCACTTCCCGTGGAGGAGAAACACTTTTTAAGTCTGCAGAGTGAGTAAATTGGCCATTTTCATTCACTTTTACCCAGTCCAAAAATCTCGTGTTTAAGGCCCCTGGACGCATGAAAATCACTTTAAACATCTAATTTTTTCTTTAAAAGTGATTTTCCACGTACAAATGTGAATTGTAGTTCAAAGACGCCACATTTGAAAACGGACCATTTTTTTAGTTTCTGAAGCATGTCGTAAGGGGGGGGTGGTTATCTCTTTCATCAAAAATCGGGCGTTTTTGATTGAACAATAAAGGCCTCCAAATGTTATTTAATTCACTTTCTGGGGTGGAGAAACACTGTTTAAGGCCTCAGAATGAGTAAATTGGCCATTTTCATTCACTTTTACCATTCCACAAATCTTGTGTTTAAGGCCCCTGGACGCATGAAAATCACTTTAAACATCTCATTTTTTCTTTAAAAGTGATTTTCCACGTACAAATGTGAATTGTAGTTCAAAGACGCAACATTTGAAAATGGACCATTTTTGTCGTTTCTGAAGCATGTCGTAAGGGGGGGTGGTTATATCTTTCACCAAAAAACAGGCGTTTTTAATTGAACAATAAAGGCCTCCAAATGTTATTTTATTCACTTTCCAGGGTGGAGAAATACTTGTTAAGGCCTCAGAATGAGTAAATTGGCCATTTTCATTCACTTTTACCCATTCCAAAAATCTTGTGTTTAAGGCCCCTGGACGCATGAAAATCACTTTAAACATCTCATGTTATCTTTAAAAGTGATTTTCCACGTACAAATGTGAATTGTAGTTCAAAGACGCAACATTTGAAAACGGACCATTTTTCTTAGTTTTTGAAGCTTGTCGTAAGGGGGGGTGGTTATCTCTTTCACCAAAAAACAGGCGTTTTTGATTGAACAATAAAGGCCTCCAAATGGTATTTTATTCACTTTCCGGGGTGGAGAAATACTTGTTAAGGCCTCAGAGTGAGTAAATTGGAAATTTTCATTCATGTTTACCCATTCCTCAAATCTTGTGTTTAAGGCCCCTGGAAGCATGAAAATCGCTTTAAACATCTCAGTTTATCTTTAAAAGTGATTTTCCTTGTACAGATGTGAATTGTAGTTCAAAGAGGCAACATTTGAAAATGGATCATTTTTTTCGTTTCTGAAGCATGTCGTAAGGGGGGGGTGGTTATCTCTTTCACCAAAAAACGTGCATTTTTGATTCAACAATAAAGGCCTCCAAATGTTATTTTATTCTCTTCCCGTGGAGGAGAAACACTTTTTAAGGCCGCAGAGTGAGTAAATTGGCCATTTTCATTCACTTTTACCCATTCCAAAAATCTTGTGTTTAAGGCCCCTGGACGCATGAAAATCACTTTAAACATCTCATTTTATCTTTAAAAGTGATTTTCCACGTACAAATGTGAATTGTAGTTCAAAGACGCAACATTTGAAAACGGACCATTTTTTTAGTTTCTGAAGCATGTCGTAAGGGGGGGTGGTTATCTCTTTCATCAAAAATCAGGCGTTTTCGCTTGAACAATAAATACCTCCAAATGTTATTTAATTCACTTCCCGTGGAGGAGAAACACTTTTTAAGGCCGCAGAGTGAGTAAATTGGCCATTTTCATTCACGATTACCCATTTCTCAAATCCTGTGTTTAGGGCCCCTGGAACCTTGAAAATCACTTTAAACATCTCATTTTATCTCTAAAAGTGATTTTCCTTGTACAAATGTGAATTGTAGTTCAAAGACGCAACATTTGAAAATTGACCTTTTTTTTAGTTTCTGAAGCATGTCGTAAGGCGGGGTGGTTATCTCTTTCATAAAAAATCAGGCGTTTTCGCTTGAACAATAAAGGCCTCCAAATGTTATTTAATTCACTTCCCGTAGAGGAGAAATACTTTTTAAGGCCACAGAGTGAGTAAATTGGCCATTTTCATTCACTTTTACCTATTTCTCAAATCTTGTGTTTAGGGCCCCTGGAAGCTTGAAAATCACTTTAAACATCTAATTTTATCTCTAAAAGTGATTTTCCTTGTACAAATGTGAATTGTAGTTCAAAGACGCAACATTTGAAAATGGACCATTTTTGTCGTTTCTGAAGCATGTCGTAAGGGGGGGTGGTTATCTCTTTCACCAAAAAACAGGCGTTTTTGATTGAACAATAAAGGCCTCCAAATGGTATTTTATTCACTTTCCGGGGTGGAGAAATACTTGTTAGGGCCTCAGAGTGAGTAAATTGGCCAATTTCATTCATGTTTACCCATTCCTCAGATCTTGTGTTTAGGGCCCCTGGAAGCTTGAAAATCACTTTAAACATCTCATTTTATCTTTAAAAGTGATTTTCCACGTACAAATGTGAATTGTAGTTCAAAGATGCAACATTTGAAAACGGATCATTTTTTTAGTTTCTGAAGCATGTCGTAAGGGGGGTGGTTAACTCTTTCATCAAAAATCAGGCGTTTTCGCTTGAACAATAAAGGCCTCCAAATGTTATTTAATTCACCTCCCGTGGAGGAGAAAGACTTTTTAAGGCCGCAGATTGAGTAAATTGGCCATTTTCATTCACGATTACCCATTTCTCAAATCTTGTGTTTAGGGCCCCTGGAAGCTTGAAAATCACCTTAAACATCTCATTTTATCTCTAAAAGTGATTTTCCTTGTACAAATGTGAATTGTAGTTCAAAGACGCAACATTTGAAAATTGACCTTTTTTTCGTTTCTGAAGCATGTCGTAAGGCGGGGTGGTTATCTCTTTCATAAAAAATCAGGCGTTTTCGCTTGAACAATAAAGGCCTCCAAATGTTATTTAATTCACTTCCCGTAGAGGAGAAACACTTTTTAAGGCCGCAGAGTGAGTAAATTGGCCATTTTCATTCACTTTTACCTATTTCTCAAATCTTGTGTTTAGAACCCCTGGAAGCTTGAAAATCACTTTAAACATCTAATTTTATCTCTAAAAGTGATTATCCACGTACAAATGTGAATTGTAGTTCAAAGACGCAACATTTGAAAATTGACAATTTTTTACGTTTCTGAAGCATGTCGTAAGGGGGGGTAGTTATCTCTTTCACCAAAAAACGTGCGTTTTTTGCATTGAACAATAAAGTCCTCCAAATGTTATTTTATTCACTTTCCGGGGTGGAGAAATACTTGTTAAGGCCTCAGAGTGAGTAAATTGGCCAATTTCATTCATGTTTACCCATTCCTCAGATCTTGTGTTTAGGGCCCCTGGAAGCTTGAAAATCACTTTAAACATCTCATTTTATCTTTAAAAGTGATTTTCCACGTACAAATGTGAATTGTAGTTCAAAGAGGCAACATTTGAAAACGGACCATTTTTTTTGTTTCTGAAGCATGTCGTAAGGGGGGGTGGTTATCTCTTTCATCAAAAATTGGGCGTTTTTGTTTGAACAATAAAGGCCTCCAAATGTTATTTAATTCACTTCCCGTGGAGGAGAAACACTTTTTAAGGCCGCAGAGTGAGTAAATTGGCCATTTTCATTCACGATTACCCATTTCTCAAATCTTGTGTTTAGGGCCCCTGGAAGCTTGAAAATCACCTTAAACATCTCATTTTATCTCTAAAAGTGATTTTCCTTGTACAAATGTGAATTGTAGTTCAAAGACGCAACATTTGAAAATTGACCTTTTTTTCGTTTCTGAAGCATGTCGTAAGGCGGGGTGGTTATCTCTTTCATAAAAAATCAGGCGTTTTCGCTTGAACAATAAAGGCCTCCAAATGTTATTTAATTCACTTCCCGTAGAGGAGACATACTTTTTAAGGCCGCAGAGTGAGAAAATTGGCCATTTTCATTCACTTTTACCTATTTCTCAAATCTTGTGTTTAGGGCCCCTGGAAGCTTGAAAATCACTTTAAACATCTAATTTTATCTCTAAAAGTGATTATCCACGTACAAATGTGAATTGTAGTTCAAAGACGCAACATTTGAAAATTGACAATTTTTTACATTACTGAAGCATGTCGTAAGGGGCGGTGGTTATCTCTTTCCCCAAAAAACGGGCGTTTTTTGTATTGAACATTAAAGGCCTCCAAATGTTATTTAATTCACTTCCCGTGGAGGAGAAACACTTTTTAAGGCCTCAGAGTGAGTAAATTGGCCATTTTCATTCACTTTTACCCATTTCTCAAATCTTGTGTTTAGGGCTCCTGGAAGCATGAAAATCACTTTAAACATCTCATTTTATCTTTAAAAGTGATTTTCCTTCTACAAATGTGAATTGTAGTTCAAAGACGCAACATTTGAAAATGGACCATTTTTGTCGTTTCTGAAGCATATCGCAAGGGGGGTGGTTATCTCTTTCACCAAAAAACAGGCGTTTTTGATTGAACAATAAAGGCCTCCACATGTTATTTTATTCACTTTCCGGGGTGGAGGAATACTTGTTAAGGCCTCAGAATGAGTAAATTGGCCATTTTCATTCACTTTTACCCATTCCTCAAATCATTTGCTTAAGGCCCCTGGAAGCATGAAAATCACTTTAAACATCTCATTTTATCTTTAAAAGTGATTTTCCTTGTACAAATGTGAATTGTAGTTCAAAAAGGCAACATTTGAAAACAGACCATTTTTTTAGTGTCTGAAGCATGTCGTAAGAGGGGGTGGTTATCTCTTTCACCAAAAAACGGGCGTTTTTTGTATTGAACAATAAAGGCCTCAAAATGTTATTTAATTCACTTCCCGTGGAGGAGAAACACGTTTTAAGGCCTCAGAGTGAGTAAATTGGCCATTTTCATTCACTTTTACCCATTTCTCAAATCTTGTGTTTAGGGCCCCTGGAAGCATGAAGATCACTGTAAACATCTCATTTTATCTTTAAAAGTGATTTTCCTTGTACAAATGTGAATTGTAGTTCAAAGACGCAACATTTGAAAACGGACCATTTTTTTCGTTTCTGAAGCAGGTCGTAAGGGGGGGTGGTTATCTCTTTCATCAAAAATCAGGCATTTTCGCTTGAACAATAAAGGCCTCCAAATGTTATTTAATTCACTTCCCGTGGAGGAGAAACACTTTTTAAGTCCGCAGAGTTAGTAAATTGGCCATTTTCATTCACTTTTACCCAGTCCAAAAATCTTGTGTTTAAGGCCCCTGGACGCATGAAAATCACTTTAAACATCTCATTTTTTCTTTAAAAGTGATTTTCCACGTACAAATGTGAATTGTAGTTCAAAGACGCCACATTTGAAAACGGACCATTTTTTTAGTTTCTGAAGCATGTCGTAAGGGGGGGTGGTTATCTCTTTCATCAAAAATCGGGCGTTTTTGATTGAACAATAAAGGCCTCCAAATGTTATTTAATTCACTTTCTGGGGTGGAGAAACACTGTTTAAGGCCTCAGAATGAGTAAATTGGCCATTTTCATTCACTTTTACCATTCCACAAATCTTGTGTTTAAGGCCCCTGGAAGCATGAAAATCACTTGAAACATCTCATTTTATCTTTAAAAGTGATTTTCCACTTACAAATGTGAATTGTAGTTCAAAGACGCAACATTTGAAAATGGACCATTTTTTTAGTTTCTGAAGCATGTCGTAAGGGGGGGTGGTTATCTCTTTCATCAAAAATCAGGCGTTTTCGCTTGAACAATAAAGGCCTCCAAATGGTATTTTATTCACTTTCCGGGGTGGAGAAACACTTTTTAAGGCCGCAGAGTGAGTAAATTGGCCATTTTCATTCACTTTTACCTATTTCTCAAATCTTGTGTTTAGGGCCCCTGGAAGCATGAAGATCACTTTAAACATCTCATTTTATCTTTAAAAGTGATTTTCCACGTACAAATGTGAATTGTAGTTGAAAGACGCAACATTTGAAAATGGACCATTTTTTTAGTTTCTGAAGCATGTCGTAAGGGGGGGTGGTTATCTCTTTCATCAAAAATCAGGCGTTTTCGCTTGAACAATAAATACCTCCAAATGTTATTTAATTCACTTCCCGTGGAGGAGAAACACTTTTTAAGGCCGCAGAGTGAGTAAATTGGCCATTTTCATTCACGATTACCCATTTCTCAAATCCTGTGTTTAGGGCCCCTGGAACCTTGAAAATCACTTTAAACATCTCATTTTATCTCTAAAAGTGATTTTCCTTGTACAAATGTGAATTGTAGTTCAAAGACGCAACATTTGAAAATGGACCTTTTTTTTAGTTTCTGAAGCATGTCGTAAGGCGGGGTGGTTATCTCTTTCATAAAAAATCAGGCGTTTTCGCTTGAACAATAAAGGCCTCCAAATGTTATTTAATTCACTTCCCGTAGAGGAGAAATACTTTTTAAGGCCACAGAGTGAGTAAATTGGCCATTTTCATTCACTTTTACCTATTTCTCAAATCTTGTGTTTAGGGCCCCTGGAAGCTTGAAAATCACTTTAAACATCTAATTTTATCTCTAAAAGTGATTTTCCTTGTACAAATGTGAATTGTAGTTCAAAGACGCAACATTTGAAAATGGACCAATTTTTTTAGAGTCTGAAGCATGTCGTAAGGGGGGGGTGGTTATCTCTTTCATCAAAAATCGGGCGTTTTTGATTGAACAATAAAGGCCTACAAATGGTATTTAATTCACTTTCTGGGGTGGAGAAAAACTTTTTAAGACCCCAGAGTGAATAAATTGGCCATTTTCATTCACGTTTACCCATTCCTCAAATCTTGTGTTTAGGGCCCCTGGAAGCTTGAAAATCACTTTAAACGTCTCATTTTATCTCTAAAAGTGATTATCCACGTACAAATGTGAATTGTAGTTCAAAGACGCAACATTTGAAAATGGACCATTTTTGTCGTTTCTGAAGCATGTCGTAAGGGGGGGTGGTTATATCTTTCACCAAAAAACAGGCGTTTTTAATTGAACAATAAAGGCCTCCAAATGTTATTTTATTCACTTTCCAGGGTGGAGAAATACTTGTTAAGGCCTCAGAATGAGTAAATTGGCCATTTTCATTCACTTTTACCCATTCCAAAAATCTTGTGTTTAAGGCCCCTGGACGCATGAAAATCACTTTAAACATCTCATGTTATCTTTAAAAGTGATTTTCCACGTACAAATGTGAATTGTAGTTCAAAGACGCAACATTTGAAAACGGACCATTTTTCTTAGTTTTTGAAGCTTGTCGTAAGGGCGGGTGGTTATCTCTTTCGTCAAAAATCGGGCGTTTTCGCTTGAACAATAAAGGCCTCCAAATGTTATTTTATTCACTTTCCGGGTGGAGAAATACTTGTTAAGGCCTCAGAGTGAGTAAATTGGAAATTTTCATTCATGTTTACCCATTCCTCAAATCTTGTGTTTAAGGCCCCTGGAAGCATGAAAATCGCTTTAAACATCTCAGTTTATCTTTAAAAGTGATTTTCCTTGTACAGATGTGAATTGTAGTTCAAAGAGGCAACATTTGAAAATGGATCATTTTTTTCGTTTCTGAAGCATGTCGTAAGGGGGGGGTGGTTATCTCTTTCACCAAAAAACGTGCATTTTTGATTCAACAATAAAGGCCTCCAAATGTTATTTTATTCTCTTCCCGTGGAGGAGAAACACTTTTTAAGGCCGCAGAGTGAGTAAATTGGCCATTTTCATTCACTTTTACCCATTCCAAAAATCTTGTGTTTAAGGCCCCTGGACGCATGAAAATCACTTTAAACATCTCATTTTATCTCTAAAAGTGATTTTCCTTGTACAAATGTGAATTGTAGTTCAAAGACGCAACATTTGAAAATGGACCTTTTTTTCGTTTCTGAAGCATGTCGTAAGGCGGGGTGGTTATCTCTTTCATCAAAAATCAGGCGTTTTCGCTTGAACAATAAATACCTCCAAATGTTATTTAATTCACTTCCCGTGGAGGAGAAACACTTTTTAAGGCCGCAGAGTGAGTAAATTGGCCATTTTCATTCACGATTACCCATTTCTCAAATCTTGTGTTTAGGGCCCCTGGAACCTTGAAAATCACTTTAAACATCTCATTTTATCTCTAAAAGTGATTTTCCTTGTACAAATGTGAATTGTAGTTCAAAGACGCAACATTTGAAAATGGACCATTTTTGTCGTTTCTGAAGCATGTCGTAAGGGGGGGTGGTTATCTCTTTCACCAAACAACAGGCGTTTTTGATTGAACAATAAAGGCCTCCAAATGGTATTTTATTCACTTTCCGGGGTGGAGAAATACTTGTTAAGGCCTCAGAGTGAGTAAATTGGCCAATTTCATTCATGTTTACCCATTCCTCAGATCTTGTGTTTAGGGCCCCTGGAAGCTTGAAAATCACTTTAAACATCTCATTTTATCTTTAAAAGTGATTTTCCACGTACAAATGTGAATTGTAGTTCAAAGATGCAACATTTGAAAACGGATCATTTTTTTAGTTTTTGAAGCATGTCGTAAGGGGGGTGGTTAACTCTTTCATCAAAAATCAGGCGTTTTCGCTTGAACAATAAAGGCCTCCAAATGTTATTTAATTCACCTCCCGTGGAGGAGAAAGACTTTTTAAGGCCGCAGAGTGAGTAAATTGGCCATTTTCATTCACGATTACCCATTTCTCAAATCTTGTGTTTAGGGCCCCTGGAAGCTTGAAAATCACCTTAAACATCTCATTTTATCTCTAAAAGTGATTTTCCTTGTACAAATGTGAATTGTAGTTCAAAGACGCAACATTTGAAAATGGACCTTTTTTTCGTTTCTGAAGCATGTCGTAAGGCGGGGTGGTTATCTCTTTCATAAAAAATCAGGCGTTTTCGCTTGAACAATAAAGGCCTCCAAATGTTATTTAATTCACTTCCCGTAGAGGAGAAACACTTTTTAAGGTTGCAGAGTGAGTAAATTGGCCATTTTCATTCACTTTTACCTATTTCTCAAATCTTGTGTTTAGAACCCCTGGAAGCTTGAAAATCACTTTAAACATCTAATTTTATCTCTAAAAGTGATTATCCACGTACAAATGTGAATTGTAGTTCAAAGACGCAACATTTGAAAATTTACAATTTTTTACGTTTCTGAAGCATGTCGTAAGGGGGGGTAGTTATCTCTTTCACCAAAAAATGTGCGTTTTTTGCATTGAACAATAAAGTCCTCCAAATGTTATTTTATTCACTTTCCGGGGTGGAGAAATACTTGTTAAGGCCTCAGAGTGAGTAAATTAGCCAATTTCATTCATGTTTACCCATTCCTCAGATCTTGTGTTTAGGGCCCCTGGAAGCTTGAAAATCACTTTAAACATCTCATTTTATCTTTAAAAGTGATTTTCCACGTACAAATGTGAATTGTAGTTCAAAGACGCCACATTTGAAAACGGACCATTTTTTTAGTTTCTGAAGCATGTCGTAAGGGGGGGTGGTTATCTCTTTCATCAAAAATCGGGCGTTTTTGATTGAACAATAAAGGCCTCCAAATGTTATTTAATTCACTTTCTGGGGTGGGGAAACACTGTTTAATGCCTCAGAATGAGTAAATTGGCCATTTTCATTCACTTTTACCATTCCACAAATCTTGTGTTTAAGGCCCCTGGAAGCATGAAAATCACTTCAAACATCTCATTTTATCTTTAAAAGTGATTTTCCACTTACAAATGAGAATTGTAGTTCAAAGACGCAACATTTGAAAATGGACCATTTTTTTTGTTTCTGAAGCATGTCGTAAGGGGGGGTGGTTATCTCTTTCATCAAAAATCAGGCGTTTTCGCTTGAACAATAAAGGCCTCCAAATGTTATTTTATTCACTTCCCGTGGAGGAGAAACACTTTTTAAGGCCGCTGAGTGAGTAAATTGGCCATTTTCATTCACCTTTAGCCATTCCAAAAATCTTGTGTTTAAGGCCCCTAGACGCATGAAAATCACTTTAAACATCTCATTTTATCTTTAAAAGTGATTTTCCACGTACAAATGTGAATTTTAGTTCAAAGACGCAACATTTGAAAACGGACCATCTTTTTAGTTTCTGAAGCATGTCGTAAGGGGGGGTGGTTATCTCTTTCATCAAAAATCAGGCGTTTTCGCTTGAACAATAAAGACCTCCAAATGTTATTTACTTCACTTCCCGTGGAGGAGAAACACTTTTTAAGTCCGCAGAGTGAGTAAATTGGCCATTTTCATTCACTTTAACCCATTCCAAAAATCTTGTGTTTAAGGCCCCTGGACGCATGAAAATCACTTTAAACATCTCATTTTTTCTTTAAAAGTGAATTTCCACGTACAAATGTGAATTGTAGTTCAAAGACGCCACATTTGAAAACGGTCCATTTTTTTAGTTTCTGAAGCATGTCGTAAGGGGGGGTGGTTATCTCTTTCATCAAAAATCGGGCGTTTTTGATTGAACAATAAAGGCCTCCAAATGTTATTTAATTCACTTTCTGGGGTGGAGAAACACTGTTTAAGGCCTCAGAATGAGTAAATTGGCCATTTTCATTCATTTTTACCATTCCACAAATCTTGTGTTTAAGGCCCCTGGAAGCATGAAAATCACTTGAAACATCTCATTTTATCTTTAAATGTGATTTTTCACTTACAAATGTGAATTGTAGTTCAAAGACGCCACATTTGAAAACGGCCCATTTTTTTAGTTTCTGAAGCATGTCGTAAGGGGGGGTGGTTATCTCTTTCATCAAAAATCATGCGTTTTTGCTTGAACAATAAAGGCCTCCAAATGTTATTTTATTCACTTTCCGGGGTGGAGAAATACTTGTTAAGGCCTCAGAATGAGTAAATTGGCCATTTTCATTCACTTTTACCCATTCCTCAAATCTTGTGCTTAAGGCCCCTGGAAGCATGAAAATCACTTTAAACATCTCATTTTATCTTTAAAAGTGATTTTCCTTGTACAAATGTGAATTGTAGTTCACAGAGGCAACATTTGAAAATGGACCATTTTTTTAGAGTCTGAAGCATGTCGTAAGGGGGGGTGGTTATCTCTTTCATCAAAAATCGGGCGTTTTTGATTGAACAATAAAGGCCTACAAATGGTATTTAATTCACTTTCTGGGGTGGAGAAAAACTTTTTAAGGCCTCAGAATGAGTAAATTGGCCATTTTCATTCACGTTTACCCATTCCTCAAATCTTGTGTTTAGGGCCCCTGGAAGCTTGAAAATCACTTTAAACGTCTCATTTTATCTCTAAAAGTGATTATCCACGTACAAATGTGAATTGTAGTTCAAAGACGCAACATTTGAAAATGGACCATTTTTGTCGTTTCTGAAGCATGTCGTAAGGGGGGGTGGTTATATCTTTCACCAAAAAACAGGCGTTTTTAATTGAACAATAAAGGCCTCCAAATGTTATTTTATTCACTTTCCAGGGTGGAGAAATACTTGTTAAGGCCTCAGAATGAGTAAATTGGCCATTTTCATTCACTTTTACCCATTCCAAAAATCTTGTGTTTAAGGCCCCTGGACGCATGAAAATCACTTTAAACATCTCATGTTATCTTTAAAAGTGATTTTCCACGTACAAATGTGAATTGTAGTTCAAAGACGCAACATTTGAAAACGGACCATTTTTCTTAGTTTTTGAAGCTTGTCGTAAGGGGGGGTGGTTATCTCTTTCACCAAAAAACAGGCGTTTTTGATTGAACAATAAAGGCCTCCAAATGGTATTTTATCCACTTTCCGGGGTGGAGAAATACTTGTTAAGGCCTCAGAGTGAGTAAATTGGAAATTTTCATTCATGTTTACCCATTCCTCAAATCTTGTGTTTAAAGCCCCTGGAAGCATGAAAATCGCTTTAAACATCTCAGTTTATCTTTAAAAGTGATTTTACTTGTACAGATGTGAATTGTAGTTCAAAGAGGCAACATTTGAAAATGGATCATTTTTTTCGTTTCTGAAGCATGTCGTAAGGGGGGGTGGTTATCTCTTTCACCAAAAAACGTGCATTTTTGATTCAACAATAAAGGCCTCCAAATGTTATTTTATTCTCTTCCCGTGGAGGAGAAACACTTTTTAAGGCCGCAGAGTGAGTAAATTGGAAATTTTCATTCATGTTTACCCATTCCTCAAATCTTGTGTTTAAGGCCCCTGGAAGCATGAAAATCGCTTTAAACATCTCAGTTTATCTTTAAAAGTGATTTTCCTTGTACAGATGTGAATTGTAGTTCAAAGAGGCAACATTTGAAAATGGATCATTTTTTTCGTTTCTGAAGCATGTCGTAAGGGGGGGGTGGTTATCTCTTTCACCAAAAAACGTGCATTTTTGATTCAACAATAAAGGCCTCCAAATGTTATTTTATTCTCTTCCCGTGGAGGAGAAACACTTTTTAAGGCCGCAGAGTGAGTAAATTGGCCATTTTCATTCACTTTTACCCATTCCAAAAATCTTGTGTTTAAGGCCCCTGGACGCATGAAAATCACTTTAAACATCTCATTTTATCTTTAAAAGTGATTTTCCATGTACAAATGTGAATTGTAGTTCAAAGACGCAACATTTGAAAACGGACCATTTTTTTAGTTTCTGAAGCATGTCGTAAGGGGGGGTGGTTATCTCTTTCATCAAAAATCAGGCGTTTTCGCTTGAACAATAAATACCTCCAAATGTTATTTAATTCCCTTCCCGTGGAGGAGAAACACTTTTTAAGGCCGCAGAGTGAGTAAATTGGCCATTTTCATTCACGATTACCCATTTCTCAAATCCTGTGTTTAGGGCCCCTGGAACCTTGAAAATCACTTTAAACATCTCATTTTATCTCTAAAAGTGATTTTCCTTGTACAAATGTGAATTGTAGTTCAAAGACGCAACATTTGAAAATGGACCTTTTTTTTAGTTTCTGAAGCATGTCGTAAGGCGGGGTGGTTATCTCTTTCATAAAAAATCAGGCGTTTTCGCTTGAACAATAAAGGCCTCCAAATGTTATTTAATTCACTTCCCGTAGAGGAGAAATACTTTTTAAGGCCACAGAGTGAGTAAATTGGCCATTTTCATTCACTTTTACCTATTTCTCAAATCTTGTGTTTAGGGCCCCTGGAAGCTTGAAAATCACTTTAAACATCTAATTTTATCTCTAAAAGTGATTTTCCTTGTACAAATGTGAATTGTAGTTCAAAGACGCAACATTTGAAAATGGACCATTTTTGTCGTTTCTGAAGCATGTCGTAAGGGGGGGTGGTTATCTCTTTCACCAAAAAACAGGCGTTTTTGATTGAACAATAAAGGCCTCCAAATGGTATTTTATTCACTTTCCGGGGTGGAGAAATACTTGTTAAGGCCTCAGAGTGAGTAAATTGGCCAATTTCATTCATGTTTACCCATTCCTCAGATCTTGTGTTTAGGGCCCCTGGAAGCTTGAAAATCACTTTAAACATCTCATTTTATCTTTAAAAGTGATTTTCCACGTACAAATGTGAATTGTAGTTCAAAGATGCAACATTTGAAAACGGATCATTTTTTTAGTTTCTGAAGCATGTCGTAAGGGGGGTGGTTAACTCTTTCATCAAAAATCAGGCGTTTTCGCTTGAACAATAAAGGCCTCCAAATGTTATTTAATTCACCTCCCGTGGAGGAGAAAGACTTTTTAAGGCCGCAGAGTGAGTAAATTGGCCATTTTCATTCACGATTACCCATTTCTCAAATCTTGTGTTTAGGGCCCCTGGAAGCTTGAAAATCACCTTAAACATCTCATTTTATCTCTAAAAGTGATTTTCCTTGTACAAATGTGAATTGTAGTTCAAAGACGCAACATTTGAAAATTGACCTTTTTTTCGTTTCTGAAGCATGTCGTAAGGCGGGGTGGTTATCTCTTTCATCAAAAATCAGGCGTTTTCGCTTGAACAATAAAGGCCTCCAAATGTTATTTAATTCACTTCCCGTAGAGGAGAAACACTTTTTAAGGCCGCAGAGTGAGTAAATTGGCCATTTTCATTCACTTTTACCTATTTCTCAAATCTTGTGTTTAGAACCCCTGGAAGCTTGAAAATCACTTTAAACATCTAATTTTATCTCTAAAAGTGATTATCCACGTACAAATGTGAATTGTAGTTCAAAGACGCAACATTTGAAAATTGACAATTTTTTACGTTTCTGAAGCATGTCGTAAGGGGGGGTGGTTATCTCTTTCATCAAAAATTGGGTGTTTTTGTTTGAACAATAAAGGCCTCCAAATGTTATTTAATTCACTTTCTGGGGTGGAGAAACACTTTTTAAGGCCTCAGAATGAGTAAATTGGCCATTTTCATTCACTTTTAGCCATTCCAAAAACTTGTGTTTAAGGCCCCTGGACCCATGAAAATCACTTTAAACATCTCATTTTATCTTTAAAAGTGATTTTCCACGTACAAATGTGAATTGTAGTTCAAAGACGCAACATTTGAAAACGGACCATTTTTTTAGTTTCTGAAGCATGTCGTAAGGGGGGGTGGTTATCTCTTTCATCAAAAATCAGGCGTTTTCGCTTGAACAATAAAGGCCTCCAAATGTTATTTAATTCACTTCCCGTGGAGGAGAAACACTTTTTAAGGCCGCAGAGTGAGTAAATTGGCCATTTTCATTCACGATTACCCATTTCTCAAATCTTGTGTTTAGGGCCCCTGGAAGCTTGAAAATCACCTTAAACATCTCATTTTATCTCTAAAAGTGATTTTCCTTGTACAAATGTGAATTGTAGTTCAAAGACGCAACATTTGAAAATGGACCTTTTTTTCGTTTCTGAAGCATGTCGTAAGGCGGGGTGGTTATATCTTTCATAAAAAATCAGGCGTTTTCGCTTGAACAATAAAGGCCTCCAAATGTTATTTAATTCACTTCCCGTAGAGGAGACATACTTTTTAAGGCCGCAGAGTGAGAAAATTGGCCATTTTCATTCACTTTTACCTATTTCTCAAATCTTGTGTTTAGGGCCCCTGGAAGCTTGAAAATCACTTTAAACATCTAATTTTATCTCTAAAAGTGATTATCCACGTACAAATGTGAATTGTAGTTCAAAGACGCTACATTTGAAAATTGACAATTTTTTACATTACTGAAGCATGTCGTAAGGGGCGGTGGTTACCTCTTTCACCAAAAAACGGGCGTTTTTTGTATTGAACATTAAAGGCCTCCAAATGTTATTTAATTCACTTCCCGTGGAGGAGAAACACTTTTTAAGGCCTCAGAGTGAGTAAATTGGCCATTTTCATTCACTTTTACCCATTTCTCAAATCTTGTGTTTAGGGCCCCTGGAAGCATGAAAATCACTTTAAACATCTCATTTTATCTTTAAAAGTGATTTTCCTTCTACAAATGTGAATTGTAGTTCAAAGACGCAACATTTGAAAATGGACCATTTTTGTCGTTTCTGAAGCATATCGCAAGGGGGGTGGTTATCTCTTTCACCAAAAAACAGGCGTTTTTGATTGAACAATAAAGGCCTCCACATGTTATTTTATTCACTTTCCGGGGTGGAGGAATACTTGTTAAGGCCTCAGAATGAGTAAATTGGCCATTTTCATTCACTTTTACCCATTCCTCAAATCATTTGCTTAAGGCCCCTGGAAGCATGAAAATCACTTTAAACATCTCATTTTATCTTTAAAAGTGATTTTCCTTGTACAAATGTGAATTGTAGTTCAAAAAGGCAACATTTGAAAACAGACCATTTTTTTAGTGTCTGAAGCATGTCGTAAGAGGGGGTGGTTATCTCTTTCACCAAAAAACGGGCGTTTTTTGTATTGAACAATAAAGGCCTCAAAATGTTATTTAATTCACTTCCCGTGGAGGAGAAACACGTTTTAAGGCCTCAGAGTGAGTAAATTGGCCATTTTCATTCACTTTTACCCATTTCTCAAATCTTGTGTTTAGGGCCCCTGGAAGCATGAAGATCACTTTAAACATCTCATTTTATCTTTAAAAGTGATTTTCCTTGTACAAATGTGAATTGTAGTTCAAAGACGCAACATTTGAACACGGACCATTTTTTTCGTTTCTGAAGCAGGTCGTAAGGGGGGGTGGTTATCTCTTTCATCAAAAATCAGGCATTTTCGCTTGAACAATAAAGGCCTCCAAATGGTATTTTATTCACTTTCCGGGGTGGAGAAACACTTTTTAAGGCCGCAGAGTGAGTAAATTGGCCATTTTCATTCACTTTTACCTATTTCTCAAATCTTGTGTTTAGGGCCCCTGGAAGCATGAAGATCACTTTAAACATCTCATTTTATCTTTAAAAGTGATTTTCCACGTACAAATGTGAATTGTAGTTGAAAGACGCAACATTTGAAAATGGACCATTTTTTTAGTTTCTGAAGCATGTCGTAAGGGGGGGGTGGTTATCTCGTTCATCAAAAATCAGGCGTTTTCGCTTGAACAATAAATACCTCCAAATGTTATTTAATTCACTTCCGGTGGAGGAGAAACACTTTTTAAGGCCGCAGAGTGAGTAAATTGGCCATTTTCATTCACGATTACCCATTTCTCAAATCTTGTGTTTAGGGCCCCTGGAACCTTGAAAATCACTTTAAACATCTCATTTTATCTCTAAAAGTGATTTTCCTTGTACAAATGTGAATTGTAGTTCAAAGACGCAACATTTGAAAATGGACCATTTTTTTAGTTTCTGAAGCATGTCGTAAGGGGGGGTGGTTATCTCTTTCATCAAAAATCAGGCGTTTTCGCTTGAACAATAAAGGCCTCCAAATGGTATTTTATTCACTTTCCGGGGTGGAGAAACACTTTTTAAGGCCGCAGAGTGAGTAAATTGGCCATTTTCATTCACTTTTACCTATTTCTCAAATCTTGTGTTTAGGGCCCCTGGAACCTTGAAAATCACTTTAAACATCTCATTTTATCTCTAAAAGTGATTTTCCTTGTACAAATGTGAATTGTAGTTCAAAGACGCAACATTTGAAAATGGACCTTTTTTTTAGTTTCTGAAGCATGTCGTAAGGCGGGGTGGTTATCTCTTTCATAAAAAATCAGGCGTTTTCGCTTGAACAATAAAGGCCTCCAAATGTTATTTAATTCACTTCCCGTAGAGGAGAAACACTTTTTAAGGCCGCAGAGTGAGTAAATTGGCCATTTTCATTCACTTTTACCTATTTCTCAAATCTTGTGTTTAGGGCCCCTGGAAGCTTGAAAATCACTTTAAACATCTAATTGTATCTCTAAAAGTGATTATCCACGTACAAATGTGAATTGTAGTTCACAGAGGCAACATTTGACAATGGACCATTTTTTTAGAGTCTGAAGCATGTCGTAAGGGGGGGGTGGTTATCTCTTTCATCAAAAATGAGGCGTTTTTGATTGAACAATAAAGGCCTACAAATGGTATTTAATTCACTTTCTGGGGTGGAGAAAAACTTTTTAAGACCCCAGAGTGAATAAATTGGCCATTTTCATTCACGTTTACCCATTCCTCAAATCTTGTGTTTAGGGCCCCTGGAAGCTTGAAAATCACTTTAAACGTCTCATTTTATCTCTAAAAGTGATTATCCACGTACAAATGTGAATTGTAGTTCAAAGACGCAACATTTGAAAATGGACCATTTTTGTCGTTTCTGAAGCATGTCGTAAGGGGGGGTGGTTATATCTTTCACCAAAAAACAGGCGTTTTTAATTGAACAATAAAGGCCTCCAAATGTTATTTTATTCACTTTCCAGGGTGGAGAAATACTTGTTAAGGCCTCAGAATGAGTAAATTGGCCATTTTCATTCACTTTTACCCATTCCAAAAATCTTGTGTTTAAGGCCCCTGGACGCATGAAAATCACTTTAAACATCTCATGTTATCTTTAAAAGTGATTTTCCACGTACAAATGTGAATTGTAGTTCAAAGACGCAACATTTGAAAACGGACCATTTTTCTTAGTTTTTGAAGCTTGTCGTAAGGGGGGGTGGTTATCTCTTTCGTCAAAAATCGGGCGTTTTCGCTTGAACAATAAAGGCCTCCAAATGTTATTTTATTCACTTTCCGGGGTGGAGAAATACTTGTTAAGGCCTCAGAGTGAGTAAATTGGAAATTTTCATTCATGTTTACCCATTCCTCAAATCTTGTGTTTAAGGCCCCTGGAAGCATGAAAATCGCTTTAAACATCTCAGTTTATCTTTAAAAGTGATTTTCCTTGTACAGATGTGAATTGTAGTTCAAAGAGGCAACATTTGAAAATGGATCATTTTTTTCGTTTCTGAAGCATGTCGTAAGGGGGGGGTGGTTATCTCTTTCACCAAAAAACATGCATTTTTGATTCAACAATAAAGGCCTCCAAATGTTATTTTATTCTCTTCCCGTGGAGGAGAAACACTTTTTAAGGCCGCAGAGTGAGTAAATTGGCCATTTTCATTCACTTTTACCCATTCCAAAAATCTTGTGTTTAAGGCCCCTGGACGCATGAAAATCACTTTAAACATCTCATTTTATCTTTAAAAGTGATTTTCCACGTACAAATGTGAATTGTAGTTCAAAGACGCAACATTTGAAAACGGACCATTTTTTTAGTTTCTGAAGCATGTCGTAAGGGGGGGTGGTTATCTCTTTCATCAAAAATCAGGCGTTTTCGCTTGAACAATAAATACCTCCATATGTTATTTAATTCACTTTCCGGGGTAGAGAAATACTTGTTAAGGCCTCAGAGTGAGTAAATTGGCCAATTTCATTCATGTTTACCCATTCCTCAGATCTTGTGTTTAGGGCCCCTGGAAGCTTGAAAATCACTTTAAACATCTCATTTTATCTTTAAAAGTGATTTTCCTTCTACAAATGTGAATTGTAGTTCAAAGACGCAACATTTGAAAATGGACCATTTTTGTCGTTTCTGAAGCATATCGCAAGGGGGGTGGTTATCTCTTTCACCAAAAAACAGGCGTTTTTGATTGAACAATAAAGGCCTCCACATGTTATTTTATTCACTTTCCGGGGTGGAGGAATACTTGTTAAGGCCTCAGAATGAGTAAATTGGCCATTTTCATTCACTTTTACCCATTCCTCAAATCATTTGCTTAAGGCCCCTGGAAGCATGAAAATCACTTTAAACATCTCATTTTATCTTTAAAAGTGATTTTCCTTGTACAAATGTGAATTGTAGTTCAAAAAGGCAACATTTGAAAACAGACCATTTTTTTAGTGTCTGAAGCATGTCGTAAGAGGGGGTGGTTATCTCTTTCACCAAAAAACGGGCGTTTTTTGTATTGAACAATAAAGGCCTCAAAATGTTATTTAATTCACTTCCCGTGGAGGAGAAACACGTTTTAAGGCCTCAGAGTGAGTAAATTGGCCATTTTCATTCACTTTTACCCATTTCTCAAATCTTGTGTTTAGGGCCCCTGGAAGCATGAAGATCACTTTAAACATCTCATTTTATCTTTAAAAGTGATTTTCCTTGTACAAATGTGAATTGTAGTTCAAAGACGCAACATTTGAAAACGGACCATTTTTTTCGTTTCTGAAGCAGGTCGTAAGGGGGGGTGGTTATCTCTTTCATCAAAAATCAGGCATTTTCGCTTGAACAATAAAGGCCTCCAAATGTTATTTAATTCACTTCCCGTGGAGGAGAAACACTTTTTAAGTCCGCAGAGTGAGTAAATTGGCCATTTTCATTCACTTTTACCCAGTCCAAAAATCTTGTGTTTAAGGCCCCTGGACGCATGAAAATCACTTTAAACATCTCATTTTTTCTTTAAAAGTGATTTTCCACGTACAAATGTGAATTGTAGTTCAAAGACGCCACATTTGAAAACGGACCATTTTTTTAGTTTCTGAAGCATGTCGTAAGGGGGGGTGGTTATCTCTTTCATCAAAAATCGGGCGTTTTTGATTGAACAATAAAGGCCTCCAAATGTTATTTAATTCACTTTCTGGGGTGGAGAAACACTGTTTAAGGCCTCAGAATGAGTAAATTGGCCATTTTCATTCACTTTTACCATTCCACAAATCTTGTGTTTAAGGCCCCTGGAAGCATGAAAATCACTTGAAACATCTCATTTTATCTTTAAAAGTGATTTTCCACTTACAAATGTGAATTGTAGTTCAAAGACGCAACATTTGAAAATGGACCATTTTTTTAGTTTCTGAAGCATGTCGTAAGGGGGGGTGGTTATCTCTTTCATCAAAAATCAGGCGTTTTCGCTTGAACAATAAAGGCCTCCAAATGGTATTTTATTCACTTTCCGGGGTGGAGAAACACTTTTTAAGGCCGCAGAGTGAGTAAGTTGGCCATTTTCATTCACTTTTACCTATTTCTCAAATCTTGTGTTTAGGGCCCCTGGAACCTTGAAAATCACTTTAAACATCTCATTTTATCTCTAAAAGTGATTTTCCTTGTACAAATGTGAATTGTAGTTCAAAGATGCAACATTTGAAAATGGACCTTTTTTTTAGTTTCTGAAGCATGTCGTAAGGCGGGGTGGTTATCTCTTTCATAAAAAATCAGGCGTTTTCGCTTGAACAATAAAGGCCTCCAAATGTTATTTAATTCACTTCCCGTAGAGGAGAAACACTTTTTAAGGCCGCAGAGTGAGTAAATTGGCCATTTTCATTCACTTTTACCTATTTCTCAAATCTTGTGTTTAGGGCCCCTGGAAGCTTGAAAATCACTTTAAACATCTAATTGTATCTCTAAAAGTGATTATCCACGTACAAATGTGAATTTTAGTTCACAGAGGCAACATTTGAAAATGGACCATTTTTTTAGAGTCTGAAGCATGTCGTAAGGGGGGGGTGGTTATCTCTTTCATCAAAAATCGGGCGTTTTTGATTGAACAATAAAGGCCTACAAATGGTATTTAATTCACTTTCTGGGGTGGAGAAAAACTTTTTAAGACCCCAGAGTGAATAAATTGTCCATTTTCATTCACGTTTACCCATTCCTCAAATCTTGTGTTTAGGGCCCCTGGAAGCTTGAAAATCACTTTAAACGTCTCATTTTATCTCTAAAAGTGATTATCCACGTACAAATGTGAATTGTAGTTCAAAGACGCAACATTTGAAAATGGACCATTTTTGTCGTTTCTGAAGCATGTCGTAGGGGGGGTGGTTATATCTTTCACCAAAAAACAGGCGTTTTTAATTGAACAATAAAGGCCTCCAAATGTTATTTTATTCACTTTCCAGGGTGGAGAAATACTTGTTAAGGCCTCAGAATGAGTAAATTGGCCATTTTCATTCACTTTTACCCATTCCAAAAATCTTGTGTTTAAGGCCCCTGGACGCATGAAAATCACTTTAAACATCTCATGTTATCTTTAAAAGTGATTTTCCACGTACAAATGTGAATTTTAGTTCAAAGACGCAACATTTGAAAACGGACCATTTTTCTTAGTTTTTGAAGCTTGTCGTAAGGGGGGGTGGTTATCTCTTTCGTCAAAAATCGGGCGTTTTCGCTTGAACAATAAAGGCCTCCAAATGTTATTTTATTCACTTTCCGGGGTGGAGAAATACTTGTTAAGGCCTCAGAGTGAGTAAATTGGAAATTTTCATTCATGTTTACCCATTCCTCAAATCTTGTGTTTAAGGCCCCTGGAAGCATGAAAATCGCTTTAAACATCTCAGTTTATCTTTAAAAGTGATTTTCCTTGTACAGATGTGAATTGTAGTTCAAAGAGGCAACATTTGAAAATGGATCATTTTTTTCGTTTCTGAAGCATGTCGTAAGGGGGGGTGGTTATCTCTTTCACCAAAAAACGTGCATTTTTGATTCAACAATAAAGGCCTCCAAATGTTATTTTATTCTCTTCCCGTGGAGGAGAAACACTTTTTAAGGCCGCAGAGTGAGTAAATTGGCCATTTTCATTCACTTTTACCCATTCCAAAAATCTTGTGTTTAAGGCCCCTGGACGCATGAAAATCACTTTAAACATCTCATTTTATCTTTAAAAGTGATTTTCCACGTACAAATGTGAATTGTAGTTCAAAGACGCAACATTTGAAAACGGACCATTTTTTTAGTTTCTGAAGCATGTCGTAAGGGGGGGTGGTTATCTCTTTCATCAAAAATCAGGCGTTTTCGCTTGAACAATAAATACCTCCAAATGTTATTTAATTCACTTCCCGTGGAGGAGAAACACTTTTTAAGGCCGCAGAGTGAGTAAATTGGCCATTTTCATTCACGATTACCCATTTCTCAAATCTTGTGTTTAGGGCCCCTGGAACCTTGAAAATCACTTTAAACATCTAATTTTATCTCTAAAAGTGATTTTCCTTGTACAAATGTGAATTGTAGTTCAAAGACGCAACATTTGAAAATGGACCATTTTTGTCGTTTCTGAAGCATGTCGTAAGGGGGGGTGGTTATCTCTTTCACCAAAAAACAGGCGTTTTTGATTGAACAATAAAGGCCTCCAAATGGTATTTTATTCACTTTCCGGTGTGGAGAAATACTTGTTAAGGCCTCAGAGTGAGTAAATTGGCCAATTTCATTCATGTTTACCCATTCCTCAGATCTTGTGTTTAGGGCCCCTGGAAGCTTGAAAATCACTTTAAACATCTCATTTTATCTTTAAAAGTGATTTTCCACGTACAAATGTGAATTGTAGTTCAAAGATGCAACATTTGAAAACGGATCATTTTTTTAGTTTCTGAAGCATGTCGTAAGGGGGGTGGTTAACTCTTTCATCAAAAATCAGGCGTTTTCGCTTGAACAATAAAGGCCTCCAAATGGTTTTTAATTCACCTCCCGTGGAGGAGAAAGACTTTTTAAGGCCGCAGAGTGAGTAAATTGGCCATTTTCATTCACGATTACCCATTTCTCAAATCTTGTGTTTAGGGCCCCTGGAAGCTTGAAAATCACCTTAAACATCTCATTTTATCTCTAAAATTGATTTTCCTTGTACAAATGTGAATTGTAGTTCAAAGACTCAACATTTGAAAATGGACCTTTTTTTCGGTTCTGAAGCATGTCGTAAGGCGGGGTGGTTATCTTTTTCATAAAAAATCAGGCGTTTTCGCTTGAACAATAAAGGCCTCCAAATGGTATTTAATTCACTTCCCGTAGAGGAGAAACTTTTTTTAAGGCCGCAGAGTGAGTAAATTGGCCATTTTCATTCACTTTTACCTATTTCTCAAATCTTGTGTTTAGAACCGCTGGAAGCTTGAAAATCACTTTAAACATCTAATTTTATCTCTAAAAGTGATTATCCACGTACAAATGTGAATTGTAGTTCAAAGACGCAACATTTGAAAATTGACAATTTTTTACGTTTCTGAAGCATGTCGTAAGGGGGGGTATTTATCTCTTTCACCAAAAAACGTGCGTTTTTTGCATTGAACAATAAAGTCCTCCAAATGTTATTTTATTCACTTTCCGGGGTGGAGAAATACTTGTTAAGGCCTCAGAGTGAGTAAATTGGCCAATTTCATTCATGTTTACCCATTCCTCAGATCTTGTGTTTAGGGCCCCTGGAAGCTTGAAAATCACTTTAAACATCTCATTTTATCTTTAAAAGTGATTTTCCACGTACAAATGTGAATTGTAGTTCAAAGAGGCAACATTTGAAAACGGACCATTTTTTTTGTTTCTGAAGCATGTCGTAAGGGGGGGTGGTTATCTCTTTCATCAAAAATTGGGCGTTTTTGTTTGAACAATAAAGGCCTCCAAATGTTATTTAATTCACTTTCTGGGGTGGAGAAACACTTTTTAAGGCCTCAGAATGAGTAAATTGGCCATTTTCATTCACTTTTAGCCATTCCAAAAACTTGTGTTTAAGGCCCCTGGACGCATGAAAATCACTTTAAACATCTCATTTTATCTTTAAAAGTGATTTTCCACGTACAAATGTGAATTGTAGTTCAAAGACGCAACATTTGAAAACGGACCATTTTTTTAGTTTCTGAAGCATGTCGTAAGGGGGGGTGGTTATCTCTTTCATCAAAAATCAGGCGTTTTCGCTTGAACAATAAAGGCCTCCAAATGTTATTTAATTCACTTCCCGTGGAGGAGAAACACTTTTTAAGGCCGCAGAGTGAGTAAATTGGCCATTTTCATTCACGATTACCCATTTCTCAAATCTTGTGTTTAGGGCCCCTGGAAGCTTGAAAATCACTTTAAACATCTAATTTTATCTCTAAAAGTGATTATCCACGTACAAATGTGAATTGTAGTTCAAAGACGCAACATTTGAAAATTGACAATTTTTTACATTACTGAAGCATGTCGTAAGGGGCGGTGGTTATCTCTTTCACCAAAAAACGGGCGTTTTTTGTATTGAACATTAAAGGCCTCCAAATGTTATTTAATTCACTTCCCGTGGAGGAGAAACACTTTTTAAGGCCTCAGAGTGAGTAAATTGGCCATTTTCATTCACTTTTACCCATTTCTCAAATCTTGTGTTTAGGGCCCCTGGAAGCATGAAAATCACTTTAAACATCTCATTTTATCTTTAAAAGTGATTTTCCTTCTACAAATGTGAATTGTAGTTCAAAGACGCAACATTTGAAAATGGACCATTTTTGTCGTTTCTGAAGCATATCGCAAGGGGGGTGTTATCTCTTTCACCAAAAAACAGGCGTTTTTGATTGAACAATAAAGGCCTCCAAATATTATTTCATTCACTTTCCGGGGTGGAGAAATACTTGTTAAGGCCTCAGAATGAGTAAATTGGCCATTTTCATTCATTTTAACCATTCCACAAATCTTGTGTTTAAGGCCCCTGGAAGCATGAAAATCACTTGAAACATCTCATTTCATCTTTAAAAGTGATTTTACACTTACAAATGTGAATTGTAGTTCAAAGACGCAACATTTGAAAATGGACCATTTTTTTAGTTTCTGAAGCATGTCGTAAGGGGGGGTGGTTATCTCTTTCATCAAAAATCAGGCGTTTTCGCTTGAACAATAAAGGCCTCCAAATGGTATTTTATTCACTTTCCGGGGTGGAGAAACACTTTTTAAGGCCGCAGAGTGAGTAAGTTGGCCACTTTCATTCACTTTTACCTATTTCTCAAATCTTGTGTTTAGGGCCCCTGGAACCTTGAAAATCACTTTAAACATCTCATTTTATCTCTAAAAGTGATTTTCCTTGTACAAATGTGAATTGTAGTTCAAAAAGGCAACATTTGAAAACAGACCATTTTTTTAGTGTCTGAAGCGTGTCGTAAGAGGGGGTGGTTATCTCTTTCACCAAAAAATGGGCGTTTTTTGTATTGAACAATAAAGGCCTCAAAATGTTATTTAATTCACTTCCCGTGGAGGAGAAACACGTTTTAAGGCCTCAGAGTGAGTAAATTGGCCATTTTCATTCACTTTTACCCATTTCTCAAATCTTGTGTTTAGGGCCCCTGGAAGCATGAAGATCACTTTAAACATCTCATTTTATCTTTAAAAGTGATTTTCCTTGTACAAATGTGAATTGTAGTTCAAAGACGCAATATTTGAAAACGGACCATTTTTTTCGTTTCTGAAGCAGGTCGTAAGGGGGGGTGGTTATCTCTTTCATCAAAAATCAGGCATTTTCGCTTGAACAATAAAGGCCTCCAAATGTTATTTAATTCACTTCCCGTGGAGGAGAAACACTTTTTAAGTCCGCAGAGTGAGTAAATTGGCCATTTTCATTCACTTTTACCCAGTCCAAAAATCTTGTGTTTAAGGCCCCTGGACGCATGAAAATCACTTTAAACATCTTATTTTTTCTTTAAAAGTGATTTTCCACGTACAAATGTGAATTGTAGTTCAAAGACGCCACATTTGAAAACGGACCATTTTTTTTAGTTTCTGAAGCATGTCGTAAGGGGGGGTGGTTATCTCTTTCATCAAAAATCGGGCGTTTTTGATTGAACAATAAAGGCCTCCAAATGTTATTTAATTCACTTTCTGGGGTGGAGAAACACTGTTTAAGGCCTCAGAATGAGTAAATTGGCCATTTTCATTCACTTTTACCATTCCACAAATCTTGTGTTTAAGGCCCCTGGAAGCATGAAAATCACTTGAAACATCTCATTTTATCTTTAAAAGTGATTTTCCACTTACAAATGTGAATTGCAGTTCAAAGACGCAACATTTGAAAATGGACCATTTTTTTAGTTTCTGAAGCATGTCGTAAGGGGGGGTGGTTATCTCTTTCATCAAAAATCAGGCGTTTTCGCTTGAACAATAAAGGCCTCCAAATGTTATTTAATTCACTTCCCGTGGAGGAGAAACACTTTTTAAGGCCGCAGAGTGAGTAAATTGGCCATTTTCATTCACGATTACCCATTTCTCAAATCTTGTGTTTAGGGCCCCTGGAAGCTTGAAAATCACTTTAAACATCTAATTTTATCTCTAAAAGTGATTATCCACGTACAAATGTGAATTGTAGTTCAAAGACGCAACATTTGAAAATTGACAATTTTTTACATTACTGAAGCATGTCGTAAGGGGCGGTGGTTATCTCTTTCACCAAAAAACGGGCGTTTTTTGTATTGAACATTAAAGGCCTCCAAATGTTATTTAATTCACTTCCCGTGGAGGAGAAACACTTTTTAACCCCTTCAGCGCTGGGCGAATTCCGCCGCGGTGCTGAAGGGTTCGTGCGCGGGCGGGCCGATGACGGAACGGTTCCGTCATGAGCACAGCTCAACCGTGGCTCATGACGGAACCGTTCCGTCATGAGCATGGAAGGGGTTAAGGCCTCAGAGTGAGTAAATTGGCCATTTTCATTCACTTTTACCCATTTCTCAAATCTTGTGTTTAGGGCCCCTGGAAGCATGAAAATCACTTTAAACATCTCATTTTATCTTTAAAAGTGATTTTCCTTCTACAAATGTGAATTGTAGTTCAAAGACGCAACATTTGAAAATGGACCATTTTTGTCGTTTCTGAAGCATATCGCAAGGGGGGTGTTATCTCTTTCACCAAAAAACAGGCGTTTTTGATTGAACAATAAAGGCCTCCACATGTTATTTTATTCACTTTCCGGGGTGGAGGAATACTTGTTAAGGCCTCAGAATGAGTAAATTGGCCATTTTCATTCACTTTTACCCATTCCTCAAATCATTTGCTTAAGGCCCCTGGAAGCATGAAAATCACTTTAAACATCTCATTTTATCTTTAAAAGTGATTTTCCTTGTACAAATGTGAATTGTAGTTCAAAAAGGCAACATTTGAAAACAGACCATTTTTTTAGTGTCTGAAGCATGTCGTAAGAGGGGGTGGTTATCTCTTTCACCAAAAAACGGGCGTTTTTTGTATTGAACAATAAAGGCCTCAAAATGTTATTTAATTCACTTCCCGTGGAGGAGAAACACGTTTTAAGGCCTCAGAGTGAGTAAATTGGCCATTTTCATTCACTTTTACCCATTTCTCAAATCTTGTGTTTAGGGCCCCTGGAAGCATGAAGATCACTTTAAACATCTCATTTTATCTTTAAAAGTGATTTTCCTTGTACAAATGTGAATTGTAGTTCAAAGACGCAACATTTGAAAATGGACCATTTTTGTCGTTTCTGAAGCATGTCGTAAGGGGGGGTGGTTATCTCTTTCACCAAAAAACAGGCGTTTTTGATTGAACAATAAAGGCCTCCAAATATTATTTCATTCACTTTCCGGGGTGGAGAAATACTTGTTAAGGCCTCAGAATGAGTAAATTGGCCATTTTCATTCATTTTAACCATTCCACAAATCTTGTGTTTAAGGCCCCTGGAAGCATGAAAATCACTTGAAACATCTCATTTCATCTTTAAAAGTGATTTTACACTTACAAATGTGAATTGTAGTTCAAAGACGCAACATTTGAAAATGGACCATTTTTTTAGTTTCTGAAGCATGTCGTAAGGGGGGGTGGTTATCTCTTTCATCAAAAATCAGGCGTTTTCGCTTGAACAATAAAGGCCTCCAAATGGTATTTTATTCACTTTCCGGGGTGGAGAAACACTTTTTAAGGCCGCAGAGTGAGTAAGTTGGCCATTTTCATTCACTTTTACCTATTTCTCAAATCTTGTGTTTAGGGCCCCTGGAACCTTGAAAATCACTTTAAACATCTCATTTTATCTCTAAAAGTGATTTTCCTTGTACAAATGTGAATTGTAGTTCAAAAAGGCAACATTTGAAAACAGACCATTTTTTTAGTGTCTGAAGCATGTCGTAAGAGGGGGTGGTTATCTCTTTCACCAAAAAACGGGCGTTTTTTGTATTGAACAATAAAGGCCTCAAAATGTTATTTAATTCACTTCCCGTGGAGGAGAAACACGTTTTAAGGCCTCAGAGTGAGTAAATTGGCCATTTTCATTCACTTTTACCCATTTCTCAAATCTTGTGTTTAGGGCCCCTGGAAGCATGAAGATCACTTTAAACATCTCATTTTATCTTTAAAAGTGATTTTCCTTGTACAAATGTGAATTGTAGTTCAAAGACGCAACATTTGAAAACGGACCATTTTTTTCGTTTCTGAAGCAGGTCGTAAGGGGGGGTGGTTATCTCTTTCATCAAAAATCAGGCATTTTCGCTTGAACAATAAAGGCCTCCAAATGTTATTTAATTCACTTCCCGTGGAGGAGAAACACTTTTTAAGTCCGCAGAGTGAGTAAATTGGCCATTTTCATTCACTTTTACCCAGTCCAAAAATCTTGTGTTTAAGGCCCCTGGACGCATGAAAATCACTTTAAACATCTTATTTTTTCTTTAAAAGTGATTTTCCACGTACAAATGTGAATTGTAGTTCAAAGACGCCACATTTGAAAACGGACCATTTTTTTAGTTTCTGAAGCATGTCGTAAGGGGGGGTGGTTATCTCTTTCATCAAAAATCGGGCGTTTTTGATTGAACAATAAAGGCCTCCAAATGTTATTTAATTCACTTTCTGGGGTGGAGAAACACTGTTTAAGGCCTCAGAATGAGTAAATTGGCCATTTTCATTCACTTTTACCATTCCACAAATCTTGTGTTTAAGGCCCCTGGAAGCATGAAAATCACTTGAAACATCTCATTTTATCTTTAAAAGTGATTTTCCACTTACAAATGTGAATTGTAGTTCAAAGACGCAACATTTGAAAATGGACCATTTTTTTAGTTTCTGAAGCATGTCGTAAGGGGGGGTGGTTATCTCTTTCATCAAAAATCAGGCGTTTTCGCTTGAACAATAAAGGCCTCCAAATGGTATTTTATTCACTTTCCGGGGTGGAGAAACACTTTTTAAGGCCGCAGAGTGAGTAAATTGGCCATTTTCATTCACTTTTACCTATTTCTCAAATCTTGTGTTTAGGGCCCCTGGAAGCATGAAGATCACTTTAAACATCTCATTTTATCTTTAAAAGTGATTTTCCACGTACAAATGTGAATTGTAGTTGAAAGACGCAACATTTGAAAATGGACCATTTTTTTAGTTTCTGAAGCATGTCGTAAGGGGGGGTGGTTATCTCGTTCATCAAAAATCAGGCGTTTTCGCTTGAACAATAAATACCTCCAAATGTTATTTAATTCACTTCCGGTGGAGGAGAAACACTTTTTAAGGCCGCAGAGTGAGTAAATTGGCCATTTTCATTCACGATTACCCATTTCTCAAATCTTGTGTTTAGGGCCCCTGGAACCTTGAAAATCACTTTAAACATCTCATTTTATCTCTAAAAGTGATTTTCCTTGTACAAATGTGAATTGTAGTTCAAAGACGCAACATTTGAAAATGGACCATTTTTTTAGTTTCTGAAGCATGTCGTAAGGGGGGGTGGTTATCTCTTTCATCAAAAATCAGGCGTTTTCGCTTGAACAATAAAGGCCTCCAAATGGTATTTTATTCACTTTCCGGGGTGGAGAAACACTTTTTAAGGCCGCAGAGTGAGTAAATTGGCCATTTTCATTCACTTTTACCTATTTCTCAAATCTTGTGTTTAGGGCCCCTGGAACCTTGAAAATCACTTTAAACATCTCATTTTATCTCTAAAAGTGATTTTCCTTGTACAAATGTGAATTGTAGTTCAAAGACGCAACATTTGAAAATGGACCTTTTTTTTAGTTTCTGAAGCATGTCGTAAGGCGGGGTGGTTATCTCTTTCATAAAAAAGCAGGCGTTTTCGCTTGAACAATAAAGGCCTCCAAATGTTATTTAATTCACTTCCCGTAGAGGAGAAACACTTTTTAAGGCCGCAGAGTGAGTAAATTGGCCATTTTCATTCACTTTTACCTATTTCTCAAATCTTGTGTTTAGGGCCCCTGGAAGCTTGAAAATCACTTTAAACATCTAATTGTATCTCTAAAAGTGATTATCCACGTACAAATGTGAATTGTAGTTCACAGAGGCAACATTTGAAAATGGACCATTTATTTAGAGTCTGAAGCATGTCGTAAGGGGGGGGTGGTTATCTCTTTCATCAAAAATGAGGCGTTTTTGATTGAACAATAAAGGCCTACAAATGGTATTTAATTCACTTTCTGGGGTGGAGAAAAACTTTTTAAGACCCCAGAGTGAATAAATTGGCCATTTTCATTCACGTTTACCCATTCCTCAAATCTTGTGTTTAGGGCCCCTGGAAGCTTGAAAATCACTTTAAACGTCTCATTTTATCTCTAAAAGTGATTATCCACGTACAAATGTGAATTGTAGTTCAAAGACGCAACATTTGAAAATGGACCATTTTTGTCGTTTCTGAAGCATGTCGTAAGGGGGGGTGGTTATATCTTTCACCAAAAAACAGGCGTTTTTAATTGAACAATAAAGGCCTCCAAATGTTATTTTATTCACTTTCCAGGGTGGAGAAATACTTGTTAAGGCCTCAGAATGAGTAAATTGGCCATTTTCATTCACTTTTACCCATTCCAAAAATCTTGTGTTTAAGGCCCCTGGTCGCATGAAAATCACTTTAAACATCTCATGTTATCTTTAAAAGTGATTTTCCACGTACAAATGTGAATTGTAGTTCAAAGACGCAACATTTGAAAACGGACCATTTTTCTTAGTTTTTGAAGCTTGTCGTAAGGGGGGGTGGTTATCTCTTTCGTCAAAAATCGGGCGTTTTCGCTTGAACAATAAAGGCCTCCAAATGTTATTTTGTTCACTTTCCGGGGTGGAGAAATACTTGTTAAGGCCTCAGAGTGAGTAAATTGGAAATTTTCATTCATGTTTACCCATTCCTCAAATCTTGTGTTTAAGGCCCCTGGAAGCATGAAAATCGCTTTAAACATCTCAGTTTATCTTTAAAAGTGATTTTCCTTGTACAGATGTGAATTGTAGTTCAAAGAGGCAACATTTGAAAATGGATCATTTTTTTCGTTTCTGAAGCATGTCGTAAGGGGGGGTGGTTATATCTTTCACCAAAAAACAGGCGTTTTTAATTGAACAATAAAGGCCTCCAAATGTTATTTTATTCACTTTCCAGGGTGGAGAAATACTTGTTAAGGCCTCAGAATGAGTAAATTGGCCATTTTCATTCACTTTTACCCATTCCAAAAATCTTGTGTTTAAGGCCCCTGGACGCATGAAAATCACTTTAAACATCTCATGTTATCTTTAAAAGTGATTTTCCACGTACAAATGTGAATTGTAGTTCAAAGACGCAACATTTGAAAACGGACCATTTTTCTTAGTTTTTGAAGCTTGTCGTAAGGGGGGGTGGTTATCTCTTTCGTCAAAAATCGGGCGTTTTCGCTTGAACAATAAAGGCCTCCAAATGTTATTTTATTCACTTTCCGGGGTGGAGAAATACTTGTTAAGGCCTCAGAGTGAGTAAATTGGAAATTTTCATTCATGTTTACCCATTCCTCAAATCTTGTGTTTAAGGCCCCTGGAAGCATGAAAATCGCTTTAAACATCTCAGTTTATCTTTAAAAGTGATTTTCCTTGTACAGATGTGAATTGTAGTTCAAAGAGGACACATTTGAAAATGGATCATTTTTTTCGTTTCTGAAGCATGTCGTAAGGGGGGGTGGTTATCTCTTTCACCAAAAAACGTGCATTTTTGATTCAACAATAAAGGCCTCCAAATGTTATTTTATTCTCTTCCCGTGGAGGAGAAACACTTTTTAAGGCCGCAGAGTGAGTAAATTGGCCATTTTCATTCACTTTTACCCATTCCAAAAATCTTGTGTTTAAGGCCCCTGGACGCATGAAAATCACTTTAAACATCTCATTTTATCTTTAAAAGTGATTTTCCACGTACAAATGTGAATTGTAGTTCAAAGACGCAACATTTGAAAACGGACCATTTTTTTAGTTTCTGAAGCATGTCGTAAGGGGGGGTGGTTATCTCTTTCATCAAAAATCAGGCGTTTTCGCTTGAACAATAAATACCTCCATATGTTATTTAATTCACTTTCCGGGGTGGAGAAATACTTGTTAAGGCCTCAGAGTGAGTAAATTGGCCAATTTCATTCATGTTTACCCATTCCTCAGATCTTGTGTTTAGGGCCCCTGGAAGCTTGAAAATCACTTTAAACATCTCATTTTATCTTTAAAAGTGATTTTCCTTCTACAAATGTGAATTGTAGTTCAAAGACGCAACATTTGAAAATGGACCATTTTTGTCGTTTCTGAAGCATATCGCAAGGGGGGTGGTTATCTCTTTCACCAAAAAACAGGCGTTTTTGATTGAACAATAAAGGCCTCCACATGTTATTTTATTCACTTTCCGGGGTGGAGGAATACTTGTTAAGGCCTCAGAATGAGTATATTGGCCATTTTCATTCACTTTTACCCATTCCTCAAATCATTTGCTTAAGGCCCCTGGAAGCATGAAAATCACTTTAAACATCTCATTTTATCTTTAAAAGTGATTTTCCTTGTACAAATGTGAATTGTAGTTCAAAAAGGCAACATTTGAAAACAGACCATTTTTTTAGTGTCTGAAGCATGTCGTAAGAGGGGGTGGTTATCTCTTTCACCAAAAAACGGGCGTTTTTTGTATTGAACAATAAAGGCCTCAAAATGTTATTTAATTCACTTCCCGTGGAGGAGAAACACGTTTTAAGGCCTCAGAGTGAGTAAATTGGCCATTTTCATTCACTTTTACCCATTTCTCAAATCTTGTGTTTAGGGCCCCTGAAAGCATGAAGATCACTTTAAACATCTCATTTTATCTTTAAAAGTGATTTTCCTTGTACAAATGTGAATTGTAGTTCAAAGACGCAACATTTGAAAACGGACCATTTTTTTCGTTTCTGAAGCAGGTCGTAAGGGGGGGTGGTTATCTCTTTCATCAAAAATCAGGCATTTTCGCTTGAACAATAAAGGCCTCCAAATGTTATTTAATTCACTTCCCGTGGAGGAGAAACACTTTTTAAGTCCGCAGAGTGAGTAAATTGGCCATTTTCATTCACTTTTACCCAGTCCAAAAATCTTGTGTTTAAGGCCCCTGGACGCATGAAAATCACTTTAAACATCTCATTTTTTCTTTAAAAGTGATTTTCCACGTACAAATGTGAATTGTAGTTCAAAGACGCCACATTTGAAAACGGACCATTTTTTTAGTTTCTGAAGCATGTCGTAAGGGGGGGTGGTTATCTCTTTCATCAAAAATCGGGCGTTTTTGATTGAACAATAAAGGCCTCCAAATGTTATTTAATTCACTTTCTGGGGTGGAGAAACACTGTTTAAGGCCTCAGAATGAGTAAATTGGCCATTTTCATTCACTTTTACCATTCCACAAATCTTGTGTTTAAGGCCCCTGGAAGCATGAAAATCACTTGAAACATCTCATTTTATCTTTAAAAGTGATTTTCCACTTACAAATGTGAATTGTAGTTCAAAGACGCAACATTTGAAAATGGACCATTTTTTTAGTTTCTGAAGCATGTCGTAAGGGGGGGTGGTTATCTCTTTCATCAAAAATCAGGCGTTTTCGCTTGAACAATAAAGGCCTCCAAATGGTATTTTATTCACTTTCCGGGGTGGAGAAACACTTTTTAAGGCCGCAGAGTGAGTAAGTTGGCCATTTTCATTCACTTTTACCTATTTCTCAAATCTTGTGTTTAGGGCCCCTGGAACCTTGAAAATCACTTTAAACATCTCATTTTATCTCTAAAAGTGATTTTCCTTGTACAAATGTGAATTGTAGTTCAAAGACGCAACATTTGAAAATGGACCTTTTTTTTAGTTTCTGAAGCATGTCGTAAGGCGGGGTGGTTATCTCTTTCATAAAAAATCAGGCGTTTTCGCTTGAACAATAAAGGCCTCCAAATGTTATTTAATTCACTTCCCGTAGAGGAGAAACACTTTTTAAGGCCGCAGAGTGAGTAAATTGGCCATTTTCATTCACTTTTACCTATTTCTCAAATCTTGTGTTTAGGGCCCCTGGAAGCTTGAAAATCACTTTAAACATCTAATTGTATCTCTAAAAGTGATTATCCACGTACAAATGTGAATTTTAGTTCACAGATGCAACATTTGAAAATGGACCATTTTTTTAGAGTCTGAAGCATGTCGTAAGGGGGGGGTGGTTATCTCTTTCATCAAAAATCGGGCGTTTTTGATTGAACAATAAAGGCCTACAAATGGTATTTAATTCACTTTCTGGGGTGGAGAAAAACTTTTTAAGACCCCAGAGTGAATAAATTGTCCATTTTCATTCACGTTTACCCATTCCTCAAATCTTGTGTTTAGGGCCCCTGGAAGCTTGAAAATCACTTTAAACGTCTCATTTTATCTCTAAAAGTGATTATCCACGTACAAATGTGAATTGTAGTTCAAAGACGCAACATTTGAAAATGGACCATTTTTGTCGTTTCTGAAGCATGTCGTAAGGGGGGGTGGTTATATCTTTCACCAAAAAACAGGCGTTTTTAATTGAACAATAAAGGCCTCCAAATGTTATTTTATTCACTTTCCAGGGTGGAGAAATACTTGTTAAGGCCTCAGAATGAGTAAATTGGCCATTTTCATTCACTTTTACCCATTCCAAAAATCTTGTGTTTAAGGCCCCTGGACGCATGAAAATCACTTTAAACATCTCATGTTATCTTTAAAAGTGATTTTCCACGTACAAATGTGAATTGTAGTTCAAAGACGCAACATTTGAAAACGGACCATTTTTCTTAGTTTTTGAAGCTTGTCGTAAGGGGGGGTGGTTATCTCTTTCGTCAAAAATCGGGCGTTTTCGCTTGAACAATAAAGGCCTCCAAATGTTATTTTATTCACTTTCCGGGGTGGAGAAATACTTGTTAAGGCCTCAGAGTGAGTAAATTGGAAATTTTCATTCATGTTTACCCATTCCTCAAATCTTGTGTTTAAGGCCCCTGGAAGCATGAAAATCGCTTTAAACATCTCAGTTTATCTTTAAAAGTGATTTTCCTTGTACAGATGTGAATTGTAGTTCAAAGAGGCAACATTTGAAAATGGATCATTTTTTTCGTTTCTGAAGCATGTCGTAAGGGGGGGGTGGTTATCTCTTTCACCAAAAAACGTGCATTTTTGATTCAACAATAAAGGCCTCCAAATGTTATTTTATTCTCTTCCCGTGGAGGAGAAACACTTTTTAAGGCCGCAGAGTGAGTAAATTGGCCATTTTCATTCACTTTTACCCATTCCAAAAATCTTGTGTTTAAGGCCCCTGGACGCATGAAAATCACTTTAAACATCTCATTTTATCTTTAAAAGTGATTTTCCACGTACAAATGTGAATTGTAGTTCAAAGACGCAACATTTGAAAACGGACCATTTTTTTAGTTTCTGAAGCATGTCGTAAGGGGGGGTGGTTATCTCTTTCATCAAAAATCAGGCGTTTTCGCTTGAACAATAAATACCTCCAAATGTTATTTAATTCACTTCCCGTGGAGGAGAAACACTTTTTAAGGCCGCAGAGTGAGTAAATTGGCCATTTTCATTCACGATTACCCATTTCTCAAATCTTGTGTTTAGGGCCCCTGGAACCTTGAAAATCACTTTAAACATCTAATTTTATCTCTAAAAGTGATTTTCCTTGTACAAATGTGAATTGTAGTTCAAAGACGCAACATTTGAAAATGGACCATTTTTGTCGTTTCTGAAGCATGTCGTAAGGGGGGTGGTTATCTCTTTCACCAAAAAACAGGCGTTTTTGATTGAACAATAAAGGCCTCCAAATGGTATTTTATTCACTTTCCGGTGTGGAGAAATACTTGTTAAGGCCGCAGAGTGAGTAAATTGGCCATTTTCATTCACGATTACCCATTTCTCAAATCTTGTGTTTAGGGCCCCTGGAAGCTTGAAAATCACCTTAAACATCTCATTTTATCTCTAAAATTGATTTTCCTTGTACAAATGTGAATTGTAGTTCAAAGACTCAACATTTGAAAATGGACCTTTTTTTCGGTTCTGAAGCATGTCGTAAGGCGGGGTGGTTATCTCTTTCATAAAAAATCAGGCGTTTTCGCTTGAACAATAAAGGCCTCCAAATGTTATTTAATTCACTTCCCGTAGAGGAGAAACTTTTTTTAAGGCCGCAGAGTGAGTAAATTGGCCATTTTCATTCACTTTTACCTATTTCTCAAATCTTGTGTTTAGAACCCGTGGAAGCTTGAAAATCACTTTAAACATCTAATTTTATCTCTAAAAGTGATTATCCACGTACAAATGTGAATTGTAGTTCAAAGACGCAACATTTGAAAATTGACAATTTTTTACGTTTCTGAAGCATGTCGTAAGGGGGGGTATTTATCTCTTTCACCAAAAAACGTGCGTTTTTTGCATTGAACAATAAAGTCCTCCAAATGTTATTTTATTCACTTTCCGGGGTGGAGAAATACTTGTTAAGGCCTCAGAGTGAGTAAATTGGCCAATTTCATTCATGTTTACCCATTCCTCAGATCTTGTGTTTAGGGCCCCTGGAAGCTTGAAAATCACTTTAAACATCTCATTTTATCTTTAAAAGTGATTTTCCACGTACAAATGTGAATTGTAGTTCAAAGAGGCAACATTTGAAAACGGACCATTTTTTTTGTTTCTGAAGCATGTCGTAAGGGGGGGTGGTTATCTCTTTCATCAAAAATTGGGCGTTTTTGTTTGAACAATAAAGGCCTCCAAATGTTATTTAATTCACTTTCTGGGGTGGAGAAACACTTTTTAAGGCCTCAGAATGAGTAAATTGGCCATTTTCATTCACTTTTAGCCATTCCAAAAACTTGTGTTTAAGGCCCCTGGACGCATGAAAATCACTTTAAACATCTCATTTTATCTTTAAAAGTGATTTTCCACGTACAAATGTGAATTGTAGTTCAAAGACGCAACATTTGAAAACGGACCATTTTTTTAGTTTCTGAAGCATGTCGTAAGGGGGGGTGGTTATCTCTTTCATCAAAAATCAGGCGTTTTCGCTTGAACAATAAAGGCCTCCAAATGTTATTTAATTCACTTCCCGTGGAGGAGAAACACTTTTTAAGGCCGCAGAGTGAGTAAATTGGCCATTTTCATTCACGATTACCCATTTCTCAAATCTTGTGTTTAGGGCCCCTGGAAGCTTGAAAATCACCTTAAACATCTCATTTTATCTCTAAAAGTGATTTTCCTTGTACAAATGTGAATTGTAGTTCAAAGACGCAACATTTGAAAATGGACCTTTTTTTCGTTTCTGAAGCATGTCGTAAGGCGGGGTGGTTATCTCTTTCATAAAAAATCAGGCGTTTTCGCTTGAACAATAAAGGCCTCCAAATGTTATTTAATTCACTTCCCGTAGAGGAGACATACTTTTTAAGGCCGCAGAGTGAGAAAATTGGCCATTTTCATTCACTTTTACCTATTTCTCAAATCTTGTGTTTAGGGCCCCTGGAAGCTTGAAAATCACTTTAAACATCTAATTTTATCTCTAAAAGTGATTATCCACGTACAAATGTGAATTGTAGTTCAAAGACGCAACATTTGAAAATTGACAATTTTTTACATTACTGAAGCATGTCGTAAGGGGCGGTGGTTATCTCTTTCACCAAAAAACGGGCGTTTTTTGTATTGAACATTAAAGGCTTCCAAATGTTATTTAATTCACTTCCCGTGGAGGAGAAACACTTTTTAAAGCCTCAGAGTGAGTAAATTGGCCATTTTCATTCACTTTTACCCATTTCTCAAATCTTGTGTTTAGGGCCCCTGGAAGCATGAAAATCACTTTAAACATCTCATTTTATCTTTAAAAGTGATTTTCCTTCTACAAATGTGAATTGTAGTTCAAAGACGCAACATTTGAAAATGGACCATTTTTGTCGTTTCTGAAGCATATCGCAAGGGGGGTGTTATCTCTTTCACCAAAAAACAGGCGTTTTTGATTGAACAATAAAGGCCTCCACATGTTATTTTATTCACTTTCCGGGGTGGAGGAATACTTGTTAAGGCCTCAGAATGAGTAAATTGGCCATTTTCATTCACTTTTACCCATTCCTCAAATCATTTGCTTAAGGCCCCTGGAAGCATGAAAATCACTTTAAACATCTCATTTTATCTTTAAAAGTGATTTTCCTTGTACAAATGTGAATTGTAGTTCAAAAAGGCAACATTTGAAAACAGACCATTTTTTTAGTGTCTGAAGCATGTCGTAAGAGGGGGTGGTTATCTCTTTCACCAAAAAACGGGCGTTTTTTGTATTGAACAATAAAGGCCTCAAAATGTTATTTAATTCACTTCCCGTGGAGGAGAAACACGTTTTAAGGCCTCAGAGTGAGTAAATTGGCCATTTTCATTCACTTTTACCCATTTCTCAAATCTTGTGTTTAGGGCCCCTGGAAGCATGAAGATCACTTTAAACATCTCATTTTATCTTTAAAAGTGATTTTCCTTGTACAAATGTGAATTGTAGTTCAAAGACGCAACATTTGAAAATGGACCATTTTTGTCGTTTCTGAAGCATGTCGTAAGGGGGGGTGGTTATCTCTTTCACCAAAAAACAGGCGTTTTTGATTGAACAATAAAGGCCTCCAAATATTATTTCATTCACTTTCCGGGGTGGAGAAATACTTGTTAAGGCCTCAGAATGAGTAAATTGGCCATTTTCATTCATTTTAACCATTCCACAAATCTTGTGTTTAAGGCCCCTGGAAGCATGAAAATCACTTGAAACATCTCATTTCATCTTTAAAAGTGATTTTACACTTACAAATGTGAATTGTAGTTCAAAGACGCAACATTTGAAAATGGACCATTTTTTTAGTTTCTGAAGCATGTCGTAAGGGGGGGTGGTTATCTCTTTCATCAAAAATCAGGCGTTTTCGCTTGAACAATAAAGGCCTCCAAATGGTATTTTATTCACTTTCCGGGGTGGAGAAACACTTTTTAAGGCCGCAGAGTGAGTAAGTTGGCCATTTTCATTCACTTTTACCTATTTCTCAAATCTTGTGTTTAGGGCCCCTGGAACCTTGAAAATCACTTTAAACATCTCATTTTATCTCTAAAAGTGATTTTCCTTGTACAAATGTGAATTGTAGTTCAAAAAGGCAACATTTGAAAACAGACCATTTTTTTAGTGTCTGAAGCATGTCGTAAGAGGGGGTGGTTATCTCTTTCACCAAAAAACGGGCGTTTTTTGTATTGAACAATAAAGGCCTCAAAATGTTATTTAATTCACTTCCCGTGGAGGAGAAACACGTTTTAAGGCCTCAGAGTGAGTAAATTGGCCATTTTCATTCACTTTTACCCATTTCTCAAATCTTGTGTTTAGGGCCCCTGGAAGCATGAAGATCACTTTAAACATCTCATTTTATCTTTAAAAGTGATTTTCCTTGTACAAATGTGAATTGTAGTTCAAAGACGCAACATTTGAAAACGGACCATTTTTTTCGTTTCTGAAGCAGGTCGTAAGGGGGGGTGGTTATCTCTTTCATCAAAAATCAGGCATTTTTGCTTGAACAATAAAGGCCTCCAAATGTTATTTAATTCACTTCCCGTGGAGGAGAAACACTTTTTAAGTCCGCAGAGTGAGTAAATTGGCCATTTTCATTCACTTTTACCCAGTCCAAAAATCTTGTGTTTAAGGCCCCTGGACGCATGAAAATCACTTTAAACATCTTATTTTTTCTTTAAAAGTGATTTTCCACGTACAAATGTGAATTGTAGTTCAAAGACGCCACATTTGAAAACGGACCATTTTTTTAGTTTCTGAAGCATGTCGTAAGGGGGGGTGGTTATCTCTTTCATCAAAAATCGGGCGTTTTTGATTGAACAATAAAGGCCTCCAAATGTTATTTAATTCACTTTCTGGGGTGGAGAAACACTGTTTAAGGCCTCAGAATGAGTAAATTGGCCATTTTCATTCACTTTTACCATTCCACAAATCTTGTGTTTAAGGCCCCTGGAAGCATGAAAATCACTTGAAACATCTCATTTTATCTTTAAAAGTGATTTTCCACTTACAAATGTGAATTGTAGTTCAAAGACGCAACATTTGAAAATGGACCATTTTTTTAGTTTCTGAAGCATGTCGTAAGGGGGGTGGTTATCTCTTTCATCAAAAATCAGGCGTTTTCGCTTGAACAATAAAGGCCTCCAAATGGTATTTTATTCACTTTCCGGGGTGGAGAAACACTTTTTAAGGCCGCAGAGTGAGTAAGTTGGCCATTTTCATTCACTTTTACCTATTTCTCAAATCTTGTGTTTAGGGCCCCTGGAACCTTGAAAATCACTTTAAACATCTCATTTTATCTCTAAAAGTGATTTTCCTTGTACAAATGTGAATTGTAGTTCAAAGACGCAACATTTGAAAATGGACCTTTTTTTTAGTTTCTGAAGCATGTCGTAAGGCGGGGTGGTTATCTCTTTCATAAAAAATCAGGCGTTTTCGCTTGAACAATAAAGGCCTCCAAATGTTATTTAATTCACTTCCCGTAGAGGAGAAACACTTTTTAAGGCCGCAGAGTGAGTAAATTGGCCATTTTCATTCACTTTTACCTATTTCTCAAATCTTGTGTTTAGGGCCCCTGGAAGCTTGAAAATCACTTTAAACATCTAATTGTATCTCTAAAAGTGATTATCCACGTACAAATGTGAATTTTAGTTCACAGATGCAACATTTGAAAATGGACCATTTTTTTAGAGTCTGAAGCATGTCGTAAGGGGGGGGTGGTTATCTCTTTCATCAAAAATCGGGCGTTTTTGATTGAACAATAAAGGCCTACAAATGGTATTTAATTCACTTTCTGGGGTGGAGAAAAACTTTTTAAGACCCCAGAGTGAATAAATTGTCCATTTTCATTCACGTTTACCCATTCCTCAAATCTTGTGTTTAGGGCCCCTGGAAGCTTGAAAATCACTTTAAACGTCTCATTTTATCTCTAAAAGTGATTATCCACGTACAAATGTGAATTGTAGTTCAAAGACGCAACATTTGAAAATGGACCATTTTTGTCGTTTCTGAAGCATGTCGTAAGGGGGGGTGGTTATATCTTTCACCAAAAAACAGGCGTTTTTAATTGAACAATAAAGGCCTCCAAATGTTATTTTATTCACTTTCCAGGGTGGAGAAATACTTGTTAAGGCCTCAGAATGAGTAAATTGGCCATTTTCATTCACTTTTACCCATTCCAAAAATCTTGTGTTTAAGGCCCCTGGACGCATGAAAATCACTTTAAACATCTCATGTTATCTTTAAAAGTGATTTTCCACGTACAAATGTGAATTGTAGTTCAAAGACGCAACATTTGAAAACGGACCATTTTTCTTAGTTTTTGAAGCTTGTCGTAAGGGGGGGTGGTTATCTCTTTCGTCAAAAATCGGGCGTTTTTGCTTGAACAATAAAGGCCTCCAAATGTTATTTTATTCACTTTCCGGGTTGGAGAAATACTTGTTAAGGCCTCAGAGTGAGTAAATTGGAAATTTTCATTCATGTTTACCCATTCCTCAAATCTTGTGTTTAAGGCCCCTGGAAGCATGAAAATCGCTTTAAACATCTCAGTTTATCTTTAAAAGTGATTTTCCTTGTACAGATGTGAATTGTAGTTCAAAGAGGCAACATTTGAAAATGGATCATTTTTTTCGTTTCTGAAGCATGTCGTAAGGGGGGGGTGGTTATCTCTTTCACCAAAAAACGTGCATTTTTGATTCAACAATAAAGGCCTCCAAATGTTATTTTATTCTCTTCCCGTGGAGGAGAAACACTTTTTAAGGCCGCAGAGTGAGTAAATTGGCCATTTTCATTCACTTTTACCCATTCCAAAAATCTTGTGTTTAAGGCCCCTGGACGCATGAAAATCACTTTAAACATCTCATTTTATCTTTAAAAGTGATTTTCCACGTACAAATGTGAATTGTAGTTCAAAGACGCAACATTTGAAAACGGACCATTTTTTTAGTTTCTGAAGCATGTCGTAAGGGGGGGTGGTTATCTCTTTCATCAAAAATCAGGCGTTTTCGCTTGAACAATAAATACCTCCAAATGTTATTTAATTCACTTCCCGTGGAGGAGAAACACTTTTTAAGGCCGCAGAGTGAGTAAATTGGCCATTTTCATTCACGATTACCCATTTCTCAAATCTTGTGTTTAGGGCCCCTGGAACCTTGAAAATCACTTTAAACATCTAATTTTATCTCTAAAAGTGATTTTCCTTGTACAAATGTGAATTGTAGTTCAAAGACGCAACATTTGAAAATGGACCATTTTTGTCGTTTCTGAAGCATGTCGTAAGGGGGGTGGTTATCTCTTTCACCAAAAAACAGGCGTTTTTGATTGAACAATAAAGGCCTCCAAATGGTATTTTATTCACTTTCCGGTGTGGAGAAATACTTGTTAAGGCCTCAGAGTGAGTAAATTGGCCAATTTCATTCATGTTTACCCATTCCTCAGATCTTGTGTTTAGGGCCCCTGGAAGCTTGAAAATCACTTTAAACATCTCATTTTATCTTTAAAAGTGATTTTCCATGTACAAATGTGAATTGTAGTTCAAAGATGCAACATTTGAAAACGGATCATTTTTTTAGTTTCTGAAGCATGTCGTAAGGGGGGTGGTTAACTCTTTCATCAAAAATCAGGCGTTTTCGCTTGAACAATAAAGGCCTCCAAATGGTTTTTAATTCACCTCCCGTGGAGGAGAAAGACTTTTTAAGGCCGCAGAGTGAGTAAATTGGCCATTTTCATTCACGATTACCCATTTCTCAAATCTTGTGTTTAGGGCCCCTGGAAGCTTGAAAATCACCTTAAACATCTCATTTTATCTCTAAAAGTGATTTTCCTTGTACAAATGTGAATTGTAGTTCAAAGACTCAACATTTGAAAATGGACCTTTTTTTCGGTTCTGAAGCATGTCGTAAGGCGGGGTGGTTATCTCTTTCATAAAAAATCAGGCGTTTTCGCTTGAACAATAAAGGCCTCCAAATGTTATTTAATTCACTTCCCGTAGAGGAGAAACTTTTTTTAAGGCCGCAGAGTGAGTAAATTGGCCATTTTCATTCACTTTTACCTATTTCTCAAATCTTGTGTTTAGAACCCCTGGAAGCTTGAAAATCACTTTAAACATCTAATTTTTTCTCTAAAAGTGATTATCCACGTACAAATGTGAATTGTAGTTCAAAGACGCAACATTTGAAAATTGACAATTTTTTACGTTTCTGAAGCATGTCGTAAGGGGGGGTATTTATCTCTTTCACCAAAAAACGTGCGTTTTTTGCATTGAACAATAAAGTCCTCCAAATGTTATTTTATTCACTTTCCGGGGTGGAGAAATACTTGTTAAGGCCTCAGAGTGAGTAAATTGGCCAATTTCATTCATGTTTACCCATTCATCAGATCTTGTGTTTAGGGCCCCTGGAAGCTTGAAAATCACTTTAAACATCTCATTTTATCTTTAAAAGTGATTTTCCACGTACAAATGTGAATTGTAGTTCAAAGAGGCAACATTTGAAAACGGACCATTTTTTTTGTTTCTGAAGCATGTCGTAAGGGGGGGTGGTTATCTCTCTCATCAAAAATTGGGCGTTTTTGTTTGAACAATAAAGGCCTCCAAATGTTATTTAATTCACTTTCTGGGGTGGAGAAACACTTTTTAAGGCCTCAGAATGAGTAAATTGGCCATTTTCATTCACTTTTAGCCATTCCAAAAACTTGTGTTTAAGGCCCCTGGACGCATGAAAATCACTTTAAACATCTCATTTTATCTTTAAAAGTGATTTTCCACGTACAAATGTGAATTGTAGTTCAAAGACGCAACATTTGAAAACGGACCATTTTTTTAGTTTCTGAAGCATGTCGTAAGGGGGGGTGGTTATCTCTTTCATCAAAAATCAGGCGTTTTCGCTTGAACAATAAAGGCCTCCAAATGTTATTTAATTCACTTCCCGTGGAGGAGAAACACTTTTTAAGGCCGCAGAGTGAGTAAATTGGCCATTTTCATTCACGATTACCCATTTCTCAAATCTTGTGTTTAGGGCCCCTGGAAGCTTGAAAATCACCTTAAACATCTCATTTTATCTCTAAAAGTGATTTTCCTTGTACAAATGTGAATTGTAGTTCAAAGACGCAACATTTGAAAATGGACCTTTTTTTCGTTTCTGAAGCATGTCGTAAGGCGGGGTGGTTATCTCTTTCATAAAAAATCAGGCGTTTTCGCTTGAACAATAAAGGCCTCCAAATGTTATTTAATTCACTTCCCGTAGAGGAGACATACTTTTTAAGGCCGCAGAGTGAGAAAATTGGCCATTTTCATTCACTTTTACCTATTTCTCAAATCTTGTGTTTAGGGCCCCTGGAAGCTTGAAAATCACTTTAAACATCTAATTTTATCTCTAAAAGTGATTATCCACGTACAAATGTGAATTGTAGTTCAAAGACGCAACATTTGAAAATTGACAATTTTTTACATTACTGAAGCATGTCGTAAGGGGCGGTGGTTATCTCTTTCACCAAAAAACGGGCGTTTTTTGTATTGAACATTAAAGGCCTCCAAATGTTATTTAATTCACTTCCCGTGGAGGAGAAACACTTTTTAAGGCCTCAGAGTGAGTAAATTGGCCATTTTCATTCACTTTTACCCATTTCTCAAATCTTGTGTTTAGGGCCCCTGGAAGCATGAAAATCGCTTTAAACATCTCAGTTTATCTTTAAAAGTGATTTTCCTTGTACAGATGTGAATTGTAGTTCAAAGAGGCAACATTTGAAAATGGATCATTTTTTTCGTTTCTGAAGCATGTCGTAAGGGGGGGGTGGTTATCTCTTTCACCAAAAAACGTGCATTTTTGATTCAACAATAAAGGCCTCCAAATGTTATTTTATTCTCTTCCCGTGGAGGAGAAACACTTTTTAAGGCCGCAGAGTGAGTAAATTGGCCATTTTCATTCACTTTTACCCATTCCAAAAATCTTGTGTTTAAGGCCCCTGGACGCATGAAAATCACTTTAAACATCTCATTTTATCTTTAAAAGTGATTTTCCACGTACAAATGTGAATTGTAGTTCAAAGACGCAACATTTGAAAACGGACCATTTTTTTAGTTTCTGAAGCATGTCGTAAGGGGGGGTGGTTATCTCTTTCATCAAAAATCAGGCGTTTTCGCTTGAACAATAAATACCTCCATATGTTATTTAATTCACTTTCCGGGGTGGAGAAATACTTGTTAAGGCCTCAGAGTGAGTAAATTGGCCAATTTCATTCATGTTTACCCATTCCTCAGATCTTGTGTTTAGGGCCCCTGGAAGCTTGAAAATCACTTTAAACATCTCATTTTATCTTTAAAAGTGATTTTCCTTCTACAAATGTGAATTGTAGTTCAAAGACGCAACATTTGAAAATGGACCATTTTTGTCGTTTCTGAAGCATATCGCAAGGGGGGTGGTTATCTCTTTCACCAAAAAACAGGCGTTTTTGATTGAACAATAAAGGCCTCCACATGTTATTTTATTCACTTTCCGGGGTGGAGGAATACTTGTTAAGGCCTCAGAATGAGTATATTGGCCATTTTCATTCACTTTTACCCATTCCTCAAATCATTTGCTTAAGGCCCCTGGAAGCATGAAAATCACTTTAAACATCTCATTTTATCTTTAAAAGTGATTTTCCTTGTACAAATGTGAATTGTAGTTCAAAAAGGCAACATTTGAAAACAGACCATTTTTTTAGTGTCTGAAGCATGTCGTAAGAGGGGGTGGTTATCTCTTTCACCAAAAAACGGGCGTTTTTTGTATTGAACAATAAAGGCCTCAAAATGTTATTTAATTCACTTCCCGTGGAGGAGAAACACGTTTTAAGGCCTCAGAGTGAGTAAATTGGCCATTTTCATTCACTTTTACCCATTTCTCAAATCTTGTGTTTAGGGCCCCTGGAAGCATGAAGATCACTTTAAACATCTCATTTTATCTTTAAAAGTGATTTTCCTTGTACAAATGTGAATTGTAGTTCAAAGACGCAACATTTGAAAACGGACCATTTTTTTCGTTTCTGAAGCAGGTCGTAAGGGGGGGTGGTTATCTCTTTCATCAAAAATCAGGCATTTTCGCTTGAACAATAAAGGCCTCCAAATGTTATTTAATTCACTTCCCGTGGAGGAGAAACACTTTTTAAGTCCGCAGAGTGAGTAAATTGGCCATTTTCATTCACTTTTACCCAGTCCAAAAATCTTGTGTTTAAGGCCCCTGGACGCATGAAAATCACTTTAAACATCTCATTTTTTCTTTAAAAGTGATTTTCCACGTACAAATGTGAATTGTAGTTCAAAGACGCCACATTTGAAAACGGACCATTTTTTTAGTTTCTGAAGCATGTCGTAAGGGGGGGTGGTTATCTCTTTCATCAAAAATCGGGCGTTTTTGATTGAACAATAAAGGCCTCCAAATGTTATTTAATTCACTTTCTGGGGTGGAGAAACACTGTTTAAGGCCTCAGAATGAGTAAATTGGCCATTTTCATTCACTTTTACCATTCCACAAATCTTGTGTTTAAGGCCCCTGGAAGCATGAAAATCACTTGAAACATCTCATTTTATCTTTAAAAGTGATTTTCCACTTACAAATGTGAATTGTAGTTCAAAGACGCAACATTTGAAAATGGACCATTTTTTTAGTTTCTGAAGCATGTCGTAAGGGGGGGTGGTTATCTCTTTCATCAAAAATCAGGCGTTTTCGCTTGAACAATAAAGGCCTCCAAATGGTATTTTATTCACTTTCCGGGGTGGAGAAACACTTTTTAAGGCCGCAGAGTGAGTAAGTTGGCCATTTTCATTCACTTTTACCTATTTCTCAAATCTTGTGTTTAGGGCCCCTGGAACCTTGAAAATCACTTTAAACATCTCATTTTATCTCTAAAAGTGATTTTCCTTGTACAAATGTGAATTGTAGTTCAAAGACGCAACATTTGAAAATGGACCTTTTTTTTAGTTTCTGAAGCATGTCGTAAGGCGGGGTGGTTATCTCTTTCATAAAAAATCAGGCGTTTTCGCTTGAACAATAAAGGCCTCCAAATGTTATTTAATTCACTTCCCGTAGAGGAGAAACACTTTTTAAGGCCGCAGAGTGAGTAAATTGGCCATTTTCATTCACTTTTACCTATTTCTCAAATCTTGTGTTTAGGGCCCCTGGAAGCTTGAAAATCACTTTAAACATCTAATTGTATCTCTAAAAGTGATTATCCACGTACAAATGTGAATTTTAGTTCACAGATGCAACATTTGAAAATGGACCATTTTTTTAGAGTCTGAAGCATGTCGTAAGGGGGGGGTGGTTATCTCTTTCATCAAAAATCGGGCGTTTTTGATTGAACAATAAAGGCCTACAAATGGTATTTAATTCACTTTCTGGGGTGGAGAAAAACTTTTTAAGACCCCAGAGTGAATAAATTGTCCATTTTCATTCACGTTTACCCATTCCTCAAATCTTGTGTTTAGGGCCCCTGGAAGCTTGAAAATCACTTTAAACGTCTCATTTTATCTCTAAAAGTGATTATCCACGTACAAATGTGAATTGTAGTTCAAAGACGCAACATTTGAAAATGGACCATTTTTGTCGTTTCTGAAGCATGTCGTAAGGGGGGGTGGTTATATCTTTCACCAAAAAACAGGCGTTTTTAATTGAACAATAAAGGCCTCCAAATGTTATTTTATTCACTTTCCAGGGTGGAGAAATACTTGTTAAGGCCTCAGAATGAGTAAATTGGCCATTTTCATTCACTTTTACCCATTCCAAAAATCTTGTGTTTAAGGCCCCTGGACGCATGAAAATCACTTTAAACATCTCATGTTATCTTTAAAAGTGATTTTCCACGTACAAATGTGAATTGTAGTTCAAAGACGCAACATTTGAAAACGGACCATTTTTCTTAGTTTTTGAAGCTTGTCGTAAGGGGGGGTGGTTATCTCTTTCGTCAAAAATCGGGCGTTTTCGCTTGAACAATAAAGGCCTCCAAATGTTATTTTATTCACTTTCCGGGGTGGAGAAATACTTGTTAAGGCCTCAGAGTGAGTAAATTGGAAATTTTCATTCATGTTTACCCATTCCTCAAATCTTGTGTTTAAGGCCCCTGGAAGCATGAAAATCGCTTTAAACATCTCAGTTTATCTTTAAAAGTGATTTTCCTTGTACAGATGTGAATTGTAGTTCAAAGAGGCAACATTTGAAAATGGATCATTTTTTTCGTTTCTGAAGCATGTCGTAAGGGGGGGGTGGTTATCTCTTTCACCAAAAAACGTGCATTTTTGATTCAACAATAAAGGCCTCCAAATGTTATTTTATTCTCTTCCCGTGGAGGAGAAACACTTTTTAAGGCCGCAGAGTGAGTAAATTGGCCATTTTCATTCACTTTTACCCATTCCAAAAATCTTGTGTTTAAGGCCCCTGGACGCATGAAAATCACTTTAAACATCTCATTTTATCTTTAAAAGTGATTTTCCACGTACAAATGTGAATTGTAGTTCAAAGACGCAACATTTGAAAACGGACCATTTTTTTAGTTTCTGAAGCATGTCGTAAGGGGGGGTGGTTATCTCTTTCATCAAAAATCAGGCGTTTTCGCTTGAACAATAAATACCTCCAAATGTTATTTAATTCACTTCCCGTGGAGGAGAAACACTTTTTAAGGCCGCAGAGTGAGTAAATTGGCCATTTTCATTCACGATTACCCATTTCTCAAATCTTGTGTTTAGGGCCCCTGGAACCTTGAAAATCACTTTAAACATCTAATTTTATCTCTAAAAGTGATTTTCCTTGTACAAATGTGAATTGTAGTTCAAAGACGCAACATTTGAAAATGGACCATTTTTGTCGTTTCTGAAGCATGTCGTAAGGGGGGTGGTTATCTCTTTCACCAAAAAACAGGCGTTTTTGATTGAACAATAAAGGCCTCCAAATGGTATTTTATTCACTTTCCGGTGTGGAGAAATACTTGTTAAGGCCTCAGAGTGAGTAAATTGGCCAATTTCATTCATGTTTACCCATTCCTCAGATCTTGTGTTTAGGGCCCCTGGAAGCTTGAAAATCACTTTAAACATCTCATTTTATCTTTAAAAGTGATTTTCCATGTACAAATGTGAATTGTAGTTCAAAGATGCAACATTTGAAAACGGATCATTTTTTTAGTTTCTGAAGCATGTCGTAAGGGGGGTGGTTAACTCTTTCATCAAAAATCAGGCGTTTTCGCTTGAACAATAAAGGCCTCCAAATGGTTTTTAATTCACCTCCCGTGGAGGAGAAAGACTTTTTAAGGCCGCAGAGTGAGTAAATTGGCCATTTTCATTCACGATTACCCATTTCTCAAATCTTGTGTTTAGGGCCCCTGGAAGCTTGAAAATCACCTTAAACATCTCATTTTATCTCTAAAAGTGATTTTCCTTGTACAAATGTGAATTGTAGTTCAAAGACTCAACATTTGAAAATGGACCTTTTTTTCGGTTCTGAAGCATGTCGTAAGGCGGGGTGGTTATCTCTTTCATAAAAAATCAGGCGTTTTCGCTTGAACAATAAAGGCCTCCAAATGTTATTTAATTCACTTCCCGTAGAGGAGAAACTTTTTTTAAGGCCGCAGAGTGAGTAAATTGGCCATTTTCATTCACTTTTACCTATTTCTCAAATCTTGTGTTTAGAACCCCTGGAAGCTTGAAAATCACTTTAAACATCTAATTTTTTCTCTAAAAGTGATTATCCACGTACAAATGTGAATTGTAGTTCAAAGACGCAACATTTGAAAATTGACAATTTTTTACGTTTCTGAAGCATGTCGTAAGGGGGGGTATTTATCTCTTTCACCAAAAAACGTGCGTTTTTTGCATTGAACAATAAAGTCCTCCAAATGTTATTTTATTCACTTTCCGGGGTGGAGAAATACTTGTTAAGGCCTCAGAGTGAGTAAATTGGCCAATTTCATTCATGTTTACCCATTCATCAGATCTTGTGTTTAGGGCCCCTGGAAGCTTGAAAATCACTTTAAACATCTCATTTTATCTTTAAAAGTGATTTTCCACGTACAAATGTGAATTGTAGTTCAAAGAGGCAACATTTGAAAACGGACCATTTTTTTTGTTTCTGAAGCATGTCGTAAGGGGGGGTGGTTATCTCTCTCATCAAAAATTGGGCGTTTTTGTTTGAACAATAAAGGCCTCCAAATGTTATTTAATTCACTTTCTGGGGTGGAGAAACACTTTTTAAGGCCTCAGAATGAGTAAATTGGCCATTTTCATTCACTTTTAGCCATTCCAAAAACTTGTGTTTAAGGCCCCTGGACGCATGAAAATCACTTTAAACATCTCATTTTATCTTTAAAAGTGATTTTCCACGTACAAATGTGAATTGTAGTTCAAAGACGCAACATTTGAAAACGGACCATTTTTTTAGTTTCTGAAGCATGTCGTAAGGGGGGGTGGTTATCTCTTTCATCAAAAATCAGGCGTTTTCGCTTGAACAATAAAGGCCTCCAAATGTTATTTAATTCACTTCCCGTGGAGGAGAAACACTTTTTAAGGCCGCAGAGTGAGTAAATTGGCCATTTTCATTCACGATTACCCATTTCTCAAATCTTGTGTTTAGGGCCCCTGGAAGCTTGAAAATCACCTTAAACATCTCATTTTATCTCTAAAAGTGATTTTCCTTGTACAAATGTGAATTGTAGTTCAAAGACGCAACATTTGAAAATGGACCTTTTTTTCGTTTCTGAAGCATGTCGTAAGGCGGGGTGGTTATCTCTTTCATAAAAAATCAGGCGTTTTCGCTTGAACAATAAAGGCCTCCAAATGTTATTTAATTCACTTCCCGTAGAGGAGACATACTTTTTAAGGCCGCAGAGTGAGAAAATTGGCCATTTTCATTCACTTTTACCTATTTCTCAAATCTTGTGTTTAGGGCCCCTGGAAGCTTGAAAATCACTTTAAACATCTAATTTTATCTCTAAAAGTGATTATCCACGTACAAATGTGAATTGTAGTTCAAAGACGCAACATTTGAAAATTGACAATTTTTTACATTACTGAAGCATGTCGTAAGGGGCGGTGGTTATCTCTTTCACCAAAAAACGGGCGTTTTTTGTATTGAACATTAAAGGCCTCCAAATGTTATTTAATTCACTTCCCGTGGAGGAGAAACACTTTTTAAGGCCTCAGAGTGAGTAAATTGGCCATTTTCATTCACTTTTACCCATTTCTCAAATCTTGTGTTTAGGGCCCCTGGAAGCATGAAAATCGCTTTAAACATCTCAGTTTATCTTTAAAAGTGATTTTCCTTGTACAGATGTGAATTGTAGTTCAAAGAGGCAACATTTGAAAATGGATCATTTTTTTCGTTTCTGAAGCATGTCGTAAGGGGGGGGTGGTTATCTCTTTCACCAAAAAACGTGCATTTTTGATTCAACAATAAAGGCCTCCAAATGTTATTTTATTCTCTTCCCGTGGAGGAGAAACACTTTTTAAGGCCGCAGAGTGAGTAAATTGGCCATTTTCATTCACTTTTACCCATTCCAAAAATCTTGTGTTTAAGGCCCCTGGACGCATGAAAATCACTTTAAACATCTCATTTTATCTTTAAAAGTGATTTTCCACGTACAAATGTGAATTGTAGTTCAAAGACGCAACATTTGAAAACGGACCATTTTTTTAGTTTCTGAAGCATGTCGTAAGGGGGGGTGGTTATCTCTTTCATCAAAAATCAGGCGTTTTCGCTTGAACAATAAATACCTCCATATGTTATTTAATTCACTTTCCGGGGTGGAGAAATACTTGTTAAGGCCTCAGAGTGAGTAAATTGGCCAATTTCATTCATGTTTACCCATTCCTCAGATCTTGTGTTTAGGGCCCCTGGAAGCTTGAAAATCACTTTAAACATCTCATTTTATCTTTAAAAGTGATTTTCCTTCTACAAATGTGAATTGTAGTTCAAAGACGCAACATTTGAAAATGGACCATTTTTGTCGTTTCTGAAGCATATCGCAAGGGGGGTGGTTATCTCTTTCACCAAAAAACAGGCGTTTTTGATTGAACAATAAAGGCCTCCACATGTTATTTTATTCACTTTCCGGGGTGGAGGAATACTTGTTAAGGCCTCAGAATGAGTATATTGGCCATTTTCATTCACTTTTACCCATTCCTCAAATCATTTGCTTAAGGCCCCTGGAAGCATGAAAATCACTTTAAACATCTCATTTTATCTTTAAAAGTGATTTTCCTTGTACAAATGTGAATTGTAGTTCAAAAAGGCAACATTTGAAAACAGACCATTTTTTTAGTGTCTGAAGCATGTCGTAAGAGGGGGTGGTTATCTCTTTCACCAAAAAACGGGCGTTTTTTGTATTGAACAATAAAGGCCTCAAAATGTTATTTAATTCACTTCCCGTGGAGGAGAAACACGTTTTAAGGCCTCAGAGTGAGTAAATTGGCCATTTTCATTCACTTTTACCCATTTCTCAAATCTTGTGTTTAGGGCCCCTGAAAGCATGAAGATCACTTTAAACATCTCATTTTATCTTTAAAAGTGATTTTCCTTGTACAAATGTGAATTGTAGTTCAAAGACGCAACATTTGAAAACGGACCATTTTTTTCGTTTCTGAAGCAGGTCGTAAGGGGGGGTGGTTATCTCTTTCATCAAAAATCAGGCATTTTCGCTTGAACAATAAAGGCCTCCAAATGTTATTTAATTCACTTCCCGTGGAGGAGAAACACTTTTTAAGTCCGCAGAGTGAGTAAATTGGCCATTTTCATTCACTTTTACCCAGTCCAAAAATCTTGTGTTTAAGGCCCCTGGACGCATGAAAATCACTTTAAACATCTCATTTTTTCTTTAAAAGTGATTTTCCACGTACAAATGTGAATTGTAGTTCAAAGACGCCACATTTGAAAACGGACCATTTATTTAGTTTCTGAAGCATGTCGTAAGGGGGGGTGGTTATCTCTTTCATCAAAAATCGGGTGTTTTTGATTGAACAATAAAGGCCTCCAAATGTTATTTAATTCACTTTCTGGGGTGGAGAAACACTGTTTAAGGCCTCAGAATGAGTAAATTGGCCATTTTCATTCACTTTTACCATTCCACAAATCTTGTGTTTAAGGCCCCTGGAAGCATGAAAATCACTTGAAACATCTCATTTTATCTTTAAAAGTGATTTTCCACTTACAAATGTGAATTGTAGTTCAAAGACGCAACATTTGAAAATGGACCATTTTTTTAGTTTCTGAAGCATGTCGTAAGGGGGGGTGGTTATCTCTTTCATCAAAAATCAGGCGTTTTCGCTTGAACAATAAAGGCCTCCAAATGGTATTTTATTCACTTTCCGGGGTGGAGAAACACTTTTTAAGGCCGCAGAGTGAGTAAGTTGGCCATTTTCATTCACTTTTACCTATTTCTCAAATCTTGTGTTTAGGGCCCCTGGAACCTTGAAAATCACTTTAAACATCTCATTTTATCTCTAAAAGTGATTTTCCTTGTACAAATGTGAATTGTAGTTCAAAGACGCAACATTTGAAAATGGACCTTTTTTTTAGTTTCTGAAGCATGTCGTAAGGCGGGGTGGTTATCTCTTTCATAAAAAATCAGGCGTTTTCGCTTGAACAATAAAGGCCTCCAAATGTTATTTAATTCACTTCCCGTAGAGGAGAAACACTTTTTAAGGCCGCAGAGTGAGTAAATTGGCCATTTTCATTCACTTTTACCTATTTCTCAAATCTTGTGTTTAGGGCCCCTGGAAGCTTGAAAATCACTTTAAACATCTAATTGTATCTCTAAAAGTGATTATCCACGTACAAATGTGAATTTTAGTTCACAGAGGCAACATTTGAAAATGGACCATTTTTTTAGAGTCTGAAGCATGTCGTAAGGGGGGGGGTGGTTATCTCTTTCATCAAAAATCGGGCGTTTTTGATTGAACAATAAAGGCCTACAAATGGTATTTAATTCACTTTCTGGGGTGGAGAAAAACTTTTTAAGACCCCAGAGTGAATAAATTGTCCATTTTCATTCACGTTTACCCATTCCTCAAATCTTGTGTTTAGGGCCCCTGGAAGCTTGAAAATCACTTTAAACGTCTCATTTTATCTCTAAAAGTGATTATCCACGTACAAATGTGAATTGTAGTTCAAAGACGCAACATTTGAAAATGGACCATTTTTGTCGTTTCTGAAGCATGTCGTAAGGGGGGGTGGTTATATCTTTCACCAAAAAACAGGCGTTTTTAATTGAACAATAAAGGCCTCCAAATGTTATTTTATTCACTTTCCAGGGTGGAGAAATACTTGTTAAGGCCTCAGAATGAGTAAATTGGCCATTTTCATTCACTTTTACCCATTCCAAAAATCTTGTGTTTAAGGCCCCTGGACGCATGAAAATCACTTTAAACATCTCATGTTATCTTTAAAAGTGATTTTCCACGTACAAATGTGAATTGTAGTTCAAAGACGCAACATTTGAAAACGGACCATTTTTCTTAGTTTTTGAAGCTTGTCGTAAGGGGGGGTGGTTATCTCTTTCGTCAAAAATCGGGCGTTTTCGCTTGAACAATAAAGGCCTCCAAATGTTATTTTATTCACTTTCCGGGGTGGAGAAATACTTGTTAAGGCCTCAGAGTGAGTAAATTGGAAATTTTCATTCATGTTTACCCATTCCTCAAATCTTGTGTTTAAGGCCCCTGGAAGCATGAAAATCGCTTTAAACATCTCAGTTTATCTTTAAAAGTGATTTTCCTTGTACAGATGTGAATTGTAGTTCAGAGGCAACATTTGAAAATGGATCATTTTTTTCGTTTCTGAAGCATGTCGTAAGGGGGGGGTGGTTATCTCTTTCACCAAAAAACGTGCATTTTTGATTCAACAATAAAGGCCTCCAAATGTTATTTTATTCTCTTCCCGTGGAGGAGAAACACTTTTTAAGGCCGCAGAGTGAGTAAATTGGCCATTTTCATTCACTTTTACCCATTCCAAAAATCTTGTGTTTAAGGCCCCTGGACGCATGAAAATCACTTTAAACATCTCATTTTATCTTTAAAAGTGATTTTCCACGTACAAATGTGAATTGTAGTTCAAAGACGCAACATTTGAAAACGGACCATTTTTTTAGTTTCTGAAGCATGTCGTAAGGGGGGGTGGTTATCTCTTTCATCAAAAATCAGGCGTTTTCGCTTGAACAATAAATACCTCCAAATGGTATTTAATTCACTTCCCGTGGAGGAGAAACACTTTTTAAGGCCGCAGAGTGAGTAAATTGGCCATTTTCATTCACGATTACCCATTTCTCAAATCTTGTGTTTAGGGCCCCTGGAACCTTGAAAATCACTTTAAACATCTAATTTTATCTCTAAAAGTGATTTTCCTTGTACAAATGTGAATTGTAGTTCAAAGACGCAACATTTGAAAATGGACCATTTTTGTCGTTTCTGAAGCATGTCGTAAGGGGGGTGGTTATCTCTTTCACCAAAAAACAGGCGTTTTTGATTGAACAATAAAGGCCTCCAAATGGTATTTTATTCACTTTCCGGTGTGGAGAAATACTTGTTAAGGCCTCAGAGTGAGTAAATTGGCCAATTTCATTCATGTTTACCCATTCCTCAGATCTTGTGTTTAGGGCCCCTGGAAGCTTGAAAATCACTTTAAACATCTCATTTTATCTTTAAAAGTGATTTTCCATGTACAAATGTGAATTGTAGTTCAAAGATGCAACATTTGAAAACGGATCATTTTTTTAGTTTCTGAAGCATGTCGTAAGGGGGGTGGTTAACTCTTTCATCAAAAATCAGGCGTTTTCGCTTGAACAATAAAGGCCTCCAAATGGTTTTTAATTCACCTCCCGTGGAGGAGAAAGACTTTTTAAGGCCGCAGAGTGAGTAAATTGGCCATTTTCATTCACGATTACCCATTTCTCAAATCTTGTGTTTAGGGCCCCTGGAAGCTTGAAAATCACCTTAAACATCTCATTTTATCTCTAAAAGTGATTTTCCTTGTACAAATGTGAATTGTAGTTCAAAGACTCAACATTTGAAAATGGACCTTTTTTTCGGTTCTGAAGCATGTCGTAAGGCGGGGTGGTTATCTCTTTCATAAAAAATCAGGCGTTTTCGCTTGAACAATAAAGGCCTCCAAATGTTTTTAATTCACTTCCCGTAGAGGAGAAACTTTTTTTAAGGCCGCAGAGTGAGTAAATTGGCCATTTTCATTCACTTTTACCTATTTCTCAAATCTTGTGTTTAGAACCCCTGGAAGCTTGAAAATCACTTTAAACATCTAATTTTATCTCTAAAAGTGATTATCCACGTACAAATGTGAATTGTAGTTCAAAGACGCAACATTTGAAAATTGACAATTTTTTACGTTTCTGAAGCATGTCGTAAGGGGGGGTATTTATCTCTTTCACCAAAAAACGTGCGTTTTTTGCATTGAACAATAAAGTCCTCCAAATGTTATTTTATTCACTTTCCGGGGTGGAGAAATACTTGTTAAGGCCTCAGAGTGAGTAAATTGGCCAATTTCATTCATGTTTACCCATTCCTCAGATCTTGTGTTTAGGGCCCCTGGAAGCTTGAAAATCACTTTAAACATCTCATTTTATCTTTAAAAGTGATTTTCCACGTACAAATGTGAATTGTAGTTCAAAGAGGCAACATTTGAAAACGGACCATTTTTTTTGTTTCTGAAGCATGTCGTAAGGGGGGGTGGTTATCTCTCTCATCAAAAATTGGGCGTTTTTGTTTGAACAATAAAGGCCTCCAAATGTTATTTAATTCACTTTCTGGGGTGGAGAAACACTTTTTAAGGCCTCAGAATGAGTAAATTGGCCATTTTCATTCACTTTTAGCCATTCCAAAAACTTGTGTTTAAGGCCCCTGGACGCATGAAAATCACTTTAAACATCTCATTTTATCTTTAAAAGTGATTTTCCACGTACAAATGTGAATTGTAGTTCAAAGACGCAACATTTGAAAACGGACCTTTTTTTCGTTTCTGAAGCATATCGCAAGGGGGGTGTTATCTCTTTCACCAAAAAACAGGCGTTTTTGATTGAACAATAAAGGCCTCCACATGTTATTTTATTCACTTTCCGGGGTGGAGGAATACTTGTTAAGGCCTCAGAATGAGTAAATTGGCCATTTTCATTCACTTTTACCCAATCCTCAAATCATTTGCTTAAGGCCCCTGGAAGCATGAAAATCACTTTAAACATCTCATTTTATCTTTAAAAGTGATTTTCCTTGTACAAATGTGAATTGTAGTTCAAAAAGGCAACATTTGAAAACAGACCATTTTTTTAGTGTCTGAAGCATGTCGTAAGAGGGGGTGGTTATCTCTTTCACCAAAAAACGGGCGTTTTTTGTATTGAACAATAAAGGCCTCAAAATGTTATTTAATTCACTTCCCGTGGAGGAGAAACACGTTTTAAGGCCTCAGAGTGAGTAAATTGGCCATTTTCATTCACTTTTACCCATTTCTCAAATCTTGTGTTTAGGGCCCCTGGAAGCATGAAGATCACTTTAAACATCTCATTTTATCTTTAAAAGTGATTTTCCTTGTACAAATGTGAATTGTAGTTCAAAGACGCAACATTTGAAAACGGACCATTTTTTTCGTTTCTGAAGCAGGTCGTAAGGGGGGGTGGTTATCTCTTTCATCAAAAATCAGGCATTTTCGCTTGAACAATAAAGGCCTCCAAATGTTATTTAATTCACTTCCCGTGGAGGAGAAACACTTTTTAAGTCCGCAGAGTGAGTAAATTGGCCATTTTCATTCACTTTTACCCAGTCCAAAAATCTTGTGTTTAAGGCCCCTGGACGCATGAAAATCACTTTAAACATCTCATTTTTTCTTTAAAAGTGATTTTCCACGTACAAATGTGAAATGTAGTTCAAAGACGCCACATTTGAAAACGGACCATTTTTTTAGTTTCTGAAGCATGTCGTAAGGGGGGTGGTTATCTCTTTCATCAAAAATCGGGCGATTTGATTGAACAATAAAGGCCTCCAAATGTTATTTAATTCACTTTCTGGGGTGGAGAAACACTGTTTAAGGCCTCAGAATGAGTAAATTGGCCATTTTCATTCACTTTTACCATTCCACAAATCTTGTGTTTAAGGCCCCTGGAAGCATGAAAATCACTTGAAACATCTCATTTTATCTTTAAAAGTGATTTTCCACTTACAAATGTGAATTGTAGTTCAAAGACGCAACATTTGAAAATGGACCATTTTTTTAGTTTCTGAAGCATGTCGTAAGGGGGGGTGGTTATCTCTTTCATCAAAAATCAGGCGTTTTCGCTTGAACAATAAAGGCCTCCAAATGTTATTTAATTCACTTCCCGTAGAGGAGAAACACTTTTTAAGGCCGCAGAGTGAGTAAATTGGCCATTTTCATTCACTTTTACCTATTTCTCAAATCTTGTGTTTAAGGCCCCTGGACGCATGAAAATCACTTTAAACATCTCATTTTATCTTTAAAAGTGATTTTCCACGTACAAATGTGAATTGTAGTTCAAAGACGCAACATTTGAAAACGGACCATTTTTCTTAGTTTTTGAAGCTTGTCGTAAGGGGGGGTGGTTATCTCTTTCGTCAAAAATCGGGCGTTTTCGCTTGAACAATAAAGGCCTCCAAATGTTATTTTATTCACTTTCCCGGGTGGAGAAATACTTGTTAAGGCCTCAGAGTGAGTAAATTGGAAATTTTCATTCATGTTTACCCATTCCTCAAATCTTGTGTTTAAGGCCCCTGGAAGCATGAAAATCGCTTTAAACATCTCAGTTTATCTTTAAAAGTGATTTTCCTTGTACAGATGTGAATTGTAGTTCAAAGAGGCAACATTTGAAAATGGATCATTTTTTTCGTTTCTGAAGCATGTCGTAAGGGGGGGGTGGTTATCTCTTTCACCAAAAAACGTGCATTTTTGATTCAACAATAAAGGCCTCCAAATGTTATTTTATTCTCTTCCCGTGGAGGAGAAACACTTTTTAAGGCCGCAGAGTGAGTAAATTGGCCATTTTCATTCACTTTTACCCATTCCAAAAATCTTGTGTTTAAGGCCCCTGGACGCATGAAAATCACTTTAAACATCTCATTTTATCTTTAAAAGTGATTTTCCACGTACAAATGTGAATTGTAGTTCAAAGACGCAACATTTGAAAACGGACCATTTTTTTAGTTTCTGAAGCATGTCGTAAGGGGGGGTGGTTATCTCTTTCATCAAAAATCAGGCGTTTTCGCTTGAACAATAAATACCTCCAAATGTTATTTAATTCACTTCCCGTGGAGGAGAAACACTTTTTAAGGCCGCAGAGTGAGTAAATTGGCCATTTTCATTCACGATTACCCATTTCTCAAATCTTGTGTTTAGCGCCCCTGGAACCTTGAAAATCACTTTAAACATCTAATTTTATCTCTAAAAGTGATTTTCCTTGTACAAATGTGAATTGTAGTTCAAAGACGCAACATTTGAAAATGGACCATTTTTGTCGTTTCTGAAGCATGTCGTAAGGGGGGGTGGTTATCTCTTTCACCAAAAAACAGGCGTTTTTGATTGAACAATAAAGGCCTCCAAATGGTATTTTATTCACTTTCCGGTGTGGAGAAATACTTGTTAAGGCCTCAGAGTGAGTAAATTGGCCAATTTCATTCATGTTTACCCATTCCTCAGATCTTGTGTTTAGGGCCCCTGGAAGCTTGAAAATCACTTTAAACATCTCATTTTATCTTTAAAAGTGATTTTCCACGTACAAATGTGAATTGTAGTTCAAAGATGCAACATTTGAAAACGGATCATTTTTTTAGTTTCTGAAGCATGTCGTAAGGGGGGTGGTTAACTCTTTCATCAAAAATCAGGCGTTTTCGCTTGAACAATAAAGGCCTCCAAATGGTTTTTAATTCACCTCCCGTGGAGGAGAAAGACTTTTTAAGGCCGCAGAGTGAGTAAATTGGCCATTTTCATTCACGATTACCCATTTCTCAAATCTTGTGTTTAGGGCCCCTGGAAGCTTGAAAATCACCTTAAACATCTCATTTTATCTCTAAAAGTGATTTTCCTTGTACAAATGTGAATTGTAGTTCAAAGACTCAACATTTGAAAATGGACCTTTTTTTCGGTTCTGAAGCATGTCGTAAGGCGGGGTGGTTATCTCTTTCATAAAAAATCAGGCGTTTTCGCTTGAACAATAAAGGCCTCCAAATGTTATTTAATTCACTTCCCGTAGAGGAGAAACTTTTTTTAAGGCCGCAGAGTGAGTAAATTGGCCATTTTCATTCACTTTTACCTATTTCTCAAATCTTGTGTTTAGAACCCCTGGAAGCTTGAAAATCACTTTAAACATCTAATTTTATCTCTAAAAGTGATTATCCACGTACAAATGTGAATTGTAGTTCAAAGACGCAACATTTGAAAATTGACAATTTTTTACGTTTCTGAAGCATGTCGTAAGGGGGGTATTTATCTCTTTCACCAAAAAACGTGCGTTTTTTGCATTGAACAATAAAGTCCTCCAAATGTTATTTTATTCACTTTCCGGGGTGGAGAAATACTTGTTAAGGCCTCAGAGTGAGTAAATTGGCCAATTTCATTCATGTTTACCCATTCCTCAGATCTTGTGTTTAGGGCCCCTGGAAGCTTGAAAATCACTTTAAACATCTCATTTTATCTCTAAAAGTGATTATCCACGTACAAATGTGAATTGTAGTTCAAAGACGCAACATTTGAAAACGGACCATTTTTTTAGTTTCTGAAGCATGTCGTAAGGGGGGGTGGTTATCTCTTTCATCAAAAATCAGGCGTTTTCGCTTGAACAATAAAGGCCTCCAAATGTTATTTAATTCACTTCCCGTGGAGGAGAAACACTTTTTAAGGCCGCAGAGTGAGTAAATTGGCCATTTTCATTCACGATTACCCATTTCTCAAATCTTGTGTTTAGGGCCCCTGGAAGCTTGAAAATCACCTTAAACATCTCATTTTATCTCTAAAAGTGATTTTCCTTGTACAAATGTGAATTGTAGTTCAAAGACGCAACATTTGAAAATGGACCTTTTTTTCGTTTCTGAAGCATGTCGTAAGGCGGGGTGGTTATCTCTTTCATAAAAAATCAGGCGTTTTCGCTTGAACAATAAAGGCCTCCAAATGTTATTTAATTCACTTCCCGTAGAGGAGACATACTTTTTAAGGCCGCAGAGTGAGAAAATTGGCCATTTTCATTCACTTTTACCTATTTCTCAAATCTTGTGTTTAGGGCCCCTGGAAGCTTGAAAATCACTTTAAACATCTAATTTTATCTCTAAAAGTGATTATCCACGTACAAATGTGAATTGTAGTTCAAAGACGCAACATTTGAAAATTGACAATTTTTTACATTACTGAAGCATGTCGTAAGGGGCGGTGGTTATCTCTTTCACCAAAAAACGGGCGTTTTTTGTATTGAACATTAAAGGCCTCCAAATGTTATTTAATTCACTTCCCGTGGAGGAGAAACACTTTTTAAGGCCTCAGAGTGAGTAAATTGGCCATTTTCATTCACTTTTACCCATTTCTCAAATCTTGTGTTTAGGGCCCCTGGAAGCATGAAAATCACTTTAAACATCTCATTTTATCTTTAAAAGTGATTTTCCTTCTACAAATGTGAATTGTAGTTCAAAGACGCAACATTTGAAAATGGACCATTTTTGTCGTTTCTGAAGCATATCGCAAGGGGGGTGTTATCTCTTTCACCAAAAAACAGGCGTTTTTGATTGAACAATAAAGGCCTCCACATGTTATTTTATTCACTTTCCGGGGTGGAGGAATACTTGTTAAGGCCTCAGAATGAGTAAATTGGCCATTTTCATTCACTTTTACCCATTCCTCAAATCATTTGCTTAAGGCCCCTGGAAGCATGAAAATCACTTTAAACATCTCATTTTATCTTTAAAAGTGATTTTCCTTGTACAAATGTGAATTGTAGTTCAAAAAGGCAACATTTGAAAACAGACCATTTTTTTAGTGTCTGAAGCATGTCGTAAGAGGGGGTGGTTATCTCTTTCACCAAAAAACGGGCGTTTTTTGTATTGAACAATAAAGGCCTCAAAATGTTATTTAATTCACTTCCCGTGGAGGAGAAACACGTTTTAAGGCCTCAGAGTGAGTAAATTGGCCATTTTCATTCACTTTTACCCATTTCTCAAATCTTGTGTTTAGGGCCCCTGGAAGCATGAAGATCACTTTAAACATCTCATTTTATCTTTAAAAGTGATTTTCCTTGTACAAATGTGAATTGTAGTTCAAAGACGCAACATTTGAAAACGGACCATTTTTTTCGTTTCTGAAGCAGGTCGTAAGGGGGGGTGGTTATCTCTTTCATCAAAAATCAGGCATTTTCGCTTGAACAATAAAGGCCTCCAAATGTTATTTAATTCACTTCCCGTGGAGGAGAAACACTTTTTAAGTCCGCAGAGTGAGTAAATTGGCCATTTTCATTCACTTTTACCCAGTCCAAAAATCTTGTGTTTAAGGCCCCTGGACGCATGAAAATCACTTTAAACATCTCATTTTTTCTTTAAAAGTGATTTTCCACGTACAAATGTGAATTGTAGTTCAAAGACGCCACATTTGAAAACGGACCATTTTTTTAGTTTCTGAAGCATGTCGTAAGGGGGGGTGGTTATCTCTTTCATCAAAAATCGGGCGATTTGATTGAACAATAAAGGCCTCCAAATGTTATTTAATTCACTTTCTGGGGTGGAGAAACACTGTTTAAGGCCTCAGAATGAGTAAATTGGCCATTTTCATTCACTTTTACCATTCCACAAATCTTGTGTTTAAGGCCCCTGGAAGCATGAAAATCACTTGAAACATCTCATTTTATCTTTAAAAGTGATTTTCCACTTACAAATGTGAATTGTAGTTCAAAGACGCAACATTTGAAAATGGACCATTTTTTTAGTTTCTGAAGCATGTCGTAAGGGTTGGTGGTTATCTCTTTCATCAAAAATCAGGCGTTTTTGCTTGAACAATAAAGGCCTCCAAATGTTATTTAATTCACTTCCCGTAGAGGAGAAACACTTTTTAAGGCCGCAGAGTGAGTAAATTGGCCATTTTCATTCACTTTTACCTATTTCTCAAATCTTGTGTTTAGAACCCCTGGAAGCTTGAAAATCACTTTAAACATCTAATTTTATCTCTAAAAGTGATTATCCACGTACAAATGTGAATTGTAGTTCAAAGACGCAACATTTGAAAATTGACAATTTTTTACGTTTCTGAAGCATGTCGTAAGGGGGGGTAGTTATCTCTTTCACCAAAAAACGTGCGTTTTTTGCATTGAACAATAAAGTCCTCCAAATGTTATTTTATTCACTTTCCGGGGTGGAGAAATACTTGTTAAGGCCTCAGAGTGAGTAAATTGGCCAATTTCATTCATGTTTACCCATTCCTCAGATCTTGTGTTTAGGGCCCCCGGAAGCTTGAAAATCACTTTAAACATCTCATTTTATCTTTAAAAGTGATTTTCCACGTACAAATGCGAATTGTAGTTCAAAGAGGCAACATTTGAAAACGGACCATTTTTTTTGTTTCTGAAGCATGTCGTAAGGGGGGGTGGTTATCTCTTTCATCAAAAATTGGGCGTTTTTGTTTGAACAATAAAGGCCTCCAAATGTTATTTAATTCACTTTCTGGGGTGGAGAAACACTTTTTAAGGCCTCAGAATGAGTAAATTGGCCATTTTCATTCACTTTTAGCCATTCCAAAAACTTGTGTTTAAGGCCCCTGGACGCATGAAAATCACTTTAAACATCTCATTTTATCTTTAAAAGTGATTTTCCACGTACAAATGTGAATTGTAGTTCAAAGACGCAACATTTGAAAACGGACCATTTTTTTAGTTTCTGAAGCATGTCGTAAGGGGGGGTGGTTATCTCTTTCATCAAAAATCAGGCGTTTTCGCTTGAACAATAAAGGCCTCCAAATGTTATTTAATTCACTTCCCGTGGAGGAGAAACACTTTTTAAGGCCGCAGAGTGAGTAAATTGGCCATTTTCATTCACGATTACCCATTTCTCAAATCTTGTGTTTAGGGCCCCTGGAAGCTTGAAAATCACCTTAAACATCTCATTTTATCTCTAAAAGTGATTTTCCTTGTACAAATGTGAATTGTAGTTCAAAGACGCAACATTTGAAAATAGACCTTTTTTTCGTTTCTGAAGCATGTCGTAAGGCGGGGTGGTTATCTCTTTCATAAAAAATCAGGCGTTTTCGCTTGAACAATAAAGGCCTCCAAATGTTATTTAATTCACTTCCCGTAGAGGAGACATACTTTTTAAGGCCGCAGAGTGAGAAAATTGGCCATTTTCATTCACTTTTACCTATTTCTCAAATCTTGTGTTTAGGGCCCCTGGAAGCTTGAAAATCACTTTAAACATCTAATTTTATCTCTAAAAGTGATTATCCACGTACAAATGTGAATTGTAGTTCAAAGACGCAACATTTGAAAATTGACAATTTTTTACATTACTGAAGCATGTCGTAAGGGGCGGTGGTTATCTCTTTCACCAAAAAACGGGCGTTTTTTGTATTGAACATTAAAGGCCTCCAAATGTTATTTAATTCACTTCCCGTGGAGGAGAAACACTTTTTAAGGCCTCAGAGTGAGTAAATTGGCCATTTTCATTCACTTTTACCCATTTCTCAAATCTTGTGTTTAGGGCCCCTGGAAGCATGAAAATCACTTTAAACATCTCATTTTATCTTTAAAAGTGATTTTCCTTCTACAAATGTGAATTGTAGTTCAAAGACGCAACATTTGAAAATGGACCATTTTTGTCGTTTCTGAAGCATATCGCAAGGGGGGTGGTTATCTCTTTCACCAAAAAACAGGCGTTTTTGATTGAACAATAAAGGCCTCCACATGTTATTTTATTCACTTTCCGGGGTGGAGGAATACTTGTTAAGGCCTCAGAATGAGTAAATTGGCCATTTTCATTCACTTTTACCCATTCCTCAAATCATTTGCTTAAGGCCCCTGGAAGCATGAAAATCACTTTAAACATCTCATTTTATCTTTAAAAGTGATTTTCCTTGTACAAATGTGAATTGTAGTTCAAAAAGGCAACATTTGAAAACAGACCATTTTTTTAGTGTCTGAAGCATGTTGTAAGAGGGGGTGGTTATCTCTTTCATCAAAAATCAGGCATTTTCGCTTGAACAATAAAGGCCTCCAAATGTTATTTAATTCACTTCCCGTGGAGGAGAAACACTTTTTAAGTCCGCAGAGTGAGTAAATTGGCCATTTTCATTCACTTTTACCCAGTCCAAAAATCTTGTGTTTAAGGCCCCTGGACGCATGAAAATCACTTTAAACATCTCATTTTTTCTTTAAAAGTGATTTTCCACGTACAAATGTGAATTGTAGTTCAAAGACGCCACATTTGAAAACGGACCATTTTTTTAGTTTCTGAAGCATGTCGTAAGGGGGGGTGGTTATCTCTTTCATCAAAACTCGGGCGTTTTTGATTGAACAATAAAGGCCTCCAAATGTTATTTAATTCACTTTCTGGGGTGGAGAAACACTGTTTAAGGCCTCAGAATGAGTAAATTGGCCATTTTCATTCACTTTTACCATTCCACAAATCTTGTGTTTAAGGCCCCTGGAAGCATGAAAATCACTTGAAACATCTCATTTTATCTTTAAAAGTGATTTTCCACGTACAAATGTGAATTGTAGTTGAAAGACGCAACATTTGAAAATGGACCATTTTTTTAGTTTCTGAAGCATGTCGTAAGGGGGGGTGGTTATCTCTTTCATCAAAAATCAGGCGTTTTCGCCTGAACAATAAAGGCCTCCAAATGGTATTTTATTCACTTTCCGGGGTGGAGAAACACTTTTTAAGGCCGCAGAGTGAGTAAATTGGCCATTTTCATTCACTTTTACCTATTTCTCAAATCTTGTGTTTAGGGCCCCTGGAAGCATGAAGATCACTTTAAACATCTCATTTTATCTTTAAAAGTGATTTTCCACGTACAAATGTGAATTGTAGTTGAAAGACGCAACATTTGAAAATGGACCCTTTTTTTAGTTTCTGAAGCATGTCGTAAGGGGGGGTGGTTATCTCGTTCATCAAAAATCAGGCATTTTCGCTTGAACAATAAATACCTCCAAATGTTATTTAATTCACTTCCGGTGGAGGAGAAACACTTTTTAAGGCCGCAGAGTGAGTAAATTGGCCATTTTCATTCACGATTACCCATTTCTCAAATCTTGTGTTTAGGGCCCCTGGAACCTTGAAAATCACTTTAAACATCTCATTTTATCTCTAAAAGTGATTTTCCTTGTACAAATGTGAATTGTAGTTCAAAGACGCAACATTTGAAAATGGACCTTTTTTTTAGTTTCTGAAGCATGTCGTAAGGCGGGGTGGTTATCTCTTTCATAAAAAATCAGGCGTTTTCGCTTGAACAATAAAGGCCTCCAAATGTTATTTAATTCACTTCCCGTAGAGGAGAAACACTTTTTAAGGCCGCAGAGTGAATAAATTGGCCATTTTCATTCACGTTTACCCATTCCTCAAATCTTGTGTTTAGGGCCCCTGGAAGCTTGAAAATCACTTTAAACGTCTCATTTTATCTCTAAAAGTGATTATCCACGTACAAATGTGAATTGTAGTTCAAAGACGCAACATTTGAAAATGGACCTTTTTTTTAGTTTCTGAAGCATGTCGTAAGGCGGGGTGGTTATCTCTTTCATCAAAAATCGGGCGTTTTTGATTGAACAATAAAGGCCTACAAATGGTATTTAATTCACTTTCTGGGGTGGAGAAAAACTTTTTAAGACCCCAGAGTGAATAAATTGGCCATTTTCATTCACGTTTACCCATTCCTCAAATCTTGTGTTTAGGGCCCCTGGAAGCTTGAAAATCACTTTAAACGTCTCATTTTATCTCTAAAAGTGATTATCCACGTACAAATGTGAATTGTAGTTCAAAGACGCAACATTTGAAAATGGACCATTTTTGTCGTTTCTGAAGCATGTCGTAAGGGGGGGTGGTTATATCTTTCACCAAAAAACAGGCGTTTTTAATTGAACAATAAAGGCCTCCAAATGTTATTTTATTCACTTTCCAGGGTGGAGAAATACTTGTTAAGGCCTCAGAATGAGTAAATTGGCCATTTTCATTCACTTTTACCCATTCCAAAAATCTTGTGTTTAAGGCCCCTGGACGCATGAAAATCACTTTAAACATCTCATGTTATCTTTAAAAGTGAGTTTCCACGTACAAATGTGAATTGTAGTTCAAAGACGCAACATTTGAAAACGGACCATTTTTCTTAGTTTTTGAAGCTTGTCGTAAGGGGGGGTGGTTATCTCTTTCGTCAAAAATCGGGCGATTTCGCTTGAACAATAAAGGCCTCCAAATGTTATTTTATTCACTTTCCGGGGTGGAGAAATACTTGTTAAGGCCTCAGAGTGAGTAAATTGGAAATTTTCATTCATGTTTACCCATTCCTCAAATCTTGTGTTTAAGGCCCCTGGAAGCATGAAAATCGCTTTAAACATCTCAGTTTATCTTTAAAAGTGATTTTCCTTGTACAGATGTGAATTGTAGTTCAAAGAGGCAACATTTGAAAATGGATCATTTTTTTCGTTTCTGAAGCATGTCGTAAGGGGGGGTGGTTATCTCTTTCACCAAAAAACGTGCATTTTTGATTCAACAATAAAGGCCTCCAAATGTTATTTTATTCTCTTCCCGTGGAGGAGAAACACTTTTTAAGGCCGCAGAGTGAGTAAATTGGCCATTTTCATTCACTTTTACCCATTCCAAAAATCTTGTGTTTAAGGCCCCTGGACGCATGAAAATCACTTTAAACATCTCATTTTATCTCTAAAAGTGATTTTCCTTGTACAAATGTGAATTGTAGTTCAAAGACGCAACATTTGAAAATGGACCTTTTTTTCGTTTCTGAAGCATGTCGTAAGGCGGGGTGGTTATCTCTTTCATCAAAAATCAGGCGTTTTCGCTTGAACAATAAATACCTCCAAATGTTATTTAATTCACTTCCCGTGGAGGAGAAACACTTTTTAAGGCCGCAGAGTGAGTAAATTGGCCATTTTCATTCACGATTACCCATTTCTCAAATCTTGTGTTTAGGGCCCCTGGAACCTTGAAAATCACTTTAAACATCTCATTTTATCTCTAAAAGTGATTTTCCTTGTTCAAATGTGAATTGTAGTTCAAAGACGCAACATTTGAAAATGGACCATTTTTGTCGTTTCTGAAGCATGTCGTAAGGGGGGGTGGTTATCTCTTTCACCAAAAAACAGGCGTTTTTGATTGAACAATAAAGGCCTCCAAATGGTATTTTATTCACTTTCCGGGGTGGAGAAATACTTGTTAAGGCCTCAGAGTGAGTAAATTGGCCAATTTCATTCATGTTTACCCATTCCTCAGATCTTGTGTTTAGGGCCCCTGAAAGCTTGAAAATCACTTTAAACATCTCATTTTATCTTTAAAAGTGATTTTCCACGTACAAATGTGAATTGTAGTTCAAAGATGCAACATTTGAAAACGGATCATTTTTTTAGTTTCTGAAGCATGTCGTAAGGGGGGTGGTTAACTCTTTCATCAAAAATCAGGCGTTTTCGCTTGAACAATAAAGGCCTCCAAATGTTATTTAATTCACCTCCCGTGGAGGAGAAAGACTTTTTAAGGCCGCAGAGTGAGTAAATTGGCCATTTTCATTCACGATTACCCATTTCTCAAATCTTGTGTTTAGGGCCCCTGGAAGCTTGAAAATCACCTTAAACATCTCATTTTATCTCTAAAAGTGATTTTCCTTGTACAAATGTGAATTGTAGTTCAAAGACGCAACATTTGAAAATGGACCTTTTTTTCGTTTCTGAAGCATGTCGTAAGGCGGGGTGGTTATCTCTTTCATAAAAAATCAGGCGTTTTCGCTTGAACAATAAAGGCCTCCAAATGTTATTTAATTCACTTCCCGTAGAGGAGAAACACTTTTTAAGGTTGCAGAGTGAGTAAATTGGCCATTTTCATTCACTTTTACCTATTTCTCAAATCTTGTGTTTAGAACCCCTGGAAGCTTGAAAATCACTTTAAACATCTAATTTTATCTCTAAAAGTGATTATCCACGTACAAATGTGAATTGTAGTTCAAAGACGCAACATTTGAAAATTGACAATTTTTTATGTTTCTGAAGCATGTCGTAAGGGGGGGTAGTTATCTCTTTCACCAAAAAATGTGCGTTTTTTGCATTGAACAATAAAGTCCTCCAAATGTTATTTTATTCACTTTCCGGGGTGGAGAAATACTTGTTAAGGCCTCAGAGTGAGTAAATTGGCCAATTTCATTCATGTTTACCCATTCCTCAGATCTTGTGTTTAGGGCCCCTGGAAGCTTGAAAATCACTTTAAACATCTCATTTTATCTTTAAAAGTGATTTTCCACGTACAAATGTGAATTGTAGTTCAAAGAGGCAACATTTGAAAACGGACCATTTTTTTTGTTTCTGAAGCATGTCGTAAGGGGGGGTGGTTATCTCTTTCATCAAAAATTGGGCGTTTTTGTTTGAACAATAAAGGCCTCCAAATGTTATTTAATTCACTTTCTGGGGTGGAGAAACACTTTTTAAGGCCTCAGAATGAGTAAATTGGCCATTTTCATTCACTTTTAGCCATTCCAAAAACTTGTGTTTAAGGCCCCTGGACGCATGAAAATCACTTTAAACATCTCATTTTATCTTTAAAAGTGATTTTCCACGTACAAATGTGAATTGTAGTTCAAAGACGCAACATTTGAAAACGGACCATTTTTTTAGTTTCTGAAGCATGTCGTAAGGGGGGGTGGTTATCTCTTTCATCAAAAATCAGGCGTTTTCGCTTGAACAATAAAGGCCTCCAAATGTTATTTAATTCACTTCCCGTGGAGGAGAAACACTTTTTAAGGCCGCAGAGTGAGTAAATTGGCCATTTTCATTCACGATTACCCATTTCTCAAATCTTGTGTTTAGGGCCCCTGGAAGCTTGAAAATCACCTTAAACATCTCATTTTATCTCTAAAAGTGATTTTCCTTGTACAAATGTGAATTGTAGTTCAAAGACGCAACATTTGAAAATGGACCTTTTTTTCGTTTCTGAAGCATGTCGTAAGGCGGGGTGGTTATCTCTTTCATAAAAAATCAGGCGTTTTCGCTTGAACAATAAAGGCCTCCAAATGTTATTTAATTCACTTCCCGTAGAGGAGACATACTTTTTAAGGCCGCAGAGTGAGAAAATTGGCCATTTTCATTCACTTTTACCTATTTCTCAAATCTTGTGTTTAGGGCCCCTGGAAGCTTGAAAATCACTTTAAACATCTAATTTTATCTCTAAAAGTGATTATCCACGTACAAATGTGAATTGTAGTTCAAAGACGCAACATTTGAAAATTGACAATTTTTTACATTACTGAAGCATGTCGTAAGGGGCGGTGGTTATCTTTTTCACCAAAAAACGGGCGTTTTTTGTATTGAACATTAAAGGCCTCCAAATGTTATTTAATTCACTTCCCGTGGAGGAGAAACACTTTTTAAGGCCTCAGAGTGAGTAAATTGGCCATTTTCATTCACTTTTACCCATTTCTCAAATCTTGTGTTTAGGGCCCCTGGAAGCATGAAAATCACTTTAAACATCTCATTTTATCTTTAAAAGTGATTTTCCTTCTACAAATGTGAATTGTAGTTCAAAGACGCAACATTTGAAAACGGACCATTTTTTTCGTTTCTGAAGCAGGTCGTAAGGGGGGGTGGTTATCTCTTTCATCAAAAATCAGGCATTTTCGCTTGAACAATAAAGGCCTCCAAATGTTATTTAATTCACTTCCCGTGGAGGAGAAACACTTTTTAAGTCCGCAGAGTGAGTAAATTGGCCATTTTCATTCACTTTTACCCAGTCCAAAAATCTTGTGTTTAAGGCCCCTGGACGCATGAAAATCACTTTAAACATCTAATTTTTTCTTTAAAAGTGATTTTCCACGTACAAATGTGAATTGTAGTTCAAAGACGCCACATTTGAAAACGGACCATTTTTTTAGTTTCTGAAGCATGTCGTAAGGGGGGGGTGGTTATCTCTTTCATCAAAAATCGGGCGTTTTTGATTGAACAATAAAGGCCTCCAAATGTTATTTAATTCACTTTCTGGGATGGAGAAACACTGTTTAAGGCCTCAGAATGAGTAAATTGGCCATTTTCATTCACTTTTACCATTCCACAAATCTTGTGTTTAAGGCCCCTGGAAGCATGAAAATCACTTGAAACATCTCATTTTTTCTTTAAAAGTGATTTTCCACGTACAAATGTGAATTGTAGTTTAAAGACGCCACATTTGAAAACGGACCATTTTTTTAGTTTCTGAAGCATGTCGTAAGGGGGGGTGGTTATCTCTTTCATCAAAAATCGGGCGTTTTTGATTGAACAATAAAGGCCTCCAAATGTTATTTAATTCACTTTCTGGGGTGGGGAAACACTGTTTAAGGCCTCAGAATGAGTAAATTGGCCATTTTCATTCACTTTTACCATTCCACAAATCTTGTGTTTAAGGCCCCTGGAAGCATGAAAATCACTTCAAACATCTCATTTTATCTTTAAAAGTGATTTTCCACTTACAAATGAGAATTGTAGTTCAAAGACGCAACATTTGAAAATGGACCATTTTTTTTGTTTCTGAAGCATGTCGTAAGGGGGGGTGGTTATCTCTTTCATCAAAAATCAGGCGTTTTCGCTTGAACAATAAAGGCCTCCAAATGTTATTTTATTCACTTCCCGTGGAGGAGAAACACTTTTTAAGGCCGCTGAGTGAGTAAATTGGCCATTTTCATTCACCTTTAGCCATTCCAAAAATCTTGTGTTTAAGGCCCCTGGACGCATGAAAATCACTTTAAACATCTCATTTTATCTTTAAAAGTGAATTTCCACGTACAAATGTGAATTGTAGTTCAAAGACGCCACATTTGAAAACGGACCATTTTTTTAGTTTCTGAAGCATGTCGTAAGGGGGGGTGGTTATCTCTTTCATCAAAAATCAGGCGTTTTCGCTTGAACAATAAAGGCCTCCAAATGTTATTTAATTCACTTCCCGTGGAGGAGAAACACTTTTTAAGTCCGCAGAGTGAGTAAATTGGCCATTTTCATTCACTTTAACCCATTCCAAAAATCTTGTGTTTAAGGCCCCTGGACGCATGAAAATCACTTTAAACATCTCATTTTTTCTTTAAAAGTGAATTTCCACGTACAAATGTGAATTGTAGTTCAAAGACGCCACATTTGAAAACGGACCATTTTTTTAGTTTCTGAAGCATGTCGTAAGGGGGGGTGGTTATCTCTTTCATCCAAAATCGGGCTTTTTTTATTGAACAATAAAGGCCTCAAAATGTTATTTAATTCACTTTCTGGGGTGGAGAAACACTGTTTAAGGCCTCAGAATGAGTAAATTGGCCATTTTCATTCATTTTTACCATTCCACAAATCTTGTGTTTAAGGCCCCTGGAAGCATGAAAATCACTTGAAACATCTCATTTTATCTTTAAAAGTGATTTTTCACTTACAAATGTGAATTGTAGTTCAAAGACGCCACATTTGAAAACGGACCATTTTTTTAGTTTCTGAAGCATGTCGTAAGGGGGGGTGGTTATCTCTTTCATCAAAAATCATGCGTTTTTGCTTGAACAATAAAGGCCTCCAAATGTTATTTTATTCACTTTCCGGGGTGGAGAAATACTTGTTAAGGCCTCAGAATGAGTAAATTGTCCATTTTCATTCACTTTCACCCATTCCTCAAATCTTGTGCTTAAGGCCCCTGGAAGCATGAAAATCACTTTAAGCATCTCATTTTATCTTTAAAAGTGATTTTCCTTGTACAAATGTGAATTGTAGTTCACAGAGGCAACATTTGAAAATGGACCATTTTTTTAGAGTCTGAAGCATGTCGCAAGGGGGGGGTGGTTATCTCTTTCATCAAAAATCGGGCGTATTTGATTGAACAATAAAGGCCTACAAATGGTATTTAATTCACTTTCTGGGGTGGAGAAAAACTTTTTAAGACCCCAGAGTGAATAAATTGGCCATTTTCATTCACGTTTACCCATTCCTCAAATCTTGTGTTTAGGGCCCCTGGAAGCTTGAAAATCACTTTAAACGTCTCATTTTATCTCTAAAAGTGATTATCCACGTACCAATGTGAATTGTAGTTCAAAGACACAACATTTGAAAATGGACCATTTTTGTCGTTTCTAAAGCATGTCGTAAGGGGGGCTGGTTATATCTTTCACCAAAAAACAGGCGTTTTTAATTGAACAATAAAGGCCTCCAAATGTTATTTTATTCACTTTCCAGGGTGGAGAAATACTTGTTAAGGCCTCAGAATGAGTAAATTGGCCATTTTCATTCACTTTTACCCATTCCAAAAATCTTGTGTTTAAGGCCCCTGGAAGCATGAAAATCGCTTTAAACATCTCAGTTTATCTTTAAAAGTGATTTTCCTTGTACAGATGTGAATTGTAGTTCAAAGAGGCAACATTTGAAAATGGATCATTTTTTTCGTTTCTGAAGCATGTCGTAAGGGGGGGGTGGTTATCTCTTTCACCAAAAAACGTGCATTTTTGATTCAACAATAAAGGCCTCCAAATGTTATTTTATTCTCTTCCCGTGGAGGAGAAACACTTTTTAAGACCGCAGAGTGAGTAAATTGGCCATTTTCATTCACTTTTACCCATTCCAAAAATCTTGTGTTTAAGGCCCCTGGACGCATGAAAATCACTTTAAACATCTCATTTTATCTTTAAAAGTGATTTTCCACGTACAAATGTGAATTGTAGTTCAAAGACGCAACATTTGAAAACGGACCATTTTTTTAGTTTCTGAAGCATGTCGTAAGGGGGGTGGTTATCTCTTTCATCAAAAATCAGGCGTTTTCGCTTGAACAATAAATACCTCCAAATGTTATTTAATTCACTTCCCGTGGAGGAGAAACACTTTTTAAGGCCGCAGAGTGAGTAAATTGGCCATTTTCATTCACGATTACCCATTTCTCAAATCTTGTGTTTAGGGCCCCTGGAACCTTGAAAATCACTTTAAACATCTCATTTTATCTCTAAAAGTGATTTTCCTTGTACAAATGTGAATTGTAGTTCAAAGACGCAACATTTGAAAATGGACCTTTTTTTCGTTTCTGAAGCATGTCGTAAGGCGGGGTGGTTATCTCTTTCATAAAAAATCAGGCGTTTTCGCTTGAACAATAAAGGCCTCCAAATGGTATTTAATTCACTTCCCGTAGAGGAGAAACACTTTTTAAGGTTGCAGAGTGAGTAAATTGGCCATTTTCATTCACTTTTACCTATTTCTCAAATCTTGTGTTTAGAACCCCTGGAAGCTTGAAAATCACTTTAAACATCTAATTTTATCTCTAAAAGTGATTATCCACGTACAAATGTGAATTGTAGTTCAAAGACGCAACATTTGAAAATTGACAATTTTTTACGTTTCTGAAGCATGTCGTAAGGGGGGGTAGTTATCTCTTTCACCAAAAAATGTGCGTTTTTTGCATTGAACAATAAAGTCCTCCAAATGTTATTTTATTCACTTTCCGGGGTGGAGAAATACTTGTTAAGGCCTCAGAGTGAGTAAATTGGCCAATTTCATTCATGTTTACCCATTCCTCAGATCTTGTGTTTAGGGCCCCTGGAAGCTTGAAAATCACTTTAAACATCTCATTTTATCTTTAAAAGTGATTTTCCACGTACAAATGTGAATTGTAGTTCAAAGAGGCAACATTTGAAAACGGACCATTTTTTTTGTTTCTGAAGCATGTCGTAAGGGGGGGTGGTTATCTCTTTCATCAAAAATTGGGCGTTTTTGTTTGAACAATAAAGGCCTCCAAATGTTATTTAATTCACTTTCTGGGGTGGAGAAACACTTTTTAAGGCCTCAGAATGAGTAAATTGGCCATTTTCATTCACTTTTAGCCATTCCAAAAACTTGTGTTTAAGGCCCCTGGACGCATGAAAATCACTTTAAACATCTCATTTTATCTTTAAAAGTGATTTTCCACGTACAAATGTGAATTGTAGTTCAAAGACGCAACATTTGAAAACGGACCATTTTTTTAGTTTCTGAAGCATGTCGTAAGGGGGAGTGGTTATCTCTTTCATCAAAAATCAGGCGTTTTCGCTTGAACAATAAAGGCCTCCAAATGTTATTTAATTCACTTTCCCGTGGAGGAGAAACACTTTTTAAGGCCGCAGAGTGAGTAAATTGGCCATTTTCATTCACGATTACCCATTTCTCAAATCTTGTGTTTAGGGCCCCTGGAAGCTTGAAAATCACCTTAAACATCTCATTTTATCTCTAAAAGTGATTTTCCTTGTACAAATGTGAATTGTAGTTCAAAGACGCAACATTTGAAAATGGACCTTTTTTTCGTTTCTGAAGCATGTCGTAAGGCGGGGTGGTTATCTCTTTCATAAAAAATCAGGCGTTTTCTCTTGAACAATAAAGGCCTCCAAATGTTATTTAATTCACTTCCCGTAGAGGAGACATACTTTTTAAGGCCGCAGAGTGAGAAAATTGGCCATTTTCATTCACTTTTACCTATTTCTCAAATCTTGTGTTTAGGGCCCCTGGAAGCTTGAAAATCACTTTAAACATCTAATTTTATCTCTAAAAGTGATTATCCACGTACAAATGTGAATTGTAGTTCAAAGACGCAACATTTGAAAATTGACAATTTTTTACATTACTGAAGCATGTCGTAAGGGGCGGTGGTTATCTCTTTCACCAAAAAACGGGCGTTTTTTGTATTGAACATTAAAGGCCTCCAAATGTTATTTAATTCCCTTCCCGTGGAGGAGAAAAACGTTTTAAGGCCTCAGAGTGAGTAAATTGGCCATTTTTATTCACTTTTACCCATTTCTCAAATCTTGTGTTTAGGGCCCCTGGAAGCATGAAGATCACTTTAAACATCTCATTTTATCTTTAAAAGTGATTTTCCTTGTACAAATGTGAATTGTAGTTCAAAGACGCAACATTTGAAAACGGACCATTTTTTTCGTTTCTGAAGCAGGTCGTAAGGGGGGGTGGTTATCTCTTTCATCAAAAATCAGGCATTTTCGCTTGAACAATAAAGGCCTCCAAATGTTATTTAATTCACTTCCCGTGGAGGAGAAACACTTTTTAAGTCCGCAGAGTGAGTAAATTGGCCATTTTCATTCACTTTTACCCAGTCCAAAAATCTTGTGTTTAAGGCCCCTGGACGCATGAAAATCACTTTAAACATCTAATTTTTTCTTTAAAAGTGATTTTCCACGTACAAATGTGAATTGTAGTTCAAAGACGCCACATTTGAAAACGGACCATTTTTTTAGTTTCTGAAGCATGTCGTAAGGGGGGGTGGTTATCTCTTTCATCAAAAATCGGGCGTTTTTGATTGAACAATAAAGGCCTCCAAATGTTATTTAATTCACTTTCTGGGGTGGAGAAACACTGTTTAAGGCCTCAGAATGAGTAAATTGGCCATTTTCATTCACTTTTACCATTCCACAAATCTTGTGTTTAAGGCCCCTGGAAGCATGAAAATCACTTGAAACATCTCATTTTTTCTTTAAAAGTGATTTTCCACGTACAAATGTGAATTGTAGTTCAAAGACGCCACATTTGAAAACGGACCATTTTTTTAGCTTCTGAAGCATGTCGTAAGGGGGGGTGGTTATCTCTTTCATCAAAAATCGGGCGTTTTTGATTGAACAATAAAGGCCTCCAAATGTTATTTAATTCACTTTCTGGGGTGGGGAAACACTGTTTAAGGCCTCAGAATGAGTAAATTGGCCATTTTCATTCACTTTTACCATTCCACAAATCTTGTGTTTAAGGCCCCTGGAAGCATGAAAATCACTTCAAACATCTCATTTTATCTTTAAAAGTGATTTTCCACTTACAAATGAGAATTGTAGTTCAAAGACGCAACATTTGAAAATGGACCATTTTTTTTGTTTCTGAAGCATGTCGTAAGGGGGGGTGGTTATCTCTTTCATCAAAAATCAGGCGTTTTCGCTTGAACAATAAAGGCCTCCAAATGTTATTTTATTCACTTCCCGTGGAGGAGAAACACTTTTTAAGGCCGCTGAGTGAGTAAATTGGCCATTTTCATTCACCTTTAGCCATTCCAAAAATCTTGTGTTTAAGGCCCCTGGACGCATGAAAATCACTTTAAACATCTCATTTTATCTTTAAAAGTGATTTTCCACGTACAAATGTGAATTTTAGTTCAAAGACGCAACATTTGAAAACGGACCATTTTTTTAGTTTCTGAAGCATGTCGTAAGGGGGGGGTGGTTATCTCTTTCATCAAAAATCAGGCGTTTTCGCTTGAACAATAAAGGCCTCCGAATGTTATTTAATTCACTTCCCGTGGAGGAGAAACACTTTTTAAGTCCGCAGAGTGAGTAAATTGGCCATTTTCATTCACTTTAACCCATTCCAAAAATCTTGTGTTTAAGGCCCCTGGACGCATGAAAATCACTTTAAACATCTCATTTTTTCTTTAAAAGGGAATTTCCACGTACAAATGTGAATTGTAGTTCAAAGACGCCACATTTGAAAACGGACCATTTTTTTAGTTTCTGAAGCATGTCGTAAGGGGGGGTGGTTATCTCTTTCATCAAAAATCGGGCGTTTTTGATTGAACAATAAAGGCCTCCAAATGTTATTTAATTCACTTTCTGGGGTGGAGAAACACTGTTTAAGGCCTCAGAATGAGTAAATTGGCCATTTTCATTCATTTTTACCATTCCACAAATCTTGTGTTTAAGGCTCCTGGAAGCATGAAAATCACTTGAAACATCTCATTTTATCTTTAAAAGTGATTTTTCACTTACAAATGTGAATTGTAGTTCAAAGACGCCACATTTGAAAACGGACCATTTTTTTAGTTTCTGAAGCATGTCGTAAGGGGGGGTGGTTATCTCTTTCATCAAAAATCATGCGTTTTTGCTTGAACAATAAAGGCCTCCAAATGTTATTTTATTCACTTTCCGGGGTGGAGAAATACTTGTTAAGGCCTCAGAATGAGTAAATTGTCCATTTTCATTCACTTTCACCCATTCCTCAAATCTTGTGCTTAAGGCCCCTGGAAGCATGAAAATCACTTTAAACATCTAATTTTATCTTTAAAAGTGATTTTCCTTGTACAAATGTGAATTGTAGTTCACAGAGGCAACATTTGAAAATGGACCATTTTTTTAGAGTCTGAAGCATGTCGCAAGGGGGGGTGGTTATCTCTTTCATCAAAAATCGGGCGTTTATGATTGAACAATAAAGGCCTACAAATGGTATTTAATTCACTTTCTGGGGTGGAAAAAACTTTTTAAGACCCCAGAGTGAATAAATTGGCCATTTTCATTCACGTTTACCCATTCCTCAAATCTTGTGTTTAGGGCCCCTGGAAGCTTGAAAATCACTTTAAACGTCTCATTTTATCTCTAAAAGTGATTATCCACGTACAAATGTGAATTGTAGTTCAAAGACGCAACATTTGAAAATGGACCATTTTTGTCGTTTCTAAAGCATGTCGTAAGGGGGGGTGGTTATATCTTTCACCAAAAAACAGGCGTTTTTAATTGAACAATAAAGGCCTCCAAATGTTATTTTATTCACTTTCCAGGGTGGAGAAATACTTGTTAAGGCCTCAGAATGAGTAAATTGGGCATTTTCATTCACTTTTACCCATTCCAAAAATCTTGTGTTTAAGGCCCCTGGAAGCATGAAAATCGCTTTAAACATCTCAGTTTATCTTTAAAAGTGATTTTCCTTGTACAGATGTGAATTGTAGTTCAAAGAGGCAACATTTGAAAATGGATCATTTTTTTCGTTTCTGAAGCATGTCGTAAGGGGGGGTGGTTATCTCTTTCACCAAAAAACGTGCATTTTTGATTCAACAATAAAGGCCTCCAAATGTTATTTTATTCTCTTCCCGTGGAGGAGAAACACTTTTTAAGGCCGCAGAGTGAGTAAATTGGCCATTTTCATTCACTTTTACCCATTCCAAAAATCTTGTGTTTAAGGCCCCTGGACGCATGAAAATCACTTTAAACATCTCATTTTATCTTTAAAAGTGATTTTCCACGTACAAATGTGAATTGTAGTTCAAAGACGCAACATTTGAAAACGGACCATTTTTTTAGTTTCTGAAGCATGTCGTAAGGGGGGGTGGTTATCTCTTTCATCAAAAATCAGGCGTTTTCACTTGAACAATAAATACCTCCAAATGTTATTTAATTCACTTCCCGTGGAGGAGAAACACTTTTTAAGGCCGCAGAGTGAGTAAATTGGCCATTTTCATTCACGATTACCCATTTCTCAAATCTTGTGTTTAGGGCCCCTGGAACCTTGAAAATCACTTTAAACATCTCATTTTATCTCTAAAAGTGATTTTCCTTGTACAAATGTGAATTGTAGTTCAAAGACGCAACATTTGAAAATGGACCTTTTTTTTAGTTTCTGAAGCATGTCGTAAGGCGGGGTGGTTATCTCTTTCATAAAAAATCAGGCGTTTTCGCTTGAACAATAAAGGCCTCCAAATGTTATTTAATTCACTTCCCGTAGAGGAGAAATACTTTTTAATGCCACAGAGTGAGTAAATTGGCCATTTTCATTCACTTTTACCTATTTCTCAAATCTTGTGTTTAGGGCCCCTGGAAGCTTGAAAATCACTTTAAACATCTAATTTTATCTCTAAAAGTGATTTTCCTTGTACAAATGTGAATTGTAGTTCAAAGACGCAACATTTGAAAATGGACCTTTTTTTTAGTTTCTGAAGCATGTCGTAAGGCGGGGTGGTTATCTCTTTCATAAAAAATCAGGCGTTTTCGCTTGAACAATAAAGGCCTCCAAATGTTATTTAATTCACTTCCCGTAGAGGAGAAACACTTTTTAAGGCCGCAGAGTGAGTAAATTGGCCATTTTCATTCACTTTTACCTATTTCTCAAATCTTGTGTTTAGGGCCCCTGGAAGCTTGAAAATCACTTTAAACATCTAATTTTATCTCTAAAAGTGATTATCCACGTACAAATGTGAATTGTAGTTCACAGAGGCAACATTTGAAAATGGACCATTTTTTTAGAGTCTGAAGCATGTCGTAAGGGGGCGGTGGTTATCTCTTTCATCAAAAATCGGGCGTTTTTGATTGAACAATAAAGGCCTACAAATGGTATTTAATTCACTTTCTGGGGTGGAGAAAAACTTTTTAAGACCCCAGAGTGAATAAATTGGCCATTTTCATTCACGTTTACCCATTCCTCAAATCTTGTGTTTAGGGCCCCTGGAAGCTTGAAAATCACTTTAAACGTCTCATTTTATCTCTAAAAGTGATTATCCACGTACAAATGTGAATTGTAGTTCAAAGACGCAACATTTGAAAATGGACCATTTTTGTCGTTTCTGAAGCATGTCGTAAGGGGGGGTGGTTATATCTTTCACCAAAAAACAGGCGTTTTTAATTGAACAATAAAGGCCTCCAAATGTTATTTTATTCACTTTCCAGGGTGGAGAAATACTTGTTAAGGCCTCAGAATGAGTAAATTGGCCATTTTCATTCACTTTTACCCATTCCAAAAATCTTGTGTTTAAGGCCCCTGGACGCATGAAAATCACTTTAAACATCTCATGTTATCTTTAAAAGTGAGTTTCCACGTACAAATGTGAATTGTAGTTCAAAGACGCAACATTTGAAAACGGACCATTTTTCTTAGTTTTTGAAGCTTGTCGTAAGGGGGGGTGGTTATCTCTTTCGTCAAAAATCGGGCGATTTCGCTTGAACAATAAAGGCCTCCAAATGTTATTTTATTCACTTTCCGGGGTGGAGAAATACTTGTTAAGGCCTCAGAGTGAGTAAATTGGAAATTTTCATTCACTTTTACCCATTCCTCAAATCTTGTGTTTAAGGCCCCTGGAAGCATGAAAATCGCTTTAAACATCTCAGTTTATCTTTAAAAGTGATTTTCCTTGTACAGATGTGAATTGTAGTTCAAAGAGGCAACATTTGAAAATGGATCATTTTTTTCGTTTCTGAAGCATGTCGTAAGGGGGGGGTGGTTATCTCTTTCACCAAAAAACGTGCATTTTTGATTCAACAATAAAGGCCTCCAAATGTTATTTTATTCTCTTCCCGTGGAGGAGAAACACTTTTTAAGGCCGCAGAGTGAGTAAATTGGCCATTTTCATTCACTTTTACCCATTCCAAAAATCTTGTGTTTAAGGCCCCTGGACGCATGAAAATCACTTTAAACATCTCATGTTATCTTTAAAAGTGAGTTTCCACGTACAAATGTGAATTGTAGTTCAAAGACGCAACATTTGAAAACGGACCATTTTTCTTAGTTTTTGAAGCTTGTCGTAAGGGGGGGTGGTTATCTCTTTCGTCAAAAATCGGGCGATTTCGCTTGAACAATAAAGGCCTCCAAATGTTATTTTATTCACTTTCCGGGGTGGAGAAATACTTGTTAAGGCCTCAGAGTGAGTAAATTGGAAATTTTCATTCACTTTTACCCATTCCTCAAATCTTGTGTTTAAGGCCCCTGGAAGCATGAAAATCGCTTTAAACATCTCAGTTTATCTTTAAAAGTGATTTTCCTTGTACAGATGTGAATTGTAGTTCAAAGAGGCAACATTTGAAAATGGATCATTTTTTTCGTTTCTGAAGCATGTCGTAAGGGGGGGGTGGTTATCTCTTTCACCAAAAAACGTGCATTTTTGATTCAACAATAAAGGCCTCCAAATGTTATTTTATTCTCTTCCCGTGGAGGAGAAACACTTTTTAAGGCCGCAGAGTGAGTAAATTGGCCATTTTCATTCACTTTTACCCATTCCAAAAATCTTGTGTTTAAGGCCCCTGGACGCATGAAAATCACTTTAAACATCTCATTTTATCTCTAAAAGTGATTTTCCTTGTACAAATGTGAATTGTAGTTCAAAGACGCAACATTTGAAAATGGACCTTTTTTCGTTTCTGAAGCATGTCGTAAGGCGGGGTGGTTATCTCTTTCATCAAAAATCAGGCGTTTTCGCTTGAACAATAAATACCTCCAAATGTTATTTAATTCACTTCCCGTGGAGGAGAAACACTTTTTAAGGCCGCAGAGTGAGTAAATTGGCCATTTTCATTCACGATTACCCATTTCTCAAATCTTGTGTTTAGGGCCCCTGGAACCTTGAAAATCACTTTAAACATCTCATTTTATCTCTAAAAGTGATTTTCCTTGTTCAAATGTGAATTGTAGTTCAAAGACGCAACATTTGAAAATGGACCATTTTTGTCGTTTCTGAAGCATGTCGTAAGGGGGGGTGGTTATCTCTTTCACCAAAAAACAGGCGTTTTTGATTGAACAATAAAGGCCTCCAAATGGTATTTTATTCACTTTCCGGGGTGGAGAAATACTTGTTAAGGCCTCAGAGTGAGTAAATTGGCCAATTTCATTCATGTTTACCCATTCCTCAGATCTTGTGTTTAGGGCCCCTGAAAGCTTGAAAATCACTTTAAACATCTCATTTTATCTTTAAAAGTGATTTTCCACGTACAAATGTGAATTGTAGTTCAAAGATGCAACATTTGAAAACGGATCATTTTTTTAGTTTCTGAAGCATGTCGTAAGGGGGGTGGTTAACTTTTTCATCAAAAATCAGGCGTTTTCGCTTGAACAATAAAGGCCTCCAAATGTTATTTAATTCACCTCCCGTGGAGGAGAAAGACTTTTTAAGGCCGCAGAGTGAGTAAATTGGCCATTTTCATTCACGATTACCCATTTCTCAAATCTTGTGTTTAGGGCCCCTGGAAGCTTGAAAATCACCTTAAACATCTCATTTTATCTCTAAAAGTGATTTTCCTTGTACAAATGTGAATTGTAGTTCAAAGACGCAACATTTGAAAATGGACCTTTTTTTCGTTTCTGAAGCATGTCGTAAGGCGGGGTGGTTATCTCTTTCATAAAAAATCAGGCGTTTTCGCTTGAACAATAAAGGCCTCCAAATGTTATTTAATTCACTTCCCGTAGAGGAGAAACACTTTTTAAGGTTGCAGAGTGAGTAAATTGGCCATTTTCATTCACTTTTACCTATTTCTCAAATCTTGTGTTTAGAACCCCTGGAAGCTTGAAAATCACTTTAAACATCTAATTTTATCTCTAAAAGTGATTATCCACGTACAAATGTGAATTGTAGTTCAAAGACGCAACATTTGAAAATTGACAATTTTTTATGTTTCTGAAGCATGTCGTAAGGGGGGGTAGTTATCTCTTTCACCAAAAAATGTGCGTTTTTTGCATTGAACAATAAAGTCCTCCAAATGTTATTTTATTCACTTTCCGGGGTGGAGAAATACTTGTTAAGGCCTCAGAGTGAGTAAATTGGCCAATTTCATTCATGTTTACCCATTCCTCAGATCTTGTGTTTAGGGCCCCTGGAAGCTTGAAAATCACTTTAAACATCTCATTTTATCTTTAAAAGTGATTTTCCACGTACAAATGTGAATTGTAGTTCAAAGAGGCAACATTTGAAAACGGACCATTTTTTTTGTTTCTGAAGCATGTCGTAAGGGGGGGTGGTTATCTCTTTCATCAAAAATTGGGCGTTTTTGTTTGAACAATAAAGGCCTCCAAATGTTATTTAATTCACTTTCTGGGGTGGAGAAACACTTTTTAAGGCCTCAGAATGAGTAAATTGGCCATTTTCATTCACTTTTAGCCATTCCAAAAACTTGTGTTTAAGGCCCCTGGACGCATGAAAATCACTTTAAACATCTCATTTTATCTTTAAAAGTGATTTTCCACGTACAAATGTGAATTGTAGTTCAAAGACGCAACATTTGAAAACGGACCATTTTTTTAGTTTCTGAAGCATGTCGTAAGGGGGGGTGGTTATCTCTTTCATCAAAAATCAGGCGTTTTCGCTTGAACAATAAAGGCCTCCAAATGTTATTTAATTCACTTCCCGTGGAGGAGAAACACTTTTTAAGGCCGCAGAGTGAGTAAATTGGCCATTTTCATTCACGATTACCCATTTCTCAAATCTTGTGTTTAGGGCCCCTGGAAGCTTGAAAATCACCTTAAACATCTCATTTTATCTCTAAAAGTGATTTTCCTTGTACAAATGTGAATTGTAGTTCAAAGACGCAACATTTGAAAATGGACCTTTTTTTCGTTTCTGAAGCATGTCGTAAGGCGGGGTGGTTATCTCTTTCATAAAAAATCAGGCGTTTTCGCTTGAACAATAAAGGCCTCCAAATGTTATTTAATTCACTTCCCGTAGAGGAGACATACTTTTTAAGGCCGCAGAGTGAGAAAATTGGCCATTTTCATTCACTTTTACCTATTTCTCAAATCTTGTGTTTAGGGCCCCTGGAAGCTTGAAAATCACTTTAAACATCTAATTTTATCTCTAAAAGTGATTATCCACGTACAAATGTGAATTGTAGTTCAAAGACGCAACATTTGAAAATTGACAATTTTTTACATTACTGAAGCATGTCGTAAGGGGCGGTGGTTATCTCTTTCACCAAAAAACGGGCGTTTTTTGTATTGAACATTAAAGGCCTCCAAATGTTATTTAATTCACTTCCCGTGGAGGAGAAACACTTTTTAAGGCCTCAGAGTGAGTAAATTGGCCATTTTCATTCACTTTTACCCATTTCTCAAATCTTGTGTTTAGGGCCCCTGGAAGCATGAAAATCACTTTAAACATCTCATTTTATCTTTAAAAGTGATTTTCCTTCTACAAATGTGAATTGTAGTTCAAAGACGCAACATTTGAAAATGGACCATTTTTGTCGTTTCTGAAGCATATCGCAAGGGGGGTGGTTATCTCTTTCACCAAAAAACAGGCGTTTTTGATTGAACAATAAAGGCCTCCACATGTTATTTTATTCACTTTCCGGGGTGGAGGAATACTTGTTAAGGCCTCAGAATGAGTAAATTGGCCATTTTCATTCACTTTTACCCATTCCTCAAATCATTTGCTTAAGGCCCCTGGAAGCATGAAAATCACTTTAAACATCTCATTTTATCTTTAAAAGTGATTTTCCTTGTACAAATGTGAATTGTAGTTCAAAAAGGCAACATTTGAAAACAGACCATTTTTTTAGTGTCTGAAGCATGTCGTAAGAGGGGGTGGTTATCTCTTTCACCAAAAAACGGGCGTTTTTTGTATTGAACAATAAAGGCCTCAAAATGTTATTTAATTCCCTTCCCGTGGAGGAGAAACACGTTTTAAGGCCTCAGAGTGAGTAAATTGGCCATTTTCATTCACTTTTACCCATTTCTCAAATCTTGTGTTTAGGGCCCCTGGAAGCATGAAGATCACTTTAAACATCTCATTTTATCTTTAAAAGTGATTTTCCTTGTACAAATGTGAATTGTAGTTCAAAGACGCAACATTTGAAAACGGACCATTTTTTTCGTTTCTGAAGCAGGTCGTAAGGGGGGGTGGTTATCTCTTTCATCAAAAATCAGGCATTTTCGCTTGAACAATAAAGGCCTCCAAATGTTATTTAATTCACTTCCCGTGGAGGAGAAACACTTTTTAAGTCCGCAGAGTGAGTAAATTGGCCATTTTCATTCACTTTTACCCAGTCCAAAAATCTTGTGTTTAAGGCCCCTGGACGCATGAAAATCACTTTAAACATCTAATTTTTTCTTTAAAAGTGATTTTCCACGTACAAATGTGAATTGTAGTTCAAAGACGCCACATTTGAAAACGGACCATTTTTTTAGTTTCTGAAGCATGTCGTAAGGGGGGGGTGGTTATCTCTTTCATCAAAAATCGGGCGTTTTTGATTGAACAATAAAGGCCTCCAAATGTTATTTAATTCACTTTCTGGGATGGAGAAACACTGTTTAAGGCCTCAGAATGAGTAAATTGGCCATTTTCATTCACTTTTACCATTCCACAAATCTTGTGTTTAAGGCCTCTGGAAGCATGAAAATCACTTGAAACATCTAATTTTTTCTTTAAAAGTGATTTTCCACGTACAAATGTGAATTGTAGTTTAAAGACGCCACATTTGAAAACGGACCATTTTTTTAGTTTCTGAAGCATGTCGTAAGGGGGGGTGGTTATCTCTTTCATCAAAAATCGGGCGTTTTTGATTGAACAATAAAGGCCTCCAAATGTTATTTAATTCACTTTCTGGGGTGGGGAAACACTGTTTAAGGCCTCAGAATGAGTAAATTGGCCATTTTCATTCACTTTTACCATTCCACAAATCTTGTGTTTAAGGCCCCTGGAAGCATGAAAATCACTTCAAACATCTCATTTTATCTTTAAAAGTGATTTTCCACTTACAAATGAGAATTGTAGTTCAAAGACGCAACATTTGAAAATGGACCATTTTTTTTGTTTCTGAAGCATGTCGTAAGGGGGGGTGGTTATCTCTTTCATCAAAAATCAGGCGTTTTCGCTTGAACAATAAAGGCCTCCAAATGTTATTTTATTCACTTCCCGTGGAGGAGAAACACTTTTTAAGGCCGCTGAGTGAGTAAATTGGCCATTTTCATTCACCTTTAGCCATTCCAAAAATCTTGTGTTTAAGGCCCCTGGACGCATGAAAATCACTTTGAACATCTCATTTTATCTTTAAAAGTGATTTTCCACGTACAAATGTGAATTTTAGTTCAAAGACGCAACATTTGAAAACGGACCATTTTTTTAGTTTCTGAAGCATGTCGTAAGGGGGGGTGGTTATCTCTTTCATCAAAAATCAGGCGTTTTCGCTTGAACAATAAAGGCCTCCAAATGTTATTTAATTCACTTCCCGTGGAGGAGAAACACTTTTTAAGTCCGCAGAGTGAGTAAATTGGCCATTTTCATTCACTTTAACCCATTCCAAAAATCTTGTGTTTAAGGCCCCTGGACGCATGAAAATCACTTTAAACATCTCATTTTTTCTTTAAAAGTGAATTTCCACGTACAAATGTGAATTGTAGTTCAAAGACGCCACATTTGAAAACGGACCATTTTTTTAGTTTCTGAAGCATGTCGTAAGGGGGGGTGGTTATCTCTTTCATCAAAAATCGGGCGTTTTTGATTGAACAATAAAGGCCTCAAAATGTTATTTAATTCACTTTCTGGGGTGGAGAAACACTGTTTAAGGCCTCAGAATGAGTAAATTGGCCATTTTCATTCATTTTTACCATTCCACAAATCTTGTGTTTAAGGCCCCTGGAAGCATGAAAATCACTTGAAACATCTCATTTTATCTTTAAAAGTGATTTTTCACTTACAAATGTGAATTGTAGTTCAAAGACGCCACATTTGAAAACGGACCATTTTTTTAGTTTCTGAAGCATGTCGTAAGGGGGGGTGGTTATCTCTTTCATCAAAAATCATGCGTTTTTGCTTGAACAATAAAGGCCTCCAAATGTTATTTTATTCACTTTCCGGGGTGGAGAAATACTTGTTAAGGCCTCAGAATGAGTAAATTGTCCATTTTCATTCACTTTCACCCATTCCTCAAATCTTGTGCTTAAGGCCCCTGGAAGCATGAAAATCACTTTAAGCATCTCATTTTATCTTTAAAAGTGATTTTCCTTGTACAAATGTGAATTGTAGTTCACAGAGGCAACATTTGAAAATGGACCATTTTTTTAGAGTCTGAAGCATGTCGCAAGGGGGGGGTGGTTATCTCTTTCATCAAAAATCGGGCGTATTTGATTGAACAATAAAGGCCTACAAATGGTATTTAATTCACTTTCTGGGGTGGAGAAAAACTTTTTAAGACCCCAGAGTGAATAAATTGGCCATTTTCATTCACGTTTACCCATTCCTCAAATCTTGTGTTTAGGGCCCCTGGAAGCTTGAAAATCACTTTAAACGTCTCATTTTATCTCTAAAAGTGATTATCCACGTACCAATGTGAATTGTAGTTCAAAGACGCAACATTTGAAAATGGACCATTTTTGTCGTTTCTAAAGCATGTCGTAAGGGGGGGTGGTTATATCTTTCACCAAAAAACAGGCGTTTTTAATTGAACAATAAAGGCCTCCAAATGTTATTTTATTCACTTTCCAGGGTGGAGAAATACTTGTTAAGGCCTCAGAATGAGTAAATTGGCCATTTTCATTCACTTTTACCCATTCCAAAAATCTTGTGTTTAAGGCCCCTGGAAGCATGAAAATCGCTTTAAACATCTCAGTTTATCTTTAAAAGTGATTTTCCTTGTACAGATGTGAATTGTAGTTCAAAGAGGCAACATTTGAAAATGGATCATTTTTTTCGTTTCTGAAGCATGTCGTAAGGGGGGGGTGGTTATCTCTTTCACCAAAAAACGTGCATTTTTGATTCAACAATAAAGGCCTCCAAATGTTATTTTATTCTCTTCCCGTGGAGGAGAAACACTTTTTAAGGCCGCAGAGTGAGTAAATTGGCCATTTTCATTCACTTTTACCCATTCCAAAAATCTTGTGTTTAAGGCCCCTGGACGCATGAAAATCACTTTAAACATCTCATTTTATCTTTAAAAGTGATTTTCCACGTACAAATGTGAATTGTAGTTCAAAGACGCAACATTTGAAAACGGACCATTTTTTTAGTTTCTGAAGCATGTCGTAAGGGGGGGTGGTTATCTCTTTCATCAAAAATCAGGCGTTTTCGCTTGAACAATAAATACCTCCAAATGTTATTTAATTCACTTCCCGTGGAGGAGAAACACTTTTTAAGGCCGCAGAGTGAGTAAATTGGCCATTTTCATTCACGATTACCCATTTCTCAAATCTTGTGTTTAGGGCCCCTGGAACCTTGAAAATCACTTTAAACATCTCATTTTATCTCTAAAAGTGATTTTCCTTGTACAAATGTGAATTGTAGTTCAAAGACGCAACATTTGAAAATGGACCTTTTTTTCGTTTCTGAAGCATGTCGTAAGGCGGGGTGGTTATCTCTTTCATAAAAAATCAGGCGTTTTCGCTTGAACAATAAAGGCCTCCAAATGTTATTTAATTCACTTCCCGTAGAGGAGAAACACTTTTTAAGGTTGCAGAGTGAGTAAATTGGCCATTTTCATTCACTTTTACCTATTTCTCAAATCTTGTGTTTAGAACCCCTGGAAGCTTGAAAATCACTTTAAACATCTAATTTTATCTCTAAAAGTGATTATCCACGTACAAATGTGAATTGTAGTTCAAAGACGCAACATTTGAAAATTGACAATTTTTTACGTTTCTGAAGCATGTCGTAAGGGGGGGTAGTTATCTCTTTCACCAAAAAATGTGCGTTTTTTGCATTGAACAATAAAGTCCTCCAAATGTTATTTTATTCACTTTCCGGGGTGGAGAAATACTTGTTAAGGCCTCAGAGTGAGTAAATTGGCCAATTTCATTCATGTTTACCCATTCCTCAGATCTTGTGTTTAGGGCCCCTGGAAGCTTGAAAATCACTTTAAACATCTCATTTTATCTTTAAAAGTGATTTTCCACGTACAAATGTGAATTGTAGTTCAAAGAGGCAACATTTGAAAACGGACCATTTTTTTTGTTTCTGAAGCATGTCGTAAGGGGGGGTGGTTATCTCTTTCATCAAAAATTGGGCGTTTTTGTTTGAACAATAAAGGCCTCCAAATGTTATTTAATTCACTTTCTGGGGTGGAGAAACACTTTTTAAGGCCTCAGAATGAGTAAATTGGCCATTTTCATTCACTTTTAGCCATTCCAAAAACTTGTGTTTAAGGCCCCTGGACGCATGAAAATCACTTTAAACATCTCATTTTATCTTTAAAAGTGATTTTCCACGTACAAATGTGAATTATAGTTCAAAGACGCAACATTTGAAAACGGACCATTTTTTTAGTTTCTGAAGCATGTCGTAAGGGGGAGTGGTTATCTCTTTCATCAAAAATCAGGCGTTTTCGCTTGAACAATAAAGGCCTCCAAATGTTATTTAATTCACTTTCCCGTGGAGGAGAAACACTTTTTAAGGCCGCAGAGTGAGTAAATTGGCCATTTTCATTCACGATTACCCATTTCTCAAATCTTGTGTTTAGGGCCCCTGGAAGCTTGAAAATCACCTTAAACATCTCATTTTATCTCTAAAAGTGATTTTCCTTGTACAAATGTGAATTGTAGTTCAAAGACGCAACATTTGAAAATGGACCTTTTTTTCGTTTCTGAAGCATGTCGTAAGGCGGGGTGGTTATCTCTTTCATAAAAAATCAGGCGTTTTCGCTTGAACAATAAAGGCCTCCAAATGTTATTTAATTCACTTCCCGTAGAGGAGACATACTTTTTAAGGCCGCAGAGTGAGAAAATTGGCCATTTTCATTCACTTTTACCTATTTCTCAAATCTTGTGTTTAGGGCCCCTGGAAGCTTGAAAATCACTTTAAACATCTAATTTTATCTCTAAAAGTGATTATCCACGTACAAATGTGAATTGTAGTTCAAAGACGCAACATTTGAAAATTGACAATTTTTTACATTACTGAAGCATGTCGTAAGGGGCGGTGGTTATCTCTTTCACCAAAAAACGGGCGTTTTTTGTATTGAACATTAAAGGCCTCCAAATGTTATTTAATTCACTTCCCGTGGAGGAGAAACACTTTTTAAGGCCTCAGAGTGAGTAAATTGGCCATTTTCATTCACTTTTACCCATTTCTCAAATCTTGTGTTTAGGGCCCCTGGAAGCATGAAAATCACTTTAAACATCTCATTTTATCTTTAAAAGTGATTTTCCTTCTACAAATGTGAATTGTAGTTCAAAGACGCAACATTTGAAAATGGACCATTTTTGTCGTTTCTGAAGCATATCGCAAGGGGGATGGTTATCTCTTTCACCAAAAAACAGGCGTTTTTGATTGAACAATAAAGGCCTCCACATGTTATTTTATTCACTTTCCGGGGTGGAGGAATACTTGTTAAGGCCTCAGAATGAGTAAATTGGCCATTTTCATTCACTTTTACCCATTCCTCAAATCATTTGCTTAAGGCCCCTGGAAGCATGAAAATCACTTTAAACATCTCATTTTATCTTTAAAAGTGATTTTCCTTGTACAAATGTGAATTGTAGTTCAAAAAGGCAACATTTGAAAACAGACCATTTTTTTAGTGTCTGAAGCATGTCGTAAGAGGGGGTGGTTATCTCTTTCACCAAAAAACGGGCGTTTTTTGTATTAAACAATAAAGGCCTCAAAATGTTATTTAATTCCCTTCCCGTGGAGGAGAAAAACGTTTTAAGGCCTCAGAGTGAGTAAATTGGCCATTTTTATTCACTTTTACCCATTTCTCAAATCTTGTGTTTAGGGCCCCTGGAAGCATGAAGATCACTTTAAACATCTCATTTTATCTTTAAAAGTGATTTTCCTTGTACAAATGTGAATTGTAGTTCAAAGACGCAACATTTGAAAACGGACCATTTTTTTCGTTTCTGAAGCAGGTCGTAAGGGGGGGTGGTTATCTCTTTCATCAAAAATCAGGCATTTTCGCTTGAACAATAAAGGCCTCCAAATGTTATTTAATTCACTTCCCGTGGAGGAGAAACACTTTTTAAGTCCGCAGAGTGAGTAAATTGGCCATTTTCATTCACTTTTACCCAGTCCAAAAATCTTGTGTTTAAGGCCCCTGGACGCATGAAAATCACTTTAAACATCTAATTTTTTCTTTAAAAGTGATTTTCCACGTACAAATGTGAATTGTAGTTCAAAGACGCCACATTTGAAAACGGACCATTTTTTTAGTTTCTGAAGCATGTCGTAAGGGGGGGGTGGTTATCTCTTTCATCAAAAATCGGGCGTTTTTGATTGAACAATAAAGGCCTCCAAATGTTATTTAATTCACTTTCTGGGGTGGAGAAACACTGTTTAAGGCCTCAGAATGAGTAAATTGGCCATTTTCATTCACTTTTACCATTCCACAAATCTTGTGTTTAAGGCCCCTGGAAGCATGAAAATCACTTGAAACATCTCATTTTTTCTTTAAAAGTGATTTTCCACGTACAAATGTGAATTGTAGTTCAAAGACGCCACATTTGAAAACGGACCATTTTTTTAGCTTCTGAAGCATGTCGTAAGGGGGGGTGGTTATCTCTTTCATCAAAAATCGGGCGTTTTTGATTGAACAATAAAGGCCTCCAAATGTTATTTAATTCACTTTCTGGGGTGGGGAAACACTGTTTAAGGCCTCAGAATGAGTAAATTGGCCATTTTCATTCACTTTTACCATTCCACAAATCTTGTGTTTAAGGCCCCTGGAAGCATGAAAATCACTTCAAACATCTCATTTTATCTTTAAAAGTGATTTTCCACTTACAAATGAGAATTGTAGTTCAAAGACGCAACATTTGAAAATGGACCATTTTTTTTGTTTCTGAAGCATGTCGTAAGGGGGGGTGGTTATCTCTTTCATCAAAAATCAGGCGTTTTCACTTGAACAATAAAGGCCTCCAAATGTTATTTTATTCACTTCCCGTGGAGGAGAAACACTTTTTAAGGCCTCAGAGTGAGTAAATTGGCCATTTTCATTCACTTTTACCCATTCCAAAAATCTTGTGTTTAAGGCCCCTGGACGCATGAAAATCACTTTAAACATCTCATTTTATCTTTAAAAGTGATTTTCCACGTACAAATGTGAATTGTAGTTCAAAGACGCAACATTTGAAAACGGACCATTTTTTTAGTTTCTGAAGCATGTCGTAAGGGGGGGTGGTTATCTCTTTCATCAAAAATCAGGCGTTTTCGCTTGAACAATAAAGGCCTCCAAATGTTATTTAATTCACTTCCCGTGGAGGAGAAACACTTTTTAAGGCCGCAGAGTGAGTAAATTGGCCATTTTCATTCACGATTACCCATTTCTCAAATCTTGTGTTTAGGGCCCCTGGAAGCTTGAAAATCACCTTAAACATCTCATTTTATCTCTAAAAGTGATTTTCCTTGTACAAATGTGAATTGTAGTTCAAAGACGCAACATTTGAAAATGGACCTTTTTTTCGTTTCTGAAGCATGTCGTAAGGCGGGGTGGTTATCTCTTTCATAAAAAATCAGGCGTTTTCGCTTGAACAATAAAGGCCTCCAAATGTTATTTAATTCACTTCCCGTAGAGGAGACATACTTTTTAAGGCCGCAGAGTGAGAAAATTGGCCATTTTCATTCACTTTTACCTATTTCTCAAATCTTGTGTTTAGGGCCCCTGGAAGCTTGAAAATCACTTTAAACATCTAATTTTATCTCTAAAAGTGATTATCCACGTACAAATGTGAATTGTAGTTCAAAGACGCAACATTTGAAAATGGACAATTTTTTTTGTTTCTGAAGCATGTCGTAAGGGGGGGGGGTGGTTATTTATTTCATCAAAAATCAGGCATTTTCGCATGAACAATAAAGGCCTCCAAATGTTATTTAATTCACTTCCCGTGGAGGAGAAACACTTTTTAAGTCCGCAGAGTGAGTAAATTGGCCATTTTCATTCACTTTAACCCATTCCAAAAATCTTGTGTTTAAGGCCCCTGGACGCATGAAAATCACTTTAAACATCTCATTTTTTCTTTAAAAGTGAATTTCCACGTACAAATGTGAATTGTAGTTCAAAGACGCCACATTTGAAAACGGACCATTTTTTTAGTTTCTGAAGCATGTCGTAAGGGGGGGTGGTTATCTCTTTCATCAAAAATCGGGCGTTTTTGATTGAACAATAAAGGCCTCAAAATGTTATTTAATTCACTTTCTGGGGTGGAGAAACACTGTTTAAGGCCTCAGAATGAGTAAATTGGCCATTTTCATTCATTTTTACCATTCCACAAATCTTGTGTTTAAGGCCCCTGGAAGCATGAAAATCACTTGAAACATCTCATTTTATCTTTAAAAGTGATTTTTCACTTACAAATGTGAATTGTAGTTCAAAGACGCCACATTTGAAAACGGACCATTTTTTTAGTTTCTGAAGCATGTCGTAAGGGGGGGTGGTTATCTCTTTCATCAAAAATCATGCGTTTTTGCTTGAACAATAAAGGCCTCCAAATGTTATTTTATTCACTTTCCGGGGTGGAGAAATACTTGTTAAGGCCTCAGAATGAGTAAATTGTCCATTTTCATTCACTTTCACCCATTCCTCAAATCTTGTGCTTAAGGCCCCTGGAAGCATGAAAATCACTTTAAGCATCTCATTTTATCTTTAAAAGTGATTTTCCTTGTACAAATGTGAATTGTAGTTCACAGAGGCAACATTTGAAAATGGACCATTTTTTTAGAGTCTGAAGCATGTCGCAAGGGGGGGTGGTTATCTCTTTCATCAAAAATCGGGCGTATTTGATTGAACAATAAAGGCCTACAAATGGTATTTAATTCACTTTCTGGGGTGGAGAAAAACTTTTTAAGACCCCAGAGTGAATAAATTGGCCATTTTCATTCACGTTTACCCATTCCTCAAATCTTGTGTTTAGGGCCCCTGGAAGCTTGAAAATCACTTTAAACGTCTCATTTTATCTCTAAAAGTGATTATCCACGTACCAATGTGAATTGTAGTTCAAAGACGCAACATTTGAAAATGGACCATTTTTGTCGTTTCTAAAGCATGTCGTAAGGGGGGGTGGTTATATCTTTCACCAAAAAACAGGCGTTTTTAATTGAACAATAAAGGCCTCCAAATGTTATTTTATTCACTTTCCAGGGTGGAGAAATACTTGTTAAGGCCTCAGAATGAGTAAATTGGCCATTTTCATTCACTTTTACCCATTCCAAAAATCTTGTGTTTAAGGCCCCTGGAAGCATGAAAATCGCTTTAAACATCTCAGTTTATCTTTAAAAGTGATTTTCCTTGTACAGATGTGAATTGTAGTTCAAAGAGGCAACATTTGAAAATGGATCATTTTTTTCGTTTCTGAAGCATGTCGTAAGGGGGGGGTGGTTATCTCTTTCACCAAAAAACGTGCATTTTTGATTCAACAATAAAGGCCTCCAAATGTTATTTTATTCTCTTCCCGTGGAGGAGAAACACTTTTTAAGGCCGCAGAGTGAGTAAATTGGCCATTTTCATTCACTTTTACCCATTCCAAAAATCTTGTGTTTAAGGCCCCTGGACGCATGAAAATCACTTTAAACATCTCATTTTATCTTTAAAAGTGATTTTCCACGTACAAATGTGAATTGTAGTTCAAAGACGCAACATTTGAAAACGGACCATTTTTTTAGTTTCTGAAGCATGTCGTAAGGGGGGGTGGTTATCTCTTTCATCAAAAATCAGGCGTTTTCGCTTGAACAATAAATACCTCCAAATGTTATTTAATTCACTTCCCGTGGAGGAGAAACACTTTTTAAGGCCGCAGAGTGAGTAAATTGGCCATTTTCATTCACGATTACCCATTTCTCAAATCTTGTGTTTAGGGCCCCTGGAACCTTGAAAATCACTTTAAACATCTCATTTTATCTCTAAAAGTGATTTTCCTTGTACAAATGTGAATTGTAGTTCAAAGACGCAACATTTGAAAATGGACCTTTTTTTCGTTTCTGAAGCATGTCGTAAGGCGGGGTGGTTATCTCTTTCATAAAAAATCAGGCGTTTTCGCTTGAACAATAAAGGCCTCCAAATGTTATTTAATTCACTTCCCGTAGAGGAGAAACACTTTTTAAGGTTGCAGAGTGAGTAAATTGGCCATTTTCATTCACTTTTACCTATTTCTCAAATCTTGTGTTTAGAACCCCTGGAAGCTTGAAAATCACTTTAAACATCTAATTTTATCTCTAAAAGTGATTATCCACGTACAAATGTGAATTGTAGTTCAAAGACGCAACATTTGAAAATTGACAATTTTTTACGTTTCTGAAGCATGTCGTAAGGGGGGGTAGTTATCTCTTTCACCAAAAAATGTGCGTTTTTTGCATTGAACAATAAAGTCCTCCAAATGTTATTTTATTCACTTTCCGGGGTGGAGAAATACTTGTTAAGGCCTCAGAGTGAGTAAATTGGCCAATTTCATTCATGTTTACCCATTCCTCAGATCTTGTGTTTAGGGCCCCTGGAAGCTTGAAAATCACTTTAAACATCTCATTTTATCTTTAAAAGTGATTTTCCACGTACAAATGTGAATTGTAGTTCAAAGAGGCAACATTTGAAAACGGACCATTTTTTTTGTTTCTGAAGCATGTCGTAAGGGGGGGTGGTTATCTCTTTCATCAAAAATTGGGCGTTTTTGTTTGAACAATAAAGGCCTCCAAATGTTATTTAATTCACTTTCTGGGGTGGAGAAACACTTTTTAAGGCCTCAGAATGAGTAAATTGGCCATTTTCATTCACTTTTAGCCATTCCAAAAACTTGTGTTTAAGGCCCCTGGACGCATGAAAATCACTTTAAACATCTCATTTTATCTTTAAAAGTGATTTTCCACGTACAAATGTGAATTGTAGTTCAAAGACGCAACATTTGAAAACGGACCATTTTTTTAGTTTCTGAAGCATGTCGTAAGGGGGAGTGGTTATCTCTTTCATCAAAAATCAGGCGTTTTCGCTTGAACAATAAAGGCCTCCAAATGTTATTTAATTCACTTTCCCGTGGAGGAGAAACACTTTTTAAGGCCGCAGAGTGAGTAAATTGGCCATTTTCATTCACGATTACCCATTTCTCAAATCTTGTGTTTAGGGCCCCTGGAAGCTTGAAAATCACCTTAAACATCTCATTTTATCTCTAAAAGTGATTTTCCTTGTACAAATGTGAATTGTAGTTCAAAGACGCAACATTTGAAAATGGACCTTTTTTTCGTTTCTGAAGCATGTCGTAAGGCGGGGTGGTTATCTCTTTCATAAAAAATCAGGCGTTTTCGCTTGAACAATAAAGGCCTCCAAATGTTATTTAATTCACTTCCCGTAGAGGAGACATACTTTTTAAGGCCGCAGAGTGAGAAAATTGGCCATTTTCATTCACTTTTACCTATTTCTCAAATCTTGTGTTTAGGGCCCCTGGAAGCTTGAAAATCACTTTAAACATCTAATTTTATCTCTAAAAGTGATTATCCACGTACAAATGTGAATTGTAGTTCAAAGACGCAACATTTGAAAATTGACAATTTTTTACATTACTGAAGCATGTCGTAAGGGGCGGTGGTTATCTCTTTCACCAAAAAACGGGCGTTTTTTGTATTGAACATTAAAGGCCTCCAAATGTTATTTAATTCACTTCCCGTGGAGGAGAAACACTTTTTAAGGCCTCAGAGTGAGTAAATTGGCCATTTTCATTCACTTTTACCCATTTCTCAAATCTTGTGTTTAGGGCCCCTGGAAGCATGAAAATCACTTTAAACATCTCATTTTATCTTTAAAAGTGATTTTCCTTCTACAAATGTGAATTGTAGTTCAAAGACGCAACATTTGAAAATGGACCATTTTTGTCATTTCTGAAGCATATCGCAAGGGGGATGGTTATCTCTTTCACCAAAAAACAGGCGTTTTTGATTGAACAATAAAGGCCTCCACATGTTATTTTATTCACTTTCCGGGGTGGAGGAATACTTGTTAAGGCCTCAGAATGAGTAAATTGGCCATTTTCATTCACTTTTACCCATTCCTCAAATCATTTGCTTAAGGCCCCTGGAAGCATGAAAATCACTTTAAACATCTCATTTTATCTTTAAAAGTGATTTTCCTTGTACAAATGTGAATTGTAGTTCAAAAAGGCAACATTTGAAAACAGACCATTTTTTTAGTGTCTGAAGCATGTCGTAAGAGGGGGTGGTTATCTCTTTCACCAAAAAACGGGCGTTTTTTGTATTAAACAATAAAGGCCTCAAAATGTTATTTAATTCCCTTCCCGTGGAGGAGAAAAACGTTTTAAGGCCTCAGAGTGAGTAAATTGGCCATTTTTATTCACTTTTACCCATTTCTCAAATCTTGTGTTTAGGGCCCCTGGAAGCATGAAGATCACTTTAAACATCTCATTTTATCTTTAAAAGTGATTTTCCTTGTACAAATGTGAATTGTAGTTCAAAGACGCAACATTTGAAAACGGACCATTTTTTTCGTTTCTGAAGCAGGTCGTAAGGGGGGGTGGTTATCTCTTTCATCAAAAACCAGGCATTTTCGCTTGAACAATACAGGCCTCCAAATGTTATTTAATTCACTTCCCGTGGAGGAGAAACACTTTTTAAGTCCGCAGAGTGAGTAAATTGGCCATTTTCATTCACTTTTACCCAGTCCAAAAATCTTGTGTTTAAGGCCCCTGGACGCATGAAAATCACTTTAAACATCTAATTTTTTCTTTAAAAGTGATTTTCCACGTACAAATGTGAATTGTAGTTCAAAGACGCCACATTTGAAAACGGACCATTTTTTTAGTTTCTGAAGCATGTCGTAAGGGGGGGGTGGTTATCTCTTTCATCAAAAATCGGGCGCTTTTGATTGAACAATAAAGGCCTCCAAATGTTATTTAATTCACTTTCTGGGGTGGAGAAACACTGTTTAAGGCCTCAGAATGAGTAAATTGGCCATTTTCATTCACTTTTACCATTCCACAAATCTTGTGTTTAAGGCCCCTGGAAGCATGAAAATCACTTGAAACATCTCATTTTTTCTTTAAAAGTGATTTTCCACGTACAAATGTGAATTGTAGTTCAAAGACGCCACATTTGAAAACGGACCATTTTTTTAGCTTCTGAAGCATGTCGTAAGGGGGGGTGGTTATCTCTTTCATCAAAAATCGGGCGTTTTTGATTGAACAATAAAGGCCTCCAAATGTTATTTAATTCACTTTCTGGGGTGGGGAAACACTGTTTAAGGCCTCAGAATGAGTAAATTGGCCATTTTCATTCACTTTTACCATTCCACAAATCTTGTGTTTAAGGCCCCTGGAAGCATGAAAATCACTTCAAACATCTCATTTTATCTTTAAAAGTGATTTTCCACTTACAAATGAGAATTGTAGTTCAAAGACGCAACATTTGAAAATGGACCATTTTTTTTGTTTCTGAAGCATGTCGTAAGGGGGGGTGGTTATCTCTTTCATCAAAAATCAGGCGTTTTCACTTGAACAATAAAGGCCTCCAAATGTTATTTTATTCACTTCCCGTGGAGGAGAAACACTTTTTAAGGCCTCAGAGTGAGTAAATTGGCCATTTTCATTCACTTTTACCCATTCCAAAAATCTTGTGTTTAAGGCCCCTGGACGCATGAAAATCACTTTAAACATCTCATTTTATCTTTAAAAGTGATTTTCCACGTACAAATGTGAATTTTAGTTCAAAGACGCAACATTTGAAAACGGACCATTTTTTTTGTTTCTGAAGCATGTCGTAAGGGGGGTGGTTATCTCTTTCATCAAAAATTGGGCGTTTTTGTTTGAACAATAAAGGCCTCCAAATGTTATTTAATTCACTTTCTGGGGTGGAGAAACACTTTTTAAGGCCTCAGAATGAGTAAATTGGCCATTTTCATTCACTTTTAGCCATTCCAAAAACTTGTGTTTAAGGCCCCTGGACGCATGAAAATCACTTTAAACATCTCATTTTATCTTTAAAAGTGATTTTCCACGTACAAATGTGAATTGTAGTTCAAAGACGCAACATTTGAAAACGGACCATTTTTTTAGTTTCTGAAGCATGTCGTAAGGGGGGGTGGTTATCTCTTTCATCAAAAATCAGGCGTTTTCGCTTGAACAATAAAGGCCTCCAAATGTTATTTAATTCACTTCCCGTGGAGGAGAAACACTTTTTAAGGCCGCAGAGTGAGTAAATTGGCCATTTTCATTCACGATTACCATTTCTCAAATCTTGTGTTTAGGGCCCCTGGAAGCTTGAAAATCACCTTAAACATCTCATTTTATCTCTAAAAGTGATTTTCCTTGTACAAATGTGAATTGTAGTTCAAAGACGCAACATTTGAAAATGGACCTTTTTTTCGTTTCTGAAGCATGTCGTAAGGCGGGGTGGTTATCTCTTTCATAAAAAATCAGGCGTTTTCGCTTGAACAATAAAGGCCTCCAAATGTTATTTAATTCACTTCCCGTAGAGGAGACATACTTTTTAAGGCCGCAGAGTGAGAAAATTGGCCATTTTCATTCACTTTTACCTATTTCTCAAATCTTGTGTTTAGGGCCCCTGGAAGCTTGAAAATCACTTTAAACATCTAATTTTATCTCTAAAAGTGATTATCCACGTACAAATGTGAATTGTAGTTCAAAGACGCAACATTTGAAAATTGACAATTTTTTACATTACTGAAGCATGTCGTAAGGGGCGGTGGTTATCTCTTTCACCAAAAAACGGGCGTTTTTTGTATTGAACATTAAAGGCCTCCAAATGTTATTTAATTCACTTCCCGTGGAGGAGAAACACTTTTTAAGGCCTCAGAGTGAGTAAATTGGCCATTTTCATTCACTTTTACCCATTTCTCAAATCTTGTGTTTAGGGCCCCTGGAAGCATGAAAATCACTTTAAACATCTCATTTTATCTTTAAAAGTGATTTTCCTTCTACAAATGTGAATTGTAGTTCAAAGACGCAACATTTGAAAATGGACCATTTTTGTCGTTTCTGAAGCATATCGCAAGGGGGGTGGTTATCTCTTTCACCAAAAAACAGGCGTTTTTGATTGAACAATAAAGGCCTCCACATGTTATTTTATTCACTTTCCGGGGTGGAGGAATACTTGTTAAGGCCTCAGAATGAGTAAATTGGCCATTTTCATTCACTTTTACCCATTCCTCAAATCATTTGCTTAAGGCCCCTGGAAGCATGAAAATCACTTTAAACATCTCATTTTATCTTTAAAAGTGATTTTCCTTGTACAAATGTGAATTGTAGTTCAAAAAGGCAACATTTGAAAACAGACCATTTTTTTAGTGTCTGAAGCATGTCGTAAGAGGGGGTGGTTATCTCTTTCACCAAAAAACGGGCGTTTTTTGTATTGAACAATAAAGGCCTCAAAATGTTATTTAATTCCCTTCCCGTGGAGGAGAAACACGTTTTAAGGCCTCAGAGTGAGTAAATTGGCCATTTTCATTCACTTTTACCCATTTCTCAAATCTTGTGTTTAGGGCCCCTGGAAGCATGAAGATCACTTTAAACATCTCATTTTATCTTTAAAAGTGATTTTCCTTGTACAAATGTGAATTGTAGTTCAAAGACGCAACATTTGAAAACGGACCATTTTTTTCGTTTCTGAAGCAGGTCGTAAGGGGGGGTGGTTATCTCTTTCATCAAAAATCAGGCATTTTCGCTTGAACAATAAAGGCCTCCAAATGTTATTTAATTCACTTCCCGTGGAGGAGAAACACTTTTTAAGTCCGCAGAGTGAGTAAATTGGCCATTTTCATTCACTTTTACCCAGTCCAAAAATCTTGTGTTTAAGGCCCCTGGACGCATGAAAATCACTTTAAACATCTAATTTTTTCTTTAAAAGTGATTTTCCACGTACAAATGTGAATTGTAGTTCAAAGACGCCACATTTGAAAACGGACCATTTTTTTAGTTTCTGAAGCATGTCGTAAGGGGGGGGTGGTTATCTCTTTCATCAAAAATCGGGCGTTTTTGATTGAACAATAAAGGCCTCCAAATGTTATTTAATTCACTTTCTGGGGTGGGGAAACACTGTTTAAGGCCTCAGAATGAGTAAATTGGCCATTTTCATTCACTTTTACCATTCCACAAATCTTGTGTTTAAGGCCCCTGGAAGCATGAAAATCACTTCAAACATCTCATTTTATCTTTAAAAGTGATTTTCCACTTACAAATGAGAATTGTAGTTCAAAGACGCAACATTTGAAAATGGACCATTTTTTTTGTTTCTGAAGCATGTCGTAAGGGGGGGTGGTTATCTCTTTCATCAAAAATCAGGCGTTTTCGCTTGAACAATAAAGGCCTCCAAATGTTATTTTATTCACTTCCCGTGGAGGAGAAACACTTTTTAAGGCCGCTGAGTGAGTAAATTGGCCATTTTCATTCACCTTTAGCCATTCCAAAAATCTTGTGTTTAAGGCCCCTGGACGCATGAAAATCACTTTGAACATCTCATTTTATCTTTAAAAGTGATTTTCCACGTACAAATGTGAATTTTAGTTCAAAGACGCAACATTTGAAAACGGACCATTTTTTTAGTTTCTGAAGCATGTCGTAAGGGGGGGTGGTTATCTCTTTCATCAAAAATCAGGCGTTTTCGCTTGAACAATAAAGGCCTCCAAATGTTATTTAATTCACTTCCCGTGGAGGAGAAACACTTTTTAAGTCCGCAGAGTGAGTAAATTGGCCATTTTCATTCACTTTAACCCATTCCAAAAATCTTGTGTTTAAGGCCCCTGGACGCATGAAAATCACTTTAAACATCTCATTTTTTCTTTAAAAGTGAATTTCCACGTACAAATGTGAATTGTAGTTCAAAGACGCCACATTTGAAAACGGACCATTTTTTTAGTTTCTGAAGCATGTCGTAAGGGGGGGTGGTTATCTCTTTCATCAAAAATCGGGCGTTTTTGATTGAACAATAAAGGCCTCAAAATGTTATTTAATTCACTTTCTGGGGTGGAGAAACACTGTTTAAGGCCTCAGAATGAGTAAATTGGCCATTTTCATTCATTTTTACCATTCCACAAATCTTGTGTTTAAGGCCCCTGGAAGCATGAAAATCACTTGAAACATCTCATTTTATCTTTAAAAGTGATTTTTCACTTACAAATGTGAATTGTAGTTCAAAGACGCCACATTTGAAAACGGACCATTTTTTTAGTTTCTGAAGCATGTCGTAAGGGGGGGTGGTTATCTCTTTCATCAAAAATCATGCGTTTTTGCTTGAACAATAAAGGCCTCCAAATGTTATTTTATTCACTTTCCGGGGTGGAGAAATACTTGTTAAGGCCTCAGAATGAGTAAATTGTCCATTTTCATTCACTTTCACCCATTCCTCAAATCTTGTGCTTAAGGCCCCTGGAAGCATGAAAATCACTTTAAGCATCTCATTTTATCTTTAAAAGTGATTTTCCTTGTACAAATGTGAATTGTAGTTCACAGAGGCAACATTTGAAAATGGACCATTTTTTTAGAGTCTGAAGCATGTCGCAAGGGGGGGGTGGTTATCTCTTTCATCAAAAATCGGGCGTATTTGATTGAACAATAAAGGCCTACAAATGGTATTTAATTCACTTTCTGGGGTGGAGAAAAACTTTTTAAGACCCCAGAGTGAATAAATTGGCCATTTTCATTCACGTTTACCCATTCCTCAAATCTTGTGTTTAGGGCCCCTGGAAGCTTGAAAATCACTTTAAACGTCTCATTTTATCTCTAAAAGTGATTATCCACGTACCAATGTGAATTGTAGTTCAAAGACGCAACATTTGAAAATGGACCATTTTTGTCGTTTCTAAAGCATGTCGTAAGGGGGGGTGGTTATATCTTTCACCAAAAAACAGGCGTTTTTAATTGAACAATAAAGGCCTCCAAATGTTATTTTATTCACTTTCCAGGGTGGAGAAATACTTGTTAAGGCCTCAGAATGAGTAAATTGGCAATTTTCATTCACTTTTACCCATTCCAAAAATCTTGTGTTTAAGGCCCCTGGAAGCATGAAAATCGCTTTAAACATCTCAGTTTATCTTTAAAAGTGATTTTCCTTGTACAGATGTGAATTGTAGTTCAAAGAGGCAACATTTGAAAATGGATCATTTTTTTCGTTTCTGAAGCATGTCGTAAGGGGGGGGTGGTTATCTCTTTCACCAAAAAACGTGCATTTTTGATTCAACAATAAAGGCCTCCAAATGTTATTTTATTCTCTTCCCGTGGAGGAGAAACACTTTTTAAGGCCGCAGAGTGAGTAAATTGGCCATTTTCATTCACTTTTACCCATTCCAAAAATCTTGTGTTTAAGGCCCCTGGACGCATGAAAATCACTTTAAACATCTCATTTTATCTTTAAAAGTGATTTTCCACGTACAAATGTGAATTGTAGTTCAAAGACGCAACATTTGAAAACGGACCATTTTTTTAGTTTCTGAAGCATGTCGTAAGGGGGGGTGGTTATCTCTTTCATCAAAAATCAGGCGTTTTCGCTTGAACAATAAATACCTCCAAATGTTATTTAATTCACTTCCCGTGGAGGAGAAACACTTTTTAAGGCCGCAGAGTGAGTAAATTGGCCATTTTCATTCACGATTACCCATTTCTCAAATCTTGTGTTTAGGGCCCCTGGAACCTTGAAAATCACTTTAAACATCTCATTTTATCTCTAAAAGTGATTTTCCTTGTACAAATGTGAATTGTAGTTCAAAGATGCAACATTTGAAAATGGACCTTTTTTTCGTTTCTGAAGCATGTCGTAAGGCGGGGTGGTTATCTCTTTCATAAAAAATCAGGCGTTTTCGCTTGAACAATAAAGGCCTCCAAATGTTATTTAATTCACTTCCCGTAGAGGAGAAACACTTTTTAAGGTTGCAGAGTGAGTAAATTGGCCATTTTCATTCACTTTTACCTATTTCTCAAATCTTGTGTTTAGAACCCCTGGAAGCTTGAAAATCACTTTAAACATCTAATTTTATCTCTAAAAGTGATTATCCACGTACAAATGTGAATTGTAGTTCAAAGACGCAACATTTGAAAATTGACAATTTTTTACGTTTCTGAAGCATGTCGTAAGGGGGGGTAGTTATCTCTTTCACCAAAAAATGTGCGTTTTTTGCATTGAACAATAAAGTCCTCCAAATGTTATTTTATTCACTTTCCGGGGTGGAGAAATACTTGTTAAGGCCTCAGAGTGAGTAAATTGGCCAATTTCATTCATGTTTACCCATTCCTCAGATCTTGTGTTTAGGGCCCCTGGAAGCTTGAAAATCACTTTAAACATCTCATTTTATCTTTAAAAGTGATTTTCCACGTACAAATGTGAATTGTAGTTCAAAGAGGCAACATTTGAAAACGGACCATTTTTTTTGTTTCTGAAGCATGTCGTAAGGGGGGGTGGTTATCTCTTTCATCAAAAATTGGGCGTTTTTGTTTGAACAATAAAGGCCTCCAAATGTTATTTAATTCACTTTCTGGGGTGGAGAAACACTTTTTAAGGCCTCAGAATGAGTAAATTGGCCATTTTCATTCACTTTTAGCCATTCCAAAAACTTGTGTTTAAGGCCCCTGGACGCATGAAAATCACTTTAAACATCTCATTTTATCTTTAAAAGTGATTTTCCACACACAAATGTGAATTGTAGTTCAAAGACGCAACATTTGAAAACGGACCATTTTTTTAGTTTCTGAAGCATGTCGTAAGGGGGAGTGGTTATCTCTTTCATCAAAAATCAGGCGTTTTCGCTTGAACAATAAAGGCCTCCAAATGTTATTTAATTCACTTTCCCGTGGAGGAGAAACACTTTTTAAGGCCGCAGAGTGAGTAAATTGGCCATTTTCATTCACGATTACCCATTTCTCAAATCTTGTGTTTAGGGCCCCTGGAAGCTTGAAAATCACCTTAAACATCTCATTTTATCTCTAAAAGTGATTTTCCTTGTACAAATGTGAATTGTAGTTCAAAGACGCAACATTTGAAAATGGACCTTTTTTTCGTTTCTGAAGCATGTCGTAAGGCGGGGTGGTTATCTCTTTCATAAAAAATCAGGCGTTTTCGCTTGAACAATAAAGGCCTCCAAATGTTATTTAATTCACTTCCCGTAGAGGAGACATACTTTTTAAGGCCGCAGAGTGAGAAAATTGGCCATTTTCATTCACTTTTACCTATTTCTCAAATCTTGTGTTTAGGGCCCCTGGAAGCTTGAAAATCACTTTAAACATCTAATTTTATCTCTAAAAGTGATTATCCACGTACAAATGTGAATTGTAGTTCAAAGACGCAACATTTGAAAATTGACAATTTTTTACATTACTGAAGCATGTCGTAAGGGGCGGTGGTTATCTCTTTCACCAAAAAACGGGCGTTTTTTGTATTGAACATTAAAGGCCTCCAAATGTTATTTAATTCACTTCCCGTGGAGGAGAAACACTTTTTAAGGCCTCAGAGTGAGTAAATTGGCCATTTTCATTCACTTTTACCCATTTCTCAAATCTTGTGTTTAGGGCCCCTGGAAGCATGAAAATCACTTTAAACATCTCATTTTATCTTTAAAAGTGATTTTCCTTCTACAAATGTGAATTGTAGTTCAAAGACGCAACATTTGAAAATGGACCATTTTTGTCGTTTCTGAAGCATATCGCAAGGGGGATGGTTATCTCTTTCACCAAAAAACAGGCGTTTTTGATTGAACAATAAAGGCCTCCACATGTTATTTTATTCACTTTCCGGGGTGGAGGAATACTTGTTAAGGCCTCAGAATGAGTAAATTGGCCATTTTCATTCACTTTTACCCATTCCTCAAATCATTTGCTTAAGGCCCCTGGAAGCATGAAAATCACTTTAAACATCTCATTTTATCTTTAAAAGTGATTTTCCTTGTACAAATGTGAATTGTAGTTCAAAAAGGCAACATTTGAAAACAGACCATTTTTTTAGTGTCTGAAGCATGTCGTAAGAGGGGGTGGTTATCTCTTTCACCAAAAAACGGGCGTTTTTTGTATTAAACAATAAAGGCCTCAAAATGTTATTTAATTCCCTTCCCGTGGAGGAGAAAAACGTTTTAAGGCCTCAGAGTGAGTAAATTGGCCATTTTTATTCACTTTTACCCATTTCTCAAATCTTGTGTTTAGGGCCCCTGGAAGCATGAAGATCACTTTAAACATCTCATTTTATCTTTAAAAGTGATTTTCCTTGTACAAATGTGAATTGTAGTTCAAAGACGCAACATTTGAAAACGGACCATTTTTTTCGTTTCTGAAGCAGGTCGTAAGGGGGGGTGGTTATCTCTTTCATCAAAAATCAGGCATTTTCGCTTGAACAATAAAGGCCTCCAAATGTTATTTAATTCACTTCCCGTGGAGGAGAAACACTTTTTAAGTCCGCAGAGTGAGTAAATTGGCCATTTTCATTCACTTTTACCCAGTCCAAAAATCTTGTGTTTAAGGCCCCTGGACGCATGAAAATCACTTTAAACATCTAATTTTTTCTTTAAAAGTGATTTTCCACGTACAAATGTGAATTGTAGTTCAAAGACGCCACATTTGAAAACGGACCATTTTTTTAGTTTCTGAAGCATGTCGTAAGGGGGGGGTGGTTATCTCTTTCATCAAAAATCGGGCGTTTTTGATTGAACAATAAAGGCCTCCAAATGTTATTTAATTCACTTTCTGGGGTGGAGAAACACTGTTTAAGGCCTCAGAATGAGTAAATTGGCCATTTTCATTCACTTTTACCATTCCACAAATCTTGTGTTTAAGGCCCCTGGAAGCATGAAAATCACTTGAAACATCTCATTTTTTCTTTAAAAGTGATTTTCCACGTACAAATGTGAATTGTAGTTCAAAGACGCCACATTTGAAAACGGACCATTTTTTTAGCTTCTGAAGCATGTCGTAAGGGGGGGTGGTTATCTCTTTCATCAAAAATCGGGCGTTTTTGATTGAACAATAAAGGCCTCCAAATGTTATTTAATTCACTTTCTGGGGTGGGGAAACACTGTTTAAGGCCTCAGAATGAGTAAATTGGCCATTTTCATTCACTTTTACCATTCCACAAATCTTGTGTTTAAGGCCCCTGGAAGCATGAAAATCACTTCAAACATCTCATTTTATCTTTAAAAGTGATTTTCCACTTACAAATGAGAATTGTAGTTCAAAGACGCAACATTTGAAAATGGACCATTTTTTTTGTTTCTGAAGCATGTCGTAAGGGGGGGTGGTTATCTCTTTCATCAAAAATCAGGCGTTTTCACTTGAACAATAAAGGCCTCCAAATGTTATTTTATTCACTTCCCGTGGAGGAGAAACACTTTTTAAGGCCTCAGAGTGAGTAAATTGGCCATTTTCATTCACTTTTACCCATTCCAAAAATCTTGTGTTTAAGGCCCCTGGACGCATGAAAATCACTTTAAACATCTCATTTTATCTTTAAAAGTGATTTTCCACGTACAAATGTGAATTTTAGTTCAAAGACGCAACATTTGAAAACGGACCATTTTTTTTGTTTCTGAAGCATGTCGTAAGGGGGGGTGGTTATCTCTTTCATCAAAAATTGGGCGTTTTTGTTTGAACAATAAAGGCCTCCAAATGTTATTTAATTCACTTTCTGGGGTGGAGAAACACTTTTTAAGGCCTCAGAATGAGTAAATTGGCCATTTTCATTCACTTTTAGCCATTCCAAAAACTTGTGTTTAAGGCCCCTGGACGCATGAAAATCACTTTAAACATCTCATTTTATCTTTAAAAGTGATTTTCCACGTACAAATGTGAATTGTAGTTCAAAGACGCAACATTTGAAAACGGACCATTTTTTTAGTTTCTGAAGCATGTCGTAAGGGGGGGTGGTTATCTCTTTCATCAAAAATCAGGCGTTTTCGCTTGAACAATAAAGGCCTCCAAATGTTATTTAATTCACTTCCCGTGGAGGAGAAACACTTTTTAAGGCCGCAGAGTGAGTAAATTGGCCATTTTCATTCACGATTACCCATTTCTCAAATCTTGTGTTTAGGGCCCCTGGAAGCTTGAAAATCACCTTAAACATCTCATTTTATCTCTAAAAGTGATTTTCCTTGTACAAATGTGAATTGTAGTTCAAAGACGCAACATTTGAAAATGGACCTTTTTTTCGTTTCTGAAGCATGTCGTAAGGCGGGGTGGTTATCTCTTTCATAAAAAATCAGGCGTTTTCGCTTGAACAATAAAGGCCTCCAAATGTTATTTAATTCACTTCCCGTAGAGGAGACATACTTTTTAAGGCCGCAGAGTGAGAAAATTGGCCATTTTCATTCACTTTTACCTATTTCTCAAATCTTGTGTTTAGGGCCCCTGGAAGCTTGAAAATCACTTTAAACATCTAATTTTATCTCTAAAAGTGATTATCCACGTACAAATGTGAATTGTAGTTCAAAGACGCAACATTTGAAAATTGACAATTTTTTACATTACTGAAGCATGTCGTAAGGGGCGGTGGTTATCTCTTTCACCAAAAAACGGGCGTTTTTTGTATTGAACATTAAAGGCCTCCAAATGTTATTTAATTCACTTCCCGTGGAGGAGAAACACTTTTTAAGGCCTCAGAGTGAGTAAATTGGCCATTTTCATTCACTTTTACCCATTTCTCAAATCTTGTGTTTAGGGCCCCTGGAAGCATGAAAATCACTTTAAACATCTCATTTTATCTTTAAAAGTGATTTTCCTTCTACAAATGTGAATTGTAGTTCAAAGACGCAACATTTGAAAATGGACCATTTTTGTCGTTTCTGAAGCATATCGCAAGGGGGGTGGTTATCTCTTTCACCAAAAAACAGGCGTTTTTGATTGAACAATAAAGGCCTCCACATGTTATTTTATTCACTTTCCGGGGTGGAGGAATACTTGTTAAGGCCTCAGAATGAGTAAATTGGCCATTTTCATTCACTTTTACCCATTCCTCAAATCATTTGCTTAAGGCCCCTGGAAGCATGAAAATCACTTTAAACATCTCATTTTATCTTTAAAAGTGATTTTCCTTGTACAAATGTGAATTGTAGTTCAAAAAGGCAACATTTGAAAACAGACCATTTTTTTAGTGTCTGAAGCATGTCGTAAGAGGGGGTGGTTATCTCTTTCACCAAAAAACGGGCGTTTTTTGTATTGAACAATAAAGGCCTCAAAATGTTATTTAATTCCCTTCCCGTGGAGGAGAAACACGTTTTAAGGCCTCAGAGTGAGTAAATTGGCCATTTTCATTCACTTTTACCCATTTCTCAAATCTTGTGTTTAGGGCCCCTGGAAGCATGAAGATCACTTTAAACATCTCATTTTATCTTTAAAAGTGATTTTCCTTGTACAAATGTGAATTGTAGTTCAAAGACGCAACATTTGAAAACGGACCATTTTTTTCGTTTCTGAAGCAGGTCGTAAGGGGGGGTGGTTATCTCTTTCATCAAAAATCAGGCATTTTCGCTTGAACAATAAAGGCCTCCAAATGTTATTTAATTCACTTCCCGTGGAGGAGAAACACTTTTTAAGTCCGCAGAGTGAGTAAATTGGCCATTTTCATTCACTTTTACCCAGTCCAAAAATCTTGTGTTTAAGGCCCCTGGACGCATGAAAATCACTTTAAACATCTAATTTTTTCTTTAAAAGTGATTTTCCACGTACAAATGTGAATTGTAGTTCAAAGACGCCACATTTGAAAACGGACCATTTTTTTAGTTTCTGAAGCATGTCGTAAGGGGGGGGTGGTTATCTCTTTCATCAAAAATCGGGCGTTTTTGATTGAACAATAAAGGCCTCCAAATGTTATTTAATTCACTTTCTGGGATGGAGAAACACTGTTTAAGGCCTCAGAATGAGTAAATTGGCCATTTTCATTCACTTTTACCATTCCACAAATCTTGTGTTTAAGGCCCCTGGAAGCATGAAAATCACTTGAAACATCTCATTTTTTCTTTAAAAGTGATTTTCCACGTACAAATGTGAATTGTAGTTTAAAGACGCCACATTTGAAAACGGACCATTTTTTTAGTTTCTGAAGCATGTCGTAAGGGGGGGTGGTTATCTCTTTCATCAAAAATCGGGCGTTTTTGATTGAACAATAAAGGCCTCCAAATGTTATTTAATTCACTTTCTGGGGTGGGGAAACACTGTTTAAGGCCTCAGAATGAGTAAATTGGCCATTTTCATTCACTTTTACCATTCCACAAATCTTGTGTTTAAGGCCCCTGGAAGCATGAAAATCACTTCAAACATCTCATTTTATCTTTAAAAGTGATTTTCCACTTACAAATGAGAATTGTAGTTCAAAGACGCAACATTTGAAAATGGACCATTTTTTTTGTTTCTGAAGCATGTCGTAAGGGGGGGTGGTTATCTCTTTCATCAAAAATCAGGCGTTTTCGCTTGAACAATAAAGGCCTCCAAATGTTATTTTATTCACTTCCCGTGGAGGAGAAACACTTTTTAAGGCCGCTGAGTGAGTAAATTGGCCATTTTCATTCACCTTTAGCCATTCCAAAAATCTTGTGTTTAAGGCCCCTGGACGCATGAAAATCACTTTGAACATCTCATTTTATCTTTAAAAGTGATTTTCCACGTACAAATGTGAATTTTAGTTCAAAGACGCAACATTTGAAAACGGACCATTTTTTTAGTTTCTGAAGCATGTCGTAAGGGGGGGTGGTTATCTCTTTCATCAAAAATCAGGCGTTTTCGCTTGAACAATAAAGGCCTCCAAATGTTATTTAATTCACTTCCCGTGGAGGAGAAACACTTTTTAAGTCCGCAGAGTGAGTAAATTGGCCATTTTCATTCACTTTAACCCATTCCAAAAATCTTGTGTTTAAGGCCCCTGGACGCATGAAAATCACTTTAAACATCTCATTTTTTCTTTAAAAGTGAATTTCCACGTACAAATGTGAATTGTAGTTCAAAGACGCCACATTTGAAAACGGACCATTTTTTTAGTTTCTGAAGCATGTCGTAAGGGGGGGTGGTTATCTCTTTCATCAAAAATCGGGCGTTTTATGATTGAACAATAAAGGCCTCAAAATGTTATTTAATTCACTTTCTGGGGTGGAGAAACACTGTTTAAGGCCTCAGAATGAGTAAATTGGCCATTTTCATTCATTTTTACCATTCCACAAATCTTGTGTTTAAGGCCCCTGGAAGCATGAAAATCACTTGAAACATCTCATTTTATCTTTAAAAGTGATTTTTCACTTACAAATGTGAATTGTAGTTCAAAGACGCCACATTTGAAAACGGACCATTTTTTTAGTTTCTGAAGCATGTCGTAAGGGGGGGTGGTTATCTCTTTCATCAAAAATCATGCGTTTTTGCTTGAACAATAAAGGCCTCCAAATGTTATTTTATTCACTTTCCGGGGTGGAGAAATACTTGTTAAGGCCTCAGAATGAGTAAATTGTCCATTTTCATTCACTTTCACCCATTCCTCAAATCTTGTGCTTAAGGCCCCTGGAAGCATGAAAATCACTTTAAGCATCTCATTTTATCTTTAAAAGTGATTTTCCTTGTACAAATGTGAATTGTAGTTCACAGAGGCAACATTTGAAAATGGACCATTTTTTTAGAGTCTGAAGCATGTCGCAAGGGGGGGGTGGTTATCTCTTTCATCAAAAATCGGGCGTATTTGATTGAACAATAAAGGCCTACAAATGGTATTTAATTCACTTTCTGGGGTGGAGAAAAACTTTTTAAGACCCCAGAGTGAATAAATTGGCCATTTTCATTCACGTTTACCCATTCCTCAAATCTTGTGTTTAGGGCCCTTGGAAGCTTGAAAATCACTTTAAACGTCTCATTTTATCTCTAAAAGTGATTATCCACGTACCAATGTGAATTGTAGTTCAAAGACGCAACATTTGAAAATGGACCATTTTTGTCGTTTCTAAAGCATGTCGTAAGGGGGGGTGGTTATATCTTTCACCAAAAAACAGGCGTTTTTAATTGAACAATAAAGGCCTCCAAATGTTATTTTATTCACTTTCCAGGGTGGAGAAATACTTGTTAAGGCCTCAGAATGAGTAAATTGGCCATTTTCATTCACTTTTACCCATTCCAAAAATCTTGTGTTTAAGGCCCCTGGACGCATGAAAATCACTTTAAACATCTCATTTTATCTTTAAAAGTGATTTTCCACGTACAAATGTGAATTGTAGTTCAAAGACGCAACATTTGAAAACGGACCATTTTTTTAGTTTCTGAAGCATGTCGTAAGGGGGGGTGGTTATCTCTTTCATCAAAAATCAGGCGTTTTCGCTTGAACAATAAATACCTCCAAATGTTATTTAATTCACTTCCCGTGGAGGAGAAACACTTTTTAAGGCCGCAGAGTGAGTAAATTGGCCATTTTCATTCACGATTACCCATTTCTCAAATCTTGTGTTTAGGGCCCCTGGAACCTTGAAAATCACTTTAAACATCTCATTTTATCTCTAAAAGTGATTTTCCTTGTACAAATGTGAATTGTAGTTCAAAGACGCAACATTTGAAAATGGACCTTTTTTTCGTTTCTGAAGCATGTCGTAAGGCGGGGTGGTTATCTCTTTCATAAAAAATCAGGCGTTTTCGCTTGAACAATAAAGGCCTCCAAATGTTATTTAATTCACTTCCCGTAGAGGAGAAACACTTTTTAAGGTTGCAGAGTGAGTAAATTGGCCATTTTCATTCACTTTTACCTATTTCTCAAATCTTGTGTTTAGAACCCCTGGAAGCTTGAAAATCACTTTAAACATCTAATTTTATCTCTAAAAGTGATTATCCACGTACAAATGTGAATTGTAGTTCAAAGACGCAACATTTGAAAATTGACAATTTTTTACGTTTCTGAAGCATGTCGTAAGGGGGGGTAGTTATCTCTTTCACCAAAAAATGTGCGTTTTTTGCATTGAACAATAAAGTCCTCCAAATGTTATTTTATTCACTTTCCGGGGTGGAGAAATACTTGTTAAGGCCTCAGAGTGAGTAAATTGGCCAATTTCATTCATGTTTACCCATTCCTCAGATCTTGTGTTTAGGGCCCCTGGAAGCTTGAAAATCACTTTAAACATCTCATTTTATCTTTAAAAGTGATTTTCCACGTACAAATGTGAATTGTAGTTCAAAGAGGCAACATTTGAAAACGGACCATTTTTTTTGTTTCTGAAGCATGTCGTAAGGGGGGGTGGTTATCTCTTTCATCAAAAATTGGGCGTTTTTGTTTGAACAATAAAGGCCTCCAAATGTTATTTAATTCACTTTCTGGGGTGGGGAAACACTGTTTAAGGCCTCAGAATGAGTAAATTGGCCATTTTCATTCACTTTTACCATTCCACAAATCTTGTGTTTAAGGCCCCTGGAAGCATGAAAATCACTTCAAACATCTCATTTTATCTTTAAAAGTGATTTTCCACTTACAAATGAGAATTGTAGTTCAAAGACGCAACATTTGAAAATGGACCATTTTTTTTGTTTCTGAAGCATGTCGTAAGGGGGGGTGGTTATCTCTTTCATCAAAAATCAGGCGTTTTCGCTTGAACAATAAAGGCCTCCAAATGTTATTTTATTCACTTCCCGTGGAGGAGAAACACTTTTTAAGGCCGCTGAGTGAGTAAATTGGCCATTTTCATTCACCTTTAGCCATTCCAAAAATCTTGTGTTTAAGGCCCCTGGACGCATGAAAATCACTTTGAACATCTCATTTTATCTTTAAAAGTGATTTTCCACGTACAAATGTGAATTTTAGTTCAAAGACGCAACATTTGAAAACGGACCATTTTTTTAGTTTCTGAAGCATGTCGTAAGGGGGGGTGGTTATCTCTTTCATCAAAAATCAGGCGTTTTCGCTTGAACAATAAAGGCCTCCAAATGTTATTTTATTCACTTCCCGTGGAGGAGAAACACTTTTTAAGGCCGCTGAGTGAGTAAATTGGCCATTTTCATTCACCTTTAGCCATTCCAAAAATCTTGTGTTTAAGGCCCCTGGACGCATGAAAATCACTTTGAACATCTCATTTTATCTTTAAAAGTGATTTTCCACGTACAAATGTGAATTTTAGTTCAAAGACGCCACATTTGAAAACGGACCATTTTTTTAGTTTCTGAAGCATGTCGTAAGGGGGGGTGGTTATCTCTTTCATCAAAAATCGGGCGTTTTTGATTGAACAATAAAGGCCTCAAAATGTTATTTAATTCACTTTCTGGGGTGGAGAAACACTGTTTAAGGCCTCAGAATGAGTAAATTGGCCATTTTCATTCATTTTTACCATTCCACAAATCTTGTGTTTAAGGCCCCTGGAAGCATGAAAATCACTTGAAACATCTCATTTTATCTTTAAAAGTGATTTTTCACTTACAAATGTGAATTGTAGTTCAAAGACGCCACATTTGAAAACGGACCATTTTTTTAGTTTCTGAAGCATGTCGTAAGGGGGGGTGGTTATCTCTTTCATCAAAAATCATGCGTTTTTGCTTGAACAATAAAGGCCTCCAAATGTTATTTTATTCACTTTCCGGGGTGGAGAAATACTTGTTAAGGCCTCAGAATGAGTAAATTGTCCATTTTCATTCACTTTCACCCATTCCTCAAATCTTGTGCTTAAGGCCCCTGGAAGCATGAAAATCACTTTAAGCATCTCATTTTATCTTTAAAAGTGATTTTCCTTGTACAAATGTGAATTGTAGTTCACAGAGGCAACATTTGAAAATGGACCATTTTTTTAGAGTCTGAAGCATGTCGCAAGGGGGGGGTGGTTATCTCTTTCATCAAAAATCGGGCGTATTTGATTGAACAATAAAGGCCTACAAATGGTATTTAATTCACTTTCTGGGGTGGAGAAAAACTTTTTAAGACCCCAGAGTGAATAAATTGGCCATTTTCATTCACGTTTACCCATTCCTCAAATCTTGTGTTTAGGGCCCCTGGAAGCTTGAAAATCACTTTAAACGTCTCATTTTATCTCTAAAAGTGATTATCCACGTACCAATGTGAATTGTAGTTCAAAGACGCAACATTTGAAAATGGACCATTTTTGTCGTTTCTAAAGCATGTCGTAAGGGGGGGTGGTTATATCTTTCACCAAAAAACAGGCGTTTTTAATTGAACAATAAAGGCCTCCAAATGTTATTTTATTCACTTTCCAGGGTGAAGAAATACTTGTTAAGGCCTCAGAATGAGTAAATTGGCCATTTTCATTCACTTTTACCCATTCCAAAAATCTTGTGTTTAAGGCCCCTGGACGCATGAAAATCACTTTAAACATCTCATTTTATCTTTAAAAGTGATTTTCCACGTACAAATGTGAATTGTAGTTCAAAGACGCAACATTTGAAAACGGACCATTTTTTTAGTTTCTGAAGCATGTCGTAAGGGGGGGTGGTTATCTCTTTCATCAAAAATCAGGCGTTTTCGCTTGAACAATAAATACCTCCAAATGTTATTTAATTCACTTCCCGTGGAGGAGAAACACTTTTTAAGGCCGCAGAGTGAGTAAATTGGCCATTTTCATTCACGATTACCCATTTCTCAAATCTTGTGTTTAGGGCCCCTGGAACCTTGAAAATCACTTTAAACATCTCATTTTATCTCTAAAAGTGATTTTCCTTGTACAAATGTGAATTGTAGTTCAAAGACGCAACATTTGAAAATGGACCTTTTTTTCGTTTCTGAAGCATGTCGTAAGGCGGGGTGGTTATCTCTTTCATAAAAAATCAGGCGTTTTCGCTTGAACAATAAAGGCCTCCAAATGTTATTTAATTCACTTCCCGTAGAGGAGAAACACTTTTTAAGGTTGCAGAGTGAGTAAATTGGCCAATTTCATTCATGTTTACCCATTCCTCAGATCTTGTGTTTAGGGCCCCTGGAAGCTTGAAAATCACTTTAAACATCTCATTTTATCTTTAAAAGTGATTTTCCACGTACAAATGTGAATTGTAGTTCAAAGAGGCAACATTTGAAAACGGACCATTTTTTTTGTTTCTGAAGCATGTCGTAAGGGGGGGTGGTTATCTCTTTCATCAAAAATTGGGCGTTTTTGTTTGAACAATAAAGGCCTCCAAATGTTATTTAATTCACTTTCTGGGGTGGAGAAACACTTTTTAAGGCCTCAGAATGAGTAAATTGGCCATTTTCATTCACTTTTAGCCATTCCAAAAACTTGTGTTTAAGGCCCCTGGACGCATGAAAATCACTTTAAACATCTCATTTTATCTTTAAAAGTGATTTTCCACGTACAAATGTGAATTGTAGTTCAAAGACGCAACATTTGAAAACGGACCATTTTTTTAGTTTCTGAAGCATGTCGTAAGGGGGAGTGGTTATCTCTTTCATCAAAAATCAGGCGTTTTCGCTTGAACAATAAAGGCCTCCAAATGTTATTTAATTCACTTTCCCGTGGAGGAGAAACACTTTTTAAGGCCGCAGAGTGAGTAAATTGGCCCTTTTCATTCACGATTACCCATTTCTCAAATCTTGTGTTTAGGGCCCCTGGAAGCTTGAAAATCACCTTAAACATCTCATTTTATCTCTAAAAGTGATTTTCCTTGTACAAATGTGAATTGTAGTTCAAAGACGCAACATTTGAAAATTGACAATTTTTTACATTACTGAAGCATGTCGTAAGGGGCGGTGGTTATCTCTTTCACCAAAAAACGGGCGTTTTTTGTATTGAACATTAAAGGCCTCCAAATGTTATTTAATTCACTTCCCGTGGAGGAGAAACACTTTTTAAGGCCTCAGAGTGAGTAAATTGGCCATTTTCATTCACTTTTACCCATTTCTCAAATCTTGTGTTTAGGGCCCCTGGAAGCATGAAAATCACTTTAAACATCTCATTTTATCTTTAAAAGTGATTTTCCTTCTACAAATGTGAATTGTAGTTCAAAGACGCAACATTTGAAAATGGACCATTTTTGTCGTTTCTGAAGCATATCGCAAGGGGGATGGTTATCTCTTTCACCAAAAAACAGGCGTTTTTGATTGAACAATAAAGGCCTCCACATGTTATTTTATTCACTTTCCGGGGTGGAGGAATACTTGTTAAGGCCTCAGAATGAGTAAATTGGCCATTTTCATTCACTTTTACCCATTCCTCAAATCATTTGCTTAAGGCCCCTGGAAGCATGAAAATCACTTTAAACATCTCATTTTATCTTTAAAAGTGATTTTCCTTGTACAAATGTGAATTGTAGTTCAAAAAGGCAACATTTGAAAACAGACCATTTTTTTAGTGTCTGAAGCATGTCGTAAGAGGGGGTGGTTATCTCTTTCACCAAAAAACGGGCGTTTTTTGTATTAAACAATAAAGGCCTCAAAATGTTATTTAATTCCCTTCCCGTGGAGGAGAAAAACGTTTTAAGGCCTCAGAGTGAGTAAATTGGCCATTTTTATTCACTTTTACCCATTTCTCAAATCTTGTGTTTAGGGCCCCTGGAAGCATGAAGATCACTTTAAACATCTCATTTTATCTTTAAAAGTGATTTTCCTTGTACAAATGTGAATTGTAGTTCAAAGACGCAACATTTGAAAACGGACCATTTTTTTCGTTTCTGAAGCAGGTCGTAAGGGGGGGTGGTTATCTCTTTCATCAAAAATCAGGCATTTTCGCTTGAACAATAAAGGCCTCCAAATGTTATTTAATTCACTTCCCGTGGAGGAGAAACACTTTTTAAGTCCGCAGAGTGAGTAAATTGGCCATTTTCATTCACTTTTACCCAGTCCAAAAATCTTGTGTTTAAGGCCCCTGGACGCATGAAAATCACTTTAAACATCTAATTTTTTCTTTAAAAGTGATTTTCCACGTACAAATGTGAATTGTAGTTCAAAGACGCCACATTTGAAAACGGACCATTTTTTTAGTTTCTGAAGCATGTCGTAAGGGGGGGGTGGTTATCTCTTTCATCAAAAATCGGGCGTTTTTGATTGAACAATAAAGGCCTCCAAATGTTATTTAATTCACTTTCTGGGGTGGAGAAACACTGTTTAAGGCCTCAGAATGAGTAAATTGGCCATTTTCATTCACTTTTACCATTCCACAAATCTTGTGTTTAAGGCCCCTGGAAGCATGAAAATCACTTGAAACATCTCATTTTTTCTGTAAAAGTGATTTTCCACGTACAAATGTGAATTGTAGTTCAAAGACGCCACATTTGAAAACGGACCATTTTTTTAGCTTCTGAAGCATGTCGTAAGGGGGGGTGGTTATCTCTTTCATCAAAAATCGGGCGTTTTTGATTGAACAATAAAGGCCTCCAAATGTTATTTAATTCACTTTCTGGGGTGGGGAAACACTGTTTAAGGCCTCAGAATGAGTAAATTGGCCATTTTCATTCACTTTTACCATTCCACAAATCTTGTGTTTAAGGCCCCTGGAAGCATGAAAATCACTTCAAACATCTCATTTTATCTTTAAAAGTGATTTTCCACTTACAAATGAGAATTGTAGTTCAAAGACGCAACATTTGAAAATGGACCATTTTTTTTGTTTCTGAAGCATGTCGTAAGGGGGGGTGGTTATCTCTTTCATCAAAAATCAGGCGTTTTCACTTGAACAATAAAGGCCTCCAAATGTTATTTTATTCACTTCCCGTGGAGGAGAAACACTTTTTAAGGCCTCAGAGTGAGTAAATTGGCCATTTTCATTCACTTTTACCCATTCCAAAAATCTTGTGTTTAAGGCCCCTGGACGCATGAAAATCACTTTAAACATCTCATTTTATCTTTAAAAGTGATTTTCCACGTACAAATGTGAATTTTAGTTCAAAGACGCAACATTTGAAAACGGACCATTTTTTTTGTTTCTGAAGCATGTCGTAAGGGGGGGTGGTTATCTCTTTCATCAAAAATTGGGCGTTTTTGTTTGAACAATAAAGGCCTCCAAATGTTATTTAATTCACTTTCTGGGGTGGAGAAACACTTTTTAAGGCCTCAGAATGAGTAAATTGGCCATTTTCATTCACTTTTAGCCATTCCAAAAACTTGTGTTTAAGGCCCCTGGACGCATGAAAATCACTTTAAACATCTCATTTTATCTTTAAAAGTGATTTTCCACGTACAAATGTGAATTGTAGTTCAAAGACGCAACATTTGAAAACGGACCATTTTTTTAGTTTCTGAAGCATGTCGTAACGGGGGGTGGTTATCTCTTTCATCAAAAATCAGGCGTTTTCGCTTGAACAATAAAGGCCTCCAAATGTTATTTAATTCACTTCCCGTGGAGGAGAAACACTTTTTAAGGCCGCAGAGTGAGTAAATTGGCCATTTTCATTCACGATTACCCATTTCTCAAATCTTGTGTTTAGGGCCCCTGGAAGCTTGAAAATCACCTTAAACATCTCATTTTATCTCTAAAAGTGATTTTCCTTGTACAAATGTGAATTGTAGTTCAAAGACGCAACATTTGAAAATGGACCTTTTTTTCGTTTCTGAAGCATGTCGTAAGGCGGGGTGGTTATCTCTTTCATAAAAAATCAGGCGTTTTCGCTTGAACAATAAAGGCCTCCAAATGTTATTTAATTCACTTCCCGTAGAGGAGACATACTTTTTAAGGCCGCAGAGTGAGAAAATTGGCCATTTTCATTCACTTTTACCTATTTCTCAAATCTTGTGTTTAGGGCCCCTGGAAGCTTGAAAATCACTTTAAACATCTAATTTTATCTCTAAAAGTGATTATCCACGTACAAATGTGAATTGTAGTTCAAAGACGCAACATTTGAAAATTGACAATTTTTTACATTACTGAAGCATGTCGTAAGGGGCGGTGGTTATCTCTTTCACCAAAAAACGGGCGTTTTTTGTATTGAACATTAAAGGCCTCCAAATGTTATTTAATTCACTTCCCGTGGAGGAGAAACACTTTTTAAGGCCTCAGAGTGAGTAAATTGGCCATTTTCATTCACTTTTACCCATTTCTCAAATCTTGTGTTTAGGGCCCCTGGAAGCATGAAAATCACTTTAAACATCTCATTTTATCTTTAAAAGTGATTTTCCTTCTACAAATGTGAATTGTAGTTCAAAGACGCAACATTTGAAAATGGACCATTTTTGTCGTTTCTGAAGCATATCGCAAGGGGGGTGGTTATCTCTTTCACCAAAAAACAGGCGTTTTTGATTGAACAATAAAGGCCTCCACATGTTATTTTATTCACTTTCCGGGGTGGAGGAATACTTGTTAAGGCCTCAGAATGAGTAAATTGGCCATTTTCATTCACTTTTACCCATTCCTCAAATCATTTGCTTAAGGCCCCTGGAAGCATGAAAATCACTTTAAACATCTCATTTTATCTTTAAAAGTGATTTTCCTTGTACAAATGTGAATTGTAGTTCAAAAAGGCAACATTTGAAAACAGACCATTTTTTTAGTGTCTGAAGCATGTCGTAAGAGGGGGTGGTTATCTCTTTCACCAAAAAACGGGCGTTTTTTGTATTGAACAATAAAGGCCTCAAAATGTTATTTAATTCCCTTCCCGTGGAGGAGAAACACGTTTTAAGGCCTCAGAGTGAGTAAATTGGCCATTTTCATTCACTTTTACCCATTTCTCAAATCTTGTGTTTAGGGCCCCTGGAAGCATGAAGATCACTTTAAACATCTCATTTTATCTTTAAAAGTGATTTTCCTTGTACAAATGTGAATTGTAGTTCAAAGACGCAACATTTGAAAACGGACCATTTTTTTCGTTTCTGAAGCAGGTCGTAAGGGGGGGTGGTTATCTCTTTCATCAAAAATCAGGCATTTTCGCTTGAACAATAAAGGCCTCCAAATGTTATTTAATTCACTTCCCGTGGAGGAGAAACACTTTTTAAGTCCGCAGAGTGAGTAAATTGGCCATTTTCATTCACTTTTACCCAGTCCAAAAATCTTGTGTTTAAGGCCCCTGGACGCATGAAAATCACTTTAAACATCTAATTTTTTCTTTAAAAGTGATTTTCCACGTACAAATGTGAATTGTAGTTCAAAGACGCCACATTTGAAAACGGACCATTTTTTTAGTTTCTGAAGCATGTCGTAAGGGGGGGGTGGTTATCTCTTTCATCAAAAATCGGGCGTTTTTGATTGAACAATAAAGGCCTCCAAATGTTATTTAATTCACTTTCTGGGATGGAGAAACACTGTTTAAGGCCTCAGAATGAGTAAATTGGCCATTTTCATTCACTTTTACCATTCCACAAATCTTGTGTTTAAGGCCCCTGGAAGCATGAAAATCACTTCAAACATCTCATTTTTTCTTTAAAAGTGATTTTCCACGTACAAATGTGAATTGTAGTTTAAAGACGCCACATTTGAAAACGGACCATTTTTTTAGTTTCTGAAGCATGTCGTAAGGGGGGGTGGTTATCTCTTTCATCAAAAATCGGGCGTTTTTGATTGAACAATAAAGGCCTCCAAATGTTATTTAATTCACTTTCTGGGGTGGGGAAACACTGTTTAAGGCCTCAGAATGAGTAAATTGGCCATTTTCATTCACTTTTACCATTCCACAAATCTTGTGTTTAAGGCCCCTGGAAGCATGAAAATCACTTCAAACATCTCATTTTATCTTTAAAAGTGATTTTCCACTTACAAATGAGAATTGTAGTTCAAAGACGCAACATTTGAAAATGGACCATTTTTTTTGTTTCTGAAGCATGTCGTAAGGGGGGGTGGTTATCTCTTTCATCAAAAATCAGGCGTTTTCACTTGAACAATAAAGGCCTCCAAATGTTATTTTATTCACTTCCCGTGGAGGAGAAACACTTTTTAAGGCCTCAGAGTGAGTAAATTGGCCATTTTCATTCACTTTTACCCATTCCAAAAATCTTGTGTTTAAGGCCCCTGGACGCATGAAAATCACTTTAAACATCTCATTTTATCTTTAAAAGTGATTTTCCACGTACAAATGTGAATTTTAGTTCAAAGACGCAACATTTGAAAACGGACCATTTTTTTAGTTTCTGAAGCATGTCGTAAGGGGGGGTGGTTATCTCTTTCATCAAAAATCGGGCGTTTTCGCTTGAACAATAAAGGCCTCCAAATGTTATTTTATTCACTTCCCGTGGAGGAGAAACACTTTTTAAGGCCGCTGAGTGAGTAAATTGGCCATTTTCATTCACCTTTAGCCATTCCAAAAATCTTGTGTTTAAGGCCCCTGGACGCATGAAAATCACTTTAAACATCTCATTTTATCTTTAAAAGTGATTTTCCACGTACAAATGTGAATTTTAGTTCAAAGACGCAACATTTGAAAACGGACCATTTTTTTAGTTTCTGAAGCATGTCGTAAGGGGGGGGTGGTTATCTCTTTCATCAAAAATCAGGCGTTTTCGCTTGAACAATAAAGGCCTCCGAATGTTATTTAATTCACTTCCCGTGGAGGAGAAACACTTTTTAAGTCCGCAGAGTGAGTAAATTGGCCATTTTCATTCACTTTAACCCATTCCAAAAATCTTGTGTTTAAGGCCCCTGGACGCATGAAAATCACTTTAAACATCTCATTTTTTCTTTAAAAGTGAATTTCCACGTACAAATGTGAATTGTAGTTCAAAGACGCCACATTTGAAAACGGACCATTTTTTTAGTTTCTGAAGCATGTCGTAAGGGGGGGTGGTTATCTCTTTCATCAAAAATCGGGCGTTTTTGATTGAACAATAAAGGCCTCCAAATGTTATTTAATTCACTTTCTGGGGTGGAGAAACACTGTTTAAGGCCTCAGAATGAGTAAATTGGCCATTTTCATTCATTTTTACCATTCCACAAATCTTGTGTTTAAGGCTCCTGGAAGCATGAAAATCACTTGAAACATCTCATTTTATCTTTAAAAGTGATTTTTCACTTACAAATGTGAATTGTAGTTCAAAGACGCCACATTTGAAAACGGACCATTTTTTCAGTTTCTGAAGCATGTCGTAAGGGGGGGGTGGTTATCTCTTTCATCAAAAATCATGCGTTTTTGCTTGAACAATAAAGGCCTCCAAATGTTATTTTATTCACTTTCCGGGGTGGAGAAATACTTGTTAAGGCCTCAGAATGAGTAAATTGTCCATTTTCATTCACTTTCACCCATTCCTCAAATCTTGTGCTTAAGGCCCCTGGAAGCATGAAAATCACTTTAAACATCTAATTTTATCTTTAAAAGTGATTTTCCTTGTACAAATGTGAATTGTAGTTCACAGAGGCAACATTTGAAAATGGACCATTTTTTTAGAGTCTGAAGCATGTCGCAAGGGGGGGTGGTTATCTCTTTCATCAAAAATCGGGCGTTTATGATTGAACAATAAAGGCCTACAAATGGTATTTAATTCACTTTCTGGGGTGGAAAAAACTTTTTAAGACCCCAGAGTGAATAAATTGGCCATTTTCATTCACGTTTACCCATTCCTCAAATCTTGTGTTTAGGGCCCCTGGAAGCTTGAAAATCACTTTAAACGTCTCATTTTATCTCTAAAAGTGATTATCCACGTACAAATGTGAATTGTAGTTCAAAGACGCAACATTTGAAAATGGACCATTTTTGTCGTTTCTAAAGCATGTCGTAAGGGGGGGTGGTTATATCTTTCACCAAAAAACAGGCGTTTTTAATTGAACAATAAAGGCCTCCAAATGTTATTTTATTCACTTTCCAGGGTGGAGAAATACTTGTTAAGGCCTCAGAATGAGTAAATTGGGCATTTTCATTCACTTTTACCCATTCCAAAAATCTTGTGTTTAAGGCCCCTGGAAGCATGAAAATCGCTTTAAACATCTCAGTTTATCTTTAAAAGTGATTTTCCTTGTACAGATGTGAATTGTAGTTCAAAGAGGCAACATTTGAAAATGGATCATTTTTTTCGTTTCTGAAGCATGTCGTAAGGGGGGGTGGTTATCTCTTTCACCAAAAAACGTGCATTTTTGATTCAACAATAAAGGCCTCCAAATGTTATTTTATTCTCTTCCCGTGGAGGAGAAACACTTTTTAAGGCCGCAGAGTGAGTAAATTGGCCATTTTCATTCACTTTTACCCATTCCAAAAATCTTGTGTTTAAGGCCCCTGGACGCATGAAAATCACTTTAAACATCTCATTTTATCTTTAAAAGTGATTTTCCACGTACAAATGTGAATTGTAGTTCAAAGACGCAACATTTGAAAACGGACCATTTTTTTAGTTTCTGAAGCATGTCGTAAGGGGGGGTGGTTATCTCTTTCATCAAAAATCAGGCGTTTTCGCTTGAACAATAAATACCTCCAAATGTTATTTAATTCACTTCCCGTGGAGGAGAGACACTTTTTAAGGCCGCAGAGTGAGTAAATTGGCCATTTTCATTCACGATTACCCATTTCTCAAATCTTGTGTTTAGGGCCCCTGGAACCTTGAAAATCACTTTAAACATCTCATTTTATCTCTAAAAGTGATTTTCCTTGTACAAATGTGAATTGTAGTTCAAAGACGCAACATTTGAAAATGGACCTTTTTGTTAGTTTCTGAAGCATGTCGTAAGGCGGGGTGGTTATCTCTTTCATAAAAAATCAGGCGTTTTCGCTTGAACAATAAAGGCCTCCAAATGTTATTTAATTCACTTCCCGTAGAGGAGAAATACTTTTTAATGCCACAGAGTGAGTAAATTGGCCATTTTCATTCACTTTTACCTATTTCTCAAATCTTGTGTTTAGGGCCCCTGGAAGCTTGAAAATCACTTTAAACATCTCATTTTATCTTTAAAAGTGATTTTCCACGTACAAATGTGAATTGTAGTTCAAAGATGCAACATTTGAAAACGGATCATTTTTTTAGTTTCTGAAGCATGTCGTAAGGGGGGTGGTTAACTCTTTCATCAAAAATCAGGCGTTTTCGCTTGAACAATAAAGGCCTCCAAATGTTATTTAATTCACCTCCCGTGGAGGAGAAAGACTTTTTAAGGCTGCAGAGTGAGTAAATTGGCCATTTTCATTCACGATTACCCATTTCTCAAATCTTGTGTTTAGGGCCCCTGGAAGCTTGAAAATCACCTTAAACATCTCATTTTATCTCTAAAAGTGATTTTCCTTGTACAAATGTGAATTGTAGTTCAAAGACGCAACATTTGAAAATGGACCTTTTTTTCGTTTCTGAAGCATGTCGTAAGGCGGGGTGGTTATCTCTTTCATAAAAAATCAGGCGTTTTCGCTTGAACAATAAAGGCCTCCAAATGTTATTTAATTCACTTCCCGTAGAGGAGAAACACTTTTTAAGGCCGCAGAGTGAGTAAATTGGCCATTTTCATTCACTTTTACCTATTTCTCAAATCTTGTGTTTAGAACCCCTGGAAGCTTGAAAATCACTTTAAACATCTAATTTTATCTCTAAAAGTGATTATCCACGTACAAATGTGAATTGTAGTTCAAAGACGCAACATTTGAAAATTGACAATTTTTTACGTTTCTGAAGCATGTCGTAAGGGGGGGTAGTTATCTCTTTCACCAAAAAACGTGCGTTTTTTGCATTGAACAATAAAGTCCTCCAAATGTTATTTTATTCACTTTCCGGGGTGGAGAAATACTTGTTAAGGCCTCAGAGTGAGTAAATTGGCCAATTTCATTCATGTTTACCCATTCCTCAGATCTTGTGTTTAGGGCCCCTGGAAGCTTGAAAATCACTTTAAACATCTCATTTTATCTTTAAAAGTGATTTTCCACGTACAAATGCGAATTGTAGTTCAAAGAGGCAACATTTGAAAACGGACCATTTTTTTTGTTTCTGAAGCATGTCGTAAGGGGGGGTGGTTAACTCTTTCATCAAAAATTGGGCGTTTTTGTTTGAACAATAAAGGCCTCCAAATGTTATTTAATTCACTTTCTGGGGTGGAGAAACACTTTTTAAGGCCTCAGAATGAGTAAATTGGCCATTTTCATTCACTTTTAGCCATTCCAAAAACTTGTGTTTAAGGCCCCTGGACGCATGAAAATCACTTTAAACATCTCATTTTATCTTTAAAAGTGATTTTCCACGTACAAATGTGAATTGTAGTTCAAAGACGCAACATTTGAAAACTGACCATTTTTTTAGTTTCTGAAGCATGTCGTAAGGGGGGGTGGTTATCTCTTTCATCAAAAATCAGGCGTTTTCGCTTGAACAATAAAGGCCTCCAAATGTTATTTAATTCACTTCCCGTGGAGGAGAAACACTTTATAAGGCCGCAGAGTGAGTAAATTGGCCATTTTCATTCACGATTACCCATTTCTCAAATCTTGTGTTTAGGGCCCCTGGAAGCTTGAAAATCACCTTAAACATCTCATATTATCTCAAAAAGTGATTTTCCTTGTACAAATGTGAATTGTAGTTCAAAGACGCAACATTTGAAAATGGACCTTTTTTTCGTTTCTGAAGCATGTCGTAAGGCGGGGTGGTTATCTCTTTCATAAAAAATCAGGCGTTTTCGCTTGAACAATAAAGGCCTCCAAATGTTATTTAATTCACTTCCCGTAGAGGAGACATACTTTTTAAGGCCGCAGAGTGAGAAAATTGGCCATTTTCATTCACTTTTACCTATTTCTCAAATCTTGTGTTTAGGGCCCCTGGAAGCTTGAAAATCACTTTAAACATCTAATTTTATCTCTAAAAGTGATTATCCACGTACAAATGTGAATTGTAGTTCAAAGACGCAACATTTGAAAATTGACAATTTTTTACATTACTGAAGCATGTCGTAAGGGGCGGTGGTTATCTCTTTCACCAAAAAACGGGCGTTTTTTGTATTGAACATTAAAGGCCTCCAAATGTTATTTAATTCACTTCCCGTGGAGGAGCAACACTTTTTAAGGCCTCAGAGTGAGTAAATTGGCCATTTTCATTCACTTTTACCCATTTCTCAAATCTTGTGTTTAGGGCCCCTGGAAGCATGAAAATCACTTTAAACATCTCATTTTATCTTTAAAAGTGATTTTCCTTCTACAAATGTGAATTGTAGTTCAAAGACGCAACATTTGAAAATGGACCATTTTTGTCGTTTCTGAAGCATATCGCAAGGGGGGTGGTTATCTCTTTCACCAAAAAACAGGCGTTTTTGATTGAACAATAAAGGCCTCCACATGTTATTTTATTCACTTTCCGGGGTGGAGGAATACTTGTTAAGGCCTCAGAATGAGTAAATTGGCCATTTTCATTCACTTTTACCCATTCCTCAAATCATTTGCTTAAGGCCCCTGGAAGCATGAAAATCACTTTAAACATCTCATTTTATCTTTAAAAGTGATTTTCCTTGTACAAATGTGAATTGTAGTTCAAAAAGGCAACATTTGAAAACAGACCATTTTTTTAGTGTCTGAAGCATGTCGTAAGAGGGGGTGGTTATCTCTTTCACCAAAAAACGGGCGTTTTTTGTATTGAACAATAAAGGCCTCAAAATGTTATTTAATTCCCTTCCCGTGGAGGAGAAACACGTTTTAAGGCCTCAGAGTGAGTAAATTGGCCATTTTCATTCACTTTTACCCATTTCTCAAATCTTGTGTTTAGGGCCCCTGGAAGCATGAAGATCACTTTAAACATCTCATTTTATCTTTAAAAGTGATTTTCCTTGTACAAATGTGAATTGTAGTTCAAAGACGCAACATTTGAAAACGGACCATTTTTTTAGTTTCTGAAGCATGTCGTAAGGTTCAATGTAGAAAAAGTGCTGGCATCATTCATCACCAGCAAAATCAAAAAGTGATAGATCGCCATTAAAACAGATGGTTATGCCATCAACAACAGAAAGTCACTGCATGCTGTCAACCACATCACCTGACAACGCCGAAGAAACTGTGATCAACATCGTAGAGGCAAAAAATTACAGTCACTTTCCAACTTCTCAGGTCGTTTTTGATTGAACAATAAAGGCCTCCAAATGTTATTTAATTCACTTTCTGGGGTGGGGAAACACTGTTTAAGGCCTCTGAATGAGTAAATTGGCCATTTTCATTCACTTTTACCATTCCACAAATCTTGTGTTTAAGGCCCCTGGAAGCATGAAAATCACTTCAAACATCTCATTTTATCTTTAAAAGTGATTTTCCACTTACAAATGAGAATTGTAGTTCAAAGACGCAACATTTGAAAATGGACCATTTTTTTTGTTTCTGAAGCATGTCGTAAGGGGGGGGGGTGGTTATCTCTTTCACAAAAAAACGGGCGTTTTTTGTATTGAACAATAAAGGACTCCAAATGGTATTTAATTCACTTCCCGTGGAGGAGAAACACTTTTTAAGGCCTCAGAGTGAGTAAATTGGCCATTTTCATTCACTTTTACCCATTTCTCAAATCTTGTGTTTAGGGCCCCTGGAAGCATGAAAATCACTTTAAACATCTCATTTTATCTTTAAAAGTGATTTTCCTTCTACAAATGTGAATTGTAGTCCAAAGATGCAACATTTGAAAATGGACCATTTTTGTCGTTTCTGAAGCATATCGTAAGGGGGGGTGGTTATCTCTTTCACCAAAAAACAGGCGTTTTTGATTGAACAATAAAGGCCTCCAAATGTTATTTTATTCACTTTCCGGGGTGGAGAAATACTTGTTAAGGTCTCAGAATGAGTAAATTGGCCATTTTCATTCACTTTTACCCATTCCTCAAATCATGTGCTTAAGGCCCCTGGAAGCATGAAGATCACTTTAAACATCTCATTTTATCTTTAAAAGTGATTTTCCTTGTACAAATGTGAATTGTAGTTCAAAGACGCAACATTTGAAAACGGACCATTTTTTTCGTTTCTTAAGCATGTCGTAAGGGGGGGTGGTTATCTCTTTCATCAAAAATCAGGCGTTTTCGCTTGAACAATAAAGGCCTCCAAATGTTATTTTATTCACTTCCTTTGGAGGAGAAACACTTTTTAAGGCCGCTGAGTGAGTAAATTGGCCATTTTCATTCACCTTTAGCCATTCCAAAAATCTTGTGTTTAAGGCCCCTGGACGCATGAAAATCACTTTAAACATCTCATTTTATCTTTAAAAGTGATTTTCCACGTACAAATGTGAATTTTAGTTCAAAGACGCAACATTTGAAAACGGACCATTTTTTTAGTTTCTGAAGCATGTCGTAAGGGGGGGTGGTTATCTCTTTCATCAAAAATCAGGCGTTTTCGCTTGAACAATAAAGGCCTCCAAATGGTATTTAATTCACTTCCCGTGGAGGAGAAACACTTTTTAAGTCCGCAGAGTGAGTAAATTGGCCATTTTCATTCACTTTAACCCATTCCAAAAATCTTGTGTTTAAGGCCCCTGGACGAATGAAAATCACTTTAAACATCTCATTTTTTCTTTAAAAGTGAATTTCCACGTACAAATGTGAATTGTAGTTCAAAGACGCCCCATTTGAAAATGGACCATTTTTTTAGTTTCTGAAGCATGTCGTAAGGGGGGGTGGTTATCTCTTTCATCAAAAATCGGGCGTTTTTGATTGAACAATAAAGGCCTCCAAATGTTATTTAATTCACTTTCTGGGGTGGAGAAACACTGTTTAAGGCCTCAGAATGAGTAAATTGGCCATTTTCATTCATTTTTACCATTCCACAAATCTTGTGTTTAAGGCCCCTGGAAGCATGAAAATCACTTGAAACATCTCATTTTATCTTTAAAAGTGATTTTTCACTTACAAATGTGAATTGTAGTTCAAAGACGCCACATTTGAAAACGGACCATTTTTTTAGTTTCTGAAGCATGTCGTAAGGGGGGGTGGTTATCTCTTTCATCAAAAATCATGCGTTTTTGCTTGAACAATAAAGGCCTCCAAATGTTATTTTATTCACTTTCCGGGGTGTAGAAATACTTGTTAAGGCCTCAGAATGAGTAAATTGGCCATTTTCATTCACTTTTACCCATTCCTCAAATCTTGTGCTTAAGGCCCCTGGAAGCATGAAAATCACTTTAAACATCTCATTTTATCTTTAAAAGTGATTTTCCTTGTACAAATGTGAATTGTAGTTCACAGAGGCAACATTTGAAAATGGACCATTTTTTTAGAGTCTGAAGCATCTCGTAAGGGGGGCGTGGTTATCTCTTTCATCAAAAATCGGGCATTTTTGATTGAACAATAAAGGCCTACAAATGTTATTTAATTCACTTTCTGGGGTGGAGAAAAACTTTTTAAGACCCCAGAGTGAATAAATTGGCCATTTTCATTCACGTTTACCCATTCCTCAAATCTTGTGTTTAGGGCCCCTGGAAGCTTGAAAATCACTTTAAACATCTCATTTTATCTTTAAAAGAGATTTTCCACGTACAAATGTGAATTGTAGTTCAAAGACGCAACATTTGAAAACGGACCATTTTTTCAGTTTCTGAAGCATGTCGTAAGGGGGGGTGGTTATCTCTTTCATCAAAAATCAGGCGTTTTCACTTGAACAATAAATACCTCCAAATGTTATTTAATTCACTTCCCGTGGAGGAGAAACACTTTTTAAGGCCGCAGAGTGAGTAAATTGGCCATTTTCATTCACGATTACCCATTTCTCAAATCTTGTGTTTAGGGCCCCTGGAACCTTGAAAATCACTTTAAACATCTCATTTTATCTCTAAAAGTGATTTTCCTTGTACAAATGTGAATTGTAGTTCAAAGACGCAACATTTGAAAATGGACCTTTTTTTTAGTTTCTGAAGCATGTCGTAAGGCGGGGTGGTTATCTCTTTCATAAAAAATCAGGCGTTTTCGCTTGAACAATAAAGGCCTCCAAATGTTATTTAATTCACTTCCCGTAGAGGAGAAATACTTTTTAAGGCCGCAGAGTGAGTAAATTGGCCATTTTCATTCACTTTTACCTATTTCTCAAATCTTGTGTTTAGGGCCCCTGGAAGCTTGAAAATCACTTTAAACATCTAATTTTATCTCTAAAAGTGATTTTCCTTGTACAGATGTGAATTGTAGTTCAAAGACGCAACATTTGAAAATGGACCATTTTTGTTGTTTCTGAAGCATGTCGTAAGGGGGGGTGGTTATCTCTTTCACCAAAAAACAGGCGTTTTTGATTGAACAATAAAGGCCTCCAAATGTTATTTTATTCACTTTCCGGGGTGGAGAAATACTTGTTAAGGCCTCAGAGTGAGTAAATTGGCCAATTTCATTCATGTTTACCCATTCCTCAGATCTTGTGTTTAGGGCCCCTGGAAGCTTGAAAATCACTTTAAACATCTCATTTTATCTTTAAAAGTGATTTTCCACGTACAAATGTGAATTGTAGTTCAAAGATGCAACATTTGAAAACGGATCATTTTTTTAGTTTCTGAAGCATGTCGTAAGGGGGTGGTTAACTCTTTCATCAAAAATCAGGCGTTTTTGCTTGAACAATAAAGGCCTCCAAATGTTATTTAATTCACCTCCCGTGGAGGAGAAAGACTTTTTAAGGCCGCAGAGTGAGTAAATTGGCCATTTTCATTCACGATTACCCATTTCTCAAATCTTGTGTTTAGGGCCCCTGGAAGCTTGAAAATCACCTTAAACATCTCATTTTATCTCTAAAAGTGATTTTCCTTGTACAAATGTGAATTGTAGTTCAAAGACGCAACATTTGAAAATGGACCTTTTTTTCGTTTCTGAAGCATGTCGTAAGGCGGGGTGGTTATCTCTTTCATAAAAAATCAGGCGTTTTCGCTTGAACAATAAAGGCCTCCAAATGTTATTTAATTCACTTCCCGTAGAGGAGAAACACTTTTTAAGGCCGCAGAGTGAGTAAATTGGCCATTTTCATTCACTTTTACCTATTTCTCAAATCTTGTGTTTAGAACCCCTGGAAGCTTGAAAATCACTTTAAACATCTAATTTTATCTCTAAAAGTGATTATCCACGTACAAATGTGAATTGTAGTTCAAAGACGCAACATTTGAAAATTGACAATTTTTTACGTTTCTGAAGCATGTCGTAAGGGGGGGTAGTTATCTCTTTCACCAAAAAACGTGCGTTTTTTGCATTGAACAATAAAGTCCTCCAAATGTTATTTTATTCACTTTCCGGGGTGGAGAAATACTTGTTAAGGCCTCAGAGTGAGTAAATTGGCCAATTTCATTCATGTTTACCCATTCCTCAGATCTTGTGTTTAGGGCCCCTGGAAGCTTGAAAATCACTTTAAACATCTCATTTTATCTTTAAAAGTGATTTTCCACGTACAAATGCGAATTGTAGTTCAAAGAGGCAACATTTGAAAACGGACCATTTTTTTTGTTTCTGAAGCATGTCGTAAGGGGGGGTGGTTAACTCTTTCATCAAAAATTGGGCGTTTTTGTTTGAACAATAAAGGCCTCCAAATGTTATTTAATTCACTTTCTGGGGTGGAGAAACACTTTTTAAGGCCTCAGAATGAGTAAATTGGCCATTTTCATTCACTTTTAGCCATTCCAAAAACTTGTGTTTAAGGCCCCTGGACGCATGAAAATCACTTTAAACATCTCATTTTATCTTTAAAAGTGATTTTCCACGTACAAATGTGAATTGTAGTTCAAAGACGCAACATTTGAAAACTGACCATTTTTTTAGTTTCTGAAGCATGTCGTAAGGGGGGGTGGTTATCTCTTTCATCAAAAATCAGGCGTTTTCGCTTGAACAATAAAGGCCTCCAAATGTTATTTAATTCACTTCCCGTGGAGGAGAAACACTTTATAAGGCCGCAGAGTGAGTAAATTGGCCATTTTCATTCACGATTACCCATTTCTCAAATCTTGTGTTTAGGGCCCCTGGAAGCTTGAAAATCACCTTAAACATCTCATATTATCTCAAAAAGTGATTTTCCTTGTACAAATGTGAATTGTAGTTCAAAGACGCAACATTTGAAAATGGACCTTTTTTTCGTTTCTGAAGCATGTCGTAAGGCGGGGTGGTTATCTCTTTCATAAAAAATCAGGCGTTTTCGCTTGAACAATAAAGGCCTCCAAATGTTATTTAATTCACTTCCCGTAGAGGAGACATACTTTTTAAGGCCGCAGAGTGAGAAAATTGGCCATTTTCATTCACTTTTACCTATTTCTCAAATCTTGTGTTTAGGGCCCCTGGAAGCTTGAAAATCACTTTAAACATCTAATTTTATCTCTAAAAGTGATTATCCACGTACAAATGTGAATTGTAGTTCAAAGACGCAACATTTGAAAATTGACAATTTTTTACATTACTGAAGCATGTCGTAAGGGGCGGTGGTTATCTCTTTCACCAAAAAACGGGCGTTTTTTGTATTGAACATTAAAGGCCTCCAAATGTTATTTAATTCACTTCCCGTGGAGGAGCAACACTTTTTAAGGCCTCAGAGTGAGTAAATTGGCCATTTTCATTCACTTTTACCCATTTCTCAAATCTTGTGTTTAGGGCCCCTGGAAGCATGAAAATCACTTTAAACATCTCATTTTATCTTTAAAAGTGATTTTCCTTCTACAAATGTGAATTGTAGTTCAAAGACGCAACATTTGAAAATGGACCATTTTTGTCGTTTCTGAAGCATATCGCAAGGGGGGTGGTTATCTCTTTCACCAAAAAACAGGCGTTTTTGATTGAACAATAAAGGCCTCCACATGTTATTTTATTCACTTTCCGGGGTGGAGGAATACTTGTTAAGGCCTCAGAATGAGTAAATTGGCCATTTTCATTCACTTTTACCCATTCCTCAAATCATTTGCTTAAGGCCCCTGGAAGCATGAAAATCACTTTAAACATCTCATTTTATCTTTAAAAGTGATTTTCCTTGTACAAATGTGAATTGTAGTTCAAAAAGGCAACATTTGAAAACAGACCATTTTTTTAGTGTCTGAAGCATGTCGTAAGAGGGGGTGGTTATCTCTTTCACCAAAAAACGGGCGTTTTTTGTATTGAACAATAAAGGCCTCAAAATGTTATTTAATTCCCTTCCCGTGGAGGAGAAACACGTTTTAAGGCCTCAGAGTGAGTAAATTGGCCATTTTCATTCACTTTTACCCATTTCTCAAATCTTGTGTTTAGGGCCCCTGGAAGCATGAAGATCACTTTAAACATCTCATTTTATCTTTAAAAGTGATTTTCCTTGTACAAATGTGAATTGTAGTTCAAAGACGCAACATTTGAAAACGGACCATTTTTTTAGTTTCTGAAGCATGTCGTAAGGTTCAATGTAGAAAAAGTGCTGGCATCATTCATCACCAGCAAAATCAAAAAGTGATAGATCGCCATTAAAACAGATGGTTATGCCATCAACAACAGAAAGTCACTGCATGCTGTCAACCACATCACCTGACAACGCCGAAGAAACTGTGATCAACATCGTAGAGGCAAAAAATTACAGTCACTTTCCAACTTCTCAGGTCGTTTTTGATTGAACAATAAAGGCCTCCAAATGTTATTTAATTCACTTTCTGGGGTGGGGAAACACTGTTTAAGGCCTCTGAATGAGTAAATTGGCCATTTTCATTCACTTTTACCATTCCACAAATCTTGTGTTTAAGGCCCCTGGAAGCATGAAAATCACTTCAAACATCTCATTTTATCTTTAAAAGTGATTTTCCACTTACAAATGAGAATTGTAGTTCAAAGACGCAACATTTGAAAATGGACCATTTTTTTTGTTTCTGAAGCATGTCGTAAGGGGGGGGGGGTGGTTATCTCTTTCACAAAAAAACGGGCGTTTTTTGTATTGAACAATAAAGGACTCCAAATGGTATTTAATTCACTTCCCGTGGAGGAGAAACACTTTTTAAGGCCTCAGAGTGAGTAAATTGGCCATTTTCATTCACTTTTACCCATTTCTCAAATCTTGTGTTTAGGGCCCCTGGAAGCATGAAAATCACTTTAAACATCTCATTTTATCTTTAAAAGTGATTTTCCTTCTACAAATGTGAATTGTAGTTCAAAGATGCAACATTTGAAAATGGACCATTTTTGTCGTTTCTGAAGCATATCGTAAGGGGGGGTGGTTATCTCTTTCACCAAAAAACAGGCGTTTTTGATTGAACAATAAAGGCCTCCAAATGTTATTTTATTCACTTTCCGGGGTGGAGAAATACTTGTTAAGGTCTCAGAATGAGTAAATTGGCCATTTTCATTCACTTTTACCCATTCCTCAAATCATGTGCTTAAGGCCCCTGGAAGCATGAAGATCACTTTAAACATCTCATTTTATCTTTAAAAGTGATTTTCCTTGTACAAATGTGAATTGTAGTTCAAAGACGCAACATTTGAAAACGGACCATTTTTTTCGTTTCTTAAGCATGTCGTAAGGGGGGGTGGTTATCTCTTTCATCAAAAATCAGGCGTTTTCGCTTGAACAATAAAGGCCTCCAAATGTTATTTTATTCACTTCCCTTGGAGGAGAAACACTTTTTAAGGCCGCTGAGTGAGTAAATTGGCCATTTTCATTCACCTTTAGCCATTCCAAAAATCTTGTGTTTAAGGCCCCTGGACGCATGAAAATCACTTTAAACATCTCATTTTATCTTTAAAAGTGATTTTCCACGTACAAATGTGAATTTTAGTTCAAAGACGCAACATTTGAAAACGGACCATTTTTTTAGTTTCTGAAGCATGTCGTAAGGGGGGGTGGTTATCTCTTTCATCAAAAATCAGGCGTTTTCGCTTGAACAATAAAGGCCTCCAAATGGTATTTAATTCACTTCCCGTGGAGGAGAAACACTTTTTAAGTCCGCAGAGTGAGTAAATTGGCCATTTTCATTCACTTTAACCCATTCCAAAAATCTTGTGTTTAAGGCCCCTGGACGAATGAAAATCACTTTAAACATCTCATTTTTTCTTTAAAAGTGAATTTCCACGTACAAATGTGAATTGTAGTTCAAAGACGCCCCATTTGAAAATGGACCATTTTTTTAGTTTCTGAAGCATGTCGTAAGGGGGGGTGGTTATCTCTTTCATCAAAAATCGGGCGTTTTTGATTGAACAATAAAGGCCTCCAAATGTTATTTAATTCACTTTCTGGGGTGGAGAAACACTGTTTAAGGCCTCAGAATGAGTAAATTGGCCATTTTCATTCATTTTTACCATTCCACAAATCTTGTGTTTAAGGCCCCTGGAAGCATGAAAATCACTTGAAACATCTCATTTTATCTTTAAAAGTGATTTTTCACTTACAAATGTGAATTGTAGTTCAAAGACGCCACATTTGAAAACGGACCATTTTTTTAGTTTCTGAAGCATGTCGTAAGGGGGGGTGGTTATCTCTTTCATCAAAAATCATGCGTTTTTGCTTGAACAATAAAGGCCTCCAAATGTTATTTTATTCACTTTCCGGGGTGTAGAAATACTTGTTAAGGCCTCAGAATGAGTAAATTGGCCATTTTCATTCACTTTTACCCATTCCTCAAATCTTGTGCTTAAGGCCCCTGGAAGCATGAAAATCACTTTAAACATCTCATTTTATCTTTAAAAGTGATTTTCCTTGTACAAATGTGAATTGTAGTTCACAGAGGCAACATTTGAAAATGGACCATTTTTTTAGAGTCTGAAGCATCTCGTAAGGGGGGCGTGGTTATCTCTTTCATCAAAAATCGGGCATTTTTGATTGAACAATAAAGGCCTACAAATGTTATTTAATTCACTTTCTGGGGTGGAGAAAAACTTTTTAAGACCCCAGAGTGAATAAATTGGCCATTTTCATTCACGTTTACCCATTCCTCAAATCTTGTGTTTAGGGCCCCTGGAAGCTTGAAAATCACTTTAAACATCTCATTTTATCTTTAAAAGTGATTTTCCACGTACAAATGTGAATTGTAGTTCAAAGACGCAACATTTGAAAACGGACCATTTTTTCAGTTTCTGAAGCATGTCGTAAGGGGGGGTGGTTATCTCTTTCATCAAAAATCAGGCGTTTTCACTTGAACAATAAATACCTCCAAATGTTATTTAATTCACTTCCCGTGGAGGAGAAACACTTTTTAAGGCCGCAGAGTGAGTAAATTGGCCATTTTCATTCACGATTACCCATTTCTCAAATCTTGTGTTTAGGGCCCCTGGAACCTTGAAAATCACTTTAAACATCTCATTTTATCTCTAAAAGTGATTTTCCTTGTACAAATGTGAATTGTAGTTCAAAGACGCAACATTTGAAAATGGACCTTTTTTTTAGTTTCTGAAGCATGTCGTAAGGCGGGGTGGTTATCTCTTTCATAAAAAATCAGGCGTTTTCGCTTGAACAATAAAGGCCTCCAAATGTTATTTAATTCACTTCCCGTAGAGGAGAAATACTTTTTAAGGCCGCAGAGTGAGTAAATTGGCCATTTTCATTCACTTTTACCTATTTCTCAAATCTTGTGTTTAGGGCCCCTGGAAGCTTGAAAATCACTTTAAACATCTAATTTTATCTCTAAAAGTGATTTTCCTTGTACAGATGTGAATTGTAGTTCAAAGACGCAACATTTGAAAATGGACCATTTTTGTTGTTTCTGAAGCATGTCGTAAGGGGGGGTGGTTATCTCTTTCACCAAAAAACAGGCGTTTTTGATTGAACAATAAAGGCCTCCAAATGTTATTTTATTCACTTTCCGGGGTGGAGAAATACTTGTTAAGGCCTCAGAGTGAGTAAATTGGCCAATTTCATTCATGTTTACCCATTCCTCAGATCTTGTGTTTAGGGCCCCTGGAAGCTTGAAAATCACTTTAAACATCTCATTTTATCTTTAAAAGTGATTTTCCACGTACAAATGTGAATTGTAGTTCAAAGATGCAACATTTGAAAACGGATCATTTTTTTAGTTTCTGAAGCATGTCGTAAGGGGGTGGTTAACTCTTTCATCAAAAATCAGGCGTTTTTGCTTGAACAATAAAGGCCTCCAAATGTTATTTAATTCACCTCCCGTGGAGGAGAAAGACTTTTTAAGGCCGCAGAGTGAGTAAATTGGCCATTTTCATTCACGATTACCCATTTCTCAAATCTTGTGTTTAGGGCCCCTGGAAGCTTGAAAATCACCTTAAACATCTCATTTTATCTCTAAAAGTGATTTTCCTTGTACAAATGTGAATTGTAGTTCAAAGACGCAACATTTGAAAATGGACCTTTTTTTCGTTTCTGAAGCATGTCGTAAGGCGGGGTGGTTATCTCTTTCATAAAAAATCAGGCGTTTTCGCTTGAACAATAAAGGCCTCCAAATGTTATTTAATTCACTTCCCGTAGAGGAGAAACACTTTTTAAGGCCGCAGAGTGAGTAAATTGGCCATTTTCATTCACTTTTACCTATTTCTCAAATCTTGTGTTTAGAACCCCTGGAAGCTTGAAAATCACTTTAAACATCTAATTTTATCTCTAAAAGTGATTATCCACGTACAAATGTGAATTGTAGTTCAAAGACGCAACATTTGAAAATTGACAATTTTTTACGTTTCTGAAGCATGTCGTAAGGGGGGGTAGTTATCTCTTTCACCAAAAAACGTGCGTTTTTTGCATTGAACAATAAAGTCCTCCAAATGTTATTTTATTCACTTTCCGGGGTGGAGAAATACTTGTTAAGGCCTCAGAGTGAGTAAATTGGCCAATTTCATTCATGTTTACCCATTCCTCAGATCTTGTGTTTAGGGCCCCTGGAAGCTTGAAAATCACTTTAAACATCTCATTTTATCTTTAAAAGTGATTTTCCACGTACAAATGCGAATTGTAGTTCAAAGAGGCAACATTTGAAAACGGACCATTTTTTTTGTTTCTGAAGCATGTCGTAAGGGGGGGTGGTTAACTCTTTCATCAAAAATTGGGCGTTTTTGTTTGAACAATAAAGGCCTCCAAATGTTATTTAATTCACTTTCTGGGGTGGAGAAACACTTTTTAAGGCCTCAGAATGAGTAAATTGGCCATTTTCATTCACTTTTAGCCATTCCAAAAACTTGTGTTTAAGGCCCCTGGACGCATGAAAATCACTTTAAACATCTCATTTTATCTTTAAAAGTGATTTTCCACGTACAAATGTGAATTGTAGTTCAAAGACGCAACATTTGAAAACTGACCATTTTTTTAGTTTCTGAAGCATGTCGTAAGGGGGGGTGGTTATCTCTTTCATCAAAAATCAGGCGTTTTCGCTTGAACAATAAAGGCCTCCAAATGTTATTTAATTCACTTCCCGTGGAGGAGAAACACTTTATAAGGCCGCAGAGTGAGTAAATTGGCCATTTTCATTCACGATTACCCATTTCTCAAATCTTGTGTTTAGGGCCCCTGGAAGCTTGAAAATCACCTTAAACATCTCATATTATCTCAAAAAGTGATTTTCCTTGTACAAATGTGAATTGTAGTTCAAAGACGCAACATTTGAAAATGGACCTTTTTTTCGTTTCTGAAGCATGTCGTAAGGCGGGGTGGTTATCTCTTTCATAAAAAATCAGGCGTTTTCGCTTGAACAATAAAGGCCTCCAAATGTTATTTAATTCACTTCCCGTAGAGGAGACATACTTTTTAAGGCCGCAGAGTGAGAAAATTGGCCATTTTCATTCACTTTTACCTATTTCTCAAATCTTGTGTTTAGGGCCCCTGGAAGCTTGAAAATCACTTTAAACATCTAATTTTATCTCTAAAAGTGATTATCCACGTACAAATGTGAATTGTAGTTCAAAGACGCAACATTTGAAAATTGACAATTTTTTACATTACTGAAGCATGTCGTAAGGGGCGGTGGTTATCTCTTTCACCAAAAAATGGGCGTTTTTTGTATTGAACATTAAAGGCCTCCAAATGTTATTTAATTCACTTCCCGTGGAGGAGCAACACTTTTTAAGGCCTCAGAGTGAGTAAATTGGCCATTTTCATTCACTTTTACCCATTTCTCAAATCTTGTGTTTAGGGCCCCTGGAAGCATGAAAATCACTTTAAACATCTCATTTTATCTTTAAAAGTGATTTTCCTTCTACAAATGTGAATTGTAGTTCAAAGACGCAACATTTGAAAATGGACCATTTTTGTCGTTTCTGAAGCATATCGCAAGGGGGGTGGTTATCTCTTTCACCAAAAAACAGGCGTTTTTGATTGAACAATAAAGGCCTCCACATGTTATTTTATTCACTTTCCGGGGTGGAGGAATACTTGTTAAGGCCTCAGAATGAGTAAATTGGCCATTTTCATTCACTTTTACCCATTCCTCAAATCATTTGCTTAAGGCCCCTGGAAGCATGAAAATCACTTTAAACATCTCATTTTATCTTTAAAAGTGATTTTCCTTGTACAAATGTGAATTGTAGTTCAAAAAGGCAACATTTGAAAACAGACCATTTTTTTAGTGTCTGAAGCATGTCGTAAGAGGGGGTGGTTATCTCTTTCACCAAAAAACGGGCGTTTTTTGTATTGAACAATAAAGGCCTCAAAATGTTATTTAATTCCCTTCCCGTGGAGGAGAAACACGTTTTAAGGCCTCAGAGTGAGTAAATTGGCCATTTTCATTCACTTTTACCCATTTCTCAAATCTTGTGTTTAGGGCCCCTGGAAGCATGAAGATCACTTTAAACATCTCATTTTATCTTTAAAAGTGATTTTCCTTGTACAAATGTGAATTGTAGTTCAAAGACGCAACATTTGAAAACGGACCATTTTTTTAGTTTCTGAAGCATGTCGTAAGGTTCAATGTAGAAAAAGTGCTGGCATCATTCATCACCAGCAAAATCAAAAAGTGATAGATCGCCATTAAAACAGATGGTTATGCCATCAACAACAGAAAGTCACTGCATGCTGTCAACCACATCACCTGACAACGCCGAAGAAACTGTGATCAACATCGTAGAGGCAAAAAATTACAGTCACTTTCCAACTTCTCAGGTCGTTTTTGATTGAACAATAAAGGCCTCCAAATGTTATTTAATTCACTTTCTGGGGTGGGGAAACACTGTTTAAGGCCTCTGAATGAGTAAATTGGCCATTTTCATTCACTTTTACCATTCCACAAATCTTGTGTTTAAGGCCCCTGGAAGCATGAAAATCACTTCAAACATCTCATTTTATCTTTAAAAGTGATTTTCCACTTACAAATGAGAATTGTAGTTCAAAGACGCAACATTTGAAAATGGACCATTTTTTTTGTTTCTGAAGCATGTCGTAAGGGGGGGGGTGGTTATCTCTTTCACAAAAAAACGGGCGTTTTTTGTATTGAACAATAAAGGACTCCAAATGGTATTTAATTCACTTCCCGTGGAGGAGAAACACTTTTTAAGGCCTCAGAGTGAGTAAATTGGCCATTTTCATTCACTTTTACCCATTTCTCAAATCTTGTGTTTAGGGCCCCTGGAAGCATGAAAATCACTTTAAACATCTCATTTTATCTTTAAAAGTGATTTTCCTTCTACAAATGTGAATTGTAGTTCAAAGATGCAACATTTGAAAATGGACCATTTTTGTCGTTTCTGAAGCATATCGTAAGGGGGGGTGGTTATCTCTTTCACCAAAAAACAGGCGTTTTTGATTGAACAATAAAGGCCTCCAAATGTTATTTTATTCACTTTCCGGGGTGGAGAAATACTTGTTAAGGTCTCAGAATGAGTAAATTGGCCATTTACATTCACTTTTACCCATTCCTCAAATCATGTGCTTAAGGCCCCTGGAAGCATGAAGATCACTTTAAACATCTCATTTTATCTTTAAAAGTGATTTTCCTTGTACAAATGTGAATTGTAGTTCAAAGACGCAACATTTGAAAACGGACCATTTTTTTCGTTTCTTAAGCATGTCGTAAGGGGGGGTGGTTATCTCTTTCATCAAAAATCAGGCGTTTTCGCTTGAACAATAAAGGCCTCCAAATGTTATTTTATTCACTTCCCTTGGAGGAGAAACACTTTTTAAGGCCGCTGAGTGAGTAAATTGGCCATTTTCATTCACCTTTAGCCATTCCAAAAATCTTGTGTTTAAGGCCCCTGGACGCATGAAAATCACTTTAAACATCTCATTTTATCTTTAAAAGTGATTTTCCACGTACAAATGTGAATTTTAGTTCAAAGACGCAACATTTGAAAACGGACCATTTTTTTAGTTTCTGAAGCATGTCGTAAGGGGGGGTGGTTATCTCTTTCATCAAAAATCAGGCGTTTTCGCTTGAACAATAAAGGCCTCCAAATGGTATTTAATTCACTTCCCGTGGAGGAGAAACACTTTTTAAGTCCGCAGAGTGAGTAAATTGGCCATTTTCATTCACTTTAACCCATTCCAAAAATCTTGTGTTTAAGGCCCCTGGACGAATGAAAATCACTTTAAACATCTCATTTTTTCTTTAAAAGTGAATTTCCACGTACAAATGTGAATTGTAGTTCAAAGACGCCCCATTTGAAAATGGACCATTTTTTTAGTTTCTGAAGCATGTCGTAAGGGGGGGTGGTTATCTCTTTCATCAAAAATCGGGCGTTTTTGATTGAACAATAAAGGCCTCCAAATGTTATTTAATTCACTTTCTGGGGTGGAGAAACACTGTTTAAGGCCTCAGAATGAGTAAATTGGCCATTTTCATTCATTTTTACCATTCCACAAATCTTGTGTTTAAGGCCCCTGGAAGCATGAAAATCACTTGAAACATCTCATTTTATCTTTAAAAGTGATTTTTCACTTACAAATGTGAATTGTAGTTCAAAGACGCCACATTTGAAAACGGACCATTTTTTTAGTTTCTGAAGCATGTCGTAAGGGGGGGTGGTTATCTCTTTCATCAAAAATCATGCGTTTTTGCTTGAACAATAAAGGCCTCCAAATGTTATTTTATTCACTTTCCGGGGTGTAGAAATACTTGTTAAGGCCTCAGAATGAGTAAATTGGCCATTTTCATTCACTTTTACCCATTCCTCAAATCTTGTGCTTAAGGCCCCTGGAAGCATGAAAATCACTTTAAACATCTCATTTTATCTTTAAAAGTGATTTTCCTTGTACAAATGTGAATTGTAGTTCACAGAGGCAACATTTGAAAATGGACCATTTTTTTAGAGTCTGAAGCATCTCGTAAGGGGGGCGTGGTTATCTCTTTCATCAAAAATCGGGCATTTTTGATTGAACAATAAAGGCCTACAAATGTTATTTAATTCACTTTCTGGGGTGGAGAAAAACTTTTTAAGACCCCAGAGTGAATAAATTGGCCATTTTCATTCACGTTTACCCATTCCTCAAATCTTGTGTTTAGGGCCCCTGGAAGCTTGAAAATCACTTTAAACATCTCATTTTATCTTTAAAAGTGATTTTCCACGTACAAATGTGAATTGTAGTTCAAAGACGCAACATTTGAAAACGGACCATTTTTTCAGTTTCTGAAGCATGTCGTAAGGGGGGGTGGTTATCTCTTTCATCAAAAATCAGGCGTTTTCACTTGAACAATAAATACCTCCAAATGTTATTTAATTCACTTCCCGTGGAGGAGAAACACTTTTTAAGGCCGCAGAGTGAGTAAATTGGCCATTTTCATTCACGATTACCCATTTCTCAAATCTTGTGTTTAGGGCCCCTGGAACCTTGAAAATCACTTTAAACATCTCATTTTATCTCTAAAAGTGATTTTCCTTGTACAAATGTGAATTGTAGTTCAAAGACGCAACATTTGAAAATGGACCTTTTTTTTAGTTTCTGAAGCATGTCGTAAGGCGGGGTGGTTATCTCTTTCATAAAAAATCAGGCGTTTTCGCTTGAACAATAAAGGCCTCCAAATGTTATTTAATTCACTTCCCGTAGAGGAGAAATACTTTTTAAGGCCGCAGAGTGAGTAAATTGGCCATTTTCATTCACTTTTACCTATTTCTCAAATCTTGTGTTTAGGGCCCCTGGAAGCTTGAAAATCACTTTAAACATCTAATTTTATCTCTAAAAGTGATTTTCCTTGTACAGATGTGAATTGTAGTTCAAAGACGCAACATTTGAAAATGGACCATTTTTGTTGTTTCTGAAGCATGTCGTAAGGGGGGGTGGTTATCTCTTTCACCAAAAAACAGGCGTTTTTGATTGAACAATAAAGGCCTCCAAATGTTATTTTATTCACTTTCCGGGGTGGAGAAATACTTGTTAAGGCCTCAGAGTGAGTAAATTGGCCAATTTCATTCATGTTTACCCATTCCTCAGATCTTGTGTTTAGGGCCCCTGGAAGCTTGAAAATCACTTTAAACATCTCATTTTATCTTTAAAAGTGATTTTCCACGTACAAATGTGAATTGTAGTTCAAAGATGCAACATTTGAAAACGGATCATTTTTTTAGTTTCTGAAGCATGTCGTAAGGGGGTGGTTAACTCTTTCATCAAAAATCAGGCGTTTTTGCTTGAACAATAAAGGCCTCCAAATGTTATTTAATTCACCTCCCGTGGAGGAGAAAGACTTTTTAAGGCCGCAGAGTGAGTAAATTGGCCATTTTCATTCACGATTACCCATTTCTCAAATCTTGTGTTTAGGGCCCCTGGAAGCTTGAAAATCACCTTAAACATCTCATTTTATCTCTAAAAGTGATTTTCCTTGTACAAATGTGAATTGTAGTTCAAAGACGCAACATTTGAAAATGGACCTTTTTTTCGTTTCTGAAGCATGTCGTAAGGCGGGGTGGTTATCTCTTTCATAAAAAATCAGGCGTTTTCGCTTGAACAATAAAGGCCTCCAAATGTTATTTAATTCACTTCCCGTAGAGGAGAAACACTTTTTAAGGCCGCAGAGTGAGTAAATTGGCCATTTTCATTCACTTTTACCTATTTCTCAAATCTTGTGTTTAGAACCCCTGGAAGCTTGAAAATCACTTTAAACATCTCATTTTATCTTTAAAAGTGATTTTCCACGTACAAATGTGAATTGTAGTTCAAAGACGCAACATTTGAAAACGGACCATTTTTTCAGTTTCTGAAGCATGTCGTAAGGGGGGGTGGTTATCTCTTTCATCAAAAATCAGGCGTTTTCACTTGAACAATAAATACCTCCAAATGTTATTTAATTCACTTCCCGTGGAGGAGAAACACTTTTTAAGGCCGCAGAGTGAGTAAATTGGCCATTTTCATTCACGATTACCCATTTCTCAAATCTTGTGTTTAGGGCCCCTGGAACCTTGAAAATCACTTTAAACATCTCATTTTATCTCTAAAAGTGATTTTCCTTGTACAAATGTGAATTGTAGTTCAAAGACGCAACATTTGAAAATGGACCTTTTTTTTAGTTTCTGAAGCATGTCGTAAGGCGGGGTGGTTATCTCTTTCATAAAAAATCAGGCGTTTTCGCTTGAACAATAAAGGCCTCCAAATGTTATTTAATTCACTTCCCGTAGAGGAGAAATACTTTTTAAGGCCGCAGAGTGAGTAAATTGGCCATTTTCATTCACTTTTACCTATTTCTCAAATCTTGTGTTTAGGGCCCCTGGAAGCTTGAAAATCACTTTAAACATCTAATTTTATCTCTAAAAGTGATTTTCCTTGTACAGATGTGAATTGTAGTTCAAAGACGCAACATTTGAAAATGGACCATTTTTGTTGTTTCTGAAGCATGTCGTAAGGGGGGGTGGTTATCTCTTTCACCAAAAAACAGGCGTTTTTGATTGAACAATAAAGGCCTCCAAATGTTATTTTATTCACTTTCCGGGGTGGAGAAATACTTGTTAAGGCCTCAGAGTGAGTAAATTGGCCAATTTCATTCATGTTTACCCATTCCTCAGATCTTGTGTTTAGGGCCCCTGGAAGCTTGAAAATCACTTTAAACATCTCATTTTATCTTTAAAAGTGATTTTCCACGTACAAATGTGAATTGTAGTTCAAAGATGCAACATTTGAAAACGGATCATTTTTTTAGTTTCTGAAGCATGTCGTAAGGGGGTGGTTAACTCTTTCATCAAAAATCAGGCGTTTTTGCTTGAACAATAAAGGCCTCCAAATGTTATTTAATTCACCTCCCGTGGAGGAGAAAGACTTTTTAAGGCCGCAGAGTGAGTAAATTGGCCATTTTCATTCACGATTACCCATTTCTCAAATCTTGTGTTTAGGGCCCCTGGAAGCTTGAAAATCACCTTAAACATCTCATTTTATCTCTAAAAGTGATTTTCCTTGTACAAATGTGAATTGTAGTTCAAAGACGCAACATTTGAAAATGGACCTTTTTTTCGTTTCTGAAGCATGTCGTAAGGCGGGGTGGTTATCTCTTTCATAAAAAATCAGGCGTTTTCGCTTGAACAATAAAGGCCTCCAAATGTTATTTAATTCACTTCCCGTAGAGGAGAAACACTTTTTAAGGCCGCAGAGTGAGTAAATTGGCCATTTTCATTCACTTTTACCTATTTCTCAAATCTTGTGTTTAGAACCCCTGGAAGCTTGAAAATCACTTTAAACATCTAATTTTATCTCTAAAAGTGATTATCCACGTACAAATGTGAATTGTAGTTCAAAGACGCAACATTTGAAAATTGACAATTTTTTACGTTTCTGAAGCATGTCGTAAGGGGTGGTAGTTATCTCTTTCACCAAAAAACGTGCGTTTTTTGCATTGAACAATAAAGGCCTCCAAATGTTATTTTATTCACTTTCCGGGGTGGAGAAATACTTGTTAAGGCCTCAGAGTGAGTAAATTGGCCAATTTCATTCATGTTTACCCATTCCTCAGATCTTGTGTTTAGGGCCCCTGGAAGCTTGAAAATCACTTTAAACGTCTCATTTTATCTTTAAAAGTGATTTTCCACGTACAAATGTGAATTGTAGTTCAAAGAGGCAACATTTGAAAACGGACCATTTTTTTTGTTTCTGAAGCATGTCGTAAGGGGGGGTGGTTATCTCTTTCATCAAAAATCGGGCGTTTTTGTTTGAACAATAAAGGCCTCCAAATGTTATTTAATTCACTTTCTGGGGTGGAGAAACACTTTTAAAGGCCTCAGAGTGAGTAAATTGGCCATTTTCATTCGATTGTACCCATTTCTCAAATCTTGTGTTTAGGGCCCCAGGAAGCATGAAGATCACTTTAAACATCTCATTTTATCTTTAAAAGTGATTTTCCTTGTACAAATGTGAATTGTAGTTCAAAGACGCAACATTTGAAAACGGACCATTTTTTTCGTTTCTGAAGCAGGTCGTAAGGGGGGGTGGTTATCTCTTTCATCAAAAATCAGGCATTTTCGCTTGAACAATAAAGGCCTCCAAACGTTATTTAATTCACTTCCCGTGGAGGAGAAACACTTTTTAAGTCCGCAGAGTGAGTAAATTGGCCATTTTCATTCACTTTTACCCAGTCCAAAAATCTTGTGTTTAAGGCCCCTGGACGCATGAAAATCACTTTAAGCATCTAATTTTTTCTTTAAAAGTGATTTTCCTTGTACAAATGTGAATTGTAGTTCAAAGATGCAACATTTGAAAACTGATCATTTTTTTAGTTTCTGAAGCATGTCGTAAGGGGGTGGTTAACTCTTTCATCAAAAATCAGGCGTTTTCGCTTGAACAATAAAGGCCTCCAAATGTTATTTAATTCACCTCCCGTGGAGGAGAAAGACTTTTTAAGGCCGCAGAGTGAGTAAATTGGCCATTTTCATTCACGATTACCCATTTCTCAAATCTTGTGTTTAGGGCCCCTGGAAGCTTGAAAATCACCTTAAACATCTCATTTTATCTCTAAAAGTGATTTTCCTTGTACAAATGTGAATTGTAGTTCAAAGACGCAACATTTGAAAATGGACCTTTTTTTCGTTTCTGAAGCATGTCGTAAGGCGGGGTGGTTATCTCTTTCATAAAAAATCAGGCGTTTTCGCTTGAACAATAAAGGCCTCCAAATGTTATTTAATTCACTTCCCGTAGAGGAGAAACACTTTTTAAGGCCGCAGAGTGAGTAAATTGGCCATTTTCATTCACTTTTACCTATTTCTCAAATCTTGTGTTTAGAACCCCTGGAAGCTTGAAAATCACTTTAAACATCTAATTTTATCTCTAAAAGTGATTATCCACGTACAAATGTGAATTGTAGTTCAAAGACGCAACATTTGAAAATTGACAATTTTTTACGTTTCTGAAGCATGTCGTAAGGGGTGGTAGTTATCTCTTTCACCAAAAAATGTGCGTTTTTTGCATTGAACAATAAAGGCCTCCAAATGTTATTTTATTCACTTTCCGGGGTGGAGAAATACTTGTTAAGGCCTCAGAGTGAGTAAATTGGCCAATTTCATTCATGTTTACCCATTCCTCAGATCTTGTGTTTAGGGCCCCTGGAAGCTTGAAAATCACTTTAAACATCTCATTTTATCTTTAAAAGTGATTTTCCACGTACAAATGTGAATTGTAGTTCAAAGAGGCAACATTTGAAAACGGACCATTTTTTTTGTTTCTGAAGCATGTCGTAAGGGGGGGTGGTTATCTCTTTCATCAAAAATCGGGCGTTTTTGTTTGAACAATAAAGGCCTCCAAATGTTATTTAATTCACTTTCTGGGGTGGAGAAACACTTTTAAAGGCCTCAGAGTGAGTAAATTGGCCATTTTCATTCACTTGTACCCATTTCTCAAATCTTGTGTTTAGGGCCCCTGGAAGCATGAAGATCACTTTAAACATCTCATTTTATCTTTAAAAGTGATTTTCCTTGTACAAATGTGAATTGTAGTTCAAAGACGCAACATTTGAAAACGGACCATTTTTTTCGTTTCTGAAGCAGGTCGTAAGGGGGGGTGGTTATCTCTTTCATCAAAAATCAGGCATTTTCGCTTGAACAATAAAGGCCTCCAAATGTTATTTAATTCACTTCCCGTGGAGGAGAAACACTTTTTAAGTCCGCAGAGTGAGTAAATTGGCCATTTTCATTCACTTTTACCCAGTCCAAAAATCTTGTGTTTAAGGCCCCTGGACGCATGAAAATCACTTTAAGCATCTCATTTTTTCTTTAAAAGTGATTTTCCTTGTACAAATGTGAATTGTAGTTCACAGAGGCAACATTTGAAAATGGACGATTTTTTTAGAGTCTGAAGCATGTCGTAAGGGGGGGGGGGTGGTTATCTCTTTCATCAAAAATCGGGCATTTTTGATTGAACAATAAAGGCCTACAAATGTTATTTAATTCACTTTCTGGGGTGGAGAAAAACTTTTTAAGACCCCAGAGTGAATAAATTGGCCATTTTCATTCACGTTTACCCATTCCTCAAATCTTGTGTTTAGGGCCCCTGGAAGCTTGAAAATCACTTTAAACATCTCATTTTATCTTTAAAAGTGATTTTCCACGTACAAATGTGAATTGTAGTTCAAAGACGCAACATTTGAAAACGGACCATTTTTTCAGTTTCTGAAGCATGTCGTAAGGGGGGGTGGTTATCTCTTTCATCAAAAATCAGGCGTTTTCACTTGAACAATAAATACCTCCAAATGTTATTTAATTCACTTCCCGTGGAGGAGAAACACTTTTTAAGGCCGCAGAGTGAGTAAATTGGCCATTTTCATTCACGATTACCCATTTCTCAAATCTTGTGTTTAGGGCCCCTGGAACCTTGAAAATCACTTTAAACATCTCATTTTATCTCTAAAAGTGATTTTCCTTGTACAAATGTGAATTGTAGTTCAAAGACGCAACATTTGAAAATGGACCTTTTTTTTAGTTTCTGAAGCATGTCGTAAGGCGGGGTGGTTATCTCTTTCATAAAAAATCAGGCGTTTTCGCTTGAACAATAAAGGCCTCCAAATGTTATTTAATTCACTTCCCGTAGAGGAGAAATACTTTTTAAGGCCGCAGAGTGAGTAAATTGGCCATTTTCATTCACTTTTACCTATTTCTCAAATCTTGTGTTTAGGGCCCCTGGAAGCTTGAAAATCACTTTAAACATCTAATTTTATCTCTAAAAGTGATTTTCCTTGTACAGATGTGAATTGTAGTTCAAAGACGCAACATTTGAAAATGGACCATTTTTGTCGTTTCTGAAGCATGTCGTAAGGGGGGGTGGTTATCTCTTTCACCAAAAAACAGGCGTTTTTGATTGAACAATAAAGGCCTCCAAATGTTATTTTATTCACTTTCCGGGGTGGAGAAATACTTGTTAAGGCCTCAGAGTGAGTAAATTGGCCAATTTCATTCATGTTTACCCATTCCTCAGATCTTGTGTTTAGGGCCCCTGGAAGCTTGAAAATCACTTTAAACATCTCATTTTATCTTTAAAAGTGATTTTCCACGTACAAATGTGAATTGTAGTTCAAAGATGCAACATTTGAAAACGGATCATTTTTTTAGTTTCTGAAGCATGTCGTAAGGGGGTGGTTAACTCTTTCATCAAAAATCAGGCGTTTTCGCTTGAACAATAAAGGCCTCCAAATGTTATTTAATTCACCTCCCGTGGAGGAGAATGACTTTTTAAGGCCGCAGAGTGAGTAAATTGGCCATTTTCATTCACGATTACCCATTTCTCAAATCTTGTGTTTAGGGCCCCTGGAAGCTTGAAAATCACCTTAAACATCTCATTTTATCTCTAAAAGTGATTTTCCTTGTACAAATGTGAATTGTAGTTCAAAGACGCAACATTTGAAAATGGACCTTTTTTTCGTTTCTGAAGCATGTCGTAAGGCGGGGTGGTTATCTCTTTCATAAAAAATCAGGCGTTTTCGCTTGAACAATAAAGGCCTCCAAATGTTATTTAATTCACTTCCCGTAGAGGAGAAACACTTTTTAAGGCCGCAGAGTGAGTAAATTGGCCATTTTCATTCACTTTTACCTATTTCTCAAATCTTGTGTTTAGAACCCCTGGAAGCTTGAAAATCACTTTAAACATCTAATTTTATCTCTAAAAGTGATTATCCACGTACAAATGTGAATTGTAGTTCAAAGACGCAACATTTGAAAATTGACAATTTTTTACGTTTCTGAAGCATGTCGTAAGGGGGGGTAGTTATCTCTTTCACCAAAAAACGTGCGTTTTTTGCATTGAACAATAAAGGCCTCCAAATGTTATTTTATTCACTTTCCGGGGTGGAGAAATACTTGTTAAGGCCTCAGAGTGAGTAAATTGGCCAATTTCATTCATGTTTACCCATTCCTCAGATCTTGTGTTTAGGGCCCCTGGAAGCTTGAAAATCACTTTAAACATCTCATTTTATCTTTAAAAGTGATTTTCCACGTACAAATGTGAATTGTAGTTCAAAGAGGCAACATTTGAAAACGGACCATTTTTTTTGTTTCTGAAGCATGTCGTAAGGGGGGGTGGTTATCTCTTTCATCAAAAATCGGGCGTTTTTGTTTGAACAATAAAGGCCTCCAAATGTTATTTAATTCACTTTCTGGGGTGGAGAAACACTTTTAAAGGCCTCAGAGTGAGTAAATTGGCCATTTTCATTCACTTGTACCCATTTCTCAAATCTTGTGTTTAGGGCCCCTGGAAGCATGAAGATCACTTTAAACATCTCATTTTATCTTTAAAAGTGATTTTCCTTGTACAAATGTGAATTGTAGTTCAAAGACGCAACATTTGAAAACGGACCATTTTTTTCGTTTCTGAAGCAGGTCGTAAGGGGGGGTGGTTATCTCTTTCATAAAAAATCAGGCGTTTTCGCTTGAACAATAAAGGCCTCCAAATGTTATTTAATTCACTTCCCGTAGAGGAGAAACACTTTTTAAGGCTGCAGAGTGAGTAAATTGGCCATTTTCATTCACTTTTACCTATTTCTCAAATCTTGTGTTTAGAACCCCTGGAAGCTTGAAAATCACTTTAAACATCTAATGTTATCTCTAAAAGTGATTATCCACGTACAAATGTGAATTGTAGTTCAAAGACGCAACATTTGAAAATTGACAATTTTTTACGTTTCTGAAGCATGTCGTAAGGGGGGGTAGTTATCTCTTTCACCAAAAAACGTGCGTTTTTTGCATTGAACAATAAAGGCCTCCAAATGTTATTTTATTCACTTTCCGGGGTGGAGAAATACCTGTTAAGGCCTCAGAGTGAGTAAAAGTGGGTGGCAAGCCTTTGTCGGGTCTTGTCCTGCCCGAGATGTCCTGCAAGCGGCACGTCGTGAGCCAGACCCAGTAGGAAGTCTCTGAACCCTGCGGGTACCACCAGGGTACGTGATCCACTGGGCTCAGCAAACCTAGGCTCACTGTACAACAAGTCATTCTCCCAGTAGAGAAAAAAGTTCTTCGGATCAGCACCTGCTGCCTGGTCTGCAGCCTGGTGCCGCAGACCTTCAAGAGTAGGGCATGCTTTCTGCGCGCGGCAGAACTCCTCTCTGGAGGGACCACCCTCTTGCTGCCAATGGGTCAGCTCAGGTATGTCTCCCAGCTCAGCGACCTGTTCCCCTGTAGGCCCCAGGGCATCCCCCGTAGGTTCTGCTCCTTCCTGGACCGTGGGAACAGCGGGGGTGGACGCACCACGCCCCTTGCCCTTCCTCTTTCTGGCAGGGACCTGGGCCGCTGTTTCAGGCTCCAGGTCTGCTTCACAACCCTGTCTGGCTGCCATGGACCGAGTGGTCACACAGACCCACTCAGGCAAACCCAACATCTCCAAATGAGCCTGGCGTTCCACCTCCTTCCACGGGGAACTCTCCAGGTCATTACCTAGCAGACAGTCTACTGGCATGGATGGACTCACAACAACTCTGAGAGGACCTGAGACCCCCCCCCACTCAAAGGGAACATGTGCTACCTTGCAAAGGCGCACAGAGTTGTCAGCTGACACTACTGGGTGGAGTACGTCTGGAATGATCAGCTCCTCAGGGACCCACTGACACCTGACCGTAGTCACACTGGCTCCAGTGTCCCTGAGAGCCTCCACCCTCCTCCCATTGATGGTCACCCACTGCCTGTACTTCTTAGTGTTATCAGGGACAGGGGTTTCCTGGACCATCTCTGTGTCTCCTAAAGAGACAAGGGACATAACTGCTAAACCCTCCAAATCACTAGAAATTAAATCCCCCCCAAAAGCTACACTAGCTATACCCGGTGTTGGAGCACCAGTGGGTGCCTGGGATTTCTTGGGACACACAGGAGCTTTGTGACCCAATTCCTGACAGTGATAACACCTAATGGGACCCTTGTTATCCGACCTGCCCTTAGGGGGCCAGGTTGGTTTGGGTTTTGACTTGGGGGGCTGGGACTGGTTACCCTGGGAACTATTTTGGGGCCCTTGTGAGAACTCCTTTTGGTTACCCTTGTCCCCCCCACTCTTCTGCTGGGGACCCTGCCCACCTTTGGCAATGGTACCCACAATTCCTCTGTGGACCCTGGTACTGGTCCAGCGGTCCGCCTCCTTAGCAAGCTCAATGGGGTCCGTCAACTTGCTATCTAAAAGATGCTGGCGCAGCTCTGGAACACATAGACTACTCAAGTGCTCCCAACTAATTAAATGTAACAACCCCTTATAATCAGTTACCTTGCTGCCCTTCATCCAACCTTCCAGTGCCCGCGAGTACAGATTCACACACTCCATCCAAGTCTCAGACTCTTTCTTCTTGGAATTCCTAAACTGCAGTCTATACTGCTCTGGAGTAAGTCCATACCTGAGACATAGGGCCTCCTTCATATTGGGATAGGTCATGGCACCTGCTAATTCTAAGGGCTCTAGAGCACTCCTCCCAGAAGCCTCAAAATGTTTCAACAGGCCCGCCCCCCAATGCTGTTCAGGCACACCATTCATCCTTAATGCAATTTCATACGATGTGAACCAAGCATAAATATCCTCACTCCTGTTGTAATTCTGTACTAAATCTTTGGGGATATATACTTTACCCCCCTGCACTGGCTGTGCGCTGCCACCATTTGAACCGGACTCCACCTGCTTGGCCTTGATGTCCAGTTCTCTCATGCTCACTTCATGAGCCAGAAGCAATTTCTTCTCTTCCAAGGCACGGGCATTCTTGCTCTCCTCCAACGCCTTGTCCTTCTCTACTTCCAATTGCTTCATTTTCATTTTCATCATTTCCATTTCATGGTCTCTCACCCTTTGATTCTCCTCCAGCTCCTCTGGAGTGAGCCCCCTACTGGAATGGGAGCTGCCAGCCCTTGAGACTGTTCTGCCCACGGGCAGATCTTGGGGAACAAAACCATCCTCTTCATCTGCATCATCCTCCTCTTGGGCCTCCCACCAGGCCTTCAAGATTCTTTGGAGCTCATCTTTTCTAGCTCCGCTTTTAAAGGGACAACCACGGTCTTTGCAGAATTGCTTGAGTGCTACTGCTCCGTACGAATACAAATCCGCAATGGAAAACTCCACTTCTGCCTTCTCACTTGTTGCCACCTGAGACATGATGCTCTTGAAGAGTTACTCAAAAATAGAATCAAAAGTATAGTATGTGGTTGTCTATTGGTCTGCACTTAACCTAGTGATGTACACCAATTACTGTGGGTCAAGTACAAATACAAGTTCAATCCCACCGCTGCCACCAATGTTAGATCTGGGGGTCTCTAGTTGGCAGGGTAGGTACCACTGTCCAAGTAGGGACCCTTGCTTCTAGTCAGGGAAAGGGGGATACACTGTTAAGATAACCCCTGCTCACCCTCTAGGTAGCTTGGCCTGAGCAGTCTAGGCTATCAAAGGCAATGTGTAAAGTATTTGTACCAACACTCACAGTAACACAGTGAAAACACCACAGATTTACTCCACACCAGTTTTAGAAAAATAAGGTATCTTTACTAAAAACTTCACAAGACCAAATACTACAGACAAACCAACATATAATTCAAAAAGGTTACTTTAAAGATAGTTCAAGAGTTTGCAGAAAGTACTCCAGGATGTCAAAATCAGTGTCCTGCACAATGCGACTCTCAATGCACAAAATGCGACACTTTCGTGCCCAACAGTACCTGTAGTTGCAATAAGGTTCCCAAAAGCTATAACAAGGAAGCTTGCAAAGGCGATGCGATACTCCTGAGATCCTGGGGAGGCTTTGCAGCAGCCCTGCTTCACGCAGCAGAGGTGGATGCGCCGGCTCTGATCTGTAAGGGGAGGATGCGATGACTTTGGCCTTCGTTGCGTAGGTTTCTTAGGGGGAAGCTTCACGCACAGGTTCGATGCGACACTCTTCGATGTGGTGCGATGCGTGGCGCAGCGTGGCCTTCCGGCGCCGCAACTCTCGATGCGCCACGGAACGGGACTCTGCGTCGACGCACGCAGCGATTGGAGACTTTTCACGCACCGGCAGTGGTGCGGCCCGCAAACTGGTTCTGCGACAACCCTCGCAATGGCAGGAAGCTTCACGCTTCGGGACGATGCTCGACGCACTCGGCGATGCGGAGACTCTGCGTGTTGCGATGGTGCCGCGTTGAAATTTTCCCCGCACTCTCGTCTTGCGACACGCAATCGGATGATGCGCTGGGTACCAGTCACTCTTGTTCACGCTTCTGCTTCCCAGCTCCCAAGACACAGCAAAACGACCTCCTGTGGCCCCAAGACTGGGCAAGCACTCCAAGGCAGGTCAGAACTCTCTCAGCAGAGTTCCAGGGGAGCTGGTGGTGAAGTCCTTTTGTTCCTGGGACTTCTTAACAGGGAGCCAGCTCTTCTCAGGCCCTTGGAGATCAGAATCAAAAGAAGGGGACACAGCAAAGTCCTTCCCCTCTCCTTGGCAGCAAAGCAAAACAGCAAGCAGGCAGTCTTCTCCTCTTCAGTTTCTTCCAGCTTTCTCCTTGGCAGAGGTTTCTTCTTAGTTCCAAAGTGATCTAAAGTTTTAGGTGTCTGGGGTCCTCTTCTTATACCCCTCCAAGCCTTTGTCTCTCTTTGTTCCAGTGGGGGGATTCCCCTGCTCAAACCGGTTCCTGGGTGTGCTCGGCTCTGGAGCACCTGGTTCCTTTCAGAGTGAGGGGCAGGGTCGTTAGACGCTCAGCAGGAGGTGGAGCCTTCTTTGTGCCAGCAGAGGCAGAGTCCTCAGCCTGGCCAGCAGGGGGTGGAGCCAGCTTTTGTGTTTGTCAGGGGCAGCCCTATTCAAACCCAGGGACTACTCCTCCCACCCATCTAAAGCAGATCTCCCTATTCACCCTGCTGCTGACTCATCCAGGCTCCTGGAGCCACCTAGCCCATCACATGACACCCTTCAGCCAACCAGCACACAGGCACACAGGAAGGTTAAACAGGAGAATAGCTACTTTCTAAAAAGTGCTATTCTCACACAGTGAATTTAAAAACCATCTTGCTAAAAAGATGTATAATTAAATTCTGAACACAGAGATACCAAACTTGGATTTTCTATCTTGCCCTTATGGGAAGATAGGCATGTAAACAGCCTTCCCCATTCTATCCTATGGGCAAGATAGCCTCTCAGCAGTGAAAAACGAAAATGGCTGTAATTCACTACTAGGGCATGTTACACACCTCAGTACATGCCCTACCTTTCAGATACACTGCACCCAGCCCAGGGGGGTACCTAGGGCCACCATAGGGATGCCTGACATGTACAGAAAGGGAAGGATAAGGCCTGGTCAGTGGGTGCACTGGCCAGGTCGACATGGCAGTCCTGGACTGCACATAGGCACTGCAAGCAGGCCTAAGGCATCATTTTAGCGCTACTCCTGTGGGTGGCACAATCAGTGCTGCAGCCCACTAGTAGCATTTGAATCACCAGCCCTGGCACACGCAGTGCACTTTACTAGGGGCTAACAGGTGAAACAAATATACCAATCATGGATAACCAATCAATACAACAATTTACCAAGGGAGCACTTGCACTTTGACACTGATCAGCAGTGGCAAAGTGCCCAAAGCATCTAAACCAGCAAAAACGAAATCCAGCATAGCATCAAAAATACAGGAGGTAGAGGCAAAAAGTCAGGGGTAACCACGCCAAAGATGCCAGGTCTAACATTTACCCATTCCTCAGATCTTGTGTTTAGGGCCCCTGGAAGCTTGAAAATCACTTTAAACATCTCATTTTATCTTTAAAAGTGATTTTCCACGTACAAATGTGAATTGTAGTTCAAAGAGGCAACATTTGAAAACGGACCATTTTTTTTGTTTCTGAAGCATGTCGTAAGGGGGGGTGGTTATCTCTTTCATCAAAAATCGGGCGTTTTTGTTTGAACAATAAAGGCCTCCAAATGTTATTTAATTCACTTTCTGGGGTGGAGAAACACTTTTAAAGGCCTCAGAGTGAGTAAATTGGCCATTTTCATTCACTTGTACCCATTTCTCAAATCTTGTGTTTAGGGCCCCTGGAAGCATGAAGATAACTTTAAACATCTCATTTTATCTTTAAAAGTGATTTTCCTTGTACAAATGTGAATTGTAGTTCAAAGACGCAACATTTGAAAACGGACCATTTTTTTCGTTTCTGAAGCAGGTCGTAAGGGGGGGTGGTTATCTCTTTCATCAAAAATCAGGTATTTTCGCTTGAACAATAAAGGCCTCCAAATGTTATTTAATTCACTTCCCGTGGAGGAGAAACACTTTTTAAGTCCGCAGAGTGAGTAAATTGGCCATTTTCATTCACTTTTACCCAGTCCAAAAATCTTGTGTTTAAGGCCCCTGGACGCATGAAAATCACTTTAAACATCTCATTTTATCTTTAAAAGTGATTTTCCTTGTACAAATGTGAATTGTAGTTCAAAGACGCAACATTTGAAAACGGACCATTTTTTTCGTTTCTGAAGCAGGTCGTAAGGGGGGGTGGTTATCTCTTTCATCAAAAATCAGGCATTTTCGCTTGAACAATAAAGGCCTCCAAATGTTATTTAATTCACTTCCGGTGGAGGAGAAACACTTTTTAAGTCCGCAGAGTGAGTAAATTGGCCATTTTCATTCACTTTTACCCAGTCCAAAAATCTTGTGTTTAAGGCCCCTGGACGCATGAAAATCACTTTAAGCATCTAATTTTTTCTTTAAAAGTGATTTTCCTTGTACAAATGTGAATTGTAGTTCACAGAGGCAACATTTGAAAATGGACGATTTTTTTAGAGTCTGAAGCATGTCGTAAGGGGGGGGGGTGGTTATCTCTTTCATCAAAAATCGGGCATTTTTGATTGAACAATAAAGGCCTACAAATGTTATTTTATTCACTTTCCGGGGTGGAGAAATACTTGTTAAGGCCTCAGAGTGAGTAAATTGGCCAATTTCATTCATGTTTACCCATTCCTCAGATCTTGTGTTTAGGGCCCCTGGAAGCTTGAAAATCACTTTAAACATCTCATTTTATCTTTAAAAGTGATTTTCCACGTACAAATGTGAATTGTAGTTCAAAGATGCAACATTTGAAAATGGATCATTTTTTTAGTTTCTGAAGCATGTCGTAAGGGGGGGTGGTTATCTCTTTCATCAAAAATCAGGTATTTTCGCTTGAACAATAAAGGCCTCCAAATGTTATTTAATTCACTTCCCGTGGAGGAGAAACACTTTTTAAGTCCGCAGAGTGAGTAAATTGGCCATTTTCATTCACTTTTACCCAGTCCAAAAATCTTGTGTTTAAGGCCCCTGGACGCATGAAAATCACTTTAAACATCTCATTTTATCGTTAAAAGTGATTTTCCTTGTACAAATGTGAATTGTAGTTCAAAGACGCAACATTTGAAAACGGACCATTTTTTTCGTTTCTGAAGCAGGTCGTAAGGGGGGGTGGTTATCTCTTTCATCAAAAATCAGGCATTTTCGCTTGAACAATAAAGGCCTCCAAATGTTATTTAATTCACTTCCGGTGGAGGAGAAACACTTTTTAAGTCCGCAGAGTGAGTAAATTGGCCATTTTCATTCACTTTTACCCAGTCCAAAAATCTTGTGTTTAAGGCCCCTGGACGCATGAAAATCACTTTAAGCATCTAATTTTTTCTTTAAAAGTGATTTTCCTTGTACAAATGTGAATTGTAGTTCACAGAGGCAACATTTGAAAATGGACGATTTTTTTAGAGTCTGAAGCATGTCGTAAGGGGGGGGGGTGGTTATCTCTTTCATCAAAAATCGGGCATTTTTGATTGAACAATAAAGGCCTACAAATGTTATTTTATTCACTTTCCGGGGTGGAGAAATACTTGTTAAGGCCTCAGAGTGAGTAAATTGGCCAATTTCATTCATGTTTACCCATTCCTCAGATCTTGTGTTTAGGGCCCCTGGAAGCTTGAAAATCACTTTAAACATCTCATTTTATCTTTAAAAGTGATTTTCCACGTACAAATGTGAATTGTAGTTCAAAGATGCAACATTTGAAAACGGATCATTTTTTTAGTTTCTGAAGCATGTCGTAAGGGGGTGGTTAACTCTTTCATCAAAAATCAGGCGTTTTCGCTTGAACAATAAAGGCCTCCAAATGTTATTTAATTCACCTCCCGTGGAGGAGAAAGACTTTTTAAGGCCGCAGAGTGAGTAAATTGGCCATTTTCATTCACGATTACCCATTTCTCAAATCTTGTGTTTAGGGCCCCTGGAAGCTTGAAAATCACCTTAAACATCTCATTTTATCTCTAAAAGTGATTTTCCTTGTACAAATGTGAATTGTAGTTCAAAGACGCAACATTTGAAAATGGACCTTTTTTTCGTTTCTGAAGCATGTCGTAAGGCGGGGTGGTTATCTCTTTCATAGAAAATCAGGCGTTTTCGCTTGAACAATAAAGGCCTCCAAATGTTATTTAATTCACTTCCCGTAGAGGAGAAACACTTTTTAAGGCCGCAGAGTGAGTAAATTGGCCATTTTCATTCACTTTTACCTATTTCTCAAATCTTGTGTTTAGAACCCCTGGAAGCTTGAAAATCACTTTAAACATCTAATTTTATCTCTAAAAGTGATTATCCACGTACAAATGTGAATTGTAGTTCAAAGACGCAACATTTGAAAATTGACAATTTTTTACGTTTCTGAAGCATGTCGTAAGGGGTGGTAGTTATCTCTTTCACCAAAAAACGTGCGTTTTTTGCATTGAACAATAAAGGCCTCCAAATGTTATTTTATTCACTTTCCGGGGTGGAGAAATACTTGTTAAGGCCTCAGAGTGAGTAAATTGGCCAATTTCATTCATGTTTACCCATTCCTCAGATCTTGTGTTTAGGGCCCCTGGAAGCTTGAAAATCACTTTAAACATCTCATTTTATCTTTAAAAGTGATTTTCCACGTACAAATGTGAATTGTAGTTCAAAGATGCAACATTTGAAAACGGATCATTTTTTTAGTTTCTGAAGCATGTCGTAAGGGGGTGGTTAACTCTTTCATCAAAAATCAGGCGTTTTCGCTTGAACAATAAAGGCCTCCAAATGTTATTTAATTCACCTCCCGTGGAGGAGAATGACTTTTTAAGGCCGCAGAGTGAGTAAATTGGCCATTTTCATTCACGATTACCCATTTCTCAAATCTTGTGTTTAGGGCCCCTGGAAGCTTGAAAATCACCTTAAACATCTCATTTTATCTCTAAAAGTGATTTTCCTTGTACAAATGTGAATTGTAGTTCAAAGACGCAACATTTGAAAATGGACCTTTTTTTCGTTTCTGAAGCATGTCGTAAGGCGGGGTGGTTATCTCTTTCATAAAAAATCAGGCGTTTTCGCTTGAACAATAAAGGCCTCCAAATGTTATTTAATTCACTTCCCGTAGAGGAGAAACACTTTTTAAGGCCGCAGAGTGAGTAAATTGGCCATTTTCATTCACTTTTACCTATTTCTCAAATCTTGTGTTTAGAACCCCTGGAAGCTTGAAAATCACTTTAAACATCTAATTTTATCTCTAAAAGTGATTATCCACGTACAAATGTGAATTGTAGTTCAAAGACGCAACATTTGAAAATTGACAATTTTTTACGTTTCTGAAGCATGTCGTAAGGGGGGGTAGTTATCTCTTTCACCAAAAAACGAGCGTTTTTTGCATTGAACAATAAAGGCCTCCAAATGTTATTTTATTCACTTTCCGGGGTGGAGAAATACTTGTTAAGGCCTCAGAGTGAGTAAATTGGCCAATTTCATTCATGTTTACCCATTCCTCAGATCTTGTGTTTAGGGCCCCTGGAAGCTTGAAAATCACTTTAAACATCTCATTTTATCTTTAAAAGTGATTTTCCACGTACAAATGTGAATTGTAGTTCAAAGAGGCAACATTTGAAAACGGACCATTTTTTTTGTTTCTGAAGCATGTCGTAAGGGGGGGTGGTTATCTCTTTAATCAAAAATCGGGCGTTTTTGATTGAACAATAAAGGCCTCCAAATGTTATTTAATTCACTTTCTGGGGTGGAGAAACACTGTTTAAGGCCTCAGAATGAGTAAATTGGCCATTTACATTCACTTTTACCATTCCACAAATCTTGTGTTTAAGGCCCCTGGAAGCATGAAAATCACTTGAAACATCTCATTTTATCTTTAAAAGTGATTTTCCTTGTACAAATGTGAATTGTAGTTCACAGAGGCAACATTTGAAAATGGACCTTTTTTTAGAGTCTGAAGCATGTCGTAAGGGGGGGTGGTTATCTCTTTCATCAAAAATCGGGCGTTTTTGATTGAACAATAAAGGACTACAAATGTTATTTAATTCACTTCCCGTGGAGGAGAAACACTTTTTAAGGCCTCAGAGTGAGTAAATTGGCCATTTTCATTCACTTTTACCCATTTCTCAAATCTTGTGTTTAGGGCCCCTGGAAGCATGAAGATCACTTTAAACATCTCATTTTATCTTTAAAAGTGATTTTCCTTGTACAAATGTGAATTGTAGTTCAAAGACGCAACATTTGAAAACGGACCATTTTTTTAGTTTCTGAAGCATGTCGTAAGGGGGGGTGGTTATCTCTTTCATCAAAAATCGGGCGTTTTTGATTGAACAATAAAGGACTACAAATGTTATTTAATTCACTTTCTGGGGTGGAGAAAAACTTTTTACGGCCCCAGAGTGAATAAATTGGCCATTTTCATTCACGTTTACCCATTCCTCAAATCTTGTGTTTAGGGCCCCTGGAAGCTTGAAAATCACTTTAAACATCTCATTTTATCTCTAAAAGTGATTATCCACGTACAAATGTGAATTGTAGTTCAAAGACGCAACATTTGAAAATGGACCATTTTTGTCGTTTCTGAAGCATGTTGTAAGGGGGGGTGGTTATATCTTTCACCAAAAAACAGGCGTTTTTAATTGAACAATAAAGGCCTTCAAATGTTATTTTATTCACTTTCCAGGGTGGAGAAATACTTGTTAAGGCCTCAGAATGAGTAAATTGGCCATTTTCATTCACTTTTACCCATTCCAAAAATTTTGTGTTTAATGCCCCTGGACGCATGAAAATCACTTTAAACATCTCATTTTATCTTTAAAAGTGATCTTCCACGTACAAATGTGAATTGTAGTTCAAAGACGCAACATTTGAAAACGGACCATTTTTCTTAGTTTTTGAAGCTTGTCGTAAGGGGGGGTGGTTATCTCTTTCGTCAAAAATCGGGCGTTTTCGCTTGAACAATAAAGGCCTCCAAATGTTATTTAATTCACTTCCCGTGGAGAAGAAACACTTTTTAAGGCCGCAGAGTGAGTAAATTGGCCATTTTCATTCACGATTACCCATTTCTCAAATCTTGTGTTTAGGGCCCTTGGAACCTTGAAAATCACTTTAAACATCTCATTTTATCTCTAAAAGTGATTTTCCTTGTACAAATGTGAATTGTAGTTCAAAGACGCAACATTTGAGAATGGACCTTTTTTTTAGTTTCTGAAGCATGTCGTAAGGCGGTTATCTCTTTCATAAAAAGTCAGGCGTTTTCGCTTGAACAATAAAGGCCTCCAAATGTTATTTAATTCACTTCTCGTAGAGGAGAAACACTTTTTAAGGCCGCAGAGTGAGTAAATTGGCCATTTGCATTCACTTTAACCTATTTCTCAAATCTTTTGTTTAGGGCCCCTGGAAGCTTGAAAATCACTTTAAACATTTAATTTTATCTCTAAAAGTGATTTTCCTTGTACAAATGTGAATTGTAGTTCAAAGACGCAACATTTGAAAATGGACCATTTTTTTCGTTTCTGAAGCATGTTGTAAAGGGGGGTGGTTATCTCTTTCACCAAAAAACGTGCGTTTTTGATTGAACAATAAATGCCTCCAAATGTTATTTAATTCACTTTCTGGGGTGGAGAAACACTTTTTAAGGCCTCAGAATGAGTAAAATGGCCATTTTCATTCACTTTTACCATTCCACAAATCTTGTGTTTAAGGCCCCTGGAAGCATGAAAATCACTTGAAACATCTCATTTTATCTTTAAAAGTGATTTTCCACTTACAAATGTGAATTGTAGTTCAAAGACGCCACATTTGAAAACGGACCATTTTTTTAGTTTCTGAAGCATGTCATAAGGGGGGGTGGTTATCTCTTTCATAAAAAATCAGGCGTTTTCGCTTGAACAATAAAGGCCTCCAAATGTTATTTAATTCACTTCCCGTAGAGGAGAAACACTTTTTAAGGCCGCAGAGTGAGTAAATTGGCCATTTTCATTCACTTTTACCTATTTCTCAAATCTTGTGTTTAGGGCCCCTGGAAGCTTGAAAATCACTTTAAACATCTTATTTTATCTCTAAAAGTGATTATCCACGTACAAATGTGAATTGTAGTTCAAAGACGCAACATTTGAAAATTGATAATTTTTTACGTTTCTGAAGCATGTCGTAAGGGGGGGTGGTTATCTCTTTCACAAAAAAACGGGCGTTTTTTGTATTGAACAATAAAGGCCTCCAAATGTTATTTAATTCACTTCCCGTGGAGGAGAAACACTTTTTAAGGCCTCAGAGTGAGTAAATTGGCCATTTTCATTCACTTTTACCCATTTCTCAAATCTTGTGTTTAGGGCCCCTGGAAGCATGAAAATCACTTTAAACATCTCATTTTATCTTTAAAAGTGATTTTCCTTGTACAAATGTGAATTGTAGTTCAAAGACGCAACATTTGAAAATGGACCATTTTTGTCGTTTCTGAAGCATATCGTAAGGGGGGGTGGTTATCTCTTTCACCAAAAAACAGGCGTTTTTGATTGAACAATAAAGGCCTCCAAATGTTATATTATTCACTTTCCGGGGTGGAGAAATACTTGTTAAGGCCTCAGAATGAGTAAATTGGCCATTTTCATTCACTTTTACCTATTCCTCAAATCATGTGCTTAAGGCCCCTAGAAGCATGAAAATCACTTGAAACATCTCATTTTATCTTTAAAAGTGATTTTCCACTTACAAATGTGAATTGTAGTTCAAAGACGCAACATTTGAAAATGGACCATTTTTTTAGTTTCTGAAGCATGTCGTAAGGGGGGGTGGTTATCTCTTTCATCAAAAATCAGGCGTTTTCGCTTGAACAATAAAGGCCTCCAAATGGTATTTTATTCACTTTCCGGGGTGGAGAAACACTTTTTAAGGCCTCAGAGTGAGTAAATTGGCCATTTTCATTCAGGTTTACCCATTCCTCAAATCTTGTGTTTAGGGCCCCTGGAAGCTTGAAAATCACTTTAAACATCTCATTTTATCTCTAAAAGTGATTATCCACGTACAAATGTGAATTGTAGTTCAAAGACGCAACATTTGAAAACGGACCAATTTTTTTAGTTTACGAAGCATGTCGTAAGGGGGCGTGGTGATCTCTTTCGTCAAAAATCGGGCGTTTTCACTTGAACAAGAAAGGCCTCCAAATGTTATTTTATTCACTTTCCGGGGTGGAGAAATACTTGTTAAGGCCTCAGAGTGAGTAAATTGGCCATTTTCATTCAGGTTTACCCATTCCTCAAATCTTGTGTTTAGGGCCCCTGGAAGCTTGAAAATCACTTTAAACATATCATTTTATCTTTAAAAGTGATTTTTCAAGTACAAATGTGAATTGTAGTTCAAAGAGGCAACATTTGAAAATGAACCATTTTTTTAGTTTCAGAAGCATGTGGTAAGGGGGGGTGGTTATCTCTTTCATCAAAAATCAGCCGTTTTTGATTGAACAATAAAGGCCTACAAATGTTATTTAATTCACTTTCTGGGGTGGGGAAAAACTTTTTAAGGCCTCAGAGTGAATAAATTGGCCATTTTCATTTACGTTTACCCGTTCCTCAAATCTTGTGTTTAGGGCCCCTGGAAGCATGAAAATCACTTTAAACATCTAATTTTATCTCTAAAAGTGATTATCCAAGTACAAATGTGAATTGTAGTTCAAAGACGCAACATTTGAAAATGGACCATTTTTGTCGTGTCTGAAGCATGTCGTAAGGGGGGGTGGTTATCTCTTTCACCAAAAAACAGGCGTTTTTATTTGAACAATAAAGGCCTCCAAATGTTATTTTATTCACTTTCCAGGGTGGAGAAATACTTGTTAAGGCCTCAGAATGAGTAAATTGGCCATTTTCATTCACTTTTACCCATTCCAAAAATCTTGTGTTTAAGGCCCCTGGACGCATGAAAATCACTTTAAACATCTCATTTTATCTTTAAAAGTGATTTTCCCCGTACAAATGTGAATTGTAGTTCAAAGACGCAACATTTGAAAACAGACCAATTTTTTTAGTTTCTGAAGCATGTCGTAAGGGGGGTGGTTATCTCTTTCATCAAAAATCGGGCGTTTTTGATTGAACAATAAAGGCCTCCAAATGCTATTTAATTCACTTTCTGGGGTGGAGAAACACTGTTTAAGGCCTCAGAATGAGTAAATTGGCCATTTACATTCACTTTTACCATTCCACAAATCTTGTGTTTAAGGCCCCTGGAAGCATGAAAATCACTTGAAACATCTCAGTTTATCTTTAAAAGTGATTTTTCACTTACAAATGTGAATTGTAGTTCAAAGACGCCACATTTGAAAACGGACCATTTTTTTAGTTTCTGAAGCATGTCGTAAGGGGGGGTGGTTATCTCTTTCATCAAAAATCAGGCATTTTCGCTTGAACAATAAAGGCCTCCAAATGTTATTTTATTCACTTTCCGGGGTGGAGAAATACTTGTTAAGGCCTCAGAATGAGTAAATTGGCCACTTTCCTTCACTTTTACCCATTCCTCAAATCTTGTGTTTAAGGCCCCTGGAAGCATGAAAATCACTTGAAACATCTCATTTTATCTTTAAAAGTGATTTTTCACTTACAAATGTGAATTGTAGTTCAAAGACGCCACATTTGAAAACGGACCATTTTTTTAGTTTCTGAAGCATGTCGTAAGGGGGGTGGTTATCTCTTTCATCAAAAATCGGGCGTTTTTGATTGAACAATAAAGGACTACAAATGTTATTTAATTCACTTTCTGGGGTGGAGAAAAACTTTTTAAGGCCCCAGAGTGAATAAATTGGCCATTTTCATTCACATTTACCCATTCCTCAAATCTTGTGTTTAGGGCCCCTGGAAGCTTGAAAATCACTTTAAACATCTCATTTTATCTCTAAAAGTGATTATCCACGTACAAATGTGAATTGTAGTTCAAAGACGCAACATTTGAAAATGGACCATTTTTGTCGTTTCTGAAGCATGTTGTAAGGGGGGGTGGTTATATCTTTCACCAAAAAACAGGCGTTTTTAATTGAACAATAAAGGCCTCCAAATGTTATTTTATTCACTTTCCAGGGTGGAGAAATACTTGTTAAGGCCTCAGAATGAGTAAATTGGCCATTTTCATTCACTTTTACCCATTCCAAAAATCTTGTGTTTAAGGCCCCTGGATGCATGAAAATCACTTTAAACATCTCATTTTATCTTTAAAAGTGATCTTCCACGTACAAATGTGAATTGTAGTTCAAAGACGCAACATTTGAAAACGGACCATTTTTCTTAGTTTTTGAAGCTTGTCGTAAGGGGGGGTGGTTATCTCTTTCGTCAAAAATCGGGCGCTTTCGCTTGAACAATAAAGGCCTCCAAATGGTATTTAATTCACTTCCCGTGGAGGAGAAACACTTTTTAAGGCCGCAGAGTGAGTAAATTGGCCATTTTCATTCACGATTACCCATTTTTCAAATCTTGTGTTTAGGGCCCCTGGAACCTTGAAAATCACTTTAAACATCTCATTTTATCTCTAAAAGTTATTTTCCTTGTACAAATGTGAATTGTAGTTCAAAGACGCAACATTTGAAAATTGACCTTTTTTTTAGTTTCTGAAGCATGTCGTAAGGCGGGGTGGTTATCTCTTTCAAAAAAACTCAGGCGTTTTCGCTTGAACAATAAAGGCCTCCAAATGTTATTTAATTCACTTCCCGTAGAGGAGAAACACTTTTTAAGGCCGCAGAGTAAGTAAATTGGCCATTTTCATTCACTTTTACCTATTTCTCAAATCTTTTGTTTAGGGCCCCTGGAAGCTTGAAAATCACTTTAAACATTTAATTTTATCTCTAAAAGTGATTTTCCTTGTACAAATGTGAATTGTAGTTCAAAGACGCAACATTTGAAAATGGACCATTTTTGTCGTTTCTGAAGCATGTCGTAAGGGGGGATGGTTATCTCTTTCACCAAAAAACGTGCGTTTTTTGTATTGAACAATAAAGGCCTCCAAATGTTATTTAATTCACTTTCCGTGGAGGAGAAACACTTTTTAAGGCCTCAGAGTGAGTAAATTGGCCATTTTCATTCACTTTTACCCATTTCTCAAATCTTGTGTTTAGGGCCCCTGGAAGCATGAAAATCACTTTAAACATCTCATTTTATCTTTAAAAGTGATTTTATGGCAAGGCACGGAGGCCAATATTATGCATAACTCTTTTTATTGCAACCCACAGCAGCAACACAAAAACAATGTAAAGAATTAAGAACATTCGTTTAACATTCCAAAAGTTCATAAAATCCAGTGAAAGGCAGCCATCTTCCTTTCTTTGTTGCTGCTCACAGCCCAGATAAGTTCGCTCTTTGATCTAACTTGTATGCTGATTAGGCAAAAGTGTTTAGTTAGGATTGTATGTATGATTAAGAAATTTAAAATTATCTGTGTGTAGTGAGTAAAAATGTTATGTGTGTAAGGATATTTTAAAAGTAAATATCAAGACAGGAGGATATTTTAAATTTAATTCTCAAGACAGGTTAGAAGAAAATGTAAACGAAGAGAGATTAATATTTTAAAAGGGGAATGGACTATGTAAATTAGTTTATGTTTATACAGGAGCTTTTTGTCAATGGATAAATGGGAAAGAAAATTTACCGTTAGTTCTATTAAGGTTAGGTAACCATGTGACAGGAATAAGTTTAGAGAGGTAAACGGAGGAAAGAAGACAGTTTATTTTGACCTGTTTATTATTTTACGATAAAACGGAAAATTATGTTTTAGGACATCGGTATGTGTAAGAAGGGGTCGCGCGAGCGTAACCGTCGCGTTCCGGTGTTTGCTAACTTAAATAACGCGTCTCTGTATTTGACGCGCGAGGTCAAGCAGCGTTTCAGTTTTTACGCGCGAGGACAGGCAGCGCGTGTCTGTGTGGGGTAGCGAACGAGCGTTTAATGATTACGCACGTTTTCTCGCAGCGCAAACATTGGAGTTTATTTATGAGGCAAAAATAGCGCATGTTAAGTTATAATATTATGAAAGAGGGAGTTTACTTACATGGCGATCGGCAGGCAAGTGTGGAGTGACTAATGTTTTTGATCCTTTTTGTCCGCCGTAGTCACATGATTTATCGGCTTCGGCCATTTTGAATTGGGATTGAAATGTGAGAAGGGAATGTATCTCTGGCAGCCATCTTTTGAACAAGCAAAAGAGCCAGTATTCGGTTGGTTTCAGTCAGTCAGAGTTGTGAGAGCAGTGAATTGTATTTTAAAGGTGATTTATTAATTTTGAAAAATATTTGAAAATTTGTAGAGTGTATTTAGAAAGAGGAATAGTGTAGAACTGTTTTAAATTTGAGATTTGGGTTTAGATTGGTTTGTTGAAAGAGGAGAAATAAAAAATGGATAATATTAATGAGAGTGGTGATGTATTGGATGGAAAGGTTATGGAGTGTGTAGATAAGGCAGTATCTGTATTGGCTACACAATTTGGAAAAAAGTTAGAAGATTGTATGAGTAAGATGGAGAAGAAATTCACGAAGGTAATGGCATCAGATGAACAGTATTGGTCTGTTGAGGAAGGTCCAATTCCAAGTGGAAGTAAAGTTTCAAGGAAAAGAAAACATTTGAATACTGATGTGGAAAGAAAAAAGAAAGAGAGCCTTATAAAGAAAGGCAATAAGGGAAAGACTCTTTTGGAGTCAGATAAAGAGGCTATAAAGGCCAAAGAGGGGTGTCGTAGGGCGATTGTCTGTGATGAATCCTCAAGCAGTGGGGATGTAGTTATTTCATGCTCTTCTGAGTTTGGTTCTTCAGATGAAGAGGAAGTTCCAATTAAAAAGAGTAAAAGAGAAACGGAAGGTGATGGTATGGATCAGTTGAAAGACCCCTTCGGGGAGGAGATGTTTGATCCAAATACTATTCAACATCCACTTTCTCCTCAATGGGTGCCAGTTAAACACGTGGCACAATACGTTGAATTTTGGATAAGAAGAGAAATGCCTAAGGAAGTGAGGACACGTCTGAGATCTGAGTGTCCAAGGCCCTCTCTTGCAAATAAGGTGGCGTATACGCCCGAATTGGATGCAAAGATGATTACCTTCCTAAATAAAATGGGCAGAGACCCTAGGAAAGGGCTTGAGAAGGGTCTCAAGGGGTGTCAGGACCGTCTATTGGATGTTTTTGGTCCTTTGACAAAGATTTTTGATATTTGTGAAGAGGCATATGCAAAGGAAGGTGTTGTTGATACAATTGAGTTGCGCCAATGGGTGCAAAGGGCGGTATGTTTATTGGGGAATGCCAACGCTTCCCTCTGTGTTGAGAGGAGAAAGAGCCTGTTGTTTAAAATAGATCCTAAATTGGCGGATCTGGCAGGAAGAGAATCAGGGCATTCGGCAAATGGTTTGCTTTTTGGTGAGGAGTTTGTTAAGGAAATGGCAAGGTACGCAGGGACCTTTAATTCTATTCAGAAGGCGCAGAAAGATATTAGGAGAGTTTTTGGCACGGCCGGGAGATTACGAGGCCGTTTTCCCGGCCGAGGATTTGGAACCAATAGAGGCTTCTTTAATAGAGGAGGTTTCCGGACAGGAAATTATCAATCAGGGTCCTATTCTCCTGGATTCTATCCACAGAGACAAAGAGGAGGAAGAGGCCGTTTTAGAGGGGAAAGGAGAACAAGATTTCAAGGTATGTTTGCAAAGAGACCTTTTTTCTACTCAAACAAAGGTGGGTGGAAGACTGGCACTATTCATAGACAGATGGAAGGATATCACGTCAGACCCTTGGGTGCTTCAGACAGTGGTAGGTTATCGGATAGATTTGGTAGGAAATCCAGTTCAAAGAAAGAGACCAACGCAATTAAGGTTTGCAAGGGATCAGGAGAGCTTAGTAAGTCAGGAGGTTTGGGAACTGGAAAACAAGGGTGCAATAGAATTGGCGGAATGGTCAGGAGGGTTTATAAGCAATCTTTTCTTGGTGGAGAAAAAAGACAAATCAATGAGACCTGTTATAAATCTAAGAGACTTGAACGAGTGGGTGGAGTACAACCATTTCAAAATGGAGGGTATTCATATGTTGAGAGATGTTTTGAGGAAAGGAGATTGGTTGACTCGCCTAGACCTAAAGGACGCCTATTTAACGGTTCCGGTCTGTGTAGATCAGAGAGATCTGTTGAAATTCGAATGGAAAGGAAGGATGTGGAGGTTCAAAAGCCTCCCCTTTGGTTTGACGTCGGCCCCTTGGTGCTTCACGAAAGTGATGCGTCCGATAGCAGCATGGCTTCGTTCAAGGGGAATAAGGTTAATCATTTATTTGGACGACATTCTAATCATGTCAGAGAGCAAGACACAGGCTCAGGAGAACACTTCACTGGCGGTAAAGGTTATAGAGGATTTAGGATTTGTAGTAAACAGAAAGAAGTCTTGTCTGATTCCAAATCAAGAAAGTGTATTTCTTGGTTTTCAGATCTCGACCTTGGATTGTGTGTTGAGTTTGCCGATGGACAAAGTCAGGAAAATCCGAAGGGAAGTGAGGAAGATTTTAGCGAAGGTGTGGGTTCCTTTGCGACAGGTTGCGAGAGTAATTGGGCTTCTATCAGCCTCAATTCAGGCAGTCTTCCCAGCCCCCCTTCACTATCGTGCTTTGCAGAGGATGAGAACTTTGTATTTAAGGAAAGGGGTGAGTTATTCACAGACAATTTGTGTAGAAAGGGAGGCGAAAGAGGAACTATTATGGTGGTTGGAGAATCTTGTAGCTTGGAACGGGAAAGCAATCTTCGGGCCTTCCCCAGATATGGTTATAGAGTCAGATGCAAGCCTTCAGGGCTGGGGTGCAAGATGTGGTGCAATGACTACAGGGGGAAAATGGTCAGGAGAGGAGAGGAATATGCATATCAACTATTTGGAGTTGTTGGCAGGGTCTTTTGCTGTGAGAAGTTTCACGAAGGATCAGGTGAAATGTTGTGTCCTTCTAAAGATGGACAACATTTCTGCAGTAAGGTATGTCAACAAGCTGGGGGGTCCTCGCTCGAGGGTGTTGGCAGATTTGGCAAAAGAGTTTTGGCATTTTTGTCTGAGCAGGAACATTATGATTGTTGCTCAGTACTTGCCAGGGAAGAGCAATTCGGTTGCGGATTGGAACTCCAGGCAACTGAAGGATTTCAGCGATTGGATGTTGAAGAGGACTGTGTTTTTGGCTCTGGACAGGTTATGGGGACCTCTTCCAATAGATCTCTTTGCAAATCGCTTGAATGCACAAGTTCACAGGTTTTACAGTTGGAGGCCGGATCCGAGTGCAGAGGCTGTAGATGCGTTAATGCAAATTTGGAAAGAACCTCGGAGCTATGCTTTTCCCCCTTTTGCTCTCATCCAAAGGGTCCTGTTGAAGGTGAGGGAAGACAGGGCAGAGTTAGTTCTCATAACACCTTTTTGGATGACACAGGTATGGTATCCAGATGTATTGGGGATGTTAATAGCAGACCCGGTACTTCTTCCAGTTGTACCGGATCTGCTATCCAACGTTTCGGGAGATTATCACGAGTTGGTAATTCTCGGTCAGTTAAAGCTCATAGCTTGGTTGATTTCGGGAGAGCCTGGCAAATGCAGGGCTTATCTTCAGAAGCTTCAAAGCTCATTAAGGAGTCATGGGCACCAGGGACAGCAAAGGCTTACAGATTGGCATGGGGGAGATGGGTTCGTTGGAGTACTGAAAGGAGTCTGGATCCAGTATCAGCTCCTTTAGTTGAGATAGTCAATTATTTGTCAGAGGTTTTCCATAATGGGAAGTCTTATAGTACAGTTAATATAGCAAGGTCAGCTATCTCTTCTGGACATGATTTGGTGGATAGCATCACGGTTGGTCAACATGATGTAGTCAGGAGACTTTTGAGAAGTGTAAGGATTAAGGCTCCTCCTGGGCCTAAGTATTCTTCACTGTGGGATGTGGACGTTGTCTTGAAGGTTTTGATGAGTTGGAATGAAAATGAGTTTCTAAATCTTAAAGATCTTTCACTCAAATTGGTTATGCTGCTGTGTCTTATTTCATTCAGAAGGGTTTCAGACGTCAGAGCATTGGAGGTTACAAGGCGACGTTTTGTTCCAGAGGGTGTTTGTTTTTCTATTTCAAGGAGAACAAAAACCTTATCAAGTACGATTTTTTACCCATGTTTGGATGTTTGTAGGAAGCTTTGTGTAGTAAGATGTATACGTGAGTATGAAAGGAGGACTGAGTTAGTAAGGGAGAGTCAAACCCAAATGGTTATTTCTTTCAGGCCTCCGCATAAGGCTGTTTCTACACCTACCTTAGCTCGGTGGGTTAGGGAGGTGATGTTTAGAGCAGGTATTGACTTAAAGAAATTTGGGGCACATTCTGCAAGAGGAGCTATGGCTACTAAGGCATTTATTTTGGGAGGAGGTTTAACAGCTATTTTAAATGCGGCAGATTGGTCTTCGGACTCTGTTTTTAAAAAGTTTTATTTCAAACCTGTGGATTGTGCGGTAGAGAATATTATGGCAAGGCTTTGAACATGCATAATATTGGCCTCCGTGCCTTGCCATAAAATTCAGATTTTCCACAGCTAGGGTGGGTAGAAAATCATGATTTTATTAAAGACACGGAGGCAGATATTATCCCTCCCTGTGTTTTTTCCCACCCTCTTTAATGTGTTTGGTTTGGTTTCTTTTAGGAGACGTTAGGAAATGAGCCACCATGGAGAAGCGTTGGAGTGTTTTGGAGTCTTTCCTTCGCAGTAAAGTTGCATATTTTGGATCGTTTATATGGACTTGTTCGCAGCGTTAAAGAAGGAAGATGGCTGCCTTTCACTGGATTTTATGAACTTTTGGAATGTTAAACGAATGTTCTTAATTCTTTACATTGTTTTTGTGTTGCTGCTGTGGGTTGCAATAAAAAGAGTTATGCATAATATCTGCCTCCGTGTCTTTAATAAAATCATGATTTTCTACCCACCCTAGCTGTGGAAAATCTGAATTTTCCTTGTACAAATGTGAATTGTAGTTCAAAGACGCAACATTTGAAAACGGACCATTTTTGTCGTTTCTGAAGCATGTCGTAAGGGGGGGGTTATCTTTTTCACCAAAAAACAGGCGTTTTTGATTGAACAATAAAGGCCTCCAGATGTTATTTTATTCACTTTCCGGGGTGGAGAAATACTTGTTAAGGCCTCAGAGTGAGTAAATTGGCCAATTTCATTCAGGTTTACCCATTCCTCAGATCTTGTGTTTAGGGCCCCTGGAAGCTTGAAAATCACGTTAAACGTCTCATTTTATCTTTAAAAGTGATTTTCCACGTACAAATGTGAATTGTAGTTCAAAGAGGCAACATTTGAAAACGGAGCATTTTTTTTGTTTCTGAAGCATGTCGTAAGGGGGGGTGGTTATCTCTTTCATCAAAAATCGGGCGTTTTTGATTGAACAATAAAGGCCTCCAAATGTTATTTAATTCACTTTCTGGGGTGGAGAAACACTTTTTAAGGCCTCAGAATGAGTAAAATGGCCATTTTCATTCACTTTTACCATTCCACAAATCTTGTGTTTAAGGCCCCTGGAAGCATGAAAATCACTTGAAACATCTAATTTCATCTTTAAAAGTGATTTTCCAGTTACAAATGTGAATTGTTGTTCAAAGACGTAACATTTGAAAATGGACCATTTTTTTCGTTTCTGAAGCATGTTGTAAAGGGGGGTGGTTATCTCTTTCACCAAAAAACGTGCGTTTTTGATTGAACAAAAAAGGCCTCCAAATGTTATTTTATTCTCTTTCCGTGGAGGAGAAACACTTTTTAAGGCCGCAGAGTGAGTAAATTGGCCCTTTTCATTTACTTTTAGCTATTCCAAAAACTTGTCTTTAAGGCCCCTGGATGCATGAAAATCACTTTAAACATCTCATTTTATCTTTAAAAGTGATTTTCCACGTACAAATGTGAATTGTAGTTCAAAGACGCAACATTTGAAAACGGATCATTTTTTTAGTTTCTGAAGCATGTCGTAAGGGGGGGTGGTTATCTCTTTCATCAAAAATCAGGCGTTTTCGCTTGAACAATAAAGGCCTCCAAATGTTATTTAATTCACTTCCCGTGGAGGAGAAAGACTTTTTAAGGCCGCAGAGTGAGTAAATTGGCCATTTTCATTCACTTTCACCTATTTCTCAAATCTTGTGTTTAGAACCCCTGGAAGCTTGAAAATCACTTTAAACATCTAATTTTATCTCTAAAAGTGATTATCCACGTCCAAATGTGAATTGTAGTTCAAAGATGCAACATTTGAAAATTGACAATTTTTTACGTTTCTGAAGCATGTCGTAAGGGGGGGTGGTTATCTCTTTCATCAAAAAACGGGCGTTTTTTGTATTGAACAATAAAGGCCTCCAAATGTTATTTAATTCACTTCCTGTGGAGGAGAAACACTTTTTAAGGCCTCAGAGTGAGTAAATTGGCCATTTTCATTCACTTTTACCCATTTCTCAAATCTTGTGTTTAGGGCCCCTGGAAGCATGAAAATCACTTTAAACATCTCATTTTATCTTTAAAAATGATTTTCCTTGTACAAATGTGAATTGTAGTACAAAGACGCAACATTTGAAAATGGACCATTTTTGTCGTTTCTGAAGCATATCGTAAGGGGGGGTGGTCTCTTTCACCAAAAAACAGGCGTTTTTGATTGAACAATAAAGGCCTCCAAATGTTATTTTATTCACTTTCCGGGGTGGAGAAATACTTGTTAAGGCCTCAGAATGAGTAAATTGACCATTTTCATTCACTTTTACCCATTCCTCAAATCATGTGCTTAAGGCCCCTGGAAGCATGAAAATCACTTTAAACATCTCATTTTATCTTTAAAAGTGATTTTCCTTGTACAAATGTGAATTGTAGTTCAAAGAGGCAACATTTGAAAACAGACCATTTTTTTAGTGTCTGAAGCATGTCGTAAGGGGGGGTGGTTATCTCTTTCATCAAAAATCAGGCATTTTCGCTTGAACAATAAAGGCCTCCAAATGTTATTTTATTCACTTCCCATGGAGGAGAAACACTTTTTAAGGCCGCTGAGTGAGTAAATTGGCCATTTTCATTCACTTTTAGCCATTCCAAAAATCTTGTGTTTAAGGCCCATGGACGCATGAAAATCACTTTAAACATCTCATTTTATCTTTAAAAGTGATTTTCCACGTACAAATGTGAATTGTAGTTTAAAGACGCAACATTTGAAAACGGACAATTTTTTTAGTTTCTGAAGCATGTCGTAAGGGGGGTGGTTATCTCTTTCATCAAAAATCAGGTGTTTTCGCTTGAACAATAAAGGCCTCCAAATGGTATTTAATTCACTTCCCGTGGAGGAGAAACACTTTTTAAGTCCGCAGAGTGAGTAAATTGGCCATTTTCATTCACTTTTAGCCATTCCAAAAATCTTGTGTTTAAGGCCCCCGGACGCATGAAAATCACTTTAAACATCTCATTTTTTCTTTAAAAGTGATTTTCCACGTACAAATGTGAATTGTAGTTCAAAGACGCCACATTTGAAAACGTACCATTTTTTTAGTTTCTGAAGCATGTCGTAAGGGGGGGTGGTTATCTCTTTAATCAAAAATCGGGCGTTTTTGATTGAACAATAAAGGCCTCCAAATGTTATTTAATTCACTTTCTGGGGTGGAGAAACACTGTTTAAGGCCTCAGAATGAGTAAATTGGCCATTTACATTCACTTTTACCATTCCACAAATCTTGTGTTTAAGGCCCCTGGAAGCATGAAAATCACTTGAAACATCTCATTTTATCTTTAAAAGTGATTTTCCTTGTACAAATGTGAATTGTAGTTCACAGAGGCAACATTTGAAAATGGACCTTTTTTTAGAGTCTGAAGCATGTCGTAAGGGGGGGTGGTTATCTCTTTCATCAAAAATCGGGCGTTTTTGATTGAACAATAAAGGACTACAAATGTTATTTAATTCACTTTCTGGGGTGGAGAAAAACTTTTTAAGGCCCCTGAGTGAATAAATTGGCCATTTTCATTCACGTTTACCCATTCCTCAAATCTTGTGTTTAGGGCCCCTGGAAGCTTGAAAATCACTTTAAACATCTCATTTTATCTCTAAAAGTGATTATCCACGTACAAATGTGAATTGTATTTCAAAGACGCAACATTTGAAAATGGACCATTTTTGTCGTTTCTGAAGCATGTTGTAAGGGGGGGTGGTTATATCTTTCACCAAAAAACAGGCGTTTTTAATTGAACAATAAAGGCCTTCAAATGTTATTTTATTCACTTTCCAGGGTGGAGAAATACTTGTTAAGGCCTCAGAATGAGTAAATTGGCCATTTTCATTCACTTTTACCCATTCCAAAAATTTTGTGTTTAAGGCCCCTGGACGCATGAAAATCACTTTAAACATCTCATTTTATCTTTAAAAGTGATCTTCCACGTACAAATGTGAATTGTAGTTCAAAGACGCAACATTTGAAAACGGACCATTTTTCTTAGTTTTTGAAGCTTGTCGTAAGGGGGGGTGGTTATCTCTTTCGTCAAAAATCGGGCGTTTTCGCTTGAACAATAAAGGCCTCCAAATGTTATTTAATTCACTTCCCGTGGAGAAGAAACACTTTTTAAGGCCGCAGAGTGAGTAAATTGGCCATTTTCATTCACGATTACCCATTTCTCAAATCTTGTGCTTAGGGCCCTTGGAACCTTGAAAATCACTTTAAACATCTCATTTTATCTCTAAAAGTGATTTTCCTTGTACAAATGTGAATTGTAGTTCAAAGACGCAACATTTGAGAATGGACCTTTTTTTTAGTTTCTGAAGCATGTCGTAAGGCGGGGTGGTTATCTCTTTCATAAAAAGTCAGGCGTTTTCGCTTGAACAATAAAGGCCTCCAAATGTTATTTAATTCACTTCTCGTAGAGGAGAAACACTTTTTAAGGCCGCAGAGTGAGTAAATTGGCCATTTTCATTCACTTTTACCTATTTCTCAAATCTTGTGTTTAGGGCCCCTGGAAGCTTGAAAATCACTTTAAACATCTTATTTTATCTCTAAAAGTGATTATCCACGTACAAATGTGAATTGTAGTTCAAAGACGCAACATTTGAAAATTGATAATTTTTTACGTTTCTTAAGCATGTCGTAAGGGGGGGTGGTTATCTCTTTCACAAAAAAACAGGCGTTTTTTGTATTGAACAATAAAGGCCTCCAAATGTTATTTAATTCACTTCCTGTGGAGGAGAAACACTTTTTAAGGCCTCAGAGTAGGTAAATTGGCCATTTTCATTCACTTTTACCCATTTCTCAAATCTTGTGTTTAGGGCCCCTGGAAGCATGAAAATCACTTTAAACATCTCATTTTATCTTTAAAAGTGATTTTCCTTGTACAAATGTGAATTGTAGTTCAAAGACGCAACATTTGAAAATGGACCATTTTTGTCGTTTCTGAAGCATATCATAAGGGGGGGTGGTTATCTCTTTCACCAAAAAACAGGCGTTTTTGATTGAACAATAAAGGCCTCCAAATGTTATTTTATTCACTTTCCGGGGTGGAGAAATACTTGTTAAGGCCTCAGAGTGAGTAAATTGGCCATTTTCATTCAGGTTTACCCATTCCTCAAATCTTGTGTTTAGGGCCCCAGGAAGCTTGAAAATAACTTTAAACATCTCATTTTATCTCTAAAAGTGATTATCCACGTACAAATGTGAATTGTAGTTCAAAGACGCAACATTTGAAAATGAACCATTTTTTTAGTTTCAGAAGCATGTGGTAAGGGGGGGTGGTTATCTCTTTCATCAAAAATCAGCCGTTTTTGATTGAACAATAAAGGCCTACAAATGTTATTTAATTCACTTTCTGGGGTGGGGAAAAACTTTTTAAGGCCTCAGAGTGAATAAATTGGCCATTTTCATTTACGTTTACCCATTCCTCAAATCTTGTGTTTAGGGCCCCTGGAAGCTTGAAAATCACTTTAAACATCTAATTTTATCTCTAAAAGTGATTATCCAAGTACAAATGTGAATTGTAGTTCAAAGACGCAACATTTGAAAATGGACCATTTTTGTCGTTTCTGAAGCATGTCGTAAGGGGGGGTGGTTATCTCTTTCACCAAAAAACAGGCGTTTTTATTTGAACAATAAAGGCCTCCAAATGTTATTTTATTCACTTTCCAGGGTGGAGAAATACTTGTTAAGGCCTCAGAATGAGTAAATTGGCCATTTTCATTCACTTTTACCCATTCCAAAAATCTTGTGTTTAAGGCCCCTGGACGCATGAAAATCACTTTAAACATCTCATTTTATCTTTAAAAGTGATTTTCCCCGTACAAATGTGAATTGTAGTTCAAAGACGCAACATTTGAAAACGGACCAATTTTTTTAGTTTCTGAAGCATGTCGTAAGGGGGGTGGTTATCTCTTTCATCAAAAATCGGGCGTTTTTGATTGAACAATAAAGGCCTCCAAATGCTATTTAATTCACTTTCTGGGGTGGAGAAACACTGTTTAAGGCCTCAGAATGAGTAAATTGGCCATTTACATTCACTTTTACCATTCCACAAATCTTGTGTTTAAGGCCCCTGGAAGCATGAAAATCACTTGAAACATCTCAGTTTATCTTTAAAAGTGATTTTTCACTTACAAATGTGAATTGTAGTTCAAAGACGCCACATTTGAAAACGGACCATTTTTTTAGTTTCTGAAGCATGTCGTAAGGGGGGGTGGTTATCTCTTTCATCAAAAATCAGGCATTTTCGCTTGAACAATAAAGGCCTCCAAATGTTATTTTATTCACTTTCCGGGGTGGAGAAATACTTGTTAAGGCCTCAGAATGAGTAAATTGGCCACTTTCCTTCACTTTTACCCATTCCTCAAATCTTGTGTTTAAGGCCCCTGGAAGCATGAACATCACCTGAAACATCTCATTTTATCTTTAAAAGTGATTTTTCACTTACAAATGTGAATTGTAGTTCAAAGACGCCACATTTGAAAACGGACCATTTTTTTAGTTTCTGAAGCATGTCGTAAGGGGGGTGGTTATCTCTTTCATCAAAAATCGGGCGTTTTTGATTGAACAATAAAGGACTACAAATGTTATTTAATTCACTTTCTGGGGTGGAGAAAAACTTTTTAAGGCCCCAGAGTGAATAAATTGGCCATTTTCATTCACATTTACCCATTCCTCAAATCTTGTGTTTAGGGCCCCTGGAAGCTTGAAAATCACTTTAAACATCTCATTTTATCTCTAAAAGTGATTATCCACGTACAAATGTGAATTGTAGTTCAAAGACGCAACATTTGAAAATGGACCATTTTTGTCGTTTCTGAAGCATGTTGTAAGGGGGGGTGGTTATATCTTTCACCAAAAAACAGGCGTTTTTAATTGAACAATAAAGGCCTCCAAATATTATTTTATTCACTTTCCAGGGTGGAGAAATACTTGTTAAGGCCTCAGAATGAGTAAATTGGCCATTTTCATTCACTTTTACCCATTCCAAAAATCTTGTGTTTAAGGCCCCTGGATGCATGAAAATCACTTTAAACATCTCATTTTATCTTTAAAAGTGATCTTCCACGTACAAATGTGAACTGTAGTTCAAAGACGCAACATTTGAAAACGGACCATTTTTCTTAGTTTTTGAAGCTTGTCGTAAGGGGGGGTGGTTATCTCTTTCGTCATAAATCGGGCGCTTTCGCTTGAACAATAAAGGCCTCCAAATGGTATTTAATTCACTTCCCGTGGAGGAGAAACACTTTTTAAGGCCGCAGAGTGAGTAAATTGGCCATTTTCATTCACGATTACCCATTTTTCAAATCTTGTGTTTAGGGCCCCTGGAACCTTGAAAATCACTTTAAACATCTCATTTTATCTCTAAAAGTTATTTTCCTTGTACAAATGTGAATTGTAGTTCAAAGACGCAACATTTGAAAATGGACCTTTTTTTTAGTTTCTGAAGCATGTCGTAAGGCGGGGTGGTTATCTCTTTCAAAAAAACTCAGGCGTTTTCGCTTGAACAATAAAGGCCTCCAAATGTTATTTAATTCACTTCCCGTAGAGGAGAAAAACTTTTTAAGGCCGCAGAGTAAGTAAATTGGCCATTTTCATTCACTTTTACCTATTTCTCAAATCTTTTGTTTAGGGCCCCTGGAAGCTTGAAAATCACTTTAAACATTTAATTTTATCTCTAAAAGTGATTTTCCTTGTACAAATGTGAATTGTAGTTCAAAGACGCAACATTTGAAAATGGACCATTTTTGACGTTTCTGAAGCATGTCGTAAGGGGGGGTGGTTATCTCTTTCACCAAAAAACGTGCGTTTTTTGTATTGAACAATAAAGGCCTCCAAATGTTATTTAATTCACTTTCCGTGGAGGAGAAACACTTTTTAAGGCCTCAGAGTGAGTAAATTGGCCATTTTCATTCACTTTTACCCATTTCTCAAATCTTGTGTTTAGGGCCCCTGGAAGCATGAAAATCACTTTAAACATCTCATTTTATCTTTAAAAGTGATTTTCCTTGTACAAATGTGAATTGTAGTTCAAAGACGCAACATTTGAAAACGGACCATTTTTGTCGTTTCTGAAGCATGTCGTAAGGGGGGGGTTATCTTTTTCACCAAAAAACAGGCGTTTTTGATTGAACAATAAAGGCCTCCAAATGTTATTTAATTCACTTTCTGGGGTGGAGAAACACTTTTTAAGGCCTCAGAATGAGTAAAATGGCCATTTTCATTCACTTTTACCATTCCACAAATCTTGTGTTTAAGGCCCCTGGAAGCATGAAAATCACTTGAAACATCTAATTTCAACTTTAAAAGTGATTTTCCAGTTACAAATGTGAATTGTTGTTCAAAGACGTAACATTTGAAAATGGACCATTTTTTTCGTTTCTGAAGCATGTTGTAAAGGGGGGTGGTTATCTCTTTCACCAAAAAACGTGCGTTTTTGATTGAACAAAAAAGGCCTCCAAATGTTATTTTATTCTCTTTCCGTGGAGGAGAAACACTTTTTAAGGCCGCAGAGTGAGTAAATTGGCCCTTTTCATTTACTTTTAGCTATTCCAAAAACTTGTCTTTAAGGCCCCTGGATGCATGAAAATCACTTTAAACATCTCATTTTATCTTTAAAAGTGATTTTCCACGTACAAATGTGAATTGTAGTTCAAAGATGCAACATTTGAAAACGGATCATTTTTTTAGTTCCTGAAGCATGTCGTAAGGGGGGGTGGTTATCTCTTTCATCAAAAATCAGGCGTTTTCGCTTGAACAATAAAGGCCTCCAAATGTTATTTAATTCACTTCCCGTGGAGGAGAAAGACTTTTTAAGGCCGCAGAGTGAGTAAATTGGCCATTTTCATTCACTTTCACCTATTTCTCAAATCTTGTGTTTAGAACCCCTGGAAGCTTGAAAATCACTTTAAACATCTAATTTTATCTCTAAAAGTGATTATCCACGTCCAAATGTGAATTGTAGTTCAAAGACGCAACATTTGAAAATTGACAATTTTTTACGTTTCTGAAGCATGTCGTAAGGGGGGGTGGTTATCTCTTTCATCAAAAAACGGGCGTTTTTTGTATTGAACAATAAAGGCCTCCAAATGTTATTTTATTCACTTTCCGGGGTGGAGAAATACTTGTTAAGGCCTCAGAATGAGTAAATTGACCATTTTCATTCACTTTTACCCATTCCTCAAATCATGTGCTTAAGGCCCCTGGAAGCATGAAAATCACTTTAAACATCTCATTTTATCTTTAAAAGTGATTTTCCTTGTACAAATGTGAATTTTAGTTCAAAGAGGCAACATTTGAAAACAGACCATTTTTTTAGTGTCTGAAGCATGTCGTAAGGGGGGGGGGTGGTTATCTCTTTCATCAAAAATCAGGCATTTTCGCTTGAACAATAAAGGCCTCCAAATGTTATTTTATTCACTTCCCGTGGAGGAGAAACACTTTTTAAGGCTGCTGAGTGAGTAAATTGGCCATTTTCATTCACTTTTAGCCATTCCAAAAATCTTGTGTTTAAGGCCCATGGACGCATGAAAATCACTTTAAACATCTCATTTTATCTTTAAAAGTGATTTTCCACGTACAAATGTGAATTGTAGTTCAAAGACGCAACATTTGAAAACGGACAATTTTTTTAGTTTCTGAAGCATGTCGTAAGGGGGGTGGTTATCTCTTTCATCAAAAATCAGGCGTTTTCGCTTGAACAATAAAGGCCTCCAAATGGTATTTAATTCACTTCCCGTGGAGGAGAAACACTTTTTAAGTCCGCAGAGTGAGTAAATTGGCCATTTTCATTCACTTTTACCCATTCCAAAAATCTTGTGTTTAAGGCCCCCGGACGCATGAAAATCACTTTAAACATCTCATTTTTTCTTTAAAAGTGATTTTCCACGTACAAATGTGAATTGTAGTTCAAAGACGCCACATTTGAAAACGTACCATTTTTTTAGTTTCTGAAGCATGTCGTAAGGGGGGGTGGTTATCTCTTTCATCAAAAATCGGGCGTTTTTGATTGAACAATAAAGGCCTCCAAATGTTATTTAATTCACTTTCTGGGGTGGAGAAACACTGTTTAAGGCCTCAGAATGAGTAAATTGGCCATTTACATTCACTTTTACCATTCCACAAATCTTGTGTTTAAGGCCCCTGGAAGCATGAAAATCACTTGAAACATCTCATTTTATCTTTAAAAGTGATTTTCCTTGTACAAATGTGAATTGTAGTTCACAGAGGCAACATTTGAAAATGGACCTTTTTTTAGAGTCTGAAGCATGTCGTAAGGGGGGGTGGTTATCTCTTTCATCAAAAATCGGGCGTTTTTGATTGAACAATAAAGGACTACAAATGTTATTTAATTCGCTTTCTGGGGTGGAGAAAAACTTTTTAAGGCCCCAGAGTGAATAAATTGGCCATTTTCATTCACGTTTACCCATTTCTCAAATCTTGTGTTTAGGGCCCCTGGAAGCTTGAAAATCACTTTAAACATCTCATTTTATCTCTAAAAGTGATTATCCACGTACAAATGTGAATTGTAGTTCAAAGACGCAACATTTGAAAATGGACCATTTTTGTCGTTTCTGAAGCATGTTGTAAGGGGGGGTGGTTATATCTTTCACCAAAAAACAGGAGTTTTTAATTGAACAATAAAGGCCTTCAAATGTTATTTTATTCACTTTCCAGGCTGGAGAAATACTTGTTAAGGCCTCAGAATGAGTAAATTGGCCATTTTCATTCACTTTTACCCATTCCAAAAATTTTGTGTTTAAGGCCCCTGGACGCATGAAAATCACTTTAAACATCTCATTTTATCTTTAAAAGTGATCTTCCACGTACAAATGTGAATTGTAGTTCAAAGACGCAACATTTGAAAACGGACCATTTTTCTTAGTTTTTGAGGCTTGTCGTAAGGGGGGGTGGTTATCTCTTTCGTCAAAAATCGGGCGTTTTCGCTTGAACAATAAAGGCCTCCAAATGTTATTTAATTCACTTCCCGTGGAGAAGAAACACTTTTTAAGGCCGCAGAGTGAGTAAATTGGCCATTTTCATTCATGATTACCCATTTCTCAAATCTTGTGTTTAGGGCCCTTGGAACCTTGAAAATCACTTTAAACATCTCATTTTATCTCTAAAAGTGATTTTCCTTGTACAAATGTGAATTGTAGTTCAAAGACGCAACATTTGAGAATGGACCTTTTTTTTAGTTTCTGAAGCATGTCGTAAGGCGGGGTGGTTATCTCTTTCATAAAAAGTCAGGCGTTTTCGCTTGAACAATAAAGGCCTCCAAATGTTATTTAATTCACTTCTCGTAGAGGAGAAACACTTTTTAAGGCAGCAGAGTGAGTAAATTGGCCATTTGCATTCACTTTAACCTATTTCTCAAATCTTTTGTTGAGGGCCCCTGGAAGCTTGAAAATCACTTTAAACATCTCATTTTATCTTTAAAAGTGATTTTCCTTGTACAAATGTGAATTGTAGTTCAAAGACGCAACATTTGAAAATGGACCATTTTTTTCGTTTCTGAAGCATGTTGTAAAGGGGGGTGGTTATCTCTTTCACCAAAAAACGTGCGTTTTTGATTGAACAATAAATGCCTCCAAATGTTATTTAATTCACTTTCTGGGGTGGAGAAACACTTTTTAAGGCCTCAGAATGAGTAAAATTGCCATTTTCATTCACTTTTACCATTCCACAAATCTTGTGTTTAAGGCCCCTGGAAGCATGAAAATCACTTGAAACATCTCATTTTATCTTTAAAAGTGATTTTTCACTTACAAATGTGAATTGTAGTTCAAAGACGCCACATTTGAAAACGGACCATTTTTTTAGTTTCTGAAGCATGTCGTAAGGGGGGGTGGTTATCTCTTTCATAAAAAATCAGGCGTTTTCGCTTGAACAATAAAGGCCTCCAAATGTTATTTAATTCACTTCCCGTAGAGGAGAAACACTTTTTAAGGCCGCAGAGTGAGTAAATTGGCCATTTTCATTCACTTTTACCTATTTCTCAAATCTTGTGTTTAGGGCCCCTGGAAGCTTGAAAATCACTTTAAACATCTTATTTTATCTCTAAAAGTGATTATCCACGTACAAATGTGAATTGTAGTTCAAAGACGCAACATTTGAAAATTGATAATTTTTTACGTTTCTTAAGCATGTCGTAAGGGGGGGTGGTTATCTCTTTCACAAAAAAACAGGCGTTTTTTGTATTGAACAATAAAGGCCTCCAAATGTTATTTAATTCACTTCCTGTGGAGGAGAAACACTTTTTAAGGCCTCAGAGTGAGTAAATTGGCCATTTTCATTCACTTTTACCCATTTCTCAAATCTTGTGTTTAGGGCCCCTGGAAGCATGAAAATCACTTTAAACATCTCTTTTTATCTTTAAAAGTGATTTTCCTTGTACAAATGTGAATTGTAGTTCAAAGATGCAACATTTGAAAATGGACCATTTTTGTCGTTTCTGAAGCATATCGTAAGGGGGGGTGGTTATCTCTTTCACCAAAAAACCAGGCGTTTTCGATTGAACAATAAAGGCCTCCAAATGTTATTTTATTCACTTTCTGGGGTGGAGAAATACTTGTTAAGGCCTCAGAGTGAGTAAATTGGCCATTTTCATTCAGGTTTACCCATTCCTCAAATCTTGTGTTTAGGGCCCCTGGAAGCTTGAAAATCACTTTAAACATCTCATTTTATCTCTAAAAGTGATTATCCACGTACAAATGTGAATTGTAGTTCAAAGACGCAACATTTGAAAACGGACCAATTTTTTTAGTTTACGAAGCATGTCGTAAGGGGGGGTGGTTATCTCTTTCGTCAAAAATCGGGCGTTTTCACTTGAACAAGAAAGGCCTCCAAATGTTATTTTATTCACTTTCCGGGGTGGAGAAATACTTGTTAAGGCCTCAGAGTGAGTAAATTGGCCATTTTCATTCAGGTTTACCCATTCCTCAAATCTTGTGTTTAGGGCCCCTGGAAGCTTGAAAATCACTTTAAACATATCATTTTATCTTTAAAAGTGATTTTCCAAGTACAAATGTGAATTGTAGTTCAAAGAGGCAACATTTGAAAATGAACCATTTTTTTAGTTTCAGAAGCATGTGGTAAGGGGGGGTGGTTATCTCTTTCATCAAAAATCAGCCGTTTTTGATTGAACAATAAAGGCCTACAAATGTTATTTAATTCACTTTCTGGGGTGGGGAAAAACTTTTTAAGGCCTCAGAGTGAATAAATTGGCCATTTTCATTTACGTTTACCCATTCCTCAAATCTTGTGTTTAGGGCCCCTGGAAGCTTGAAAATCACTTTAAACATCTAATTTTATCTCTAAAAGTGATTATCCAAGTACAAATGTGAATTGTAGTTCAAAGACGTAACATTTGAAAATGGACCATTTTTGTCGTTTCTGAAGCATGTCGTAAGGGGGGGTGGTTATCTCTTTCACCAAAAAACAGGCGTTTTTATTTGAACAATAAAGGCCTCCAAATGTTATTTTATTCACTTTCCAGGGTGGAGAAATACTTGTTAAGGCCTCAGAATGAGTAAATTGGCCATTTTCATTCACTTTTACCCATTCCAAAAATCTTGTGTTTAATGCCCCTGGACGCATGAAAATCACTTTAAACATCTCATTTTATCTTTAAAAGTGATTTTCCCCTTACAAATGTGAATTGTAGTTCAAAGACGCAACATTTGAAAACGGACCAATTTTTTTAGTTTCTGAAGCATGTCGTAAGGGGGGTGGTTATCTCTTTCATCAAAAATCGGGCGTTTTTGATTGAACAATAAAGGCCTCCAAATGCTATTTAATTCACTTTCTGGGGTGGAGAAACACTGTTTAAGGCCTCAGAATGAATAAATTGGCCATTTACATTCACTTTTACCATTCCACAAATCTTGTGTTTAAGGCCCCTGGAAGCATGAAAATCACTTGAAACATCTCAGTTTATCTTTAAAAGTGATTTTTCACTTACAAATATGAATTGTAGTTCAAAGACGCCACATTTGAAAACGGACCATTTTTTTAGTTTCTGAAGCATGTCGTAAGGGGGGGTGGTTATCTCTTTCATCAAAAATCAGGCATTTTCGCTTGAACAATAAAGGCCTCCAAATGTTATTTTATTCACTTTCCGGGGTGGAGAAATACTTGTTAAGGCCTCAGAATGAGTAAATTGGCCACTTTCCTTCACTTTTACCCATTCCTCAAATCTTGTGTTTAAGGCCCCTGGAAGCATGAAAATCACTTGAAACATCTCATTTTATCTTTAAAAGTGCTTTTTCACTTACAAATGTGAATTGTAGTTCAAAGACGCCACATTTGAAAACGGACCATTTTTTTAGTTTCTGAAGCATGTCGTAAGGGGGGTGGTTATCTCTTTCATCAAAAATCGGGCGTTTTTGATTGAACAATAAAGGACTACAAATGTTATTTAATTCACTTTCTGGGGTGGAGAAAAACTTTTTAAGGCCCCAGAGTGAATAAATTGGCCATTTTCATTCACATTTACCCATTCCTCAAATCTTGTGTTTAGGGCCCCTGGAAGCTTGAAAATCACTTTAAACATCTCATTTTATCTCTAAAAGTGATTATCCACGTACAAATGTGAATTGTAGTTCAAAGACGCAACATTTGAAAATGGACCATTTTTGTCGTTTCTGAAGCATGTTGTAAGGGGGGGTGGTTATATCTTTCACCAAAAAACAGGCGTTTTTAATTGAACAATAAAGGCCTCCAAATGTTATTTTATTCACTTTCCAGGGTGGAGAAATACTTGTTAAGGCCTCAGAATGAGTAAATTGGCCATTTTCATTCACTTTTACCCATTCCAAAAATCTTGTATTTAAGGCCCCTGGATGCATGAAAATCACTTTAAACATCTCATTTTATCTTTAAAAGTGATCTTCCACGTACAAATGTGAATTGTAGTTCAAAGACGCAACATTTGAAAACGGACCATTTTTCTTAGTTTTTGAAGCTTGTCGTAAGGGGGGGTGGTTATCTCTTTCGTCAAAACTCAGGCGTTTTCGCTTGAACAATAAAGGCCTCCAAATGTTATTTAATTCACTTCCCGTAGAGGAGAAACACTTTTTAAGGCCGCAGAGTAAGTAAATTGGCCATTTTCATTCACTTTTACCTATTTCTCAAATCTTTTGTTTAGGGCCCCTGGAAGCTTGAAAATCACTTTAAACATTTAATTTTATCTCTAAAAGTGATTTTCCTTGTACAAATGTGAATTGTAGTTCAAAGACGTAACATTTGAAAATGGACCATTTTTGTCGTTTCTGAAGCATGTCGTAAGGGGGAGGGTTATCTCTTTCACCAAAAAACGTGCGTTTTTTGTATTGAACAATAAAGGCCTCCAAATGTTATTTAATTCACTTTCCGTGGAGGAGAAACACTTTTTAAGGCCTCAGAGTGAGTAAAATGGCCATTTTCATTCACTTTTACCATTCCACAAATCTTGTGTTTAAGGCCCCTGGAAGCATGAAAATCACTTGAAACATCTAATTTCATCTTTAAAAGTGATTTTCCAGTTACAAATGTGAATTGTTGTTCAAAGACGTAACATTTGAAAATGGACCATTTTTTTCGTTTCTGAAGCATGTTGTAAAGGGGGGTGGTTATCTCTTTCACCAAAAAACGTGCGTTTTTGATTGAACAAAAAAGGCCTCCAAATGTTATTTTATTCTCTTTCCGTGGAGGAGAAACACTTTTTAAGGCCGCAGAGTGAGTAAATTGGCCATTTTCATTTACTTTTAGCCATTCCAAAAACTTGTCTTTAAGGCCCCTGGATGCATGAAAATCACTTTAAACATCTCATTTTATCTTTAAAAGTGATTTTCCACGTACAAATGTGAATTGTAGTTCAAAGACGCAACATTTGAAAACGGATCATTTTTTTAGTTTCTGAAGCATGTCGTAAGGGGGGGTGGTTATCTCTTTCATCAAAAATCAGGCGTTTTCGCTTGAACAATAAAGGCCTCCAAATGTTATTTAATTCACTTCCCGTGGAGGAAAAAGACTTTTTAAGGCCGCAGAGTGAGTAAATTGGCCATTTTCATTCACTTTCACCTATTTCTCAAATCTTGTGTTTAGAACCCCTGGAAGCTTGAAAATCACTTTAAACATCTAATTTTATCTCTAAAAGTGATTATCCACGTCCAAATGTGAATTGTAGTTCAAAGACGCAACATTTGAAAATTGACAATTTTTTACGTTTCTGAAGCATGTCGTAAGGGGGGGTGGTTATCTCTTTCACCAAAAAACGGGCGTTTTTTGTATTGAACAATAAAGGCCTCCAAATGTTATTTAATTCACTTCCTGTGGAGGAGAAACACTTTTTAAGGCCTCAGAGTGAGTAAATTGGCCATTTTCATTCACTTTTACCCATTTCTCAAATCTTGTGTTTAGGGCCCCTGGAAGCATGAAAATCACTTTAAACATCTCATTTTATCTTTAAAAATGATTTTCCTTGTACAAATGTGAATTGTAGTACAAAAACGCAACATTTGAAAATGGACCATTTTTGTCGTTTCTGAAGCATATCGTAAGGGGGGGTGGTCTCTTTCACCAAAAAACAGGCGTTTTTGATTGAACAATAAAGGCCTCCAAATGTTATTTTATTCACTTTCCGGGGTGGAGAAATACTTGTTAAGGCCTCAGAATGAGTAAATTGACCATTTTCATTCACTTTTACCCATTCCTCAAATCATGTGCTTAAGGCCCCTGGAAGCATGAAAATCACTTTAAACATCTCATTTTATCTTTAAAAGTGATTTTCCTTGTACAAATGTGAATTTTAGTTCAAAGAGGCAACATTTGAAAACAGACCATTTTTTTAGTTTCTGAAGCATGTCGTAAGGGGGGGGGTGGTTATCTCTTTCATCAAAAATCAGGCGTTTTCGCTTGAACAATAAAGGCCTCCAAATGGTATTTAATTCACTTCCCGTGGAGGAGAAACACTTTTTAAGTCCGCAGAGTGAGTAAATTGGCCATTTTCATTCACTTTTACCCATTCCAAAAATCTTGTGTTTAAGGCCCCCGGACGCATGAAAATCACTTTAAACATCTCATTTTTTCTTTAAAAGTGATTTTCCACGTACAAATGTGAATTGTAGTTCAAAGACGCCACATTTGAAAACGTACCATTTTTTTAGTTTCTGAAGCATGTCGTAAGGGGGGGTAGTTATCTCTTTCATCAAAAATCGGGCGTTTTTGATTGAACAATAAAGGCCTCCAAATGTTATTTAATTCACTTTCTGGGGTGGAGAAACACTGTTTAAGGCCTCAGAATGAGTAAATTGGCCATTTACATTCACTTTTACCATTCCACAAATCTTGTGTTTAAGGCCCCTGGAAGCATGAAAATCACTTGAAACATCTCATTTTATCTTTAAAAGTGATTTTCCTTGTACAAATGTGAATTGTAGTTCACAGAGGCAACATTTGAAAATGGACCTTTTTTTAGAGTCTGAAGCATGTCGTAAGGGGGGGTGGTTATCTCTTTCATCAAAAATCGGGCGTTTTTGATTGAACAATAAAGGACTACAAATGTTATTTAATTCACTTTCTGGGGTGGAGAAAAACTTTTTAAGGCCCCAGAGTGAATAAATTGGCCATTTTCATTCACGTTTACCCATTCCTCAAATCTTGTGTTTAGGGCACCTGGAAGCTTGAAAATCACTTTAAACATCTCATTTTATCTCTAAAAGTGATTATCCACGTACAAATGTGAATTGTAGTTCAAAGACGCAACATTTGAAAATGGACCATTTTTGTTGTTTCTGAAGCATGTTGTAAGGGGGGGGGGTTATATCTTTCACCAAAAAACAGGCGTTTTTAATTGAACAATAAAGGCCTTCAAATGTTATTTTATTCACTTTCCAGGGTGGAGAAATACTTGTTAAGGCCTCAGAATGAGTAAATTGGCCATTTTCATTCACTTTTACCCATTCCAAAAATTTTGTGTTTAAGGCCCCTGGACGCATGAAAATCACTTTAAACATCTCATTTTATCTTTAAAAGTGATCTTCCACGTACAAATGTGAATTGTAGTTCAAAGACGCAACATTTGAAAACGGACCATTTTTCTTAGTTTTTGAAGCTTGTCGTAAGGGGGGGTGGTTATCTCTTTCGTCAAAAATCGGGCGTTTTCGCTTGAACAATAAAGGCCTCCAAATGTTATTTAATTCACTTCTCGCAGAGGAGAAACACTTTTTAAGGCAGCAGAGTGAGTAAATTGGCCATTTGCATTCACTTTAACCTATTTCTCAAATCTTTTGTTGAGGGCCCCTGGAAGCTTGAAAATCACTTTAAACATCTCATTTTATCTTTAAAAGTGATTTTCCTTGTACAAATGTGAATTGTAGTTCAAAGACGCAACATTTGAAAATGGACCATTTTTTTGTTTCTGAAGCATGTTGTAAAGGGGGGTGGTTATCTCTTTCACCAAAAAACGTGCGTTTTTGATTGAACAATAAATGCCTCCAAATGTTATTTAATTCACTTTCTGGGGTGGAGAAACACTTTTTAAGGCCTCAGAATGAGTAAAATTGCCATTTTCATTCACTTTTACCATTCCACAAATCTTGTGTTTAAGGCCCCTGGAAGCATGAAAATCACTTGAAACATCTCATTTTATCTTTAAAAGTGATTTTCCACTTACAAATGTGAATTGTAGTTCAAAGACGCCACATTTGAAAACGGACCATTTTTTTAGTTTCTGAAGCATGTCGTAAGGGGGGTGGTTATCTCTTTCACAAAAAAACAGGCGTTTTTTGTATTGAACAATAAAGGCCTCCAAATGTTATTTAATTCACTTCCTGTGGAGGAGAAACACTTTTTAAGGCCTCAGAGTGAGTAAATTGGCCATTTTCATTCACTTTTACCCATTTCTCAAATCTTGTGTTTAGGGCCCCTGGAAGCATGAAAATCACTTTAAACATCTCATTTTATCTTTAAAAGTGATTTTCCTTGTACAAATGTGAATTGTAGTTCAAAGACGCAACATTTGAAAATGGACCATTTTTGTCGTTTCTGAAGCATATCGTAAGGGGGGGTGGTTATCTCTTTCACCAAAAAACAGGCGTTTTTGATTGAACAATAAAGGCCTCCAAATGTTATTTTATTCACTTTCCGGGGTGGAGAAATACTTGTTAAGGCCTCAGAATGATTAAATTGGCCATTTTCATTCACTTTTACCTATTCCTCAAATCATGTGCTTAAGGCCCCTGGAAGCATGAAAATCACTTTAAACATCTCATTTTATCTTTAAAAGTGATTTTCCTTGTACAAATGTGAATTGTAGTTCAAAGACGCCACATTTGAAAATGGACCATTTTTTTTAGTTTCTGAAGCATGTCGTAAGGGGGGGTGATTATCGCTTTCATTAAAAATCAGGCGTTTTCGCTTGAACAATAAAGGCCTCCAAATGTTATTTTATTCACTTTCTGGGGTGGAGAAAAACTTTTTAAGGTCTCAGAGTGAATAAATTGGCCATTTTCATTCACGTTTACCCATTCCTCAAATCTTGTGTTTAGGGCCCCTGGAAGCTTGAAAATCACTTTAAACATCTCATTTTATCTCTAAAAGTGATTATCCACGTACAAATGTGAATTGTAGTTCAAAGACGCAACATTTGAAAACGGACCAATTTTTTTAGTTTCTGAAGCATGTCGTAAGGGGGGGTGGTTATCTCTTTCGTCAAAAATCGGGCGTTTTCACTTGAACAACAAAGGCCTCCAAATGTTATTTTATTCACTTTCCGGGGTGGAGAAATACTTGTTAAGGCCTCAGAGTGAGTAAATTGGCCATTTTCATTCAGGTTTACCCATTCCTCAAATCTTGTGTTTAGGGCCCCTGGAAGCTTGAAAATCACTTTAAACATATCATTTTATCTTTAAAAGTGATTTTCCAAGTACAAATGTGAATTGTAGTTCAAAGAGGCAACATTTGAAAATGAACCATTTTTTTAGTTTCCGAAGCATGTGGTAAGGGGGGGTGGTTATCTCTTTCATCAAAAATCAGCTGTTTTTTATTGAACAATAAAGGCCTACAAATGTTATTTAATTCACTTTCTGGGGTGGGGAAAAACTTTTTAAGGCCTCAGAGTGAATAAATTGGCCATTTTCCTTTACGTTTACCCATTCCTCAAATCTTGTGTTTAGGGCCCCTGGAAGCTTGAAAATCACTTTAAACATCTAATTTTATCTCTAAAAGTGATTATCCAAGTACAAATGTGAATTGTAGTTCAAAGACGCAACATTTGAAAATGGACCATTTTTGTCGTTTCTGAAGCATGTCGTAAGGGGGGGTGGTTATCTCTTTCACCAAAAAACGTGCGTTTTTTGTATTGAACAATAAAGGCCTACAAATGTTATTTAATTCACTTTCTGGGGTGGGGAAAAACTTTTTAAGGCCTCAGAGTGAATAAATTGGCCATTTTCATTTACGTTTACCCATTCCTCAAATCTTGTGTTTAGGGCCCCTGGAAGCTTGAAAATCACTTTAAACATCTAATTTTATCTCTAAAAGTGATTATCCAAGTACAAATGTGAATTGTAGTTCAAAGACGCAACATTTGAAAATGGACCATTTTTGTCGTTTCTGAAGCATGTCGTAAGGGGGGGTGGTTATCTCTTTCACCAAAAAACAGGCGTTTTTAATTGAACAATAAAGGCCTCCAAATGTTATTTTATTCTCTTTCCAGGGTGGAGAAATACTTGTTAAGGCCTCAGAATGAGTAAATTGGCCATTTTCATTCACTTTTACCCATTCCAAAAATCTTGTGTTTAAGGCCCCTGGACGCATGAAAATCACTTTAAACATCTCATTTTATCTTTAAAACTGATTTTCCCCATACAAATGTGAATTGTAGTTCAAAGACGCAACATTTGAAAACGGACCAATTTTTTTAGTTTCTGAAGCATGTCGTAAGGGGGGTGGTTATCTCTTTCATCAAAAATCGGGCGTTTTTGATTGAACAATAAAGGCCTCCAAATGTTATTTAATTCACTTTCTGGGGTGGAGAAACACTGTTTAAGGCCTCAGAATGAGTAAATTGGCCATTTACATTCACTTTTACCATTCCACAAATCTTGTGTTTAAGGCCCCTGGAAGCATGAAAATCACTTGAAACATCTCATTTTATCTTTAAAAGTGATTTTCCTTGTACAAATGTGAATTGTAGTTCACAGAGGCAACATTTGAAAATGGACCTTTTTTTAGAGTCTGAAGCATGTCGTAAGGGGGGGTGGTTATCTCTTTCATCAAAAATCGGGCGTTTTTGATTGAACAATAAAGGACTACAAATGTTATTTAATTCACTTCCCGTGGAGGAGAAACACTTTTTAAGGCCGCAGAGTGAGTAAATTGGCCATTTTCATTCACTTTTACCTATTTCTCAAATCTTTTGTTTAGGGCCCCTGGAAGCTTGAAAATCACTTTAAACATTTAATTTTATCTCTAAAAGTGATTTTCCTTGTACAAATGTGAATTGTAGTTCAAAGACGCAACATTTGAAAATGGACCATTTTTGTCGTTTCTGAAGCATGTCGTAAGGGGGGAGGGTTATCTCTTTCACCAAAAAACGTGCGTTTTTTGTATTGAACAATAAAGGCCTCCAAATGTTATTTAATTCACTTTCCGTGGAGGAGAAACACTTTTTAAGGCCTCAGAGTGAGTAAAATGGCCATTTTCATTCACTTTTACCATTCCTCAAATCTTGTGTTTAAGGCCCCTGGAAGCATGAAAATCACTTGAAACATCTAATTTCATCTTTAAAAGTGATTTTCCAGTTACAAATGTGAATTGTTGTTCAAAGACGTGACATTTGAAAATGGACCATTTTTTTCGTTTCTGAAGCATGTTGTAAAGGGGGGTGGTTATCTCTTTCACCAAAAAACGTGCGTTTTTGATTGAACAAAAAAGGCCTCCAAATGTTATTTTATTCTCTTTCCGTGGAGGAGAAACACTTTTTAAGGCCGCAGAGTGAGTAAATTGGCCATTTTCATTTACTTTTAGCCATTCCAAAAACTTGTCTTTAAGGCCCCTGGATGCATGAAAATCACTTTAAACATCTCATTTTATCTTTAAAAGTGATTTTCCACGTACAAATGTGAATTGTAGTTCAAAGACGCAACATTTGAAAACGGATCATTTTTTTAGTTTCTGAAGCATGTCGTAAGGGGGGGTGGTTATCTCTTTCATCAAAAATCAGGTGTTTTCGCTTGAACAAATAAAGGCCTCCAAATGTTATTTAATTCACTTCCCGTGGAGGAAAAAGACTTTTTAAGGCCGCAGAGTGAGTAAATTGGCCATTTTCATTCACTTTCACCTATTTCTCAAATCTTGTGTTTAGAACCCCTGGAAGCTTGAAAATCACTTTAAACATCTAATTTTATCTCTAAAAGTGATTATCCACGTCCAAATGTGAATTGTAGTTCAAAGACGCAACATTTGAAAATTGACAATTTTTTACGTTTCTGAAGCATGTCGTAAGGGGGGGTGGTTATCTCTTTCACCAAAAAACGGGCGTTTTTTGTATTGAACAATAAAGGCCTCCAAATGTTATTTAATTCACTTCCTGTGGAGGAGAAACACTTTTTAAGGCCTCAGAGTGAGTAAATTGGCCATTTTCATTCACTTTTACCCATTTCTCAAATCTTGTGTTTAGGGCCCCTGGAAGCATGAAAATCACTTTAAACATCTCATTTTATCTTTAAAAATGATTTTCCTTGTACAAATGTGAATTGTAGTACAAAAACGCAACATTTGAAAATGGACCATTTTTGTCGTTTCTGAAGCATATCGTAAGGGGGGGTGGTCTCTTTCACCAAAAAACAGGCGTTTTTGATTGAACAATAAAGGCCTCCAAATGTTATTTTATTCACTTTCCGGGGTGGAGAAATACTTGTTAAGGCCTCAGAATGAGTAAATTGACCATTTTCATTCACTTTTACCCATTCCTCAAATCATGTGCTTAAGGCCCCTGGAAGCATGAAAATCACTTTAAACATCTCATTTTATCTTTAAAAGTGATTTTCCTTGTACAAATGTGAATTTTAGTTCAAAGAGGCAACATTTGAAAACAGACCATTTTTTTAGTGTCTGAAGCATGTCGTAAGGGGGGGGGGGTGGTTATCTCTTTCATCAAAAATCAGGCATTTTCGCTTGAACAATAAAGGCCTCCAAATGTTATTTTATTCACTTCCCGTGGAGGAGAAACACTTTTTAAGGCCGCTGAGTGAGTAAATTGGCCATTTTCATTCACTTTTAGCCATTCCAAAAATCTTGTGTTTAAGGCCCATGGACGCATGAAAATCACTTTAAACATCTCATTTTATCTTTAAAAGTGATTTTCCACGTACAAATGTGAATTGTAGTTCAAAGACGCAACATTTGAAAACGGACAATTTTTTTAGTTTCTGAAGCATGTCGTAAGGGGGGTGGTTATCTCTTTCATCAAAAATCAGGCGTTTTCGCTTGAACAATAAAGGCCTCCAAATGGTATTTAATTCACTTCCCGTGGAGGAGAAACACTTTTTAAGTCCGCAGAGTGAGTAAATTGGCCATTTTCATTCACTTTTACCCATTCCAAAAATCTTGTGTTTAAGGCCCCCGGACGCATGAAAATCACTTTAAACATCTCATTTTTTCTTTAAAAGTGATTTTCCACGTACAAATGTGAATTGTAGTTCAAAGACGCCACATTTGAAAACGTACCATTTTTTTAGTTTCTGAAGCATGTCGTAAGGGGGGGTGGTTATCTCTTTCATCAAAAATCGGGCATTTTTGATTGAACAATAAAGGCCTCCAAATGTTATTTAATTCACTTTCTGGGGTGGAGAAACACTGTTTAAGGCCTCAGAATGAGTAAATTGGCCATTTACATTCACTTTTACCATTCCACAAATCTTGTGTTTAAGGCCCCTGGAAGCATGAAAATCACTTGAAACATCTCATTTTATCTTTAAAAGTGATTTTCCTTGTACAAATGTGAATTGTAGTTCACAGAGGCAACATTTGAAAATGGACCTTTTTTTAGAGTCTGAAGCATGTCGTAAGGGGGGGTGGTTATCTCTTTCATCAAAAATCGGGCGTTTTTGATTGAACAATAAAGGACTAAAAATGTTATTTAATTCACTTTCTGGGGTGGAGAAAAACTTTTTAAGGCCCCAGAGTGAATAAATTGGCCATTTTCATTCACGTTTACCCATTCCTCAAATCTTGTGTTTAGGGCCCCTGGAAGCTTGAAAATCACTTTAAACATCTCATTTTATCTCTAAAAGTGATTATCCACGTACAAATGTGAATTGTAGTTCAAAGACGCAACATTTGAAAATGGACCATTTTTGTTGTTTCTGAAGCATGTTGTAAGGGGGGGGGGGTTATATCTTTCACCAAAAAACAGGCGTTTTTAATTGAACAATAAAGGCCTTCAAATGTTATTTTATTCACTTTCCAGGGTGGAGAAATACTTGTTAAGGCCTCAGAATGAGTAAATTGGCCATTTTCATTCACTTTTACCCATTCCAAAAATTTTGTGTTTAAGGCCCATGGACGCATGAAAATCACTTTAAACATCTCATTTTATCTTTAAAAGTGATCTTCCACGTACAAATGTGAATTGTAGTTCAAAGACGCAACATTTGAAAACGGACCATTTTTCTTAGTTTTTGAAGCTTGTCGTAAGGGGGGGTGGTTATCTCTTTCGTCAAAAATCGGGCGTTTTCGCTTGAACAATAAAGGCCTCCAAATGTTATTTAATTCACTTCCCGTGGAGAAGAAACACTTTTTAAGGCCGCAGAGTGAGTAAATTGGCCATTTTCATTCATGATTACCCATTTCTCAAATCTTGTGTTTAGGGCCCTTGGAACCTTGAAAATCACTTTAAACATCTCATTTTATCTCTAAAAGTGATTTTCCTTGTACAAATGTGAATTGTAGTTCAAAGACGCAACATTTGAGAATGGACCTTTTTTTTAGTTTCTGAAGCATGTCGTAAGGCGGGGTGGTTATCTCTTTCATAAAAAGTCAGGCGTTTTTGCTTGAACAATAAAGGCCTCCAAATGTTATTTAATTCACTTCTCGTAGAGGAGAAACACTTTTTAAGGCAGCAGAGTGAGTAAATTGGCCATTTGCATTCACTTTAACCTATTTCTCAAATCTTTTGTTGAGGGCCCCTGGAAGCTTGAAAATCACTTTAAACATCTCATTTTATCTTTAAAAGTGATTTTCCTTGTACAAATGTGAATTGTAGTTCAAAGACGCAACATTTGAAAATGGACCATTTTTTTCGTTTCTGAAGCATGTTGTAAAGGGGGGTGGTTATCTCTTTCACCAAAAAACGTGCGTTTTTGATTGAACAATAAATGCCTCCAAATGTTATTTAATTCACTTTCTGGGGTGGAGATACACTTTTTAAGGCCTCAGAATGAGTAAAATTGACATTTTCATTCACTTTTACCATTCCACAAATCTTGTGTTTAAGGCCCCTGGAAGCATGAAAATCACTTGAAACATCTCATTTTATCTTTAAAAGTGATTTTCCACTTACAAATGTGAATTGTAGTTCAAAGACGCCACATTTGAAAACGGACCATTTTTTTAGTTTCTGAAGCATGTCGTAAGGGGGGGTGGTTATCTCTTTCATAAAAAATCAGGCGTTTTCGCTTGAACAATAAAGGCCTCCAAATGTTATTTAATTCACTTCCCGTAGAGGAGAAACACTTTTTAAGGCCGCAGAGTGAGTAAATTGGCCATTTTCATTCACTTTTACCTATTTCTCAAATCTTGTGTTTAGGGCCCCTGGAAGCTTGAAAATCACTTTAAACATCTTATTTTATCTCTAAAAGTGATTATCCACGTACAAATGTGAATTGTAGTTCAAAGACGCAACATTTGAAAATTGATAATTTTTTACGTTTCTTCAGCATGTCGTAAGGGGGGGTGGTTATCTCTTTCACAAAAAAACAGGCGTTTTTGATTGAACAATAAAGGCCTCCAAATGTTATTTTATTCACTTTCTGGGGTGGAGAAATACTTGTTAAGGCCTCAGAATGAGTAAATTGGCCATTTTCATTCACTTTTACCTATTCCTCAAATCATGTGCTTAAGGCCCCTGGAAGCATGAAAATCACTTTAAACATCTCATTTTATCTTTAAAAGTGATTTTCCTTGTACAAATGTGAATTGTAGTTCAAAGACGCCACATTTGAAAATGGACCATTTTTTTTAGTTTCTGAAGCATGTCGTAAGGGGGGGTGATTATCGCTTTCATTAAAAATCAGGCGTTTTCGCTTGAACAATAAAGGCCTCCAAATGTTATTTTATTCACTTTCTGGGGTGGAGAAAAACTTTTTAAGGTCTCAGAGTGAATAAATTGGCCATTTTCATTCACGTTTACCCATTCCTCAAATCTTGTGTTTAGGGCCCCTGGAAGCTTGAAAATCACTTTAAACATCTCATTTTATCTCTAAAAGTGATTATCCACGTACAAATGTGAATTGTAGTTCAAAGACGCAACATTTGAAAACGGACCAATTTTTTTAGTTTCTGAAGCATGTCGTAAGGGGGGGTGGTTATCTCTTTCGTCAAAAATCGGGCGTTTTCACTTGAACAACAAAGGCCTCCAAATGTTATTTTATTCACTTTCCGGGGTGGAGAAATACTTGTTAAGGCCTCAGAGTGAGTAAATTGGCCATTTTCATTCAGGTTTACCCATTCCTCAAATCTTGTGTTTAGGGCCCCTGGAAGCTTGAAAATCACTTTAAACATATCATTTTATCTTTAAAAGTGATTTTCCAAGTACAAATGTGAATTGTAGTTCAAAGAGGCAACATTTGAAAATGAACCATTTTTTTAGTTTCCGAAGCATGTGGTAAGGGGGGGTGGTTATCTCTTTCATCAAAAATCAGCTGTTTTTTATTGAACAATAAAGGCCTACAAATGTTATTTAATTCACTTTCTGGGGTGGGGAAAAACTTTTTAAGGCCTCAGAGTGAATAAATTGGCCATTTTCATTTACGTTTACCCATTCCTCAAATCTTGTGTTTAGGGCCCCTGGAAGCTTGAAAATCACTTTAAACATCTAATTTTATCTCTAAAAGTGATTATCCAAGTACAAATGTGAATTGTAGTTCAAAGACGCAACATTTGAAAATGGACCATTTTTGTCGTTTCTGAAGCATGTCGTAAGGGGGGGTGGTTATCTCTTTCACCAAAAAACAGGCGTTTTTAATTGAACAATAAAGGCCTCCAAATGTTATTTTATTCACTTTCCAGGGTGGAGAAATACTTGTTAAGGCCTCAGAATGAGTAAATTGGCCATTTTCATTCACTTTTACCCATTCCAAAAATCTTGTGTTTAAGGCCCCTGGACGCATGAAAATCACTTTAAACATCTCATTTTATCTTTAAAACTGATTTTCCCCATACAAATGTGAATTGTAGTTCAAAGACGCAACATTTGAAAACGGACCAATTTTTTTAGTTTCTGAAGCATGTCGTAAGGGGGGTGGTTATCTCTTTCATCAAAAATCGGGCGTTTTTGATTGAACAATAAAGGCCTCCAAATGTTATTTAATTCACTTTCTGGGGTGGAGAAACACTGTTTAAGGCCTCAGAATGAGTAAATTGGCCATTTACATTCACTTTTACCATTCCACAAATCTTGTGTTTAAGGCCCCTGGAAGCATGAAAATCACTTGAAACATCTCAGTTTATCTTTAAAAGTGATTTTTCACTTACAAATGTGAATTGTAGTTCACAGAGGCAACATTTGAAAATGGACCTTTTTTTAGAGTCTGAAGCATGTCGTAAGGGGGGGTGGTTATCTCTTTCATCAAAAATCGGGCGTTTTTGATTGAACAATAAAGGACTACAAATGTTATTTAATTCACTTCCCGTGGAGGAGAAACACTTTTTAAGGCCGCAGAGTGAGTAAATTGGCCATTTTCATTCACTTTTACTTATTTCTCAAATCTTTTGTTTAGGGCCCCTGGAAGCTTGAAAATCACTTTAAACATTTAATTTTATCTCTAAAAGTGATTTTCCTTGTACAAATGTGAATTGTAGTTCAAAGACGCAACATTTGAAAATGGACCATTTTTGTCGTTTCTGAAGCATGTCGTAAGGGGGGATGGTTATCTCTTTCACCAAAAAACGTGCGTTTTTTGTATTGAACAATAAAGGCCTCCAAATGTTATTTAATTCACTTTCCGTGGAGGAGAAACACTTTTTAAGGCCTCAGAGTGAGTAAATTGGCCATTTTCATTCACCTTTACCCATTTCTCAAATCTTGTGTTTAGGGCCCCTGGAAGCATGAAAATCACTTTAAACATCTCATTTTATCTTTAAAAGTGATTTTCCTTGTACAAATGTGAATTGTAGTTCAAAGACGCAACATTTGAAAACGGACCATTTTTGTCGTTTCTGAAGCATGTCGTAAGGGGGGGTTATCTTTTTCACCCAAAAACAGGCGTTTTTGATTGAACAAAAAAGGCCTCCAAATGTTATTTTATTCTCTTTCCGTGGAGGAGAAACACTTTTTAAGGCCGCAGAGTGAGTAAATTGGCCATTTTCATTTACTTTTAGCCATTCCAAAAACTTGTCTTTAAGGCCCCTGGATGCATGAAAATCACTTTAAACATCTCATTTTATCTTTAAAAGTGATTTTCCACGTACAAATGTGAATTGTAGTTCAAAGACGCAACATTTGAAAACGGATCATTTTTTTAGTTTCTGAAGCATGTCGTAAGGGGGCGTGGTTATCTCTTTCGTCAAAAATCAGGCGTTTTCGCTTGAACAATAAAGGCCTCCAAATGTTATTTAATTCACTTCCCGTGGAGGAGAAAGACTTTTTAAGGCCGCAGAGTGAGTAAATTGGCCATTTTCATTCACTTTTACCTATTTCTCAAATCTTGTGTTTAGAACCCCTGGAAGCTTGAAAATCACTTTAAACATCTAATTTTATCTCTAAAAGTGATTATCCACGTACAAATGTGAATTGTAGTTCAAAGACGCAACATTTGAAAATTGACAATTTTTTACGTTTCTGAAGCATGTCGTAAGGGGGGGTGGTTATCTCTTTCACCAAAAAACGGGCTTTTTTTGTATTGAACAATAAATGCCTCCAAATGTTAGTTATTTCACTTCCTGTGGAGGAGAAACACTTTTTAAGGCCTCAGAGTGAGTAAATTGGCCATTTTCATTCACTTTTACCCATTTCTCAAATCTTGTGTTTAGGGCCCCTGGAAGCATGAAAATCACTTTAAACATCTCATTTTATCTTTAAAAATGATTTTCCTTGTACAAATGTGAATTGTAGTACAAAGACGCAACATTTGAAAATGGACAATTTTTGTCGTTTCTGAAGCATATCGTAAGGGGGGGTGGTTATCTCTTTCACCAAAAAACAGGCGTTTTTGATTGAACAATAAAGGCCTCCAAATGTTATTTTATTCACTTTCCGGGGTGGAGAAATACTTGTTAAGGCCTCAGAATGAGTAAATTGACCATTTTCATTCACTTTTACCCATTCCTCAAATCATGTGCTTAAGGCCCCTGGAAGCATGAAAATCACTTTAAACATCTCATTTTATCTTTAAAAGTGATTTTCCTTGTACAAATGTGAATTGTAGTTCAAAGACGCAACATTTGAAAATGGACCATTTTTGTCGTTTCTGAAGCATGTTGTAAGGGGGGGTTATCTTTTTCACCAAAAAACAGGCGTTTTTGATTGAACAATAAAGGCCTCCAAATGGTATTTTATTCACTTTCCGGGGTGGAGAAATACTTGTTAAGGCCTCAGAGTGAGTAAATTGGCCAATTTCATTCATGTTTACCCATTCCTCAGATCTTGTGTTTAGGGCCCCTGGAAGCTTGAAAATCACTTTAAACATCTCATTTTATCTTTAAAAGTGATTTTCCACGTACAAATGTGAATTGTAGTTCAAAGAGGCAACATTTGAAAACGGACCATTTTTTTTGTTTCTGAAGCATGTCGTAAGGGGGGTGGTTATCTCTTTCATCAAAAATCGGGCGTTTTTGATTGAACAATAAAGGCCTCCAAATGTTATTTAATTCACTTTCTGGGGTGGAGAAACACTTTTTAAGGCCTCAGAATGAGTAAAATGGCCATTTTCATTCACTTTTACCATTCCACAAATCTTGTGTTTAAGGCCCCTGGAAGGATGAATATCACTTGAAACATCTAATTTCATCTTTAAAAGTGATTTTCCAGTTACAAATGTGAATTGTAGTTCAAAGATGCAACATTTGAAAACGGATCATTTTTTTAGTTTCTGAAGCATGTCGTAAGGGGGGGTGGTTATCTCTTTCATCAAAAATCAAGCGTTTTTGCTTGAACAATAAAGGCCTCCAAATGTTATTTAATTCACTTCCCGTGGAGGAGAAAGACTTTTTAAGGCCGCAGAGTGAGTAAATTGGCCATTTTCATTCACTTTTACCTATTTCTCAAATCTTGTGTTTAGAACCCCTGGAAGCTTGAAAATCACTTTAAACATCTAATTTTATCTCTAAAAGTGATTATCCACGTACAAATGTGAATTGTAGTTCAAAGACGCAACATTTGAAAATTGACAATTTTTTACGTTTCTGAAGCATGTCGTAAGGGGGGGTGGTTATCTCTTTCACCAAAAAACTGGCGTTTTTTGGATTGAACAATAAAGGCCTCTAAATGTTATTTAATTCACTTCCTGTGGAGGAGAAACACTTTTTAAGGCCTCAGAGTGAGTAAATTGGCCATTTTCATTTACTTTTACCCATTTCTCAAATCTTGTGTTTAGGGCCCCTGGAAGCATGAAAATCACTTTAAACATCTCATTTTATCTTTAAAAATGATTTTCCTTGTACAAATGTGAATTGTAGTACAAAGACGCAACATTTGAAAATGGACCATTTTTGTCGTTTCTGAAGCATATCGTAAAGGGGGGTGGTTATCTCTTTCACCAAAAAACAGGCGTTTTTGATTGAACAATAAAGGCCTCCAAATGTTATTTTATTCACTTTCCGGGGTGGAGAAATACTTGTTAAGGCCTCAGAATGAGTAAATTGACCATTTTCATTCACTTTTACCCATTCCTCAAATCATGTGCTTAAGGCCCCTGGAAGCATGAAAATCACTTTAAACATCTCATTTTATCTTTAAAAGTGATTTTCCTTGTACAAATGTGAATTGTAGTTCAAAGAGGCAACATTTGAAAACAGACCATTTTTTTAGTGTGTGAAGCATGTCGTAAGGGGGGGTGGTTATCTCTTTCATCAAAAATCAGGCATTTTCGCTTGAACAATAAAGGCCTCCAAATGTTATTTTATTCTCTTCCCGTGGAGGAGAAACACTTTTTAAGGCCGCTGAGTGAGTAAATTGGCCATTTTCATTCACTTTTAGCCATTCCAAAAATCTTGTGTTTAAGGCCCATGGATGCATGAAAATTACTTTAAACATCTCATTTTATCTTTAAAAGTGATTTTCCACGTACAAATGTGAATTGTAGTTCAAAGACGCAACATTTGAAAACGGACAATTTTTTTAGTTTCTGAAGCATGTCGTAAGGGGGGTGGTTATCTCTTTCATCAAAAATCAGGCGTTTTCGCTTGAACAATAAAGGCCTCCAAATGTTATTTAATTCACTTCCCGTGGAGGAGAAACACTTTTTAAGTCCGCAGAGTGAGTAAATTGGCCATTTTCATTCACTTTTACCCATTCCAAAAATCTTGTGTTTAAGGCCCCCGGACGCATGAAAATCACTTTAAACATCTCATTTTTTCTTTAAAAGTGATTTTCCACGTACAAATGTGAATTGTAGTTCAAAGACGCCACATTTGAAAACGTACCATTTTTTTAGTTTCTGAAGCATGTCGTAAGGGGGGGTGGTTATCTCTTTCATCAAAAATCGGGCGTTTTTGATTGAACAATAAAGGCCTCCAAATGTTATTTAATTCACTTTCTGGGGTGGAGAAACACTGTTTAAGGCCTCAGAATGAGTAAATTGGCCATTTACATTCACTTTTACCATTCCACAAATCTTGTGTTTAAGGCCCCTGGAAGCATGAAAATCACTTGAAACATCTCATTTTATCTTTAAAAGTGATCTTCCACGTACAAATGTGAATTGTAGATCAAAGACGCAACATTTGAAAACGGACCATTTTTCTTAGTTTTTGAAGCTTGTCGTAAGGGGGGGTGGTTATCTCTTTCGTCAAAAATCGGGCGTTTTTGCTTGAACAATAAAGGCCTCCAAATGTTATTTCATTCACTTCCCGTGGAGAAGAAACACTTTTTAAGGCCGCAGAGTGAGTAAATTGGCCATTTTCATTCACGATTACCCATTTCTCAAATCTTGTGTTTAGGGCCCCTGGAACCTTGAAAATCACTTTAAACATCTCATTTTATCTCTAAAAGTTATTTTCCTTGTACAAATGTGAATTGTGGTTCAAAGACGCAACATTTGAAAATGGACCTTTTTTTTAGTTTCTGAAGCATGTCGTAAGGCGGGGTGGTTATCTCTTTCATAAAAACTCAGGCGTTTTTGCTTGAACAATAAAGGCCTCCAAATGTTATTTAATTCACTTCCCGTAGAGGAGAAACACTTTTTAAGGCCGCAGAGTAAGTAAATTGGCCATTTTCATTCACTTTTACCTATTTCTCAAATCTTTTGTTTAGGGCCCCTGGAAGCTTGAAAATCACTTTAAACATTTAATTTTATCTCTAAAAGTGATTTTCCTTGTACAAATGTGAATTGTAGTTCAAAGACGCAACATTTGAAAATGGACCATTTTTGTCGTTTCTGAAGCATGTCGTAAGGGGGGATGGTTATCTCTTTCACCAAAAAACGTGCGTTTTTTGTATTGAACAATAAAGGCCTCCAAATGTTATTTAATTCACTTTCCGTGGAGGAGAAACACTTTTTAAGGCCTCAGAGTGAGTAAATTGGCCATTTTCATTCACTTTTACCCATTTCTCAAATCTTGTGTTTAGGGCCCCTGGAAGCATGAAAATCACTTTAAACATCTCATTTTATCTTTAAAAGTGATTTTCCTTGTACAAATGTGAATTGTAGTTCAAAGACGCAACATTTGAAAACGGACCATTTTTGTCGTTTCTGAAGCATGTCGTAAGGGGGGGTTATCTTTTTCACCAAAAAACAGGCGTTTTTGATTGAACAAAAAAGGCCTCCAAATGTTATTTTATTCTCTTTCCGTGGAGGAGAAACACTTTTTAGGGCCGCAGAGTGAGTAAATTGGCCATTTTCATTTACTTTTAGCCATTCCAAAAACTTGTCTTTAAGGCCCCTGGATGCATGAAAATCACTTTAAACATCTCATTTTATCTTTAAAAGTGATTTTCCACGTACAAATGTGAATTGTAGTTCAAAGACGCAACATTTGAAAACGGATCATTTTTTTAGTTTCTGAAGCATGTCGTAAGGGGGGTGGTTATCTCTTTCATCAAAAATCAGGCGCTTTCGCTTGAACAATAAAGGCCTCCAAATGTTATTTAATTCACTTCCCGTGGAGGAGAAAGACTTTTTAAGGCCGCAGAGTGAGTAAATTGGCCATTTTCATTCACTTTTACCTATTTCTCAAATCTTGTGTTTAGAACCCTCTGGAAGCTTGAAAATCACTTTAAACATCTAATTTTATCTCTAAAAGTGATTATCCACGTACAAATGTGAATTGTAGTTCAAAGACGCAACATTTGAAAATTGACAATTTTTTACGTTTCTGAAGCATGTCGTAAGGGGGGGTGGTTATCTCTTTCACCAAAAAACGGGCGTTTTTTGTATTGAACAATAAAGGCCTCCAAATGTTATTTAATTCACTTCCTGTGGAGGAGAGACACTTTTTAAGGCCTCAGAGTGAGTAAATTGGCCATTTTCATTCACTTTTACCCATTTCTCAAATATTGTGTTTAGGGCCCCTGGAAGCATGAAAATCACTTTAAACATCTCATTTTATCTTTAAAAATGATTTTCCTTGTACAAATGTGAATTGTAGTACAAAGACGCAACATTTGAAAATGGACCATTTTTGTCGTTTCTGAAGCATATCGTAAGGGGGGGTGGTTATCTCGTTCACCAAAAAACAGGCGTTTTTGATTGAACAATAAAGGCCTCCCAATTTTTTTTTATTCACTTTCCGGGGTGGAGAAATACTTGTTAAGGCCTCAGAATGAGTAAATTGACCATTTTCATTCACTTTTACCCATTCCTCAAATCATGTGCTTAAGGCCCCTGGAAGCATGAAAATCACTTTAAACATCTCATTTTATCTTTAAAAGTGATTTTCCTTGTACAAATGTGAATTGTAGTTCAAAGACGCAACATTTAAAAATGGACCATTTTTGTCGTTTCTGAAGCATGTCGTAAGGGGGGGTTATCTTTTTCACCAAAAAACAGGCGTTTTTGATTGAACAATAAAGGCCTCCAAATGTTATTTTATTCACTTTCCGGGGTGGAGAAATACTTGTTAAGGCCTCAGAGTGAGTAAATTGGCCAATTTCATTCATGTTTACCCATTCCTCAGATCTTGTGTTTAGGGCCCCTGGAAGCTTGAAAATCACTTTAAACATCTCATTTTATCTTTAAAAGTGATTTTTCACGTAGAAATGTGAATTGTATTTCAAAGAGGCAACATTTGAAAATGGACCATTTTTTTGTTTCTGAAGCATGTCGTAAGGGGGGCTGGTTATCTCTTTCATCAAAAATCAGGCGTTTTTGATTGAACAATAAAGGCCTCCAAATGTTATTTAATTCACTTTCTGGGGTGGAGAAACACTGTTTAAGGCCTCAGAATGAGTAAATTGGCCATTTACATTCACTTTTACCATTCCACAAATCTTGTGTTTAAGGCCCCTGGAAGCATGAAAATCACTTGAAACATCTCATTTTATCTTTAAAAGTGATTTTCCTTGTACAAATGTGAATTGTAGTTCACAGAGGCAACATTTGAAAATGGACCTTTTTTTAGAGTCTGAAGCATGTCGTAAGGGGGGGTGGTTATCTCTTTCATCAAAAATCGGGCGTTTTTGATTGAACAATAAAGGACTACAAATGTTATTTAATTCACTTTCTGGGGTGGAGAAAAACTTTTTAAGGCCCCAGAGTGAATAAATTGGCCATTTTCATTCACGTTTACCCATTCCTCAAATCTTGTGTTTAGGGCCCCTGGAAGCTTGAAAATCACTTTAAACATCTCATTTTATCTCTAAAAGTGATTATCCACGTACAAATGTGAATTGTAGTTCAAAGACGCAACATTTGAAAATGGACCATTTTTGTTGTTTCTGAAGCATCTTGTAAGGGGGGGGGGTTATATCTTTCACCAAAAAACAGGCGTTTTTAATTGAACAATAAAGGCCTTCAAATGTTATTTTATTCACTTTCCAGGGTGGAGAAATACTTGTTAAGGCCTCAGAATGAGTAAATTGGCCATTTTCATTCACTTTTACCCATTCCAAAAATTTTGTGTTTAAGGCCCATGGACGCATGAAAATCACTTTAAACATCTCATTTTATCTTTAAAAGTGATCTTCCACGTACAAATGTGAATTGTAGTTCAAAGACGCAACATTTGAAAACGGACCATTTTTCTTAGTTTTTGAAGCTTGTCGTAAGGGGGGGTGGTTATCTCTTTCGTCAAAAATCGGGCGTTTTCGCTTGAACAATAAAGGCCTCCAAATGTTATTTAATTCACTTCCCGTGGAGAAGAAACACTTTTTAAGGCCGCAGAGTGAGTAAATTGGCCATTTTCATCCATGATTACCCATTTCTCAAATCTTGTGTTTAGGGCCCTTGGAACCTTGAAAATCACTTTAAACATCTCATTTTATCTCTAAAAGTGATTTTCCTTGTACAAATGTGAATTGTAGTTCAAAGACGCAACATTTGAGAATGGACCTTTTTTTTAGTTTCTGAAGCATGTCGTAAGGCGGGGTGGTTATCTCTTTCATAAAAAGTCAGGCGTTTTCGCTTGAACAATAAAGGCCTCCAAATGTTATTTAATTCACTTCTCGTAGAGGAGAAACACTTTTTAAGGCAGCAGAGTGAGTAAATTGGCCATTTGCATTCACTTTAACCTATTTCTCAAATCTTTTGTTGAGGGCCCCTGGAAGCTTGAAAATCACTTTAAACATCTCATTTTATCTTTAAAAGTGATTTTCCTTGTACAAATGTGAATTGTAGTTCAAAGACGCAACATTTGAAAATGGACCATTTTTTTCGTTTCTGAAGCATGTTGTAAAGGGGGGTGGTTATCTCTTTCACCAAAAAACGTGCGTTTTTGATTGAACAATAAATGCCTCCAAATGTTATTTAATTCACTTTCTGGGGTGGAGAAACACTTTTTAAGGCCTCAGAATGAGTAAAATTGCCATTTTCATTCACTTTTACCATTCCACAAATCTTGTGTTTAAGGCCCCTGGAAGCATGAAAATCACTTGAAACATCTCATTTTATCTTTAAAAGTGATTTTCCACTTACAAATGTGAATTGTAGTTCAAAGACGCCACATTTGAAAACGGACCATTTTTTTAGTTTCTGAAGCATGTCGTAAGGGGGGGTGGTTATCTCTTTCATAAAAAATCAGGCGTTTTCGCTTGAACAATAAAGGCCTCCAAATGTTATTTAATTCACTTCCCGTAGAGGAGAAACACTTTTTAAGGCCGCAGAGTGAGTAAATTGGCCATTTTCATTCACTTTTACCTATTTCTCAAATCTTGTGTTTAGGGCCCCTGGAAGCTTGAAAATCACTTTAAACATCTTATTTTATCTCTAAAAGTGATTATCCACGTACAAATGTGAATTGTAGTTCAAAGACGCAACATTTGAAAATTGATAATTTTTTACGTTTCTTCAGCATGTCGTAAGGGGGGGTGGTTATCTCTTTCACAAAAAAACAGGCGTTTTTGATTGAACAATAAAGGCCTCCAAATGTTATTTTATTCACTTTCCGGGGTGGAGAAATACTTGTTAAGGCCTCAGAATGAGTAAATTGGCCATTTTCATTCACTTTTACCTATTCCTCAAATCATGTGCTTAAGGCCCCTGGAAGCATGAAAATCACTTTAAACATCTCATTTTATCTTTAAAAGTGATTTTCCTTGTACAAATGTGAATTGTAGTTCAAAGACGCCACATTTGAAAATGGACCATTTTTTTTAGTTTCTGAAGCATGTCGTAAGGGGGGGTGATTATCGCTTTCATTAAAAATCAGGCGTTTTCGCTTGAACAATAAAGGCCTCCAAATGTTATTTTATTCACTTTCTGGGGTGGAGAAAAACTTTTTAAGGTCTCAGAGTGAATAAATTGGCCATTTTCATTCACGTTTACCCATTCCTCAAATCTTGTGTTTAGGGCCCCTGGAAGCTTGAAAATCACTTTAAACATCTCATTTTATCTCTAAAAGTGATTATCCACGTACAAATGTGAATTGTAGTTCAAAGACGCAACATTTGAAAACGGACCAATTTTTTTAGTTTCTGAAGCATGTCGTAAGGGGGGGTGGTTATCTCTTTCGTCAAAAATCGGGCGTTTTCACTTGAACAACAAAGGCCTCCAAATGTTATTTTATTCACTTTCCGGGGTGGAGAAATACTTGTTAAGGCCTCAGAGTGAGTAAATTGGCCATTTTCATTCAGGTTTACCCATTCCTCAAATCTTGTGTTTAGGGCCCCTGGAAGCTTGAAAATCACTTTAAACATATCATTTTATCTTTAAAAGTGATTTTCCAAGTACAAATGTGAATTGTAGTTCAAAGAGGCAACATTTGAAAATGAACCATTTTTTTAGTTTCCGAAGCATGTGGTAAGGGGGGGTGGTTATCTCTTTCATCAAAAATCAGCTGTTTTTTATTGAACAATAAAGGCCTACAAATGTTATTTAATTCACTTTCTGGGGTGGGGAAAAACTTTTTAAGGCCTCAGAGTGAATAAATTGGCCATTTTCATTTACGTTTACCCATTCCTCAAATCTTGTGTTTAGGGCCCCTGAAAGCTTGAAAATCACTTTAAACATCTAATTTTATCTCTAAAAGTGATTATCCAAGTACAAATGTGAATTGTAGTTCAAAGACGCAACATTTGAAAATGGACCATTTTTGTCGTTTCTGAAGCATGTCGTAAGGGGGGGTGGTTATCTCTTTCACCAAAAAACAGGCGTTTTTAATTGAACAATAAAGGCCTCCAAATGTTATTTTATTCACTTTCCAGGGTGGAGAAATACTTGTTAAGGCCTCAGAATGAGTAAATTGGCCATTTTCATTCACTTTTACCCATTCCAAAAATCTTGTGTTTAAGGCCCCTGGACGCATGAAAATCACTTTAAACATCTCATTTTATCTTTAAAACTGATTTTCCCCATACAAATGTGAATTGTAGTTCAAAGACGCAACATTCGAAAACGGACCAATTTTTTTAGTTTCTGAAGCATGTCGTAAGGGGGGTGGTTATCTCTTTCATCAAAAATCGGGCGTTTTTGATTGAACAATAAAGGCCTCCAAATGTTATTTAATTCACTTTCTGGGGTGGAGAAACACTGTTTAAGGCCTCAGAATGAGTAAATTGGCCATTTACATTCACTTTTACCATTCCACAAATCTTGTGTTTAAGGCCCCTGGAAGCATGAAAATCACTTGAAACATCTCAGTTTATCTTTAAAAGTGATTTTTCACTTACAAATGTGAATTGTAGTTCACAGAGGCAACATTTGAAAATGGACCTTTTTTTAGAGTCTGAAGCATGTCGTAAGGGGGGGTGGTTATCTCTTTCATCAAAAATCGGGCGTTTTTGATTGAACAATAAAGGACTACAAATGTTATTTAATTCACTTCCCGTGGAGGAGAAACACTTTTTAAGGCCGCAGAGTGAGTAAATTGGCCATTTTCATTCACTTTTACCTATTTCTCAAATCTTGTGTTTAGGGCCCCTGGAAGCATGAAAATCACTTTAAACATCTCATTTTATCTTTAAAAGTGATTTTCCTTGTACAAATGTGAATTGTAGTTCAAAGACGCAACATTTGAAAATGGACCATTTTTGTCGTTTCTGAAGCATGTCGTAAGGGAGGGTGGTTATCTCTTTCACCAAAAAACAGGCGTTTTTTATTGAACAATAAAGGCCTCCAAATGTTATTTTATTCACTTTCCGGGGTGGAGAAATACTTGTTAAGGCCTCAGAATGAGTAAATTGGCCATTTTCATTCACTTTTACCATTCCACCAATCTTGTGTTTGAGGCCCCTGGAAGCATGAAAATCACTTTAAACATCTCATTTTATCTTTAAAAGTGATTTTCCACGTACAAATGTGAATTTTAGTTCAAAGAGACAACATTTGAAAACGGACCATTTTTTTGTTTCCGAAGCATGTCGTAAGGGGGGGTGGTTATCTCTTTCACCAAAAAACGTGCGTTTTTGATTGAACAATAAAGGCCTCCAAATGTTATTTTATTCTTTTCCCGTGGAGGAGAAACATTTTTTAAGGCCTCAGAGTGAGTAAATTGGCCATTTTCATTCACTTTTACCCATTCCAAAAATCTTGTGTTTAAGGTCCCTGGACGCATAAAAATCACTTTAAACATCTCATTTTATCTTTAAAAGTGATTTTCCATGTAGAAATGTGAATTGTAGTTCAAGGACGCAACATTTGAAAACGGACCATTTTTTTAGTTTCTGAAGCATGTCGTAAGGGGGCGTGGTTATCTTTTTCATCAAAAATCAGGCGTTTTCGCTTGAACAATAAAGGCCTCCAAATGTTATTTTATTCACTTCCCGTGGAGGAGAAACACTTTTTAAGGCCGCAGAGTGAGTAAATTGGCCATTTTCATTCACTTTTACCCATTCTAAAAATCTTGTGTTTAAGGCCCCTGGACGCATGAAAATAACTTTAAACATCTCATTTTATCTTTAAAAGTGATTTTCCACGTACAAATGTGAATTGTAGTTCAAAGACGCAGCATTTGAAAACGGACCATTTTTTTATTTTCTGAAGCATGTCGTAAGGGGGTGGTTATCTCTTTCATCAAAAATCAGGCGTTTTCGATTGAACAATAAAGGCCTCCAAATGTTCTTTTATTCACTTTCTGGGGTGGAGAAACACTTTTTAAGGCCGCAGAGTGAGTAAATTGGCCATTTTCATTCACTTTTACCATTCCACAAATCTTGTGTTTAAGGCCCCTGGAAGCATGAAAATCACTTGAAACATCTCATTTCATCTTTAAAAGTGATTTTCCACTTACAAATGTGAATTGTAGTTCAAAGACTCAACATTTGAAAATGGACCATTTTTTTCGTTTCTGAAGCATGTCGTAAGGGGGGGGTGGTTATCTCTTTCACCAAAAAACGTGCGTTTTCGATTTAACAATAAAGGCCTCCAAATGTTATTTTATTCTCTTTCCGGGGTGGAGAAATACTTGTTAAGGCCTCAGAATGAGTAAATTGGCCATTTTTATTCACTTTTACCATTCCACCAATCTTGTGTTTAAGGCCCCTGGAAGCATGAAAATCACTTTAAACATCTCATTTTATCTTTAAAAGTGATTTTCCACGTACAAATGTGAATTTTAGTTCAAAGAGACAACATTTGAAAATGGACCATTTTTTTGTTTCTGAAGCATGTCGTAAGGGGGGGTGGTTATCTCTTTCACCAAAAAACGTGCGTTTTTGATTGAACAATAAAGGCCTCCAAATGTTATTTTATTCTCTTCCCGTGGAGGAGAAACACTTTTTAAGGCCGCAGAGTGAGTCAATTGGCCATTTTCATTCACTTTTACCCATTCCAAAAATCTTGTGTTTAAGGCCCCTGGACGCATAAAAATCACTTTAAACATCTCATTTTATCTTTAAAAGTGATTTTCCATGTACAAATGTGAATTGTAGTTCAAAGACGCAACATTTGAAAATGGACCATTTTTTTAGTTTCTGAAGCATGTCGGAAGGGGGGGTGGTTATCTCTTTCATCAAAAATAAGGCGTTTTCGCTTGAACAATAAAGGCATCCAAATGGTATTTTATTCACTTCCCGTGGAGGAGAAACACTTTTTAAGGCCGCAGAGTGAGTAAATTGGCCATTTTCATTCACTTTTACCCATTCAAAAAATCTTGTGTTTAAGGCCCCTGGATGCATGAAAATCACTTTAAACATCTCATTTTATCTTTAAAAGTGATTTTCCACGTACAAATGTGAATTGTAGTTCAAAGACGCAACATTTGAAAATGGACCATTTTTTTAGTTTCTGAAGCATGTCGTAAGGGGGGGTGGTTATCTCTTTCATCAAAAATCAGGCGTTTTCGCTTGAACAATAAAGGCCTCCAAATGTTATTTAATTCACTTTCCGGGGTGGAGAAATACTTGTTAAGGCCTCAGAATGAGTAAATTGGCCATTTTCATTCACTTTTACCATTCCACAAACCTTGTGTTTAAGGCCCCTGGAAGAATGAAAATCACTTGAAACATCTCATTTCATCTTTAAAAGTGATTTTACACTTACAAATGTGAATTGAGGTTCTAAGACGCAACATTTGAAAATGAACCATTTTTTTAGTTTCAGAAGCATGCCATAAGGGGGGGTGGTTATCTCTTTCATCAAAAAACAGGCGTTTTCGCTTGAACAATAAAGGCCTCCAAATGGTATTTTATTCACTTCCCGTGGAGGAGAAACACTTTTTAAGGCCGCAGAGTGAGCAAATTAGCCATTTTCATTCACGATTACCCATTTCTCAAATCTTGTGTTTAGGGCCCCTGGAAGCTTGAAAATCACTTTAAACATCTCATTTTATCTCTAAAAGTGATTATCCACGTACAATGTTAATTGTAGTTCAAAGACGCCACATTTGAAAATGAACCATTTTTTTAGTTTCAGAAGCATGCCGTAAGGGGGGGTGGTTATCTCTTTCATCGAAAATCAGGCGTTTTCACTTGAACAATAAAGGCCTCCAAATGTTATTTAATTCACTTCCCATGGAGTAGAAACACTTTTTAAGGCCTCAGAGTGAGTAAATTGGCCATTTTCATTCACTTTTACCCATTTCTCAAATCTTGTGTTTAGGGCCCCTGGAAGCATGAAAATCACTTTAAACATCTCATTTTATCTTTAAAAGTGATTTTCCTTGTACAAATGTGAATTGTAGTTCAAAAACGCAACATTTGAAAATGGACCATTTTTGTCGTTTCTGAAGCATGTCGTAAGGGAGGGTGGTTATCTCTTTCACCAAAAAACAGGCGTTTTTGATTGAACAATAAAGGCCTCCAAATGTTATTTTATTCACTTTCCGGGGTGGAGAAATACTTGTTAAGGCCTCAGAATGAGTAAATTGGCCATTTTCATTCACTTTTACCATTCCACCAATCTTGTGTTTGAGGCCCCTGGAAGCATGAAAATCACTTGAAACATTTCATTTCATCTTTAAAAGTGATTTTCCACTTACAAATGTGAATTGTAGTTCAAAGACGCAACATTTGAAAACGCACCATTTTTTTAGTTTCTGAAGCATGTCGTAAGGGGGGGGTGGTTATCTCTTTCATCAAAAATCAGGCGTTTTCGCTTGAACAATAAAGGCCTCCATATGTTATTTTATTCACTTCCCGTGGAGGAGAAACACTTTTTAAGGCCGCAGAGTGAGTAAATTGGCCATTTTCATTCACTTTTACCCATTCTAAAAATCTTGTGTTTAAGGCCCCTGGATGCATGAAAATCACTTTAAACATCTCATTTTATCTTTAAAAGTGATTTTCCTTGTACAAATGTGAATTGTAGTTCAAAGAGGCAACATTTGAAAACGGACCATTTTTTTAGTTTCTGAAGCATGTCGTAAGGGGGGTGGTTATCTCTTTCATCAAAAATCAGGCGTTTTCGCTGGAACAATAAAGGCCTCCAAATGTTATTTAATTCACTTCCCGTGGAGGAGAAACACTTTTTAAGGCCGCAGATTGAGATAATTGGCCATTTTCATTCATGATTAACCATTTCTCAAATCTTGTGTTTAGGGCCCCTGGAAGCTTGAAAATCACTTTAAACATCTCATTTTATCTCTAAAAGTGATTATCCACGTACAATGTTAATTGTAGTTCAAAGACGCCACATTTGAAAATGAACCATTTTTTAGTTTCAGAAGCATGCCGTAAGGCGGGGTGGTTATCTCTTTCATCAAAAATCAGGCGTTTTCACTTGAACAATAAAGGCCTCCAAATGTTATTTAATTCACTTCCCATGGAGGAGAAACACTTTTTAATGCCTCAGAGTGAGTAAATTGGCCATTTTCATTCACTTTTACCCATTTCTCAAATCTTGTGTTTAGGGCCCCTGGAAGCATGAAAATCACTTTAAACATCTCATTTTCTCTTTAAAAGTGATTTTCCTTGTACAAATGTGAATTGTAGTTCAAAGACGCAACATTTGAAAATGGACCATTTTTGTCGTTTCTGAAGCATGTCGTAGGGGGGGTGGTTATCTCTTTCATCAAAAATAAGGCGTTTTCGCTTGAACAATAAAGGCATCCAAATGGTATTTTATTCACTTTCCGGGGTGGAGAAATACTTGTTAAGGCCTCAGAATGAGTAAATTGGCCATTTTCATTCACTTTTACCATTCCACCAATCTTGTGTTTGAGGCCCCTGGAAGCATGAAAATCACTTTAAACATCTCATTTTATCTTTAAAAGTGATTTTCCACGTACAAATGTGAATTTTAGTTCAAAGAGACAACATTTGAAAACGGACCATTTTTTTGTTTCTGAAGCATGTCGTAAGGGGGGGTGGTTATCTCTTTCACCAAAAAACGTGCGTTTTTGATTGAACAATAAAGGCCTCCAAATGTTATTTTATTCTTTTCCCGTGGAGGAGAAACATTTTTTAAGGCCTCAGAGTGAGTAAATTGGCCATTTTCATTCACTTTTACCCATTCCAAAAATCTTGTGTTTAAGGCCCCTGGACGCATAAAAATCACTTTAAACATCTCATTTTATCTTTAAAAGTGATTTTCCATGTAGAAATGTGAATTGTAGTTCAAGGACGCAACATTTGAAAACGGACCATTTTTTTAGTTTCTGAAGCATGTCGTAAGGGGGCGTGGTTATCTTTTTCATCAAAAATCAGGCGTTTTCGCTTGAACAATAAAGGCCTCCAAATGTTATTTAATTCACTTTCCGGGGTGGAGAAATACTTGTTAAGGCCTCAGAATGAGTAAATTGGCCATTTTCATTCACTTTTACCATTCCACAAACCTTGTGTTTAAGGCCCCTGGAAGAATGAAAATCACTTGAAACATCTCATTTCATCTTTAAAAGTGATTTTACACTTACAAATGTGAATTGAGGTTCTAAGACGCAACATTTGAAAATGAACCATTTTTTTAGTTTCAGAAGCATGCCATAAGGGGGGGTGGTTATCTCTTTCATCAAAAAACAGGCGTTTTCGCTTGAACAATAAAGGCCTCCAAATGGTATTTTATTCACTTCCCGTGGAGGAGAAACACTTTTTAAGGCCGCAGAGTGAGCAAATTAGCCATTTTCATTCACGATTACCCATTTCTCAAATCTTGTGTTTAGGGCCCCTGGAAGCTTGAAAATCACTTTAAACATCTCATTTTATCTCTAAAAGTGATTATCCACGTACAATGTTAATTGTAGTTCAAAGACGCCACATTTGAAAATGAACCATTTTTTTAGTTTCAGAAGCATGCCGTAAGGGGGGGTGGTTATCTCTTTCATCGAAAATCAGGCGTTTTCACTTGAACAATAAAGGCCTCCAAATGTTATTTAATTCACTTCCCATGGAGTAGAAACACTTTTTAAGGCCTCAGAGTGAGTAAATTGGCCATTTTCATTCACTTTTACCCATTTCTCAAATCTTGTGTTTAGGGCCCCTGGAAGCATGAAAATCACTTTAAACATCTCATTTTATCTTTAAAAGTGATTTTCCTTGTACAAATGTGAATTGTAGTTCAAAAACGCAACATTTGAAAATGGACCATTTTTGTCGTTTCTGAAGCATGTCGTAAGGGAGGGTGGTTATCTCTTTCACCAAAAAACAGGCGTTTTTGATTGAACAATAAAGGCCTCCAAATGTTATTTTATTCACTTTCCGGGGTGGAGAAATACTTGTTAAGGCCTCAGAATGAGTAAATTGGCCATTTTCATTCACTTTTACCATTCCACCAATCTTGTGTTTGAGGCCCCTGGTAGCATGAAAATCACTTTAAACATCTCATTTTATCTTTAAAAGTGATTTTCCACGTACAAATGTGAATTTTAGTTCAAAGAGACAACATTTGAAAACGGACCATTTTTTTGTTTCTGAAGCATGTTGTAAGGGGGGTGGTTATCTCTTTCATCAAAAATCAGGCGTTTTCGCTTGAACAATAAAGGTCTCCAAATGTTATTTAATTCACTTTCTGGGGTGGAGAAACACTTTTTAAGGCCTCAGAATGAGTAAATTGGCCATTTTCATTCACTTTTACCATTCCACAAATCTTGTGTTTAAGGCCCCTGGAAGCATGAAAATCACTTGAAACATTTCATTTCATCTTTAAAAGTGATTTTCCACTTACAAATGTGAATTGTAGTTCAAAGACGCAACATTTGAAAACGCACCATTTTTTTAGTTTCTGAAGCATGTCGTAAGGGGGGGGTGGTTATCTCTTTCATCAAAAATCAGGCGTTTTCGCTTGAACAATAAAGGCCTCCATATGTTATTTTATTCACTTCCCGTGGAGGAGAAACACTTTTTAAGGCTGCAGAGTGAGTAAATTGGCCATTTTCATTCACTTTTACCCATTCTAAAAATCTTGTGTTTAAGGCCCCTGGATGCATGAAAATCACTTTAAACATCTCATTTTATCTTTAAAAGTGATTTTCCTTGTACAAATGTGAATTGTAGTTCAAAGAGGCAACATTTGAAAACGGACCATTTTTTTAGTTTCTGAAGCATGTCGTAAGGGGGGTGGTTATCTCTTTCATCAAAAATCAGGCGTTTTCGCTGGAACAATAAAGGCCTCCAAATGTTATTTAATTCACTTCCCGTGGAGGAGAAACACTTTTTAAGGCCGCAGATTGAGATAATTGGCCATTTTCATTCATGATTAACCATTTCTCAAATCTTGTGTTTAGGGCCCCTGGAAGCTTGAAAATCACTTTAAACATCTCATTTTATCTCTAAAAGTGATTATCCACGTACAATGTTAATTGTAGTTCAAAGACGCCACATTTGAAAATGAACCATTTTTTAGTTTCAGAAGCATGCCGTAAGGCGGGGTGGTTATCTCTTTCATCAAAAATCAGGCGTTTTCACTTGAACAATAAAGGCCTCCAAATGTTATTTAATTCACTTCCCATGGAGGAGAAACACTTTTTAATGCCTCAGAGTGAGTAAATTGGCCATTTTCATTCACTTTTACCCATTTCTCAAATCTTGTGTTTAGGGCCCCTGGAAGCATGAAAATCACTTTAAACATCTCATTTTCTCTTTAAAAGTGATTTTCCTTGTACAAATGTGAATTGTAGTTCAAAGACGCAACATTTGAAAATGGACCATTTTTGTCGTTTCTGAAGCATGTCGTAGGGGGGGTGGTTATCTCTTTCATCAAAAATCAAGCGTTTTTGCTTGAACAATAAAGGCCTCCAAATGTTATTTAATTCACTTTCCGGGGTGGAGAAATACTTGTTAAGGCCCCAGAATGAGTAAATTGGCCATTTTCATTCACTTTTACCATTCCACAAATCTTGTGTTTAAGGCCCCTGGAAGCATGAAAATCACTTGAAACATCTCATTTCATCTTTAAAAGTGATTTTACACTTACAAATGTGAATTGAGGTTCAAAGACGCAACATTTGAAAATGAACCATTTTTTTAGTTTCAGAAGCATGCCGTAAGGGGGGGTGGTTATCTCTTTCATCAAAAATCAGGCGTTTTCGCTTGAACAATAAAGGCCTCCAAATGGTATTTTATTCACTTCCCGTGGAGGAGAAACACTTTTTAAGGCCGCAGAGTGAGTAAATTGGCCATTTTCATTCACAATTACCCATTTCTCAAATCTTGTGTTTAGGGCCCCTGGAAGCTTGAAAATCACTTTAAATATCTCATTTTATCTCTAAAACTGATTATCCACGTACAATGTTAATTGTAGTTCAAAGACGCCACATTTGAAAATGAACCATTTTTTTTCTTTCAGAAGCATGCCGTAAGGGGGAGTGGTTATCTCTTTCATCAAAAATCAGGCGTTTTCACTTGAACAATAAAGGCCTCCAAATGTTATTTAATTCACTTCCCATGGAGTAGAAACACTTTTTAAGGCCTCAGAGTGAGTAAATTGGCCATTTTCATTCACTTTTACCCATTTCTCAAATCTTGTGTTTAGGGCCCCTGGAAGCATGAAAATCACTTTAAACATCTCATTTTATCTTTAAAAGTGATTTTCCTTGTACAAATGTGAATTGTAGTTCAAAGACGCAACATTTGAAAATGGACCATTTTTGTCGTTTCTGAAGCATGTCGTAAGGGAGGGTGGTTATCTCTTTCACCAAAAAACAGGCGTTTTTTATTGAACAATAAAGGCCTCAAAATGTTATTTTATTCACTTTCCGGGGTGGAGAAATACTTGTTAAGGCCTCAGAATGAGTAAATTGGCCATTTTCATTCACTTTTACCATTCCACCAATCTTGTGTTTGAGGCCCCTGGAAGCATGAAAATCACTTTAAACATCTCATTTTATCTTTAAAAGTGATTTTCCACGTACAAATGTGAATTTTAGTTCAAAGAGACAACATTTGAAAACGGACCATTTTTTTGTTTCTGAAGCATGTCGTAAGGGGGGGTGGTTATCTCTTTCACCAAAAAACGTGCGTTTTTGATTGAACAATAAAGGCCTCCAAATGTTATTTTATTCTTTTCCCGTGGAGGAGAAACATTTTTTAAGGCCTCAGAGTGAGTAAATTGGCCATTTTCATTCACTTTTACCCATTCCAAAAATCTTGTGTTTAAGGCCCCTGGACGCATAAAAATCACTTTAAACATCTCATTTTATCTTTAAAAGTGATTTTCCATGTAGAAATGTGAATTGTAGTTCAAGGACGCAACATTTGAAAACGGACCATTTTTTTAGTTTCTGAAGCATGTCGTAAGGGGGCGTGGTTATCTTTTTCATCAAAAATCAGGCGTTTTCGCTTGAACAATAAAGGCCTCCAAATGTTATTTTATTCACTTCCCGTGGAGGAGAAACACTTTTTAAGGCCACAGAGTGAGTAAATTGGCCATTTTCATTCACTTTTACCCATTCTAAAAATCTTGTGTTTAAGGCCCCTGGACGCATGAAAATAACTTTAAACATCTCATTTTATCTTTAAAAGTGATTTTCCACGTACAAATGTGAATTGTAGTTCAAAGACGCAGCATTTGAAAACGGACCATTTTTTTATTTTCTGAAGCATGTCGTAAGGGGGTGGTTATCTCTTTCATCAAAAATCAGGCGTTTTCGATTGAACAATAAAGGCCTCCAAATGTTCTTTTATTCACTTTCTGGGGTGGAGAAACACTTTTTAAGGCCGCAGAGTGAGTAAATTGGCCATTTTCATTCACTTTTACCATTCCACAAATCTTGTGTTTAAGGCCCCTGGAAGCATGAAAATCACTTGAAACATCTCATTTCATCTTTAAAAGTGATTTTCCACTTACAAATGTGAATTGTAGTTCAAAGACTCAACATTTGAAAATGGACCATTTTTTTCGTTTCTGAAGCATGTCGTAAGGGGGGGGTGGTTATCTCTTTCACCAAAAAACGTGCGTTTTCGATTTAACAATAAAGGCCTCCAAATGTTATTTTATTCTCTTTCCGGGGTGGAGAAATACTTGTTAAGGCCTCAGAATGAGTAAATTGGCCATTTTTATTCACTTTTACCATTCCACCAATCTTGTGTTTAAGGCCCATGGAAGCATGAAAATCACTTTAAACATCTCATTTTATCTTTAAAAGTGATTTTCCACGTACAAATGTGAATTTTAGTTCAAAGAGACAACATTTGAAAATGGACCATTTTTTTGTTTCTGAAGCATGTCGTAAGGGGGGGTGGTTATCTCTTTCACCAAAAAACGTGCGTTTTTGATTGAACAATAAAGGCCTCCAAATGTTATTTTATTCTCTTCCCGTGGAGGAGAAACACTTTTTAAGGCCGCAGAGTGAGTCAATTGGCCATTTTCATTCACTTTTACCCATTCCAAAAATCTTGTGTTTAAGGCCCCTGGACGCATAAAAATCACTTTAAACATCTCATTTTATCTTTAAAAGTGATTTTCCATGTACAAATGTGAATTGTAGTTCAAAGACGCAACATTTGAAAATGGACCATTTTTTTAGTTTCTGAAGCATGTCGGAAGGGGGGGTGGTTATCTCTTTCATCAAAAATAAGGCGTTTTCGCTTGAACAATAAAGGCATCCAAATGGTATTTTATTCACTTCCCGTGGAGGAGAAACACTTTTTAAGGCCGCAGAGTGAGTAAATTGGCCATTTTCATTCACTTTTACCCATTCAAAAAATCTTGTGTTTAAGGCCCCTGGATGCATGAAAATCACTTTAAACATCTCATTTTATCTTTAAAAGTGATTTTCCACGTACAAATGTGAATTGTAGTTCAAAGACGCAACATTTGAAAATGGACCATTTTTTTAGTTTCTGAAGCATGTCGTAAGGGGGGGTGGTTATCTCTTTCATCAAAAATCAGGCGTTTTCGCTTGAACAATAAAGGCCTCCAAATGTTATTTAATTCACTTTCCGGGGTGGAGAAATACTTGTTAAGGCCTCAGAATGAGTAAATTGGCCATTTTCATTCACTTTTACCATTCCACAAACCTTGTGTTTAAGGCCCCTGGAAGAATGAAAATCACTTGAAACATCTCATTTCATCTTTAAAAGTGATTTTACACTTACAAATGTGAATTGAGGTTCTAAGACGCAACATTTGAAAATGAACCATTTTTTTAGTTTCAGAAGCATGCCATAAGGGGGGGTGGTTATCTCTTTCATCAAAAAACAGGCGTTTTCGCTTGAACAATAAAGGCCTCCAAATGGTATTTTATTCACTTCCCGTGGAGGAGAAACACTTTTTAAGGCCGCAGAGTGAGCAAATTAGCCATTTTCATTCACGATTACCCATTTCTCAAATCTTGTGTTTAGGGCCCCTGGAAGCTTGAAAATCACTTTAAACATCTCATTTTATCTCTAAAAGTGATTATCCACGTACAATGTTAATTGTAGTTCAAAGACGCCACATTTGAAAATGAACCATTTTTTTAGTTTCAGAAGCATGCCGTAAGGGGGGGTGGTTATCTCTTTCATCGAAAATCAGGCGTTTTCACTTGAACAATAAAGGCCTCCAAATGTTATTTAATTCACTTCCCATGGAGTAGAAACACTTTTTAAGGCCTCAGAGTGAGTAAATTGGCCATTTTCATTCACTTTTACCCATTTCTCAAATCTTGTGTTTAGGGCCCCTGGAAGCATGAAAATCACTTTAAACATCTCATTTTATCTTTAAAAGTGATTTTCCTTGTACAAATGTGAATTGTAGTTCAAAAACGCAACATTTGAAAATGGACCATTTTTGTCGTTTCTGAAGCATGTCGTAAGGGAGGGTGGTTATCTCTTTCACCAAAAAACAGGCGTTTTTGATTGAACAATAAAGGCCTCCAAATGTTATTTTATTCACTTTCCGGGGTGGAGAAATACTTGTTAAGGCCTCAGAATGAGTAAATTGGCCATTTTCATTCACTTTTACCATTCCACCAATCTTGTGTTTGAGGCCCCTGGTAGCATGAAAATCACTTTAAACATCTCATTTTATCTTTAAAAGTGATTTTCCACGTACAAATGTGAATTTTAGTTCAAAGAGACAACATTTGAAAACGGACCATTTTTTTGTTTCTGAAGCATGTTGTAAGGGGGGGTGGTTATCTCTTTCATCAAAAATCAGGCGTTTTCGCTTGAACAATAAAGGTCTCCAAATGTTATTTAATTCACTTTCTGGGGTGGAGAAACACTTTTTAAGGCCTCAGAATGAGTAAATTGGCCATTTTCATTCACTTTTACCATTCCACAAATCTTGTGTTTAAGGCCCCTGGAAGCATGAAAATCACTTGAAACATTTCATTTCATCTTTAAAAGTGATTTTCCACTTACAAATGTGAATTGTAGTTCAAAGACGCAACATTTGAAAACGCACCATTTTTTTAGTTTCTGAAGCATGTCGTAAGGGGGGGGTGGTTATCTCTTTCATCAAAAATCAGGCGTTTTCGCTTGAACAATAAAGGCCTCCATATGTTATTTTATTCACTTCCCGTGGAGGAGAAACACTTTTTAAGGCCGCAGAGTGAGTAAATTGGCCATTTTCATTCACTTTTACCCATTCTAAAAATCTTGTGTTTAAGGCCCCTGGATGCATGAAAATCACTTTAAACATCTCATTTTATCTTTAAAAGTGATTTTCCTTGTACAAATGTGAATTGTAGTTCAAAGAGGCAACATTTGAAAACGGACCATTTTTTTAGTTTCTGAAGCATGTCGTAAGGGGGGTGGTTATCTCTTTCATCAAAAATCAGGCGTTTTCGCTGGAACAATAAAGGCCTCCAAATGTTATTTAATTCACTTCCCGTGGAGGAGAAACACTTTTTAAGGCCGCAGATTGAGATAATTGGCCATTTTCATTCATGATTAACCATTTCTCAAATCTTGTGTTTAGGGCCCCTGGAAGCTTGAAAATCACTTTAAACATCTCATTTTATCTCTAAAAGTGATTATCCACGTACAATGTTAATTGTAGTTCAAAGACGCCACATTTGAAAATGAACCATTTTTTAGTTTCAGAAGCATGCCGTAAGGCGGGGTGGTTATCTCTTTCATCAAAAATCAGGCGTTTTCACTTGAACAATAAAGGCCTCCAAATGTTATTTAATTCACTTCCCATGGAGGAGAAACACTTTTTAATGCCTCAGAGTGAGTAAATTGGCCATTTTCATTCACTTTTACCCATTTCTCAAATCTTGTGTTTAGGGCCCCTGGAAGCATGAAAATCACTTTAAACATCTCATTTTCTCTTTAAAAGTGATTTTCCTTGTACAAATGTGAATTGTAGTTCAAAGACGCAACATTTGAAAATTGACCATTTTTGTTGTTTCTGAAGCATGTCGTAGGGGGGGTGGTTATCTCTTTCATCAAAAATCAAGCGTTTTTGCTTGAACAATAAAGGCCTCCAAATGTTATTTAATTCACTTTCCGGGGTGGAGAAATACTTGTTAAGGCCCCAGAATGAGTAAATTGGCCATTTTCATTCACTTTTACCATTCCACAAATCTTGTGTTTAAGGCCCCTGGAAGCATGAAAATCACTTGAAACATCTCATTTCATCTTTAAAAGTGATTTTACACTTACAAATGTGAATTGAGGTTCAAAGACGCAACATTTGAAAATGAACCATTTTTTTAGTTTCAGAAGCATGCCGTAAGGGGGGGTGGTTATCTCTTTCATCAAAAATCAGGCGTTTTCGCTTGAACAATAAAGGCCTCCAAATGGTATTTTATTCACTTCCCGTGGAGGAGAAACACTTTTTAAGGCCGCAGAGTGAGTAAATTGGCCATTTTCATTCACAATTACCCATTTCTCAAATCTTGTGTTTAGGGCCCCTGGAAGCTTGAAAATCACTTTAAATATCTCATTTTATCTCTAAAACTGATTATCCACGTACAATGTTAATTGTAGTTCAAAGACGCCACATTTGAAAATGAACCATTTTTTTTCTTTCAGAAGCATGCCGTAAGGGGGAGTGGTTATCTCTTTCATCAAAAATCAGGCGTTTTCACTTGAACAATAAAGGCCTCCAAATGTTATTTAATTCACTTCCCATGGAGTAGAAACACTTTTTAAGGCCTCAGAGTGAGTAAATTGGCCATTTTCATTCACTTTTACCCATTTCTCAAATCTTGTGTTTAGGGCCCCTGGAAGCATGAAAATCACTTTAAACATCTCATTTTATCTTTAAAAGTGATTTTCCTTGTACAAATGTGAATTGTAGTTCAAAGACGCAACATTTGAAAATGGACCATTTTTGTCGTTTCTGAAGCATGTCGTAAGGGAGGGTGGTTATCTCTTTCACCAAAAAACAGGCGTTTTTTATTGAACAATAAAGGCCTCCAAATGTTATTTTATTCACTTTCCGGGGTGGAGAAATACTTGTTAAGGCCTCAGAATGAGTAAATTGGCCATTTTCATTCACTTTTACCATTCCACCAATCTTGTGTTTGAGGCCCCTGGAAGCATGAAAATCACTTTAAACATCTCATTTTATCTTTAAAAGTGATTTTCCACGTACAAATGTGAATTTTAGTTCAAAGAGACAACATTTGAAAACGGACCATTTTTTTGTTTCTGAAGCATGTCGTAAGGGGGGGTGGTTATCTCTTTCACCAAAAAACGTGCGTTTTTGATTGAACAATAAAGGCCTCCAAATGTTATTTTATTCTTTTCCCGTGGAGGAGAAACATTTTTTAAGGCCTCAGAGTGAGTAAATTGGCCATTTTCATTCACTTTTACCCATTCCAAAAATCTTGTGTTTAAGGCCCCTGGACGCATAAAAATCACTTTAAACATCTCATTTTATCTTTAAAAGTGATTTTCCATGTAGAAATGTGAATTGTAGTTCAAGGACGCAACATTTGAAAACGGACCATTTTTTTAGTTTCTGAAGCATGTCGTAAGGGGGCGTGGTTATCTTTTTCATCAAAAATCAGGCGTTTTCGCTTGAACAATAAAGGCCTCCAAATGTTATTTTATTCACTTCCCGTGGAGGAGAAACACTTTTTAAGGCCGCAGAGTGAGTAAATTGGCCATTTTCATTCACTTTTACCCATTCTAAAAATCTTGTGTTTAAGGCCCCTGGACGCATGAAAATAACTTTAAACATCTCATTTTATCTTTAAAAGTGATTTTCCACGTACAAATGTGAATTGTAGTTCAAAGACGCAGCATTTGAAAACGGACCATTTTTTTATTTTCTGAAGCATGTCGTAAGGGGGTGGTTATCTCTTTCATCAAAAATCAGGCGTTTTCGATTGAACAATAAAGGCCTCCAAATGTTCTTTTATTCACTTTCTGGGGTGGAGAAACACTTTTTAAGGCCGCAGAGTGAGTAAATTGGCCATTTTCATTCACTTTTACCATTCCACAAATCTTGTGTTTAAGGCCCCTGGAAGCATGAAAATCACTTGAAACATCTCATTTCATCTTTAAAAGTGATTTTCCACTTACAAATGTGAATTGTAGTTCAAAGACTCAACATTTGAAAATGGACCATTTTTTTCGTTTCTGAAGCATGTCGTAAGGGGGGGGTGGTTATCTCTTTCACCAAAAAACGTGCGTTTTCGATTTAACAATAAAGGCCTCCAAATGTTATTTTATTCTCTTTCCGGGGTGGAGAAATACTTGTTAAGGCCTCAGAATGAGTAAATTGGCCATTTTTATTCACTTTTACCATTCCACCAATCTTGTGTTTAAGGCCCCTGGAAGCATGAAAATCACTTTAAACATCTCATTTCATCTTTAAAAGTGATTTTACACTTACAAATGTGAATTGAGGTTCAAAGACGCAACATTTGAAAATGAACCATTTTTTTAGTTTCAGAAGCATGCCGTAAGGGGGGGGTGGTTATCTCTTTCATCAAAAATCAGGCGTTTTCGCTTGAATAATAAAGGCCTCCAAATGGTATTTTATTCACTTCCCGTGGAGGAGAAACACTTTTTAAGGCCGCAGAGTGAGTAAATTGGCCATTTTCATTCACAATTACCCATTTCTCAAATCTTGTGTTTAGGGCCCCTGGAAGCTTGAAAATCACTTTAAATATCTCATTTTATCTCTAAAACTGATTATCCACGTACAATGTTAATTGTAGTTCAAAGACGCCACATTTGAAAATGAACCATTTTTTTTCTTTCAGAAGCATGCCGTAAGGGGGAGTGGTTATCTCTTTCATCAAAAATCAGGCGTTTTCACTTGAACAATAAAGGCCTCCAAATGTTATTTAATTCACTTCCCATGGAGTAGAAACACTTTTTAAGGCCTCAGAGTGAGTAAATTGGCCATTTTCATTCACTTTTACCCATTTCTCAAATCTTGTGTTTAGGGCCCCTGGAAGCATGAAAATCACTTTAAACATCTCATTTTATCTTTAAAAGTGATTTTCCTTGTACAAATGTGAATTGTAGTTCAAAGACGCAACATTTGAAAATGGACCATTTTTGTCGTTTCTGAAGCATGTCGTAAGGGAGGGTGGTTATCTCTTTCACCAAAAAACAGGCGTTTTTTATTGAACAATAAAGGCCTCCAAATGTTATTTTATTCACTTTCCGGGGTGGAGAAATACTTGTTAAGGCCTCAGAATGAGTAAATTGGCCATTTTCATTCACTTTTACCATTCCACCAATCTTGTGTTTGAGGCCCCTGGAAGCATGAAAATCACTTTAAACATCTCATTTTATCTTTAAAAGTGATTTTCCACGTACAAATGTGAATTTTAGTTCAAAGAGACAACATTTGAAAACGGACCATTTTTTTGTTTCTGAAGCATGTCGTAAGGGGGGGTGGTTATCTCTTTCACCAAAAAACGTGCGTTTTTGATTGAACAATAAAGGCCTCCAAATGTTATTTTATTCTTTTCCCGTGGAGGAGAAACATTTTTTAAGGCCTCAGAGTGAGTAAATTGGCCATTTTCATTCACTTTTACCCATTCCAAAAATCTTGTGTTTAAGGCCCCTGGACGCATAAAAATCACTTTAAACATCTCATTTTATCTTTAAAAGTGATTTTCCATGTAGAAATGTGAATTGTAGTTCAAGGACGCAACATTTGAAAACGGACCATTTTTTTAGTTTCTGAAGCATGTCGTAAGGGGGCGTGGTTATCTTTTTCATCAAAAATCAGGCGTTTTCGCTTGAACAATAAAGGCCTCCAAATGTTATTTAATTCACTTTCCGGGGTGGAGAAATACTTGTTAAGGCCTCAGAATGAGTAAATTGGCCATTTTCATTCACTTTTACCATTCCACAAACCTTGTGTTTAAGGCCCCTGGAAGAATGAAAATCACTTGAAACATCTCATTTCATCTTTAAAAGTGATTTTACACTTACAAATGTGAATTGAGGTTCTAAGACGCAACATTTGAAAATGAACCATTTTTTTAGTTTCAGAAGCATGCCATAAGGGGGGGTGGTTATCTCTTTCATCAAAAAACAGGCGTTTTCGCTTGAACAATAAAGGCCTCCAAATGGTATTTTATTCACTTCCCGTGGAGGAGAAACACTTTTTAAGGCCGCAGAGTGAGCAAATTAGCCATTTTCATTCACGATTACCCATTTCTCAATGTGTTTAGGGCCCCTGGAAGCTTGAAAATCACTTTAAACATCTCATTTTATCTCTAAAAGTGATTATCCACGTACAATGTTAATTGTAGTTCAAAGACGCCACATTTGAAAATGAACCATTTTTTTAGTTTCAGAAGCATGCCGTAAGGGGGGGTGGTTATCTCTTTCATCGAAAATCAGGCGTTTTCACTTGAACAATAAAGGCCTCCAAATGTTATTTAATTCACTTCCCATGGAGTAGAAACACTTTTTAAGGCCTCAGAGTGAGTAAATTGGCCATTTTCATTCACTTTTACCCATTTCTCAAATCTTGTGTTTAGGGCCCCTGGAAGCATGAAAATCACTTTAAACATCTCATTTTATCTTTAAAAGTGATTTTCCTTGTACAAATGTGAATTGTAGTTCAAAAACGCAACATTTGAAAATGGACCATTTTTGTCGTTTCTGAAGCATGTCGTAAGGGAGGGTGGTTATCTCTTTCACCAAAAAACAGGCGTTTTTGATTGAACAATAAAGGCCTCCAAATGTTATTTTATTCACTTTCCGGGGTGGAGAAATACTTGTTAAGGCCTCAGAATGAGTAAATTGGCCATTTTCATTCACTTTTACCATTCCACCAATCTTGTGTTTGAGGCCCCTGGTAGCATGAAAATCACTTTAAACATCTCATTTTATCTTTAAAAGTGATTTTCCACGTACAAATGTGAATTTTAGTTCAAAGAGACAACATTTGAAAACGGACCATTTTTTTGTTTCTGAAGCATGTTGTAAGGGGGGGTGGTTATCTCTTTCATCAAAAATCAGGCGTTTTCGCTTGAACAATAAAGGTCTCCAAATGTTATTTAATTCACTTTCTGGGGTGGAGAAACACTTTTTAAGGCCTCAGAATGAGTAAATTGGCCATTTTCATTCACTTTTACCATTCCACAAATCTTGTGTTTAAGGCCCCTGGAAGCATGAAAATCACTTGAAACATTTCATTTCATCTTTAAAAGTGATTTTCCACTTACAAATGTGAATTGTAGTTCAAAGACGCAACATTTGAAAACGCACCATTTTTTTAGTTTCTGAAGCATGTCGTAAGGGGGGGGTGGTTATCTCTTTCATCAAAAATCAGGCGTTTTCGCTTGAACAATAAAGGCCTCCATATGTTATTTTATTCACTTCCCGTGGAGGAGAAACACTTTTTAAGGCCGCAGAGTGAGTAAATTGGCCATTTTCATTCACTTTTACCCATTCTAAAAATCTTGTGTTTAAGGCCCCTGGATGCATGAAAATCACTTTAAACATCTCATTTTATCTTTAAAAGTGATTTTCCTTGTACAAATGTGAATTGTAGTTCAAAGAGGCAACATTTGAAAACGGACCATTTTTTTAGTTTCTGAAGCATGTCGTAAGGGGGGTGGTTATCTCTTTCATCAAAAATCAGGCGTTTTCGCTGGAACAATAAAGGCCTCCAAATGTTATTTAATTCACTTCCCGTGGAGGAGAAACACTTTTTAAGGCCGCAGATTGAGATAATTGGCCATTTTCATTCATGATTAACCATTTCTCAAATCTTGTGTTTAGGGCCCCTGGAAGCTTGAAAATCACTTTAAACATCTCATTTTATCTCTAAAAGTGATTATCCACGTACAATGTTAATTGTAGTTCAAAGACGCCACATTTGAAAATGAACCATTTTTTAGTTTCAGAAGCATGCCGTAAGGCGGGGTGGTTATCTCTTTCATCAAAAATCAGGCGTTTTCACTTGAACAATAAATGCCTCCAAATGTTATTTAATTCACTTCCCATGGAGGAGAAACACTTTTTAATGCCTCAGAGTGAGTAAATTGGCCCTTTTCATTCACTTTTACCCATTTCTCAAATCTTGTGTTTAGGGCCCCTGGAAGCATGAAAATCACTTTAAACATCTCATTTTCTCTTTAAAAGTGATTTTCCTTGTACAAATGTGAATTGTAGTTCAAAGACGCAACATTTGAAAATGGACCATTTTTGTCGTTTCTGAAGCATGTCGTAGGGGGGGTGGTTATCTCTTTCATCAAAAATCAAGCGTTTTTGCTTGAACAATAAAGGCCTCCAAATGTTATTTAATTCACTTTCCGGGGTGGAGAAATACTTGTTAAGGCCCCAGAATGAGTAAATTGGCCATTTTCATTCACTTTTACCATTCCACAAATCTTGTGTTTAAGGCCCCTGGAAGCATGAAAATCACTTGAAACATCTCATTTCATCTTTAAAAGTGATTTTACACTTACAAATGTGAATTGAGGTTCAAAGACGCAACATTTGAAAATGAACCATTTTTTTAGTTTCAGAAGCATGCCGTAAGGGGGGGTGGTTATCTCTTTCATCAAAAATCAGGCGTTTTCGCTTGAACAATAAAGGCCTCCAAATGGTATTTTATTCACTTCCCGTGGAGGAGAAACACTTTTTAAGGCCGCAGAGTGAGTAAATTGGCCATTTTCATTCACAATTACCCATTTCTCAAATCTTGTGTTTAGGGCCCCTGGAAGCTTGAAAATCACTTTAAATATCTCATTTTATCTCTAAAACTGATTATCCACGTACAATGTTAATTGTAGTTCAAAGACGCCACATTTGAAAATGAACCATTTTTTTTCTTTCAGAAGCATGCCGTAAGGGGGAGTGGTTATCTCTTTCATCAAAAATCAGGCGTTTTCACTTGAACAATAAAGGCCTCCAAATGTTATTTAATTCACTTCCCATGGAGTAGAAACACTTTTTAAGGCCTCAGAGTGAGTAAATTGGCCATTTTCATTCACTTTTACCCATTTCTCAAATCTTGTGTTTAGGGCCCCTGGAAGCATGAAAATCACTTTAAACATCTCATTTTATCTTTAAAAGTGATTTTCCTTGTACAAATGTGAATTGTAGTTCAAAGACGCAACATTTGAAAATGGACCATTTTTGTCGTTTCTGAAGCATGTCGTAAGGGAGGGTGGTTATCTCTTTCACCAAAAAACAGGCGTTTTTTATTGAACAATAAAGGCCTCCAAATGTTATTTTATTCACTTTCCGGGGTGGAGAAATACTTGTTAAGGCCTCAGAATGAGTAAATTGGCCATTTTCATTCACTTTTACCATTCCACCAATCTTGTGTTTGAGGCCCCTGGAAGCATGAAAATCACTTTAAACATCTCATTTTATCTTTAAAAGTGATTTTCCACGTACAAATGTGAATTTTAGTTCAAAGAGACAACATTTGAAAACGGACCATTTTTTTGTTTCTGAAGCATGTCGTAAGGGGGGGTGGTTATCTCTTTCACCAAAAAACGTGCGTTTTTGATTGAACAATAAAGGCCTCCAAATGTTATTTTATTCTTTTCCCGTGGAGGAGAAACATTTTTTAAGGCCTCAGAGTGAGTAAATTGGCCATTTTCATTCACTTTTACCCATTCCAAAAATCTTGTGTTTAAGGCCCCTGGACGCATAAAAATCACTTTAAACATCTCATTTTATCTTTAAAAGTGATTTTCCATGTAGAAATGTGAATTGTAGTTCAAGGACGCAACATTTGAAAACGGACCATTTTTTTAGTTTCTGAAGCATGTCGTAAGGGGGCGTGGTTATCTTTTTCATCAAAAATCAGGCGTTTTCGCTTGAACAATAAAGGCCTCCAAATGTTATTTTATTCACTTCCCGTGGAGGAGAAACACTTTTTAAGGCCGCAGAGTGAGTAAATTGGCCATTTTCATTCACTTTTACCCATTCTAAAAATCTTGTGTTTAAGGCCCCTGGACGCATGAAAATAACTTTAAACATCTCATTTTATCTTTAAAAGTGATTTTCCACGTACAAATGTGAATTGTAGTTCAAAGACGCAGCATTTGAAAACGGACCATTTTTTTATTTTCTGAAGCATGTCGTAAGGGGGTGGTTATCTCTTTCATCAAAAATCAGGCGTTTTCGATTGAACAATAAAGGCCTCCAAATGTTCTTTTATTCACTTTCTGGGGTGGAGAAACACTTTTTAAGGCCGCAGAGTGAGTAAATTGGCCATTTTCATTCACTTTTACCATTCCACAAATCTTGTGTTTAAGGCCCCTGGAAGCATGAAAATCACTTGAAACATCTCATTTCATCTTTAAAAGTGATTTTCCACTTACAAATGTGAATTGTAGTTCAAAGACTCAACATTTGAAAATGGACCGTTTTTTTCGTTTCTGAAGCATGTCGTAAGGGGGGGGTGGTTATCTCTTTCACCAAAAAACGTGCGTTTTCGATTTAACAATAAAGGCCTCCAAATGTTATTTTATTCTCTTTCCGGGGTGGAGAAATACTTGTTAAGGCCTCAGAATGAGTAAATTGGCCATTTTTATTCACTTTTACCATTCCACCAATCTTGTGTTTAAGGCCCCTGGAAGCATGAAAATCACTTTCAACATCTCATTTTATCTTTAAAAGTGATTTTCCACGTACAAATGTGAATTTTAGTTCAAAGAGACAACATTTGAAAATGGACCATTTTTTTGTTTCTGAAGCATGTCGTAAGGGGGGGTGGTTATCTCTTTCACCAAAAAACGTGCGTTTTTGATTGAACAATAAAGGCCTCCAAATGTTATTTTATTCTCTTCCCGTGGAGGAGAAACACTTTTTAAGGCCGCAGAGTGAGTCAATTGGCCATTTTCATTCACTTTTACCCATTCCAAAAATCTTGTGTTTAAGGCCCCTGGACGCATAAAAATCACTTTAAACATCTCATTTTATCTTTAAAAGTGATTTTCCATGTACAAATGTGAATTGTAGTTCAAAGACGCAACATTTGAAAATGGACCATTTTTTTAGTTTCTGAAGCATGTCGGAAGGGGGGGTGGTTATCTCTTTCATCAAAAATAAGGCGTTTTCGCTTGAACAATAAAGGCATCCAAATGGTATTTTATTCACTTCCCGTGGAGGAGAAACACTTTTTAAGGCCGCAGAGTGAGTAAATTGGCCATTTTCATTCACTTTTACCCATTCAAAAAATCTTGTGTTTAAGGCCCCTGGATGCATGAAAATCACTTTAAACATCTCATTTTATCTTTAAAAGTGATTTTCCACGTACAAATGTGAATTGTAGTTCAAAGACGCAACATTTGAAAATGGACCATTTTTTTAGTTTCTGAAGCATGTCGTAAGGGGGGGGTGGTTATCTCTTTCATCAAAAATCAGGCGTTTTCGCTTGAACAATAAAGGCCTCCAAATGTTATTTAATTCACTTTCCGGGGTGGAGAAATACTTGTTAAGGCCTCAGAATGAGTAAATTGGCCATTTTCATTCACTTTTACCATTCCACAAACCTTGTGTTTAAGGCCCCTGGAAGAATGAAAATCACTTGAAACATCTCATTTCATCTTTAAAAGTGATTTTACACTTACAAATGTGAATTGAGGTTCTAAGACGCAACATTTGAAAATGAACCATTTTTTTAGTTTCAGAAGCATGCCATAAGGGGGGGTGGTTATCTCTTTCATCAAAAAACAGGCGTTTTCGCTTGAACAATAAAGGCCTCCAAATGGTATTTTATTCACTTCCCGTGGAGGAGAAACACTTTTTAAGGCCGCAGAGTGAGCAAATTAGCCATTTTCATTCACGATTACCCATTTCTCAAATCTTGTGTTTAGGGCCCCTGGAAGCTTGAAAATCACTTTAAACATCTCATTTTATCTCTAAAAGTGATTATCCACGTACAATGTTAATTGTAGTTCAAAGACGCCACATTTGAAAATGAACCATTTTTTTAGTTTCAGAAGCATGCCGTAAGGGGGGGTGGTTATCTCTTTCATCGAAAATCAGGCGTTTTCACTTGAACAATAAAGGCCTCCAAATGTTATTTAATTCACTTCCCATGGAGTAGAAACACTTTTTAAGGCCTCAGAGTGAGTAAATTGGCCATTTTCATTCACTTTTACCCATTTCTCAAATCTTGTGTTTAGGGCCCCTGGAAGCATGAAAATCACTTTAAACATCTCATTTTATCTTTAAAAGTGATTTTCCTTGTACAAATGTGAATTGTAGTTCAAAAACGCAACATTTGAAAATGGACCATTTTTGTCGTTTCTGAAGCATGTCGTAAGGGAGGGTGGTTATCTCTTTCACCAAAAAACAGGCGTTTTTGATTGAACAATAAAGGCCTCCAAATGTTATTTTATTCACTTTCCGGGGTGGAGAAATACTTGTTAAGGCCTCAGAATGAGTAAATTGGCCATTTTCATTCACTTTTACCATTCCCCCAATCTTGTGTTTGAGGCCCCTGGTAGCATGAAAATCACTTTAAACATCTCATTTTATCTTTAAAAGTGATTTTCCACGTACAAATGTGAATTTTAGTTCAAAGAGACAACATTTGAAAACGGACCATTTTTTTGTTTCTGAAGCATGTTGTAAGGGGGGGTGGTTATCTCTTTCATCAAAAATCAGGCGTTTTCGCTTGAACAATAAAGGTCTCCAAATGTTATTTAATTCACTTTCTGGGGTGGAGAAACACTTTTTAAGGCCTCAGAATGAGTAAATTGGCCATTTTCATTCACTTTTACCATTCCACAAATCTTGTGTTTAAGGCCCCTGGAAGCATGAAAATCACTTGAAACATTTCATTTCATCTTTAAAAGTGATTTTCCACTTACAAATGTGAATTGTAGTTCAAAGACGCAACATTTGAAAACGCACCATTTTTTTAGTTTCTGAAGCATGTCGTAAGGGGGGGGTGGTTATCTCTTTCATCAAAAATCAGGCGTTTTCGCTTGAACAATAAAGGCCTCCATATGTTATTTTATTCACTTCCCGTGGAGGAGAAACACTTTTTAAGGCCGCAGAGTGAGTAAATTGGCCATTTTCATTCACTTTTACCCATTCTAAAAATCTTGTGTTTAAGGCCCCTGGATGCATGAAAATCACTTTAAACATCTCATTTTATCTTTAAAAGTGATTTTCCTTGTACAAATGTGAATTGTAGTTAAAAGAGGCAACATTTGAAAACGGACCATTTTTTTAGTTTCTGAAGCATGTCGTAAGGGGGGTGGTTATCTCTTTCATCAAAAATCAGGCGTTTTCGCTGGAACAATAAAGGCCTCCAAATGTTATTTAATTCACTTCCCGTGGAGGAGAAACACTTTTTAAGGCCGCAGATTGAGATAATTGGCCATTTTCATTCATGATTAACCATTTCTCAAATCTTGTGTTTAGGGCCCCTGGAAGCTTGAAAATCACTTTAAACATCTCATTTTATCTCTAAAAGTGATTATCCACGTACAATGTTAATTGTAGTTCAAAGACGCCACATTTGAAAATGAACCATTTTTTAGTTTCAGAAGCATGCCGTAAGGCGGGGTGGTTATCTCTTTCATCAAAAATCAGGCGTTTTCACTTGAACAATAAAGGCCTCCAAATGTTATTTAATTCACTTCCCATGGAGGAGAAACACTTTTTAATGCCTCAGAGTGAGTAAATTGGCCATTTTCATTCACTTTTACCCATTTCTCAAATCTTGTGTTTAGGGCCCCTGGAAGCATGAAAATCACTTTAAACATCTCATTTTCTCTTTAAAAGTGATTTTCCTTGTACAAATGTGAATTGTAGTTCAAAGACGCAACATTTGAAAATTGACCATTTTTGTTGTTTCTGAAGCATGTCGTAGGGGGGGTGGTTATCTCTTTCATCAAAAATCAAGCGTTTTTGCTTGAACAATAAAGGCCTCCAAATGTTATTTAATTCACTTTCCGGGGTGGAGAAATACTTGTTAAGGCCCCAGAATGAGTAAATTGGCCATTTTCATTCACTTTTACCATTCCACAAATCTTGTGTTTAAGGCCCCTGGAAGCATGAAAATCACTTGAAACATCTCATTTCATCTTTAAAAGTGATTTTACACTTACAAATGTGAATTGAGGTTCAAAGACGCAACATTTGAAAATGAACCATTTTTTTAGTTTCAGAAGCATGCCGTAAGGGGGGGTGGTTATCTCTTTCATCAAAAATCAGGCGTTTTCGCTTGAACAATAAAGGCCTCCAAATGGTATTTTATTCACTTCCCGTGGAGGAGAAACACTTTTTAAGGCCGCAGAGTGAGTAAATTGGCCATTTTCATTCACAATTACCCATTTCTCAAATCTTGTGTTTAGGGCCCCTGGAAGCTTGAAAATCACTTTAAATATCTCATTTTATCTCTAAAACTGATTATCCACGTACAATGTTAATTGTAGTTCAAAGACGCCACATTTGAAAATGAACCATTTTTTTTCTTTCAGAAGCATGCCGTAAGGGGGAGTGGTTATCTCTTTCATCAAAAATCAGGCGTTTTCACTTGAACAATAAAGGCCTCCAAATGTTATTTAATTCACTTCCCATGGAGTAGAAACACTTTTTAAGGCCTCAGAGTGAGTAAATTGGCCATTTTCATTCACTTTTACCCATTTCTCAAATCTTGTGTTTAGGGCCCCTGGAAGCATGAAAATCACTTTAAACATCTCATTTTATCTTTAAAAGTGATTTTCCTTGTACAAATGTGAATTGTAGTTCAAAGACGCAACATTTGAAAATGGACCATTTTTGTCGTTTCTGAAGCATGTCGTAAGGGAGGGTGGTTATCTCTTTCACCAAAAAACAGGCGTTTTTTATTGAACAATAAAGGCCTCCAAATGTTATTTTATTCACTTTCCGGGGTGGAGAAATACTTGTTAAGGCCTCAGAATGAGTAAATTGGCCATTTTCATTCACTTTTACCATTCCACCAATCTTGTGTTTGAGGCCCCTGGAAGCATGAAAATCACTTTAAACATCTCATTTTATCTTTAAAAGTGATTTTCCACGTACAAATGTGAATTTTAGTTCAAAGAGACAACATTTGAAAACGGACCATTTTTTTGTTTCTGAAGCATGTCGTAAGGGGGGGTGGTTATCTCTTTCACCAAAAAACGTGCGTTTTTGATTGAACAATAAAGGCCTCCAAATGTTATTTTATTCTTTTCCCGTGGAGGAGAAACATTTTTTAAGGCCTCAGAGTGAGTAAATTGGCCATTTTCATTCACTTTTACCCATTCCAAAAATCTTGTGTTTAAGGCCCCTGGACGCATAAAAATCACTTTAAACATCTCATTTTATCTTTAAAAGTGATTTTCCATGTAGAAATGTGAATTGTAGTTCAAGGACGCAACATTTGAAAACGGACCATTTTTTTAGTTTCTGAAGCATGTCGTAAGGGGGCGTGGTTATCTTTTTCATCAAAAATCAGGCGTTTTCGCTTGAACAATAAAGGCCTCCAAATGTTATTTTATTCACTTCCCGTGGAGGAGAAACACTTTTTAAGGCCGCAGAGTGAGTAAATTGGCCATTTTCATTCACTTTTACCCATTCTAAAAATCTTGTGTTTAAGGCCCCTGGACGCATGAAAATAACTTTAAACATCTCATTTTATCTTTAAAAGTGATTTTCCACGTACAAATGTGAATTGTAGTTCAAAGACGCAGCATTTGAAAACGGACCATTTTTTTATTTTCTGAAGCATGTCGTAAGGGGGTGGTTATCTCTTTCATCAAAAATCAGGCGTTTTCGATTGAACAATAAAGGCCTCCAAATGTTCTTTTATTCACTTTCTGGGGTGGAGAAACACTTTTTAAGGCCGCAGAGTGAGTAAATTGGCCATTTTCATTCACTTTTACCATTCCACAAATCTTGTGTTTAAGGCCCCTGGAAGCATGAAAATCACTTGAAACATCTCATTTCATCTTTAAAAGTGATTTTCCACTTACAAATGTGAATTGTAGTTCAAAGACTCAACATTTGAAAATGGACCATTTTTTTCGTTTCTGAAGCATGTCGTAAGGGGGGGGTGGTTATCTCTTTCACCAAAAAACGTGCGTTTTCGATTTAACAATAAAGGCCTCCAAATGTTATTTTATTCTCTTTCCGGGGTGGAGAAATACTTGTTAAGGCCTCAGAATGAGTAAATTGGCCATTTTTATTCACTTTTACCATTCCACCAATCTTGTGTTTAAGGCCCCTGGAAGCATGAAAATCACTTTAAACATCTCATTTCATCTTTAAAAGTGATTTTACACTTACAAATGTGAATTGAGGTTCAAAGACGCAACATTTGAAAATGAACCATTTTTTTAGTTTCAGAAGCATGCCGTAAGGGGGGGGTGGTTATCTCTTTCATCAAAAATCAGGCGTTTTCGCTTGAATAATAAAGGCCTCCAAATGGTATTTTATTCACTTCCCGTGGAGGAGAAACACTTTTTAAGGCCGCAGAGTGAGTAAATTGGCCATTTTCATTCACAATTACCCATTTCTCAAATCTTGTGTTTAGGGCCCCTGGAAGCTTGAAAATCACTTTAAATATCTCATTTTATCTCTAAAACTGATTATCCACGTACAATGTTAATTGTAGTTCAAAGACGCCACATTTGAAAATGAACCATTTTTTTTCTTTCAGAAGCATGCCGTAAGGGGGAGTGGTTATCTCTTTCATCAAAAATCAGGCGTTTTCACTTGAACAATAAAGGCCTCCAAATGTTATTTAATTCACTTCCCATGGAGTAGAAACACTTTTTAAGGCCTCAGAGTGAGTAAATTGGCCATTTTCATTCACTTTTACCCATTTCTCAAATCTTGTGTTTAGGGCCCCTGGAAGCATGAAAATCACTTTAAACATCTCATTTTATCTTTAAAAGTGATTTTCCTTGTACAAATGTGAATTGTAGTTCAAAGACGCAACATTTGAAAATGGACCATTTTTGTCGTTTCTGAAGCATGTCGTAAGGGAGGGTGGTTATCTCTTTCACCAAAAAACAGGCGTTTTTTATTGAACAATAAAGGCCTCCAAATGTTATTTTATTCACTTTCCGGGGTGGAGAAATACTTGTTAAGGCCTCAGAATGAGTAAATTGGCCATTTTCATTCACTTTTACCATTCCACCAATCTTGTGTTTGAGGCCCCTGGAAGCATGAAAATCACTTTAAACATCTCATTTTATCTTTAAAAGTGATTTTCCACGTACAAATGTGAATTTTAGTTCAAAGAGACAACATTTGAAAACGGACCATTTTTTTGTTTCTGAAGCATGTCGTAAGGGGGGGTGGTTATCTCTTTCACCAAAAAACGTGCGTTTTTGATTGAACAATAAAGGCCTCCAAATGTTATTTTATTCTTTTCCCGTGGAGGAGAAACATTTTTTAAGGCCTCAGAGTGAGTAAATTGGCCATTTTCATTCACTTTTACCCATTCCAAAAATCTTGTGTTTAAGGCCCCTGGACGCATAAAAATCACTTTAAACATCTCATTTTATCTTTAAAAGTGATTTTCCATGTAGAAATGTGAATTGTAGTTCAAGGACGCAACATTTGAAAACGGACCATTTTTTTAGTTTCTGAAGCATGTCGTAAGGGGGCGTGGTTATCTTTTTCATCAAAAATCAGGCGTTTTCGCTTGAACAATAAAGGCCTCCAAATGTTATTTAATTCACTTTCCGGGGTGGAGAAATACTTGTTAAGGCCTCAGAATGAGTAAATTGGCCATTTTCATTCACTTTTACCATTCCACAAACCTTGTGTTTAAGGCCCCTGGAAGAATGAAAATCACTTGAAACATCTCATTTCATCTTTAAAAGTGATTTTACACTTACAAATGTGAATTGAGGTTCTAAGACGCAACATTTGAAAATGAACCATTTTTTTAGTTTCAGAAGCATGCCATAAGGGGGGGTGGTTATCTCTTTCATCAAAAAACAGGCGTTTTCGCTTGAACAATAAAGGCCTCCAAATGGTATTTTATTCACTTCCCGTGGAGGAGAAACACTTTTTAAGGCCGCAGAGTGAGCAAATTAGCCATTTTCATTCACGATTACCCATTTCTCAATGTGTTTAGGGCCCCTGGAAGCTTGAAAATCACTTTAAACATCTCATTTTATCTCTAAAAGTGATTATCCACGTACAATGTTAATTGTAGTTCAAAGACGCCACATTTGAAAATGAACCATTTTTTTAGTTTCAGAAGCATGCCGTAAGGGGGGGTGGTTATCTCTTTCATCGAAAATCAGGCGTTTTCACTTGAACAATAAAGGCCTCCAAATGTTATTTAATTCACTTCCCATGGAGTAGAAACACTTTTTAAGGCCTCAGAGTGAGTAAATTGGCCATTTTCATTCACTTTTACCCATTTCTCAAATCTTGTGTTTAGGGCCCCTGGAAGCATGAAAATCACTTTAAACATCTCATTTTATCTTTAAAAGTGATTTTCCTTGTACAAATGTGAATTGTAGTTCAAAAACGCAACATTTGAAAATGGACCATTTTTGTCGTTTCTGAAGCATGTCGTAAGGGAGGGTGGTTATCTCTTTCACCAAAAAACAGGCGTTTTTGATTGAACAATAAAGGCCTCCAAATGTTATTTTATTCACTTTCCGGGGTGGAGAAATACTTGTTAAGGCCTCAGAATGAGTAAATTGGCCATTTTCATTCACTTTTACCATTCCACCAATCTTGTGTTTGAGGCCCCTGGTAGCATGAAAATCACTTTAAACATCTCATTTTATCTTTAAAAGTGATTTTCCACGTACAAATGTGAATTTTAGTTCAAAGAGACAACATTTGAAAACGGACCATTTTTTTGTTTCTGAAGCATGTTGTAAGGGGGGGTGGTTATCTCTTTCATCAAAAATCAGGCGTTTTCGCTTGAACAATAAAGGTCTCCAAATGTTATTTAATTCACTTTCTGGGGTGGAGAAACACTTTTTAAGGCCTCAGAATGAGTAAATTGGCCATTTTCATTCACTTTTACCATTCCACAAATCTTGTGTTTAAGGCCCCTGGAAGCATGAAAATCACTTGAAACATTTCATTTCATCTTTAAAAGTGATTTTCCACTTACAAATGTGAATTGTAGTTCAAAGACGCAACATTTGAAAACGCACCATTTTTTTAGTTTCTGAAGCATGTCGTAAGGGGGGGGTGGTTATCTCTTTCATCAAAAATCAGGCGTTTTCGCTTGAACAATAAAGGCCTCCATATGTTATTTTATTCACTTCCCGTGGAGGAGAAACACTTTTTAAGGCCGCAGAGTGAGTAAATTGGCCATTTTCATTCACTTTTACCCATTCTAAAAATCTTGTGTTTAAGGCCCCTGGATGCATGAAAATCACTTTAAACATCTCATTTTATCTTTAAAAGTGATTTTCCTTGTACAAATGTGAATTGTAGTTCAAAGAGGCAACATTTGAAAACGGACCATTTTTTTAGTTTCTGAAGCATGTCGTAAGGGGGGTGGTTATCTCTTTCATCAAAAATCAGGCGTTTTCGCTGGAACAATAAAGGCCTCCAAATGTTATTTAATTCACTTCCCGTGGAGGAGAAACACTTTTTAAGGCCGCAGATTGAGATAATTGGCCATTTTCATTCATGATTAACCATTTCTCAAATCTTGTGTTTAGGGCCCCTGGAAGCTTGAAAATCACTTTAAACATCTCATTTTATCTCTAAAAGTGATTATCCACGTACAATGTTAATTGTAGTTCAAAGACGCCACATTTGAAAATGAACCATTTTTTAGTTTCAGAAGCATGCCGTAAGGCGGGGTGGTTATCTCTTTCATCAAAAATCAGGCGTTTTCACTTGAACAATAAATGCCTCCAAATGTTATTTAATTCACTTCCCATGGAGGAGAAACACTTTTTAATGCCTCAGAGTGAGTAAATTGGCCCTTTTCATTCACTTTTACCCATTTCTCAAATCTTGTGTTTAGGGCCCCTGGAAGCATGAAAATCACTTTAAACATCTCATTTTCTCTTTAAAAGTGATTTTCCTTGTACAAATGTGAATTGTAGTTCAAAGACGCAACATTTGAAAATGGACCATTTTTATCGTTTCTGAAGCATGTCGTAGGGGGGGTGGTTATCTCTTTCATCAAAAATCAAGCGTTTTTGCTTGAACAATAAAGGCCTCCAAATGTTATTTAATTCACTTTCCGGGGTGGAGAAATACTTGTTAAGGCCCCAGAATGAGTAAATTGGCCATTTTCATTCACTTTTACCATTCCACAAATCTTGTGTTTAAGGCCCCTGGAAGCATGAAAATCACTTGAAACATCTCATTTCATCTTTAAAAGTGATTTTACACTTACAAATGTGAATTGAGGTTCAAAGACGCAACATTTGAAAATGAACCATTTTTTTAGTTTCAGAAGCATGCCGTAAGGGGGGGTGGTTATCTCTTTCATCAAAAATCAGGCGTTTTCGCTTGAACAATAAAGGCCTCCAAATGGTATTTTATTCACTTCCCGTGGAGGAGAAACACTTTTTAAGGCCGCAGAGTGAGTAAATTGGCCATTTTCATTCACAATTACCCATTTCTCAAATCTTGTGTTTAGGGCCCCTGGAAGCTTGAAAATCACTTTAAATATCTCATTTTATCTCTAAAACTGATTATCCACGTACAATGTTAATTGTAGTTCAAAGACGCCACATTTGAAAATGAACCATTTTTTTTCTTTCAGAAGCATGCCGTAAGGGGGAGTGGTTATCTCTTTCATCAAAAATCAGGCGTTTTCACTTGAACAATAAAGGCCTCCAAATGTTATTTAATTCACTTCCCATGGAGTAGAAACACTTTTTAAGGCCTCAGAGTGAGTAAATTGGCCATTTTCATTCACTTTTACCCATTTCTCAAATCTTGTGTTTAGGGCCCCTGGAAGCATGAAAATCACTTTAAACATCTCATTTTATCTTTAAAAGTGATTTTCCTTGTACAAATGTGAATTGTAGTTCAAAGACGCAACATTTGAAAATGGACCATTTTTGTCGTTTCTGAAGCATGTCGTAAGGGAGGGTGGTTATCTCTTTCACCAAAAAACAGGCGTTTTTTATTGAACAATAAAGGCCTCCAAATGTTATTTTATTCACTTTCCGGGGTGGAGAAATACTTGTTAAGGCCTCAGAATGAGTAAATTGGCCATTTTCATTCACTTTTACCATTCCACCAATCTTGTGTTTGAGGCCCCTGGAAGCATGAAAATCACTTTAAACATCTCATTTTATCTTTAAAAGTGATTTTCCACGTACAAATGTGAATTTTAGTTCAAAGAGACAACATTTGAAAACGGACCATTTTTTTGTTTCTGAAGCATGTCGTAAGGGGGGGTGGTTATCTCTTTCACCAAAAAACGTGCGTTTTTGATTGAACAATAAAGGCCTCCAAATGTTATTTTATTCTTTTCCCGTGGAGGAGAAACATTTTTTAAGGCCTCAGAGTGAGTAAATTGGCCATTTTCATTCACTTTTACCCATTCCAAAAATCTTGTGTTTAAGGCCCCTGGACGCATAAAAATCACTTTAAACATCTCATTTTATCTTTAAAAGTGATTTTCCATGTAGAAATGTGAATTGTAGTTCAAGGACGCAACATTTGAAAACGGACCATTTTTTTAGTTTCTGAAGCATGTCGTAAGGGGGCGTGGTTATCTTTTTCATCAAAAATCAGGCGTTTTCGCTTGAACAATAAAGGCCTCCAAATGTTATTTTATTCACTTCCCGTGGAGGAGAAACACTTTTTAAGGCCGCAGAGTGAGTAAATTGGCCATTTTCATTCACTTTTACCCATTCTAAAAATCTTGTGTTTAAGGCCCCTGGACGCATGAAAATAACTTTAAACATCTCATTTTATCTTTAAAAGTGATTTTCCACGTACAAATGTGAATTGTAGTTCAAAGACGCAGCATTTGAAAACGGACCATTTTTTTATTTTCTGAAGCATGTCGTAAGGGGGTGGTTATCTCTTTCATCAAAAATCAGGCGTTTTCGATTGAACAATAAAGGCCTCCAAATGTTCTTTTATTCACTTTCTGGGGTGGAGAAACACTTTTTAAGGCCGCAGAGTGAGTAAATTGGCCATTTTCATTCACTTTTACCATTCCACAAATCTTGTGTTTAAGGCCCCTGGAAGCATGAAAATCACTTGAAACATCTCATTTCATCTTTAAAAGTGATTTTCCACTTACAAATGTGAATTGTAGTTCAAAGACTCAACATTTGAAAATGGACCGTTTTTTTCGTTTCTGAAGCATGTCGTAAGGGGGGGGTGGTTATCTCTTTCACCAAAAAACGTGCGTTTTCGATTTAACAATAAAGGCCTCCAAATGTTATTTTATTCTCTTTCCGGGGTGGAGAAATACTTGTTAAGGCCTCAGAATGAGTAAATTGGCCATTTTTATTCACTTTTACCATTCCACCAATCTTGTGTTTAAGGCCCCTGGAAGCATGAAAATCACTTTCAACATCTCATTTTATCTTTAAAAGTGATTTTCCACGTACAAATGTGAATTTTAGTTCAAAGAGACAACATTTGAAAATGGACCATTTTTTTGTTTCTGAAGCATGTCGTAAGGGGGGGTGGTTATCTCTTTCACCAAAAAACGTGCGTTTTTGATTGAACAATAAAGGCCTCCAAATGTTATTTTATTCTCTTCCCGTGGAGGAGAAACACTTTTTAAGGCCGCAGAGTGAGTCAATTGGCCATTTTCATTCACTTTTACCCATTCCAAAAATCTTGTGTTTAAGGCCCCTGGACGCATAAAAATCACTTTAAACATCTCATTTTATCTTTAAAAGTGATTTTCCATGTACAAATGTGAATTGTAGTTCAAAGACGCAACATTTGAAAATGGACCATTTTTTTAGTTTCTGAAGCATGTCGGAAGGGGGGGTGGTTATCTCTTTCATCAAAAATAAGGCGTTTTCGCTTGAACAATAAAGGCATCCAAATGGTATTTTATTCACTTCCCGTGGAGGAGAAACACTTTTTAAGGCCGCAGAGTGAGTAAATTGGCCATTTTCATTCACTTTTACCCATTCAAAAAATCTTGTGTTTAAGGCCCCTGGATGCATGAAAATCACTTTAAACATCTCATTTTATCTTTAAAAGTGATTTTCCACGTACAAATGTGAATTGTAGTTCAAAGACGCAACATTTGAAAATGGACCATTTTTTTAGTTTCTGAAGCATGTCGTAAGGGGGGGGTGGTTATCTCTTTCATCAAAAATCAGGCGTTTTCGCTTGAACAATAAAGGCCTCCAAATGTTATTTAATTCACTTTCCGGGGTGGAGAAATACTTGTTAAGGCCTCAGAATGAGTAAATTGGCCATTTTCATTCACTTTTACCATTCCACAAACCTTGTGTTTAAGGCCCCTGGAAGAATGAAAATCACTTGAAACATCTCATTTCATCTTTAAAAGTGATTTTACACTTACAAATGTGAATTGAGGTTCTAAGACGCAACATTTGAAAATGAACCATTTTTTTAGTTTCAGAAGCATGCCATAAGGGGGGGTGGTTATCTCTTTCATCAAAAAACAGGCGTTTTCGCTTGAACAATAAAGGCCTCCAAATGGTATTTTATTCACTTCCCGTGGAGGAGAAACACTTTTTAAGGCCGCAGAGTGAGCAAATTAGCCATTTTCATTCACGATTACCCATTTCTCAAATCTTGTGTTTAGGGCCCCTGGAAGCTTGAAAATCACTTTAAACATCTCATTTTATCTCTAAAAGTGATTATCCACGTACAATGTTAATTGTAGTTCAAAGACGCCACATTTGAAAATGAACCATTTTTTTAGTTTCAGAAGCATGCCGTAAGGGGGGGTGGTTATCTCTTTCATCGAAAATCAGGCGTTTTCACTTGAACAATAAAGGCCTCCAAATGTTATTTAATTCACTTCCCATGGAGTAGAAACACTTTTTAAGGCCTCAGAGTGAGTAAATTGGCCATTTTCATTCACTTTTACCCATTTCTCAAATCTTGTGTTTAGGGCCCCTGGAAGCATGAAAATCACTTTAAACATCTCATTTTATCTTTAAAAGTGATTTTCCTTGTACAAATGTGAATTGTAGTTCAAAAACGCAACATTTGAAAATGGACCATTTTTGTCGTTTCTGAAGCATGTCGTAAGGGAGGGTGGTTATCTCTTTCACCAAAAAACAGGCGTTTTTGATTGAACAATAAAGGCCTCCAAATGTTATTTTATTCACTTTCCGGGGTGGAGAAATACTTGTTAAGGCCTCAGAATGAGTAAATTGGCCATTTTCATTCACTTTTACCATTCCCCCAATCTTGTGTTTGAGGCCCCTGGTAGCATGAAAATCACTTTAAACATCTCATTTTATCTTTAAAAGTGATTTTCCACGTACAAATGTGAATTTTAGTTCAAAGAGACAACATTTGAAAACGGACCATTTTTTTGTTTCTGAAGCATGTTGTAAGGGGGGGTGGTTATCTCTTTCATCAAAAATCAGGCGTTTTCGCTTGAACAATAAAGGTCTCCAAATGTTATTTAATTCACTTTCTGGGGTGGAGAAACACTTTTTAAGGCCTCAGAATGAGTAAATTGGCCATTTTCATTCACTTTTACCATTCCACAAATCTTGTGTTTAAGGCCCCTGGAAGCATGAAAATCACTTGAAACATTTCATTTCATCTTTAAAAGTGATTTTCCACTTACAAATGTGAATTGTAGTTCAAAGACGCAACATTTGAAAACGCACCATTTTTTTAGTTTCTGAAGCATGTCGTAAGGGGGGGGTGGTTATCTCTTTCATCAAAAATCAGGCGTTTTCGCTTGAACAATAAAGGCCTCCATATGTTATTTTATTCACTTCCCGTGGAGGAGAAACACTTTTTAAGGCCGCAGAGTGAGTAAATTGGCCATTTTCATTCACTTTTACCCATTCTAAAAATCTTGTGTTTAAGGCCCCTGGATGCATGAAAATCACTTTAAACATCTCATTTTATCTTTAAAAGTGATTTTCCTTGTACAAATGTGAATTGTAGTTAAAAGAGGCAACATTTGAAAACGGACCATTTTTTTAGTTTCTGAAGCATGTCGTAAGGGGGGTGGTTATCTCTTTCATCAAAAATCAGGCGTTTTCGCTGGAACAATAAAGGCCTCCAAATGTTATTTAATTCACTTCCCGTGGAGGAGAAACACTTTTTAAGGCCGCAGATTGAGATAATTGGCCATTTTCATTCATGATTAACCATTTCTCAAATCTTGTGTTTAGGGCCCCTGGAAGCTTGAAAATCACTTTAAACATCTCATTTTATCTCTAAAAGTGATTATCCACGTACAATGTTAATTGTAGTTCAAAGACGCCACATTTGAAAATGAACCATTTTTTAGTTTCAGAAGCATGCCGTAAGGCGGGGTGGTTATCTCTTTCATCAAAAATCAGGCGTTTTCACTTGAACAATAAAGGCCTCCAAATGTTATTTAATTCACTTCCCATGGAGGAGAAACACTTTTTAATGCCTCAGAGTGAGTAAATTGGCCATTTTCATTCACTTTTACCCATTTCTCAAATCTTGTGTTTAGGGCCCCTGGAAGCATGAAAATCACTTTAAACATCTCATTTTCTCTTTAAAAGTGATTTTCCTTGTACAAATATGAATTGTAGTTCAAAGACGCAACATTTGAAAATGGACCATTTTTGTCGTTTCTGAAGCATGTCGTAGGGGGGGTGGTTATCTCTTTCATCAAAAATCAAGTGTTTTTGCTTGAACAATAAAGGCCTCCAAATGTTATTTAATTCACTTTCCGGGGTGGAGAAATACTTGTTAAGGCCCCAGAATGAGTAAATTGGCCATTTTCATTCACTTTTACCATTCCACAAATCTTGTGTTTAAGGCCCCTGGTAGCATGAAAATCACTTGAAACATCTCATTTCATCTTTAAAAGTGATTTTACACTTACAAATGTGAATTGAGGTTTAAAGACGCAACATTTGAAAATGAACCATTTTTTTAGTTTCAGAAGCATGCCGTAAGGGGGGGTGGTTATCTCTTTCATCAAAAATCAGGCGTTTTCGCTTGAACAATAAAGGCCTCCAAATGGTATTTTATTCACTTCCCGTGGAGGAGAAACACTTTTTAAGGCCGCAGAGTGAGTAAATTGGCCATTTTCATTCACAATTACCCATTTCTCAAATCTTGTGTTTAGGGCCCCTGGAAGCTTGAAAATCACTTTAAATATCTCATTTTATCTCTAAAACTGATTATCCACGTACAATGTTAATTGTAGTTCAAAGACGCCACATTTGAAAATGAACCATTTTTTTTCTTTCAGAAGCATGCCGTAAGGGGGAGTGGTTATCTCTTTCATCAAAAATCAGGCGTTTTCACTTGAACAATAAAGGCCTCCAAATGTTATTTAATTCACTTCCCATGGAGTAGAAACACTTTTTAAGGCCTCAGAGTGAGTAAATTGGCCATTTTCATTCACTTTTACCCATTTCTCAAATCTTGTGTTTAGGGCCCCTGGAAGCATGAAAATCACTTTAAACATCTCATTTTATCTTTAAAAGTGATTTTCCTTGTACAAATGTGAATTGTAGTTCAAAGACGCAACATTTGAAAATGGACCATTTTTGTCGTTTCTGAAGCATGTCGTAAGGGAGGGTGATTATCTCTTTCACCAAAAAACAGGCGTTTTTTATTGAACAATAAAGGCCTCCAAATGTTATTTTATTCACTTTCCGGGGTGGAGAAATACTTGTTAAGGCCTCAGAATGAGTAAATTGGCCATTTTCATTCACTTTTACCATTCCACCAATCTTGTGTTTGAGGCCCCTGGAAGCATGAAAATCACTTTAAACATCTCATTTTATCTTTAAAAGTGATTTTCCACGTACAAATGTGAATTGTAGTTCAAAGACGCAACATTTGAAAATGGACCATTTTTTTAGTTTCTGAAGCATGTCGTAAGGGGGGGTGGTTATCTCTTTCATCAAAAATCAGGCGTTTTCGCTTGAACAATAAAGGCCTCCAAATGTTATTTAATTCACTTTCCGGGGTGGAGAAATACTTGTTAAGGCCTCAGAATGAGTAAATTGGCCATTTTCATTCACTTTTACCATTCCACAAACCTTGTGTTTAAGGCCCCTGGAAGAATGAAAATCACTTGAAACATCTCATTTCATCTTTAAAAGTGATTTTACACTTACAAATGTGAATTGAGGTTCTAAGACGCAACATTTGAAAATGAACCATTTTTTTAGTTTCAGAAGCATGCCATAAGGGGGGGTGGTTATCTCTTTCATCAAAAAACAGGCGTTTTCGCTTGAACAATAAAGGCCTCCAAATGGTATTTTATTCACTTCCCGTGGAGGAGAAACACTTTTTAAGGCCGCAGAGTGAGCAAATTAGCCATTTTCATTCACGATTACCCATTTCTCAAATCTTGTGTTTAGGGCCCCTGGAAGCTTGAAAATCACTTTAAACATCTCATTTTATCTCTAAAAGTGATTATCCACGTACAATGTTAATTGTAGTTCAAAGACGCCACATTTGAAAATGAACCATTTTTTTAGTTTCAGAAGCATGCCGTAAGGGGGGGTGGTTATCTCTTTCATCGAAAATCAGGCGTTTTCACTTGAACAATAAAGGCCTCCAAATGTTATTTAATTCACTTCCCATGGAGTAGAAACACTTTTTAAGGCCTCAGAGTGAGTAAATTGGCCATTTTCATTCACTTTTACCCATTTCTCAAATCTTGTGTTTAGGGCCCCTGGAAGCATGAAAATCACTTTAAACATCTCATTTTATCTTTAAAAGTGATTTTCCTTGTACAAATGTGAATTGTAGTTCAAAAACGCAACATTTGAAAATGGACCATTTTTGTCGTTTCTGAAGCATGTCGTAAGGGAGGGTGGTTATCTCTTTCACCAAAAAACAGGCGTTTTTGATTGAACAATAAAGGCCTCCAAATGTTATTTTATTCACTTTCCGGGGTGGAGAAATACTTGTTAAGGCCTCAGAATGAGTAAATTGGCCATTTTCATTCACTTTTACCATTCCCCCAATCTTGTGTTTGAGGCCCCTGGTAGCATGAAAATCACTTTAAACATCTCATTTTATCTTTAAAAGTGATTTTCCACGTACAAATGTGAATTTTAGTTCAAAGAGACAACATTTGAAAACGGACCATTTTTTTGTTTCTGAAGCATGTTGTAAGGGGGGGTGGTTATCTCTTTCATCAAAAATCAGGCGTTTTCGCTTGAACAATAAAGGTCTCCAAATGTTATTTAATTCACTTTCTGGGGTGGAGAAACACTTTTTAAGGCCTCAGAATGAGTAAATTGGCCATTTTCATTCACTTTTACCATTCCACAAATCTTGTGTTTAAGGCCCCTGGAAGCATGAAAATCACTTGAAACATTTCATTTCATCTTTAAAAGTGATTTTCCACTTACAAATGTGAATTGTAGTTCAAAGACGCAACATTTGAAAACGCACCATTTTTTTAGTTTCTGAAGCATGTCGTAAGGGGGGGGTGGTTATCTCTTTCATCAAAAATCAGGCGTTTTCGCTTGAACAATAAAGGCCTCCATATGTTATTTTATTCACTTCCCGTGGAGGAGAAACACTTTTTAAGGCCGCAGAGTGAGTAAATTGGCCATTTTCATTCACTTTTACCCATTCTAAAAATCTTGTGTTTAAGGCCCCTGGATGCATGAAAATCACTTTAAACATCTCATTTTATCTTTAAAAGTGATTTTCCTTGTACAAATGTGAATTGTAGTTCAAAGAGGCAACATTTGAAAACGGACCATTTTTTTAGTTTCTGAAGCATGTCGTAAGGGGGGTGGTTATCTCTTTCATCAAAAATCAGGCGTTTTCGCTGGAACAATAAAGGCCTCCAAATGTTATTTAATTCACTTCCCGTGGAGGAGAAACACTTTTTAAGGCCGCAGATTGAGATAATTGGCCATTTTCATTCATGATTAACCATTTCTCAAATCTTGTGTTTAGGGCCCCTGGAAGCTTGAAAATCACTTTAAACATCTCATTTTATCTCTAAAAGTGATTATCCACGTACAATGTTAATTGTAGTTCAAAGACGCCACATTTGAAAATGAACCATTTTTTAGTTTCAGAAGCATGCCGTAAGGCGGGGTGGTTATCTCTTTCATCAAAAATCAGGCGTTTTCACTTGAACAATAAAGGCCTCCAAATGTTATTTAATTCACTTCCCATGGAGGAGAAACACTTTTTAATGCCTCAGAGTGAGTAAATTGGCCATTTTCATTCACTTTTACCCATTTCTCAAATCTTGTGTTTAGGGCCCCTGGAAGCATGAAAATCACTTTAAACATCTCATTTTCTCTTTAAAAGTGATTTTCCTTGTACAAATGTGAATTGTAGTTCAAAGACGCAACATTTGAAAATGGACCATTTTTGTCGTTTCTGAAGCATGTCGTAGGGGGGGTGGTTATCTCTTTCATCAAAAATCAAGCGTTTTTGCTTGAACAATAAAGGCCTCCAAATGTTATTTAATTCACTTTCCGGGGTGGAGAAATACTTGTTAAGGCCCCAGAATGAGTAAATTGGCCATTTTCATTCACTTTTACCATTCCACAAATCTTGTGTTTAAGGCCCCTGGTTGCATGAAAATCACTTGAAACATCTCATTTCATCTTTAAAAGTGATTTTACACTTACAAATGTGAATTGAGGTTCAAAGACGCAACATTTGAAAATGAACCATTTTTTTAGTTTCAGAAGCATGCCGTAAGGGGGGGTGGTTATCTCTTTCATCAAAAATCAGGCGTTTTCGCTTGAACAATAAAGGCCTCCAAATGGTATTTTATTCACTTCCCGTGGAGGAGAAACACTTTTTAAGGCCGCAGAGTGAGTAAATTGGCCATTTTCATTCACAATTACCCATTTCTCAAATCTTGTGTTTAGGGCCCCTGGAAGCTTGAAAATCACTTTAAATATCTCATTTTATCTCTAAAACTGATTATCCACGTACAATGTTAATTGTAGTTCAAAGACGCCACATTTGAAAATGAACCATTTTTTTTCTTTCAGAAGCATGCCGTAAGGGGGAGTGGTTATCTCTTTCATCAAAAATCAGGCGTTTTCACTTGAACAATAAAGGCCTCCAAATGTTATTTAATTCACTTCCCATGGAGTAGAAACACTTTTTAAGGCCTCAGAGTGAGTAAATTGGCCATTTTCATTCACTTTTACCCATTTCTCAAATCTTGTGTTTAGGGCCCCTGGAAGCATGAAAATCACTTTAAACATCTCATTTTATCTTTAAAAGTGATTTTCCTTGTACAAATGTGAATTGTAGTTCAAAGACGCAACATTTGAAAATGGACCATTTTTGTCGTTTCTGAAGCATGTCGTAAGGGAGGGTGATTATCTCTTTCACCAAAAAACAGGCGTTTTTTATTGAACAATAAAGGCCTCCAAATGTTATTTTATTCACTTTCCGGGGTGGAGAAATACTTGTTAAGGCCTCAGAATGAGTAAATTGGCCATTTTCATTCACTTTTACCATTCCACCAATCTTGTGTTTGAGGCCCCTGGAAGCATGAAAATCACTTTAAACATCTCATTTTATCTTTAAAAGTGATTTTCCACGTACAAATGTGAATTTTAGTTCAAAGAGACAACATTTGAAAACGGACCATTTTTTTGTTTCTGAAGCATGTCGTAAGGGGGGGTGGTTATCTCTTTCACCAAAAAACGTGCGTTTTTGATTGAACAATAAAGGCCTCCAAATGTTATTTTATTCTTTTCCCGTGGAGGAGAAACATTTTTTAAGGCCTCAGAGTGAGTAAATTGGCCATTTTCATTCACTTTTACCCATTCCAAAAATCTTGTGTTTAAGGCCCCTGGACGCATAAAAATCACTTTAAACATCTCATTTTATCTTTAAAAGTGATTTTCCATGTAGAAATGTGAATTGTAGTTCAAGGACGCAACATTTGAAAACGGACCATTTTTTTAGTTTCTGAAGCATGTCGTAAGGGGGCGTGGTTATCTTTTTCATCAAAAATCAGGCGTTTTCGCTTGAACAATAAAGGCCTCCAAATGTTATTTTATTCACTTCCCGTGGAGGGGAAACACTTTTTAAGGCCGCAGAGTGAGTAAATTGGCCATTTTCATTCACTTTTACCCATTCTAAAAATCTTGTGTTTAAGGCCCCTGGACGCATGAAAATAACTTTAAACATCTCATTTTATCTTTAAAAGTGATTTTCCAGGTACAAATGTGAATTGTAGTTCAAAGACGCAGCATTTGAAAACGGACCATTTTTTTATTTTCTGAAGCATGTCGTAAGGGGGTGGTTATCTCTTTCATCAAAAATCAGGCGTTTTCGATTGAACAATAAAGGCCTCCAAATGTTCTTTTATTCACTTTCTGGGGTGGAGAAACACTTTTTAAGGCCGCAGAGTGAGTAAATTGGCCATTTTCATTCACTTTTACCATTCCACAAATCTTGTGTTTAAGGCCCCTGGAAGCAAGAAAATCACTTGAAACATCTCATTTCATCTTTAAAAGTGATTTTCCACTTACAAATGTGAATTGTAGTTCAAAGACTCAACATTTGAAAATGGACCATTTTTTTCGTTTCTGAAGCATGTCGTAAGGGGGGGGTGGTTATCTCTTTCACCAAAAAACGTGCGTTTTCGATTTAACAATAAAGGCCTCCAAATGTTATTTTATTCTCTTTCCGGGGTGGAGAAATACTTGTTAAGGCCTCAGAATGAGTAAATTGGCCATTTTTATTTACTTTTACCATTCCACCAATCTTGTGTTTAAGGCCCCGGGAAGCATGAAAATCACTTTAAACATCTCATTTTATCTTTAAAAGTGATTTTCCACGTACAAATGTGAATTTTAGTTCAAAGAGACAACATTTGAAAATGGACCATTTTTTTGTTTCTGAAGCATGTCGTAAGGGGGGGTGGTTATCTCTTTCACCAAAAAACGTGCGTTTTCACTTGAACAATAAAGGCCTCCAAATGTTATTTAATTCACTTCCCATGGAGTAGAAACACTTTTTAAGGCCTCAGAGTGAGTAAATTGGCCATTTTCATTCACTTTTACCCATTTCTCAAATCTTGTGTTTAGGGCCCCTGGAAGCATGAAAATCACTTTAAACATCTCATTTTATCTTTAAAAGTGATTTTCCTTGTACAAATGTGAATTGTAGTTCAAAGACGCAACATTTGAAAATGGACCATTTTTGTCGTTTCTGAAGCATGTCGTAAGGGAGGGTGGTTATCTCTTTCACCAAAAAACAGGCGTTTTTTATTGAACAATAAAGGCCTCCAAATGTTATTTTATTCACTTTCCGGGGTGGAGAAATACTTGTTAAGGCCTCAGAATGAGTAAATTGGCCATTTTCATTCACTTTTACCATTCCGCCAATCTTGTGTTTGAGGCCCCTGGAAGCATGAAAATCACTTTAAACATCTCATTTTATCTTTAAAAGTGATTTTCCACGTACAAATGTGAATTTTAGTTCAAAGAGACAACATTTGAAAACGGACCATTTTTTTGTTTCTGAAGCATGTCGTAAGGGGGGGTGGTTATCTCTTTCACCAAAAAACGTGCGTTTTTGATTGAACAATAAAGGCCTCCAAATGTTATTTTATTCTTTTCCCGTGGAGGAGAAACATTTTTTAAGGCCTCAGAGTGAGTAAATTGGCCATTTTCATTCACTTTTACCCATTCCAAAAATCTTGTGTTTAAGGCCCCTGGACGCATAAAAATCACTTTAAACATCTCATTTTATCTTTAAAAGTGATTTTCCATGTAGAAATGTGAATTGTAGTTCAAGGACGCAACATTTGAAAACGGACCATTTTTTTAGTTTCTGAAGCATGTCGTAAGGGGGCGTGGTTATCTTTTTCATCAAAAATCAGGCGTTTTCGCTTGAACAATAAAGGCCTCCAAATGTTATTTTATTCACTTCCCGTGGAGGAGAAACACTTTTTAAGGCCGCAGAGTGAGTAAATTGGCCATTTTCATTCACTTTTACCCATTCTAAAAATCTTGTGTTTAAGGCCCCTGGACGCATGAAAATAACTTTAAACATCTCATTTTATCTTTAAAAGTGATTTTCCACGTACAAATGTGAATTGTAGTTCAAAGACGCAGCATTTGAAAACGGACCATTTTTTTATTTTCTGAAGCATGTCGTAAGGGGGTGGTTATCTCTTTCATCAAAAATCAGGCGTTTTCGATTGAACAATAAAGGCCTCCAAATGTTCTTTTATTCACTTTCTGGGGTGGAGAAACACTTTTTAAGGCCGCAGAGTGAGTAAATTGGCCATTTTCATTCACTTTTACCATTCCACAAATCTTGTGTTTAAGGCCCCTGGAAGCATGAAAATCACTTGAAACATCTCATTTCATCTTTAAAAGTGATTTTCCACTTACAAATGTGAATTGTAGTTCAAAGACTCAACATTTGAAAATGGAGCATTTTTTTCGTTTCTGAAGCATGTCGTAAGGGGGGGGTGGTTATCTCTTTCACCAAAAAACGTGCGTTTTCGATTTAACAATAAAGGCCTCCAAATGTTATTTTATTCTCTTTCCGGGGTGGAGAAATACTTGTTAAGGCCTCAGAATGAGTAAATTGGCCATTTTTATTCACTTTTACCATTCCACCAATCTTGTGTTTAAGGCCCCTGGAAGCATGAAAATCACTTTAAACATCTCATTTCATCTTTAAAAGTGATTTTACACTTACAAATGTGAATTGAGGTTCAAAGACGCAACATTTGAAAATGAACCATTTTTTTAGTTTCAGAAGCATGCCGTAAGGGGGGGTGGTTATCTCTTTCATCAAAAATCAGGCGTTTTCGCTTGAACAATAAAGGCCTCCAAATGGTATTTTATTCACTTCCCGTGGAGGAGAAACACTTTTTAAGGCCGCAGAGTGAGTAAATTGGCCATTTTCATTCACAATTACCCATTTCTCAAATCTTGTGTTTAGGGCCCCTGGAAGCTTGAAAATCACTTTAAATATCTCATTTTATCTCTAAAACTGATTATCCACGTACAATGTTAATTGTAGTTCAAAGACGCCACATTTGAAAATGAACCATTTTTTTTCTTTCAGAAGCATGCCGTAAGGGGGAGTGGTTATCTCTTTCATCAAAAATCAGGCGTTTTCACTTGAACAATAAAGGCCTCCAAATGTTATTTAATTCACTTCCCATGGAGTAGAAACACTTTTTAAGGCCTCAGAGTGAGTAAATTGGCCATTTTCATTCACTTTTACCCATTTCTCAAATCTTGTGTTTAGGGCCCCTGGAAGCATGAAAATCACTTTAAACATCTCATTTTATCTTTAAAAGTGATTTTCCTTGTACAAATGTGAATTGTAGTTCAAAGACGCAACATTTGAAAATGGACCATTTTTGTCGTTTCTGAAGCATGTCGTAAGGGAGGGTGGTTATCTCTTTCACCAAAAAACAGGCGTTTTTTATTGAACAATAAAGGCCTCCAAATGTTATTTTATTCACTTTCCGGGGTGGAGAAATACTTGTTAAGGCCTCAGAATGAGTAAATTGGCCATTTTCATTCACTTTTACCATTCCACCAATCTTGTGTTTGAGGCCCCTGGAAGCATGAAAATCACTTTAAACATCTCATTTTATCTTTAAAAGTGATTTTCCACGTACAAATGTGAATTTTAGTTCAAAGAGACAACATTTGAAAACGGACCATTTTTTTGTTTCTGAAGCATGTCGTAAGGGGGGGTGGTTATCTCTTTCACCAAAAAACGTGCGTTTTTGATTGAACAATAAAGGCCTCCAAATGTTATTTTATTCTTTTCCCGTGGAGGAGAAACATTTTTTAAGGCCTCAGAGTGAGTAAATTGGCCATTTTCATTCACTTTTACCCATTCCAAAAATCTTGTGTTTAAGGCCCCTGGACGCATAAAAATCACTTTAAACATCTCATTTTATCTTTAAAAGTGATTTTCCATGTAGAAATGTGAATTGTAGTTCAAGGACGCAACATTTGAAAACGGACCATTTTTTTAGTTTCTGAAGCATGTCGTAAGGGGGCGTGGTTATCTTTTTCATCAAAAATCAGGCGTTTTCGCTTGAACAATAAAGGCCTCCAAATGTTATTTTATTCACTTCCCGTGGAGGGGAAACACTTTTTAAGGCCGCAGAGTGAGTAAATTGGCCATTTTCATTCACTTTTACCCATTCTAAAAATCTTGTGTTTAAGGCCCCTGGACGCATGAAAATAACTTTAAACATCTCATTTTATCTTTAAAAGTGATTTTCCAGGTACAAATGTGAATTGTAGTTCAAAGACGCAGCATTTGAAAACGGACCATTTTTTTATTTTCTGAAGCATGTCGTAAGGGGGTGGTTATCTCTTTCATCAAAAATCAGGCGTTTTCGATTGAACAATAAAGGCCTCCAAATGTTCTTTTATTCACTTTCTGGGGTGGAGAAACACTTTTTAAGGCCGCAGAGTGAGTAAATTGGCCATTTTCATTCACTTTTACCATTCCACAAATCTTGTGTTTAAGGCCCCTGGAAGCAAGAAAATCACTTGAAACATCTCATTTCATCTTTAAAAGTGATTTTCCACTTACAAATGTGAATTGTAGTTCAAAGACTCAACATTTGAAAATGGACCATTTTTTTCGTTTCTGAAGCATGTCGTAAGGGGGGGGTGGTTATCTCTTTCACCAAAAAACGTGCGTTTTCGATTTAACAATAAAGGCCTCCAAATGTTATTTTATTCTCTTTCCGGGGTGGAGAAATACTTGTTAAGGCCTCAGAATGAGTAAATTGGCCATTTTTATTTACTTTTACCATTCCACCAATCTTGTGTTTAAGGCCCCGGGAAGCATGAAAATCACTTTAAACATCTCATTTTATCTTTAAAAGTGATTTTCCACGTACAAATGTGAATTTTAGTTCAAAGAGACAACATTTGAAAATGGACCATTTTTTTGTTTCTGAAGCATGTCGTAAGGGGGGGTGGTTATCTCTTTCACCAAAAAACGTGCGTTTTCACTTGAACAATAAAGGCCTCCAAATGTTATTTAATTCACTTCCCATGGAGTAGAAACACTTTTTAAGGCCTCAGAGTGAGTAAATTGGCCATTTTCATTCACTTTTACCCATTTCTCAAATCTTGTGTTTAGGGCCCCTGGAAGCATGAAAATCACTTTAAACATCTCATTTTATCTTTAAAAGTGATTTTCCTTGTACAAATGTGAATTGTAGTTCAAAGACGCAACATTTGAAAATGGACCATTTTTGTCGTTTCTGAAGCATGTCGTAAGGGAGGGTGGTTATCTCTTTCACCAAAAAACAGGCGTTTTTTATTGAACAATAAAGGCCTCCAAATGTTATTTTATTCACTTTCCGGGGTGGAGAAATACTTGTTAAGGCCTCAGAATGAGTAAATTGGCCATTTTCATTCACTTTTACCATTCCGCCAATCTTGTGTTTGAGGCCCCTGGAAGCATGAAAATCACTTTAAACATCTCATTTTATCTTTAAAAGTGATTTTCCACGTACAAATGTGAATTTTAGTTCAAAGAGACAACATTTGAAAACGGACCATTTTTTTGTTTCTGAAGCATGTCGTAAGGGGGGGTGGTTATCTCTTTCACCAAAAAACGTGCGTTTTTGATTGAACAATAAAGGCCTCCAAATGTTATTTTATTCTTTTCCCGTGGAGGAGAAACATTTTTTAAGGCCTCAGAGTGAGTAAATTGGCCATTTTCATTCACTTTTACCCATTCCAAAAATCTTGTGTTTAAGGCCCCTGGACGCATAAAAATCACTTTAAACATCTCATTTTATCTTTAAAAGTGATTTTCCATGTAGAAATGTGAATTGTAGTTCAAGGACGCAACATTTGAAAACGGACCATTTTTTTAGTTTCTGAAGCATGTCGTAAGGGGGCGTGGTTATCTTTTTCATCAAAAATCAGGCGTTTTCGCTTGAACAATAAAGGCCTCCAAATGTTATTTTATTCACTTCCCGTGGAGGAGAAACACTTTTTAAGGCCGCAGAGTGAGTAAATTGGCCATTTTCATTCACTTTTACCCATTCTAAAAATCTTGTGTTTAAGGCCCCTGGACGCATGAAAATAACTTTAAACATCTCATTTTATCTTTAAAAGTGATTTTCCACGTACAAATGTGAATTGTAGTTCAAAGACGCAGCATTTGAAAACGGACCATTTTTTTATTTTCTGAAGCATGTCGTAAGGGGGTGGTTATCTCTTTCATCAAAAATCAGGCGTTTTCGATTGAACAATAAAGGCCTCCAAATGTTCTTTTATTCACTTTCTGGGGTGGAGAAACACTTTTTAAGGCCGCAGAGTGAGTAAATTGGCCATTTTCATTCACTTTTACCATTCCACAAATCTTGTGTTTAAGGCCCCTGGAAGCATGAAAATCACTTGAAACATCTCATTTCATCTTTAAAAGTGATTTTCCACTTACAAATGTGAATTGTAGTTCAAAGACTCAACATTTGAAAATGGAGCATTTTTTTCGTTTCTGAAGCATGTCGTAAGGGGGGGGTGGTTATCTCTTTCACCAAAAAACGTGCGTTTTCGATTTAACAATAAAGGCCTCCAAATGTTATTTTATTCTCTTTCCGGGGTGGAGAAATACTTGTTAAGGCCTCAGAATGAGTAAATTGGCCATTTTTATTCACTTTTACCATTCCACCAATCTTGTGTTTAAGGCCCCTGGAAGCATGAAAATCACTTTAAACATCTCATTTCATCTTTAAAAGTGATTTTACACTTACAAATGTGAATTGAGGTTCAAAGACGCAACATTTGAAAATGAACCATTTTTTTAGTTTCAGAAGCATGCCGTAAGGGGGGGTGGTTATCTCTTTCATCAAAAATCAGGCGTTTTCGCTTGAACAATAAAGGCCTCCAAATGGTATTTTATTCACTTCCCGTGGAGGAGAAACACTTTTTAAGGCCGCAGAGTGAGTAAATTGGCCATTTTCATTCACAATTACCCATTTCTCAAATCTTGTGTTTAGGGCCCCTGGAAGCTTGAAAATCACTTTAAATATCTCATTTTATCTCTAAAACTGATTATCCACGTACAATGTTAATTGTAGTTCAAAGACGCCACATTTGAAAATGAACCATTTTTTTTCTTTCAGAAGCATGCCGTAAGGGGGAGTGGTTATCTCTTTCATCAAAAATCAGGCGTTTTCACTTGAACAATAAAGGCCTCCAAATGTTATTTAATTCACTTCCCATGGAGTAGAAACACTTTTTAAGGCCTCAGAGTGAGTAAATTGGCCATTTTCATTCACTTTTACCCATTTCTCAAATCTTGTGTTTAGGGCCCCTGGAAGCATGAAAATCACTTTAAACATCTCATTTTATCTTTAAAAGTGATTTTCCTTGTACAAATGTGAATTGTAGTTCAAAGACGCAACATTTGAAAATGGACCATTTTTGTCGTTTCTGAAGCATGTCGTAAGGGAGGGTGGTTATCTCTTTCACCAAAAAACAGGCGTTTTTTATTGAACAATAAAGGCCTCCAAATGTTATTTTATTCACTTTCCGGGGTGGAGAAATACTTGTTAAGGCCTCAGAATGAGTAAATTGGCCATTTTCATTCACTTTTACCATTCCGCCAATCTTGTGTTTGAGGCCCCTGGAAGCATGAAAATCACTTTAAACATCTCATTTTATCTTTAAAAGTGATTTTCCACGTACAAATGTGAATTTTAGTTCAAAGAGACAACATTTGAAAACGGACCATTTTTTTGTTTCTGAAGCATGTCGTAAGGGGGGGTGGTTATCTCTTTCACCAAAAAACGTGCGTTTTTGATTGAACAATAAAGGCCTCCAAATGTTATTTTATTCTTTTCCCGTGGAGGAGAAACATTTTTTAAGGCCTCAGAGTGAGTAAATTGGCCATTTTCATTCACTTTTACCCATTCCAAAAATCTTGTGTTTAAGGCCCCTGGACGCATAAAAATCACTTTAAACATCTCATTTTATCTTTAAAAGTGATTTTCCATGTAGAAATGTGAATTGTAGTTCAAGGACGCAACATTTGAAAACGGACCATTTTTTTAGTTTCTGAAGCATGTCGTAAGGGGGCGTGGTTATCTTTTTCATCAAAAATCAGGCGTTTTCGCTTGAACAATAAAGGCCTCCAAATGTTATTTTATTCACTTCCCGTGGAGGAGAAACACTTTTTAAGGCCGCAGAGTGAGTAAATTGGCCATTTTCATTCACTTTTACCCATTCTAAAAATCTTGTGTTTAAGGCCCCTGGACGCATGAAAATAACTTTAAACATCTCATTTTATCTTTAAAAGTGATTTTCCACGTACAAATGTGAATTGTAGTTCAAAGACGCAGCATTTGAAAACGGACCATTTTTTTATTTTCTGAAGCATGTCGTAAGGGGGTGGTTATCTCTTTCATCAAAAATCAGGCGTTTTCGATTGAACAATAAAGGCCTCCAAATGTTCTTTTATTCACTTTCTGGGGTGGAGAAACACTTTTTAAGGCCGCAGAGTGAGTAAATTGGCCATTTTCATTCACTTTTACCATTCCACAAATCTTGTGTTTAAGGCCCCTGGAAGCATGAAAATCACTTGAAACATCTCATTTCATCTTTAAAAGTGATTTTCCACTTACAAATGTGAATTGTAGTTCAAAGACTCAACATTTGAAAATGGAGCATTTTTTTCGTTTCTGAAGCATGTCGTAAGGGGGGGGTGGTTATCTCTTTCACCAAAAAACGTGCGTTTTCGATTTAACAATAAAGGCCTCCAAATGTTATTTTATTCTCTTTCCGGGGTGGAGAAATACTTGTTAAGGCCTCAGAATGAGTAAATTGGCCATTTTTATTCACTTTTACCATTCCACCAATCTTGTGTTTAAGGCCCCTGGAAGCATGAAAATCACTTTAAACATCTCATTTCATCTTTAAAAGTGATTTTACACTTACAAATGTGAATTGAGGTTCAAAGACGCAACATTTGAAAATGAACCATTTTTTTAGTTTCAGAAGCATGCCGTAAGGGGGGGTGGTTATCTCTTTCATCAAAAATCAGGCGTTTTCGCTTGAACAATAAAGGCCTCCAAATGGTATTTTATTCACTTCCCGTGGAGGAGAAACACTTTTTAAGGCCGCAGAGTGAGTAAATTGGCCATTTTCATTCACAATTACCCATTTCTCAAATCTTGTGTTTAGGGCCCCTGGAAGCTTGAAAATCACTTTAAATATCTCATTTTATCTCTAAAACTGATTATCCACGTACAATGTTAATTGTAGTTCAAAGACGCCACATTTGAAAATGAACCATTTTTTTTCTTTCAGAAGCATGCCGTAAGGGGGAGTGGTTATCTCTTTCATCAAAAATCAGGCGTTTTCACTTGAACAATAAAGGCCTCCAAATGTTATTTAATTCACTTCCCATGGAGTAGAAACACTTTTTAAGGCCTCAGAGTGAGTAAATTGGCCATTTTCATTCACTTTTACCCATTTCTCAAATCTTGTGTTTAGGGCCCCTGGAAGCATGAAAATCACTTTAAACATCTCATTTTATCTTTAAAAGTGATTTTCCTTGTACAAATGTGAATTGTAGTTCAAAGACGCAACATTTGAAAATGGACCATTTTTGTCGTTTCTGAAGCATGTCGTAAGGGAGGGTGGTTATCTCTTTCACCAAAAAACAGGCGTTTTTTATTGAACAATAAAGGCCTCCAAATGTTATTTTATTCACTTTCCGGGGTGGAGAAATACTTGTTAAGGCCTCAGAATGAGTAAATTGGCCATTTTCATTCACTTTTACCATTCCGCCAATCTTGTGTTTGAGGCCCCTGGAAGCATGAAAATCACTTTAAACATCTCATTTTATCTTTAAAAGTGATTTTCCACGTACAAATGTGAATTTTAGTTCAAAGAGACAACATTTGAAAACGGACCATTTTTTTGTTTCTGAAGCATGTCGTAAGGGGGGGTGGTTATCTCTTTCACCAAAAAACGTGCGTTTTTGATTGAACAATAAAGGCCTCCAAATGTTATTTTATTCTTTTCCCGTGGAGGAGAAACATTTTTTAAGGCCTCAGAGTGAGTAAATTGGCCATTTTCATTCACTTTTACCCATTCCAAAAATCTTGTGTTTAAGGCCCCTGGACGCATAAAAATCACTTTAAACATCTCATTTTATCTTTAAAAGTGATTTTCCATGTAGAAATGTGAATTGTAGTTCAAGGACGCAACATTTGAAAACGGACCATTTTTTTAGTTTCTGAAGCATGTCGTAAGGGGGCGTGGTTATCTTTTTCATCAAAAATCAGGCGTTTTCGCTTGAACAATAAAGGCCTCCAAATGTTATTTTATTCACTTCCCGTGGAGGAGAAACACTTTTTAAGGCCGCAGAGTGAGTAAATTGGCCATTTTCATTCACTTTTACCCATTCTAAAAATCTTGTGTTTAAGGCCCCTGGACGCATGAAAATAACTTTAAACATCTCATTTTATCTTTAAAAGTGATTTTCCACGTACAAATGTGAATTGTAGTTCAAAGACGCAGCATTTGAAAACGGACCATTTTTTTATTTTCTGAAGCATGTCGTAAGGGGGTGGTTATCTCTTTCATCAAAAATCAGGCGTTTTCGATTGAACAATAAAGGCCTCCAAATGTTCTTTTATTCACTTTCTGGGGTGGAGAAACACTTTTTAAGGCCGCAGAGTGAGTAAATTGGCCATTTTCATTCACTTTTACCATTCCACAAATCTTGTGTTTAAGGCCCCTGGAAGCATGAAAATCACTTGAAACATCTCATTTCATCTTTAAAAGTGATTTTCCACTTACAAATGTGAATTGTAGTTCAAAGACTCAACATTTGAAAATGGAGCATTTTTTTCGTTTCTGAAGCATGTCGTAAGGGGGGGTGGTTATCTCTTTCACCAAAAAACGTGCGTTTTCGATTTAACAATAAAGGCCTCCAAATGTTATTTTATTCTCTTTCCGGGGTGGAGAAATACTTGTTAAGGCCTCAGAATGAGTAAATTGGCCATTTTTATTCACTTTTACCATTCCACCAATCTTGTGTTTAAGGCCCCTGGAAGCATGAAAATCACTTTAAACATCTCATTTCATCTTTAAAAGTGATTTTACACTTACAAATGTGAATTGAGGTTCAAAGACGCAACATTTGAAAATGAACCATTTTTTTAGTTTCAGAAGCATGCCGTAAGGGGGGGTGGTTATCTCTTTCATCAAAAATCAGGCGTTTTCGCTTGAACAATAAAGGCCTCCAAATGGTATTTTATTCACTTCCCGTGGAGGAGAAACACTTTTTAAGGCCGCAGAGTGAGTAAATTGGCCATTTTCATTCACAATTACCCATTTCTCAAATCTTGTGTTTAGGGCCCCTGGAAGCTTGAAAATCACTTTAAATATCTCATTTTATCTCTAAAACTGATTATCCACGTACAATGTTAATTGTAGTTCAAAGACGCCACATTTGAAAATGAACCATTTTTTTTCTTTCAGAAGCATGCCGTAAGGGGGAGTGGTTATCTCTTTCATCAAAAATCAGGCGTTTTCACTTGAACAATAAAGGCCTCCAAATGTTATTTAATTCACTTCCCATGGAGTAGAAACACTTTTTAAGGCCTCAGAGTGAGTAAATTGGCCATTTTCATTCACTTTTACCCATTTCTCAAATCTTGTGTTTAGGGCCCCTGGAAGCATGAAAATCACTTTAAACATCTCATTTTATCTTTAAAAGTGATTTTCCTTGTACAAATGTGAATTGTAGTTCAAAGACGCAACATTTGAAAATGGACCATTTTTGTCGTTTCTGAAGCATGTCGTAAGGGAGGGTGGTTATCTCTTTCACCAAAAAACAGGCGTTTTTTATTGAACAATAAAGGCCTCCAAATGTTATTTTATTCACTTTCCGGGGTGGAGAAATACTTGTTAAGGCCTCAGAATGAGTAAATTGGCCATTTTCATTCACTTTTACCATTCCACCAATCTTGTGTTTGAGGCCCCTGGAAGCATGAAAATCACTTTAAACATCTCATTTTATCTTTAAAAGTGATTTTCCACGTACAAATGTGAATTTTAGTTCAAAGAGACAACATTTGAAAACGGACCATTTTTTTGTTTCTGAAGCATGTCGTAAGGGGGGGTGGTTATCTCTTTCACCAAAAAACGTGCGTTTTTGATTGAACAATAAAGGCCTCCAAATGTTATTTTATTCTTTTCCCGTGGAGGAGAAACATTTTTTAAGGCCTCAGAGTGAGTAAATTGGCCATTTTCATTCACTTTTACCCATTCCAAAAATCTTGTGTTTAAGGCCCCTGGACGCATAAAAATCACTTTAAACATCTCATTTTATCTTTAAAAGTGATTTTCCATGTAGAAATGTGAATTGTAGTTCAAGGACGCAACATTTGAAAACGGACCATTTTTTTAGTTTCTGAAGCATGTCGTAAGGGGGCGTGGTTATCTTTTTCATCAAAAATCAGGCGTTTTCGCTTGAACAATAAAGGCCTCCAAATGTTATTTTATTCACTTCCCGTGGAGGAGAAACACTTTTTAAGGCCGCAGAGTGAGTAAATTGGCCATTTTCATTCACTTTTACCCATTCTAAAAATCTTGTGTTTAAGGCCCCTGGACGCATGAAAATAACTTTAAACATCTCATTTTATCTTTAAAAGTGATTTTCCACGTACAAATGTGAATTGTAGTTCAAAGACGCAGCATTTGAAAACGGACCATTTTTTTATTTTCTGAAGCATGTCGTAAGGGGGTGGTTATCTCTTTCATCAAAAATCAGGCGTTTTCGATTGAACAATAAAGGCCTCCAAATGTTCTTTTATTCACTTTCTGGGGTGGAGAAACACTTTTTAAGGCCGCAGAGTGAGTAAATTGGCCATTTTCATTCACTTTTACCATTCCACAAATCTTGTGTTTAAGGCCCCTGGAAGCATGAAAATCACTTGAAACATCTCATTTCATCTTTAAAAGTGATTTTCCACTTACAAATGTGAATTGTAGTTCAAAGACTCAACATTTGAAAATGGACCATTTTTTTCGTTTCTGAAGCATGTCGTAAGGGGGGGGTGGTTATCTCTTTCACCAAAAAACGTGCGTTTTCGATTTAACAATAAAGGCCTCCAAATGTTATTTTATTCTCTTTCCGGGGTGGAGAAATACTTGTTAAGGCCTCAGAATGAGTAAATTGGCCATTTTTATTCACTTTTACCATTCCACCAATCTTGTGTTTAAGGCCCCTGGAAGCATGAAAATCACTTTAAACATCTCATTTTATCTTTAAAAGTAATTTTCCACGTACAAATGTGAATTTTAGTTCAAAGAGACAACATTTGAAAATGGACCATTTTTTTGTTTCTGAAGCATGTCGTAAGGGGGGGTGGTTATCTCTTTCACCAAAAAACGTGCGTTTTTGATTGAACAATAAAGGCCTCCAAATGTTATTTTATTCTCTTCCCGTGGAGGAGAAACACTTTTTAAGGCCGCAGAGTGAGTCAATTGGCCATTTTCATTCACTTTTACCCATTCCAAAAATCTTGTGTTTAAGGCCCCTGGACGCATAAAAATCACTTTAAACATCTCATTTTATCTTTAAAAGTGATTTTCCATGTACAAATGTGAATTGTAGTTCAAAGACGCAACATTTGAAAATGGACCATTTTTTTAGTTTCTGAAGCATGTCGTAAGGGGGGGTGGTTATCTCTTTCATCAAAAATCAGGCGTTTTCGCTTGAACAATAAAGGCCTCCAAATGTTATTTAATTCACTTTCCGGGGTGGAGAAATACTTGTTAAGGCCACAGAATGAGTAAATTGGCCATTTTCATTCACTTTTACCATTCCACAAACCTTGTGTTTAAGGCCCCTGGAAGAATGAAAATCACTTGAAACATCTCATTTCATCTTTAAAAGTGATTTTACACTTACAAATGTGAATTGAGGTTCTAAGACGCAACATTTGAAAATGAACCATTTTTTTAGTTTCAGAAGCATGCCATAAGGGGGGGTGGTTATCTCTTTCATCAAAAAACAGGCGTTTTCGCTTGAACAATAAAGGCCTCCAAATGGTATTTTATTCACTTCCCGTGGAGGAGAAACACTTTTTAAGGCCGCAGAGTGAGCAAATTAGCCATTTTCATTCACGATTACCCATTTCTCAAATCTTGTGTTTAGGGCCCCTGGAAGCTTGAAAATCACTTTAAACATCTCATTTTATCTCTAAAAGTGATTATCCACGTACAATGTTAATTGTAGTTCAAAGACGCCACATTTGAAAATGAACCATTTTTTTAGTTTCAGAAGCATGCCGTAAGGGGGGGTGGTTATCTCTTTCATCGAAAATCAGGCGTTTTCACTTGAACAATAAAGGCCTCCAAATGTTATTTAATTCACTTCCCATGGAGTAGAAACACTTTTTAAGGCCTCAGAGTGAGTAAATTGGCCATTTTCATTCACTTTTACCCATTTCTCAAATCTTGTGTTTAGGGCCCCTGGAAGCATGAAAATCACTTTAAACATCTCATTTTATCTTTAAAAGTGATTTTCCTTGTACAAATGTGAATTGTAGTTCAAAAACGCAACATTTGAAAATGGACCATTTTTGTTGTTTCTGAAGCATGTCGTAAGGGAGGGTGGTTATCTCTTTCACCAAAAAACAGGCGTTTTTGATTGAACAATAAAGGCCTCCAAATGTTATTTTATTCACTTTCCGGGGTGGAGAAATACTTGTTAAGGCCTCAGAATGAGTAAATTGGCCATTTTCATTCACTTTTACCATTCCACCAATCTTGTGTTTGAGGCCCCTGGTAGCATGAAAATCACTTTAAACATCTCATTTTATCTTTAAAAGTGATTTTCCACGTACAAATGTGAATTTTAGTTCAAAGAGACAACATTTGAAAACGGACCATTTTTTTGTTTCTGAAGCATGTTGTAAGGGGGGGTGGTTATCTCTTTCATCAAAAATCAGGCGTTTTCGCTTGAACAATAAAGGTCTCCAAATGTTATTTAATTCACTTTCTGGGGTGGAGAAACACTTTTTAAGGCCTCAGAATGAGTAAATTGGCCATTTTCATTCACTTTTACCATTCCACAAATCTTGTGTTTAAGGCCCCTGGAAGCATGAAAATCACTTGAAACATTTCATTTCATCTTTAAAAGTGATTTTCCACTTACAAATGTGAATTGTAGTTCAAAGACGCAACATTTGAAAACGCACCATTTTTTTAGTTTCTGAAGCATGTCGTAAGGGGGGGGGTGGTTATCTCTTTCATCAAAAATCAGGCGTTTTCGCTTGAACAATAAAGGCCTCCATATGTTATTTTATTCACTTCCCGTGGAGGAGAAACACTTTTTAAGGCCGCAGAGTGAGTAAATTGGCCATTTTCATTCACTTTTACCCATTCTAAAAATCTTGTGTTTAAGGCCCCTGGATGCATGAAAATCACTTTAAACATCTCATTTTATCTTTAAAAGTGATTTTCCTTGTACAAATGTGAATTGTGGTTCAAAGAGGCAACATTTGAAAACGGACCATTTTTTTAGTTTCTGAAGCATGTCGTAAGGGGGGTGGTTATCTCTTTCATCAAAAATCAGGCGTTTTCGCTGGAACAATAAAGGCCTCCAAATGTTATTTAATTCACTTCCCGTGGAGGAGAAACACTTTTTAAGGCCGCAGATTGAGATAATTGGCCATTTTCATTCATGATTAACCATTTCTCAAATCTTGTGTTTAGGGCCCCTGGAAGCTTGAAAATCACTTTAAACATCTCATTTTATCTCTAAAAGTGATTATCCACGTACAATGTTAATTGTAGTTCAAAGACGCCACATTTGAAAATGAACCATTTTTTAGTTTCAGAAGCATGCCGTAAGGCGGGGTGGTTATCTCTTTCATCAAAAATCAGGCGTTTTCACTTGAACAATAAAGGCCTCCAAATGTTATTTAATTCACTTCCCATGGAGGAGAAACACTTTTTAATGCCTCAGAGTGAGTAAATTGGCCATTTTCATTCACTTTTACCCATTTCTCAAATCTTGTGTTTAGGGCCCCTGGAAGCATGAAAATCACTTTAAACATCTCATTTTCTCTTTAAAAGTGATTTTCCTTGTACAAATGTGAATTGTAGTTCAAAGACGCAACATTTGAAAATGGACCATTTTTGTCGTTTCTGAAGCATGTCGTAGGGGGGGTGGTTATCTCTTTCATCAAAAATCAAGCGTTTTTGCTTGAACAATAAAGGTCTCCAAATGTTATTTAATTCACTTTCCGGGGTGGAGAAATACTTGTTAAGGCCCCAGAATGAGTAAATTGGCCATTTTCATTCACTTTTACCATTCCACAAATCTTGTGTTTAAGGCCCCTGGAAGCATGAAAATCACTTGAAACATCTCATTTCATCTTTAAAAGTGATTTTACACTTACAAATGTGAATTGAGGTTCAAAGACGCAACATTTGAAAATGAACCATTTTTTTAGTTTCAGAAGCATGCCGTAAGGGGGGGTGGTTATCTCTTTCATCAAAAATCAGGCGTTTTCGCTTGAACAATAAAGGCCTCCAAATGGTATTTTATTCACTTCCCGTGGAGGAGAAACACTTTTTAAGGCCGCAGAGTGAGTAAATTGGCCATTTTCATTCACAATTACCCATTTCTCAAATCTTGTGTTTAGGGCCCCTGGAAGCTTGAAAATCACTTTAAATATCTCATTTTATCTCTAAAACTGATTATCCACGTACAATGTTAATTGTAGTTCAAAGACGCCACATTTGAAAATGAACCATTTTTTTTCTTTCAGAAGCATGCCGTAAGGGGGAGTGGTTATCTCTTTCATCAAAAATCAGGCGTTTTCACTTGAACAATAAAGGCCTCCAAATGTTATTTAATTCACTTCCCATGGAGTAGAAACACTTTTTAAGGCCTCAGAGTGAGTAAATTGGCCATTTTCATTCACTTTTACCCATTTCTCAAATCTTGTGTTTAGGGCCCCTGGAAGCATGAAAATCACTTTAAACATCTCATTTTATCTTTAAAAGTGATTTTCCTTGTACAAATGTGAATTGTAGTTCAAAGACGCAACATTTGAAAATGGACCATTTTTGTCGTTTCTGAAGCATGTCGTAAGGGAGGGTGGTTATCTCTTTCACCAAAAAACAGGCGTTTTTTATTGAACAATAAAGGCCTCCAAATGTTATTTTATTCACTTTCCGGGGTGGAGAAATACTTGTTAAGGCCTCAGAATGAGTAAATTGGCCATTTTCATTCACTTTTACCATTCCGCCAATCTTGTGTTTGAGGCCCCTGGAAGCATGAAAATCACTTTAAACATCTCATTTTATCTTTAAAAGTGATTTTCCACGTACAAATGTGAATTTTAGTTCAAAGAGACAACATTTGAAAACGGACCATTTTTTTGTTTCTGAAGCATGTCGTAAGGGGGGGTGGTTATCTCTTTCACCAAAAAACGTGCGTTTTTGATTGAACAATAAAGGCCTCCAAATGTTATTTTATTCTTTTCCCGTGGAGGAGAAACATTTTTTAAGGCCTCAGAGTGAGTAAATTGGCCATTTTCATTCACTTTTACCCATTCCAAAAATCTTGTGTTTAAGGCCCCTGGACGCATAAAAATCACTTTAAACATCTCATTTTATCTTTAAAAGTGATTTTCCATGTAGAAATGTGAATTGTAGTTCAAGGACGCAACATTTGAAAACGGACCATTTTTTTAGTTTCTGAAGCATGTCGTAAGGGGGCGTGGTTATCTTTTTCATCAAAAATCAGGCGTTTTCGCTTGAACAATAAAGGCCTCCAAATGTTATTTTATTCACTTCCCGTGGAGGAGAAACACTTTTTAAGGCCGCAGAGTGAGTAAATTGGCCATTTTCATTCACTTTTACCCATTCTAAAAATCTTGTGTTTAAGGCCCCTGGACGCATGAAAATAACTTTAAACATCTCATTTTATCTTTAAAAGTGATTTTCCACGTACAAATGTGAATTGTAGTTCAAAGACGCAGCATTTGAAAACGGACCATTTTTTTATTTTCTGAAGCATGTCGTAAGGGGGTGGTTATCTCTTTCATCAAAAATCAGGCGTTTTCGATTGAACAATAAAGGCCTCCAAATGTTCTTTTATTCACTTTCTGGGGTGGAGAAACACTTTTTAAGGCCGCAGAGTGAGTAAATTGGCCATTTTCATTCACTTTTACCATTCCACAAATCTTGTGTTTAAGGCCCCTGGAAGCATGAAAATCACTTGAAACATCTCATTTCATCTTTAAAAGTGATTTTCCACTTACAAATGTGAATTGTAGTTCAAAGACTCAACATTTGAAAATGGAGCATTTTTTTCGTTTCTGAAGCATGTCGTAAGGGGGGGGTGGTTATCTCTTTCACCAAAAAACGTGCGTTTTCGATTTAACAATAAAGGCCTCCAAATGTTATTTTATTCTCTTTCCGGGGTGGAGAAATACTTGTTAAGGCCTCAGAATGAGTAAATTGGCCATTTTTATTCACTTTTACCATTCCACCAATCTTGTGTTTAAGGCCCCTGGAAGCATGAAAATCACTTTAAACATCTCATTTCATCTTTAAAAGTGATTTTACACTTACAAATGTGAATTGAGGTTCAAAGACGCAACATTTGAAAATGAACCATTTTTTTAGTTTCAGAAGCATGCCGTAAGGGGGGGTGGTTATCTCTTTCATCAAAAATCAGGCGTTTTCGCTTGAACAATAAAGGCCTCCAAATGGTATTTTATTCACTTCCCGTGGAGGAGAAACACTTTTTAAGGCCGCAGAGTGAGTAAATTGGCCATTTTCATTCACAATTACCCATTTCTCAAATCTTGTGTTTAGGGCCCCTGGAAGCTTGAAAATCACTTTAAATATCTCATTTTATCTCTAAAACTGATTATCCACGTACAATGTTAATTGTAGTTCAAAGACGCCACATTTGAAAATGAACCATTTTTTTTCTTTCAGAAGCATGCCGTAAGGGGGAGTGGTTATCTCTTTCATCAAAAATCAGGCGTTTTCACTTGAACAATAAAGGCCTCCAAATGTTATTTAATTCACTTCCCATGGAGTAGAAACACTTTTTAAGGCCTCAGAGTGAGTAAATTGGCCATTTTCATTCACTTTTACCCATTTCTCAAATCTTGTGTTTAGGGCCCCTGGAAGCATGAAAATCACTTTAAACATCTCATTTTATCTTTAAAAGTGATTTTCCTTGTACAAATGTGAATTGTAGTTCAAAGACGCAACATTTGAAAATGGACCATTTTTGTCGTTTCTGAAGCATGTCGTAAGGGAGGGTGGTTATCTCTTTCACCAAAAAACAGGCGTTTTTTATTGAACAATAAAGGCCTCCAAATGTTATTTTATTCACTTTCCGGGGTGGAGAAATACTTGTTAAGGCCTCAGAATGAGTAAATTGGCCATTTTCATTCACTTTTACCATTCCGCCAATCTTGTGTTTGAGGCCCCTGGAAGCATGAAAATCACTTTAAACATCTCATTTTATCTTTAAAAGTGATTTTCCACGTACAAATGTGAATTTTAGTTCAAAGAGACAACATTTGAAAACGGACCATTTTTTTGTTTCTGAAGCATGTCGTAAGGGGGGGTGGTTATCTCTTTCACCAAAAAACGTGCGTTTTTGATTGAACAATAAAGGCCTCCAAATGTTATTTTATTCTTTTCCCGTGGAGGAGAAACATTTTTTAAGGCCTCAGAGTGAGTAAATTGGCCATTTTCATTCACTTTTACCCATTCCAAAAATCTTGTGTTTAAGGCCCCTGGACGCATAAAAATCACTTTAAACATCTCATTTTATCTTTAAAAGTGATTTTCCATGTAGAAATGTGAATTGTAGTTCAAGGACGCAACATTTGAAAACGGACCATTTTTTTAGTTTCTGAAGCATGTCGTAAGGGGGCGTGGTTATCTTTTTCATCAAAAATCAGGCGTTTTCGCTTGAACAATAAAGGCCTCCAAATGTTATTTTATTCACTTCCCGTGGAGGAGAAACACTTTTTAAGGCCGCAGAGTGAGTAAATTGGCCATTTTCATTCACTTTTACCCATTCTAAAAATCTTGTGTTTAAGGCCCCTGGACGCATGAAAATAACTTTAAACATCTCATTTTATCTTTAAAAGTGATTTTCCACGTACAAATGTGAATTGTAGTTCAAAGACGCAGCATTTGAAAACGGACCATTTTTTTATTTTCTGAAGCATGTCGTAAGGGGGTGGTTATCTCTTTCATCAAAAATCAGGCGTTTTCGATTGAACAATAAAGGCCTCCAAATGTTCTTTTATTCACTTTCTGGGGTGGAGAAACACTTTTTAAGGCCGCAGAGTGAGTAAATTGGCCATTTTCATTCACTTTTACCATTCCACAAATCTTGTGTTTAAGGCCCCTGGAAGCATGAAAATCACTTGAAACATCTCATTTCATCTTTAAAAGTGATTTTCCACTTACAAATGTGAATTGTAGTTCAAAGACTCAACATTTGAAAATGGAGCATTTTTTTCGTTTCTGAAGCATGTCGTAAGGGGGGGGTGGTTATCTCTTTCACCAAAAAACGTGCGTTTTCGATTTAACAATAAAGGCCTCCAAATGTTATTTTATTCTCTTTCCGGGGTGGAGAAATACTTGTTAAGGCCTCAGAATGAGTAAATTGGCCATTTTTATTCACTTTTACCATTCCACCAATCTTGTGTTTAAGGCCCCTGGAAGCATGAAAATCACTTTAAACATCTCATTTCATCTTTAAAAGTGATTTTACACTTACAAATGTGAATTGAGGTTCAAAGACGCAACATTTGAAAATGAACCATTTTTTTAGTTTCAGAAGCATGCCGTAAGGGGGGGGTGGTTATCTCTTTCATCAAAAATCAGGCGTTTTCGCTTGAACAATAAAGGCCTCCAAATGGTATTTTATTCACTTCCCGTGGAGGAGAAACACTTTTTAAGGCCGCAGAGTGAGTAAATTGGCCATTTCCTTCACAATTACCCATTTCTCAAATCTTGTGTTTAGGGCCCCTGGAAGCTTGAAAATCACTTTAAATATCTCATTTTATCTCTAAAACTGATTATCCACGTACAATGTTAATTGTAGTTCAAAGACGCCACATTTGAAAATGAACCATTTTTTTTCTTTCAGAAGCATGCCGTAAGGGGGAGTGGTTATCTCTTTCATCAAAAATCAGGCGTTTTCACTTGAACAATAAAGGCCTCCAAATGTTATTTAATTCACTTCCCATGGAGTAGAAACACTTTTTAAGGCCTCAGAGTGAGTAAATTGGCCATTTTCATTCACTTTTACCCATTTCTCAAATCTTGTGTTTAGGGCCCCTGGAAGCATGAAAATCACTTTAAACATCTCATTTTATCTTTAAAAGTGATTTTCCTTGTACAAATGTGAATTGTAGTTCAAAGACGCAACATTTGAAAATGGACCATTTTTGTCGTTTCTGAAGCATGTCGTAAGGGAGGGTGGTTATCTCTTTCACCAAAAAACAGGCGTTTTTTATTGAACAATAAAGGCCTCCAAATGTTATTTTATTCACTTTCCGGGGTGGAGAAATACTTGTTAAGGCCTCAGAATGAGTAAATTGGCCATTTTCATTCACTTTTACCATTCCACCAATCTTGTGTTTGAGGCCCCTGGAAGCATGAAAATCACTTTAAACATCTCATTTTATCTTTAAAAGTGATTTTCCACGTACAAATGTGAATTTTAGTTCAAAGAGACAACATTTGAAAACGGACCATTTTTTTGTTTCTGAAGCATGTCGTAAGGGGGGGTGGTTATCTCTTTCACCAAAAAACGTGCGTTTTTGATTGAACAATAAAGGCCTCCAAATGTTATTTTATTCTTTTCCCGTGGAGGAGAAACATTTTTTAAGGCCTCAGAGTGAGTAAATTGGCCATTTTCATTCACTTTTACCCATTCCAAAAATCTTGTGTTTAAGGCCCCTGGACGCATAAAAATCACTTTAAACATCTCATTTTATCTTTAAAAGTGATTTTCCATGTAGAAATGTGAATTGTAGTTCAAGGACGCAACATTTGAAAACGGACCATTTTTTTAGTTTCTGAAGCATGTCGTAAGGGGGCGTGGTTATCTTTTTCATCAAAAATCAGGCGTTTTCGCTTGAACAATAAAGGCCTCCAAATGTTATTTTATTCACTTCCCGTGGAGGAGAAACACTTTTTAAGGCCGCAGAGTGAGTAAATTGGCCATTTTCATTCACTTTTACCCATTCTAAAAATCTTGTGTTTAAGGCCCCTGGACGCATGAAAATAACTTTAAACATCTCATTTTATCTTTAAAAGTGATTTTCCACGTACAAATGTGAATTGTAGTTCAAAGACGCAGCATTTGAAAACGGACCATTTTTTTATTTTCTGAAGCATGTCGTAAGGGGGTGGTTATCTCTTTCATCAAAAATCAGGCGTTTTCGATTGAACAATAAAGGCCTCCAAATGTTCTTTTATTCACTTTCTGGGGTGGAGAAACACTTTTTAAGGCCGCAGAGTGAGTAAATTGGCCATTTTCATTCACTTTTACCATTCCACAAATCTTGTGTTTAAGGCCCCTGGAAGCATGAAAATCACTTGAAACATCTCATTTCATCTTTAAAAGTGATTTTCCACTTACAAATGTGAATTGTAGTTCAAAGACTCAACATTTGAAAATGGACCATTTTTTTCGTTTCTGAAGCATGTCGTAAGGGGGGGGTGGTTATCTCTTTCACCAAAAAACGTGCGTTTTCGATTTAACAATAAAGGCCTCCAAATGTTATTTTATTCTCTTTCCGGGGTGGAGAAATACTTGTTAAGGCCTCAGAATGAGTAAATTGGCCATTTTTATTCACTTTTACCATTCCACCAATCTTGTGTTTAAGGCCCCTGGAAGCATGAAAATCACTTTAAACATCTCATTTTATCTTTAAAAGTGATTTTCCACGTACAAATGTGAATTTTAGTTCAAAGAGACAACATTTGAAAATGGACCATTTTTTTGTTTCTGAAGCATGTCGTAAGGGGGGGTGGTTATCTCTTTCACCAAAAAACGTGCGTTTTTGATTGAACAATAAAGGCCTCCAAATGTTATTTTATTCTCTTCCCGTGGAGGAGAAACACTTTTTAAGGCCGCAGAGTGAGTCAATTGGCCATTTTCATTCACTTTTACCCATTCCAAAAATCTTGTGTTTAAGGCCCCTGGACGCATAAAAATCACTTTAAACATCTCATTTTATCTTTAAAAGTGATTTTCCATGTACAAATGTGAATTGTAGTTCAAAGACGCAACATTTGAAAATGGACCATTTTTTTAGTTTCTGAAGCATGTCGTAAGGGGGGGTGGTTATCTCTTTCATCAAAAATCAGGCGTTTTCGCTTGAACAATAAAGGCCTCCAAATGTTATTTAATTCACTTTCCGGGGTGGAGAAATACTTGTTAAGGCCACAGAATGAGTAAATTGGCCATTTTCATTCACTTTTACCATTCCACAAACCTTGTGTTTAAGGCCCCTGGAAGAATGAAAATCACTTGAAACATCTCATTTCATCTTTAAAAGTGATTTTACACTTACAAATGTGAATTGAGGTTCTAAGACGCAACATTTGAAAATGAACCATTTTTTTAGTTTCAGAAGCATGCCATAAGGGGGGGTGGTTATCTCTTTCATCAAAAAACAGGCGTTTTCGCTTGAACAATAAAGGCCTCCAAATGGTATTTTATTCACTTCCCGTGGAGGAGAAACACTTTTTAAGGCCGCAGAGTGAGCAAATTAGCCATTTTCATTCACGATTACCCATTTCTCAAATCTTGTGTTTAGGGCCCCTGGAAGCTTGAAAATCACTTTAAACATCTCATTTTATCTCTAAAAGTGATTATCCACGTACAATGTTAATTGTAGTTCAAAGACGCCACATTTGAAAATGAACCATTTTTTTAGTTTCAGAAGCATGCCGTAAGGGGGGGTGGTTATCTCTTTCATCGAAAATCAGGCGTTTTCACTTGAACAATAAAGGCCTCCAAATGTTATTTAATTCACTTCCCATGGAGTAGAAACACTTTTTAAGGCCTCAGAGTGAGTAAATTGGCCATTTTCATTCACTTTTACCCATTTCTCAAATCTTGTGTTTAGGGCCCCTGGAAGCATGAAAATCACTTTAAACATCTCATTTTATCTTTAAAAGTGATTTTCCTTGTACAAATGTGAATTGTAGTTCAAAAACGCAACATTTGAAAATGGACCATTTTTGTCGTTTCTGAAGCATGTCGTAAGGGAGGGTGGTTATCTCTTTCACCAAAAAACAGGCGTTTTTGATTGAACAATAAAGGCCTCCAAATGTTATTTTATTCACTTTCCGGGGTGGAGAAATACTTGTTAAGGCCTCAGAATGAGTAAATTGGCCATTTTCATTCACTTTTACCATTCCACCAATCTTGTGTTTGAGGCCCCTGGTAGCATGAAAATCACTTTAAACATCTCATTTTATCTTTAAAAGTGATTTTCCACGTACAAATGTGAATTTTAGTTCAAAGAGACAACATTTGAAAACGGACCATTTTTTTGTTTCTGAAGCATGTTGTAAGGGGGGGTGGTTATCTCTTTCATCAAAAATCAGGCGTTTTCGCTTGAACAATAAAGGTCTCCAAATGTTATTTAATTCACTTTCTGGGGTGGAGAAACACTTTTTAAGGCCTCAGAATGAGTAAATTGGCCATTTTCATTCACTTTTACCATTCCACAAATCTTGTGTTTAAGGCCCCTGGAAGCATGAAAATCACTTGAAACATTTCATTTCATCTTTAAAAGTGATTTTCCACTTACAAATGTGAATTGTAGTTCAAAGACGCAACATTTGAAAACGCACCATTTTTTTAGTTTCTGAAGCATGTCGTAAGGGGGGGGTGGTTATCTCTTTCATCAAAAATCAGGCGTTTTCGCTTGAACAATAAAGGCCTCCATATGTTATTTTATTCACTTCCCGTGGAGGAGAAACACTTTTTAAGGCCGCAGAGTGAGTAAATTGGCCATTTTCATTCACTTTTACCCATTCTAAAAATCTTGTGTTTAAGGCCCCTGGATGCATGAAAATCACTTTAAACATCTCATTTTATCTTTAAAAGTGATTTTCCTTGTACAAATGTGAATTGTAGTTCAAAGAGGCAACATTTGAAAACGGACCATTTTTTTAGTTTCTGAAGCATGTCGTAAGGGGGGTGGTTATCTCTTTCATCAAAAATCAGGCGTTTTCGCTGGAACAATAAAGGCCTCCAAATGTTATTTAATTCACTTCCCGTGGAGGAGAAACACTTTTTAAGGCCGCAGATTGAGATAATTGGCCATTTTCATTCATGATTAACCATTTCTCAAATCTTGTGTTTAGGGCCCCTGGAAGCTTGAAAATCACTTTAAACATCTCATTTTATCTCTAAAAGTGATTATCCACGTACAATGTTAATTGTAGTTCAAAGACGCCACATTTGAAAATGAACCATTTTTTAGTTTCAGAAGCATGCCGTAAGGCGGGGTGGTTATCTCTTTCATCAAAAATCAGGCGTTTTCACTTGAACAATAAATGCCTCCAAATGTTATTTAATTCACTTCCCATGGAGGAGAAACACTTTTTAATGCCTCAGAGTGAGTAAATTGGCCATTTTCATTCACTTTTACCCATTTCTCAAATCTTGTGTTTAGGGCCCCTGGAAGCATGAAAATCACTTTAAACATCTCATTTTCTCTTTAAAAGTGATTTTCCTTGTACAAATGTGAATTGTAGTTCAAAGACGCAACATTTGAAAATGGACCATTTTTGTCGTTTCTGAAGCATGTCGTAGGGGGGGTGGTTATCTCTTTCATCAAAAATCAAGCGTTTTTGCTTGAACAATAAAGGTCTCCAAATGTTATTTAATTCACTTTCCGGGGTGGAGAAATACTTGTTAAGGCCCCAGAATGAGTAAATTGGCCATTTTCATTCACTTTTACCATTCCACAAATCTTGTGTTTAAGGCCCCTGGAAGCATGAAAATCACTTGAAACATCTCATTTCATCTTTAAAAGTGATTTTACACTTACAAATGTGAATTGAGGTTCAAAGACGCAACATTTGAAAATGAACCATTTTTTTAGTTTCAGAAGCATGCCGTAAGGGGGGGTGGTTATCTCTTTCATCAAAAATCAGGCGTTTTCGCTTGAACAATAAAGGCCTCCAAATGGTATTTTATTCACTTCCCGTGGAGGAGAAACACTTTTTAAGGCCGCAGAGTGAGTAAATTGGCCATTTTCATTCACAATTACCCATTTCTCAAATCTTGTGTTTAGGGCCCCTGGAAGCTTGAAAATCACTTTAAATATCTCATTTTATCTCTAAAACTGATTATCCACGTACAATGTTAATTGTAGTTCAAAGACGCCACATTTGAAAATGAACCATTTTTTTTCTTTCAGAAGCATGCCGTAAGGGGGAGTGGTTATCTCTTTCATCAAAAATCAGGCGTTTTCACTTGAACAATAAAGGCCTCCAAATGTTATTTAATTCACTTCCCATGGAGTAGAAACACTTTTTAAGGCCTCAGAGTGAGTAAATTGGCCATTTTCATTCACTTTTACCCATTTCTCAAATCTTGTGTTTAGGGCCCCTGGAAGCATGAAAATCACTTTAAACATCTCATTTTATCTTTAAAAGTGATTTTCCTTGTACAAATGTGAATTGTAGTTCAAAGACGCAACATTTGAAAATGGACCATTTTTGTCGTTTCTGAAGCATGTCGTAAGGGAGGGTGGTTATCTCTTTCACCAAAAAACAGGCGTTTTTTATTGAACAATAAAGGCCTCCAAATGTTATTTTATTCACTTTCCGGGGTGGAGAAATACTTGTTAAGGCCTCAGAATGAGTAAATTGGCCATTTTCATTCACTTTTACCATTCCGCCAATCTTGTGTTTGAGGCCCCTGGAAGCATGAAAATCACTTTAAACATCTCATTTTATCTTTAAAAGTGATTTTCCACGTACAAATGTGAATTTTAGTTCAAAGAGACAACATTTGAAAACGGACCATTTTTTTGTTTCTGAAGCATGTCGTAAGGGGGGGTGGTTATCTCTTTCACCAAAAAACGTGCGTTTTTGATTGAACAATAAAGGCCTCCAAATGTTATTTTATTCTTTTCCCGTGGAGGAGAAACATTTTTTAAGGCCTCAGAGTGAGTAAATTGGCCATTTTCATTCACTTTTACCCATTCCAAAAATCTTGTGTTTAAGGCCCCTGGACGCATAAAAATCACTTTAAACATCTCATTTTATCTTTAAAAGTGATTTTCCATGTAGAAATGTGAATTGTAGTTCAAGGACGCAACATTTGAAAACGGACCATTTTTTTAGTTTCTGAAGCATGTCGTAAGGGGGCGTGGTTATCTTTTTCATCAAAAATCAGGCGTTTTCGCTTGAACAATAAAGGCCTCCAAATGTTATTTTATTCACTTCCCGTGGAGGAGAAACACTTTTTAAGGCCGCAGAGTGAGTAAATTGGCCATTTTCATTCACTTTTACCCATTCTAAAAATCTTATGTTTAAGGCCCCTGGACGCATGAAAATAACTTTAAACATCTCATTTTATCTTTAAAAGTGATTTTCCACGTACAAATGTGAATTGTAGTTCAAAGACGCAGCATTTGAAAACGGACCATTTTTTTATTTTCTGAAGCATGTCGTAAGGGGGTGGTTATCTCTTTCATCAAAAATCAGGCGTTTTCGATTGAACAATAAAGGCCTCCAAATGTTCTTTTATTCACTTTCTGGGGTGGAGAAACACTTTTTAAGGCCGCAGAGTGAGTAAATTGGCCATTTTCATTCACTTTTACCATTCCACAAATCTTGTGTTTAAGGCCCCTGGAAGCATGAAAATCACTTGAAACATCTCATTTCATCTTTAAAAGTGATTTTCCACTTACAAATGTGAATTGTAGTTCAAAGACTCAACATTTGAAAATGGACCATTTTTTTCGTTTCTGAAGCATGTCGTAAGGGGGGGTGGTTATCTCTTTCACCAAAAAACGTGCGTTTTCGATTTAACAATAAAGGCCTCCAAATGTTATTTTATTCTCTTTCCGGGGTGGAGAAATACTTGTTAAGGCCTCAGAATGAGTAAATTGGCCATTTTTATTCACTTTTACCATTCCACCAATCTTGTGTTTAAGGCCCCTGGAAGCATGAAAATCACTTTAAACATCTCATTTTATCTTTAAAAGTGATTTTCCACGTACAAATGTGAATTTTAGTTCAAAGAGACAACATTTGAAAATGGACCATTTTTTTGTTTCTGAAGCATGTCGTAAGGGGGGGTGGTTATCTCTTTCACCAAAAAACGTGCGTTTTTGATTGAACAATAAAGGCCTCCAAATGTTATTTTATTCTCTTCCCGTGGAGGAGAAACACTTTTTAAGGCCGCAGAGTGAGTCAATTGGCCATTTTCATTCACTTTTACCCATTCCAAAAATCTTGTGTTTAAGGCCCCTGGACGCATAAAAATCACTTTAAACATCTCATTTTATCTTTAAAAGTGATTTTCCATGTACAAATGTGAATTGTAGTTCAAAGACGCAACATTTGAAAATGGACCATTTTTTTAGTTTCTGAAGCATGTCGTAAGGGGGGGTGGTTATCTCTTTCATCAAAAATCAGGCGTTTTCGCTTGAACAATAAAGGCCTCCAAATGTTATTTAATTCACTTTCCGGGGTGGAGAAATACTTGTTAAGGCCACAGAATGAGTAAATTGGCCATTTTCATTCACTTTTACCATTCCACAAACCTTGTGTTTAAGGCCCCTGGAAGAATGAAAATCACTTGAAACATCTCATTTCATCTTTAAAAGTGATTTTACACTTACAAATGTGAATTGAGGTTCTAAGACGCAACATTTGAAAATGAACCATTTTTTTAGTTTCAGAAGCATGCCATAAGGGGGGGTGGTTATCTCTTTCATCAAAAAACAGGCGTTTTCGCTTGAACAATAAAGGCCTCCAAATGGTATTTTATTCACTTCCCGTGGAGGAGAAACACTTTTTAAGGCCGCAGAGTGAGCAAATTAGCCATTTTCATTCACGATTACCCATTTCTCAAATCTTGTGTTTAGGGCCCCTGGAAGCTTGAAAATCACTTTAAACATCTCATTTTATCTCTAAAAGTGATTATCCACGTACAATGTTAATTGTAGTTCAAAGACGCCACATTTGAAAATGAACCATTTTTTTAGTTTCAGAAGCATGCCGTAAGGGGGGGTGGTTATCTCTTTCATCGAAAATCAGGCGTTTTCACTTGAACAATAAAGGCCTCCAAATGTTATTTAATTCACTTCCCATGGAGTAGAAACACTTTTTAAGGCCTCAGAGTGAGTAAATTGGCCATTTTCATTCACTTTTACCCATTTCTCAAATCTTGTGTTTAGGGCCCCTGGAAGCATGAAAATCACTTTAAACATCTCATTTTATCTTTAAAAGTGATTTTCCTTGTACAAATGTGAATTGTAGTTCAAAAACGCAACATTTGAAAATGGACCATTTTTGTCGTTTCTGAAGCATGTCGTAAGGGAGGGTGGTTATCTCTTTCACCAAAAAACAGGCGTTTTTGATTGAACAATAAAGGCCTCCAAATGTTATTTTATTCACTTTCCGGGGTGGAGAAATACTTGTTAAGGCCTCAGAATGAGTAAATTGGCCATTTTCATTCACTTTTACCATTCCACCAATCTTGTGTTTGAGGCCCCTGGTAGCATGAAAATCACTTTAAACATCTCATTTTATCTTTAAAAGTGATTTTCCACGTACAAATGTGAATTTTAGTTCAAAGAGACAACATTTGAAAACGGACCATTTTTTTGTTTCTGAAGCATGTTGTAAGGGGGGGTGGTTATCTCTTTCATCAAAAATCAGGCGTTTTCGCTTGAACAATAAAGGTCTCCAAATGTTATTTAATTCACTTTCTGGGGTGGAGAAACACTTTTTAAGGCCTCAGAATGAGTAAATTGGCCATTTTCATTCACTTTTACCATTCCACAAATCTTGTGTTTAAGGCCCCTGGAAGCATGAAAATCACTTGAAACATTTCATTTCATCTTTAAAAGTGATTTTCCACTTACAAATGTGAATTGTAGTTCAAAGACGCAACATTTGAAAACGCACCATTTTTTTAGTTTCTGAAGCATGTCGTAAGGGGGGGGTGGTTATCTCTTTCATCAAAAATCAGGCGTTTTCGCTTGAACAATAAAGGCCTCCATATGTTATTTTATTCACTTCCCGTGGAGGAGAAACACTTTTTAAGGCCGCAGAGTGAGTAAATTGGCCATTTTCATTCACTTTTACCCATTCTAAAAATCTTGTGTTTAAGGCCCCTGGATGCATGAAAATCACTTTAAACATCTCATTTTATCTTTAAAAGTGATTTTCCTTGTACAAATGTGAATTGTAGTTCAAAGAGGCAACATTTGAAAACGGACCATTTTTTTAGTTTCTGAAGCATGTCGTAAGGGGGGTGGTTATCTCTTTCATCAAAAATCAGGCGTTTTCGCTGGAACAATAAAGGCCTCCAAATGTTATTTAATTCACTTCCCGTGGAGGAGAAACACTTTTTAAGGCCGCAGATTGAGATAATTGGCCATTTTCATTCATGATTAACCATTTCTCAAATCTTGTGTTTAGGGCCCCTGGAAGCTTGAAAATCACTTTAAACATCTCATTTTATCTCTAAAAGTGATTATCCACGTACAATGTTAATTGTAGTTCAAAGACGCCACATTTGAAAATGAACCATTTTTTAGTTTCAGAAGCATGCCGTAAGGCGGGGTGGTTATCTCTTTCATCAAAAATCAGGCGTTTTCACTTGAACAATAAATGCCTCCAAATGTTATTTAATTCACTTCCCATGGAGGAGAAACACTTTTTAATGCCTCAGAGTGAGTAAATTGGCCATTTTCATTCACTTTTACCCATTTCTCAAATCTTGTGTTTAGGGCCCCTGGAAGCATGAAAATCACTTTAAACATCTCATTTTCTCTTTAAAAGTGATTTTCCTTGTACAAATGTGAATTGTAGTTCAAAGACGCAACATTTGAAAATGGACCATTTTTGTCGTTTCTGAAGCATGTCGTAGGGGGGGTGGTTATCTCTTTCATCAAAAATCAAGCGTTTTTGCTTGAACAATAAAGGTCTCCAAATGTTATTTAATTCACTTTCCGGGGTGGAGAAATACTTGTTAAGGCCCCAGAATGAGTAAATTGGCCATTTTCATTCACTTTTACCATTCCACAAATCTTGTGTTTAAGGCCCCTGGAAGCATGAAAATCACTTGAAACATCTCATTTCATCTTTAAAAGTGATTTTACACTTACAAATGTGAATTGAGGTTCAAAGACGCAACATTTGAAAATGAACCATTTTTTTAGTTTCAGAAGCATGCCGTAAGGGGGGGTGGTTATCTCTTTCATCAAAAATCAGGCGTTTTCGCTTGAACAATAAAGGCCTCCAAATGGTATTTTATTCACTTCCCGTGGAGGAGAAACACTTTTTAAGGCCGCAGAGTGAGTAAATTGGCCATTTTCATTCACAATTACCCATTTCTCAAATCTTGTGTTTAGGGCCCCTGGAAGCTTGAAAATCACTTTAAATATCTCATTTTATCTCTAAAACTGATTATCCACGTACAATGTTAATTGTAGTTCAAAGACGCCACATTTGAAAATGAACCATTTTTTTTCTTTCAGAAGCATGCCGTAAGGGGGAGTGGTTATCTCTTTCATCAAAAATCAGGCGTTTTCACTTGAACAATAAAGGCCTCCAAATGTTATTTAATTCACTTCCCATGGAGTAGAAACACTTTTTAAGGCCTCAGAGTGAGTAAATTGGCCATTTTCATTCACTTTTACCCATTTCTCAAATCTTGTGTTTAGGGCCCCTGGAAGCATGAAAATCACTTTAAACATCTCATTTTATCTTTAAAAGTGATTTTCCTTGTACAAATGTGAATTGTAGTTCAAAGACGCAACATTTGAAAATGGACCATTTTTGTCGTTTCTGAAGCATGTCGTAAGGGAGGGTGGTTATCTCTTTCACCAAAAAACAGGCGTTTTTTATTGAACAATAAAGGCCTCCAAATGTTATTTTATTCACTTTCCGGGGTGGAGAAATACTTGTTAAGGCCTCAGAATGAGTAAATTGGCCATTTTCATTCACTTTTACCATTCCGCCAATCTTGTGTTTGAGGCCCCTGGAAGCATGAAAATCACTTTAAACATCTCATTTTATCTTTAAAAGTGATTTTCCACGTACAAATGTGAATTTTAGTTCAAAGAGACAACATTTGAAAACGGACCATTTTTTTGTTTCTGAAGCATGTCGTAAGGGGGGGTGGTTATCTCTTTCACCAAAAAACGTGCGTTTTTGATTGAACAATAAAGGCCTCCAAATGTTATTTTATTCTTTTCCCGTGGAGGAGAAACATTTTTTAAGGCCTCAGAGTGAGTAAATTGGCCATTTTCATTCACTTTTACCCATTCCAAAAATCTTGTGTTTAAGGCCCCTGGACGCATAAAAATCACTTTAAACATCTCATTTTATCTTTAAAAGTGATTTTCCATGTAGAAATGTGAATTGTAGTTCAAGGACGCAACATTTGAAAACGGACCATTTTTTTAGTTTCTGAAGCATGTCGTAAGGGGGCGTGGTTATCTTTTTCATCAAAAATCAGGCGTTTTCGCTTGAACAATAAAGGCCTCCAAATGTTATTTTATTCACTTCCCGTGGAGGAGAAACACTTTTTAAGGCCGCAGAGTGAGTAAATTGGCCATTTTCATTCACTTTTACCCATTCTAAAAATCTTGTGTTTAAGGCCCCTGGACGCATGAAAATAACTTTAAACATCTCATTTCATCTTTAAAAGTGATTTTCCACTTACAAATGTGAATTGTAGTTCAAAGACTCAACATTTGAAAATGGACCATTTTTTTCGTTTCTGAAGCATGTCGTAAGGGGGGGTGGTTATCTCTTTCACCAAAAAACGTGCGTTTTCGATTTAACAATAAAGGCCTCCAAATGTTATTTTATTCTCTTTCCGGGGTGGAGAAATACTTGTTAAGGCCTCAGAATGAGTAAATTGGCCATTTTTATTCACTTTTACCATTCCACCAATCTTGTGTTTAAGGCCCCTGGAAGCATGAAAATCACTTTAAACATCTCATTTTATCTTTAAAAGTGATTTTCCACGTACAAATGTGAATTTTAGTTCAAAGAGACAACATTTGAAAATGGACCATTTTTTTGTTTCTGAAGCATGTCGTAAGGGGGGGTGGTTATCTCTTTCACCAAAAAACGTGCGTTTTTGATTGAACAATAAAGGCCTCCAAATGTTATTTTATTCTCTTCCCGTGGAGGAGAAACACTTTTTAAGGCCGCAGAGTGAGTCAATTGGCCATTTTCATTCACTTTTACCCATTCCAAAAATCTTGTGTTTAAGGCCCCTGGACGCATAAAAATCACTTTAAACATCTCATTTTATCTTTAAAAGTGATTTTCCATGTACAAATGTGAATTGTAGTTCAAAGACGCAACATTTGAAAATGGACCATTTTTTTAGTTTCTGAAGCATGTCGTAAGGGGGGGTGGTTATCTCTTTCATCAAAAATCAGGCGTTTTCGCTTGAACAATAAAGGCCTCCAAATGTTATTTAATTCACTTTCCGGGGTGGAGAAATACTTGTTAAGGCCTCAGAATGAGTAAATTGGCCATTTTCATTCACTTTTACCATTCCACAAACCTTGTGTTTAAGGCCCCTGGAAGAATGAAAATCACTTGAAACATCTCATTTCATCTTTAAAAGTGATTTTACACTTACAAATGTGAATTGAGGTTCTAAGACGCAACATTTGAAAATGAACCATTTTTTTAGTTTCAGAAGCATGCCATAAGGGGGGGTGGTTATCTCTTTCATCAAAAAACAGGCGTTTTCGCTTGAACAATAAAGGCCTCCAAATGGTATTTTATTCACTTCCCGTGGAGGAGAAACACTTTTTAAGGCCGCAGAGTGAGCAAATTAGCCATTTTCATTCACGATTACCCATTTCTCAAATCTTGTGTTTAGGGCCCCTGGAAGCTTGAAAATCACTTTAAACATCTCATTTTATCTCTAAAAGTGATTATCCACGTACAATGTTAATTGTAGTTCAAAGACGCCACATTTGAAAATGAACCATTTTTTTAGTTTCAGAAGCATGCCGTAAGGGGGGGTGGTTATCTCTTTCATCGAAAATCAGGCGTTTTCACTTGAACAATAAAGGCCTCCAAATGTTATTTAATTCACTTCCCATGGAGTAGAAACACTTTTTAAGGCCTCAGAGTGAGTAAATTGGCCATTTTCATTCACTTTTACCCATTTCTCAAATCTTGTGTTTAGGGCCCCTGGAAGCATGAAAATCACTTTAAACATCTCATTTTATCTTTAAAAGTGATTTTCCTTGTACAAATGTGAATTGTAGTTCAAAAACGCAACATTTGAAAATGGACCATTTTTGTCGTTTCTGAAGCATGTCGTAAGGGAGGGTGGTTATCTCTTTCACCAAAAAACAGGCGTTTTTGATTGAACAATAAAGGCCTCCAAATGTTATTTTATTCACTTTCCGGGGTGGAGAAATACTTGTTAAGGCCTCAGAATGAGTAAATTGGCCATTTTCATTCACTTTTACCATTCCACCAATCTTGTGTTTGAGGCCCCTGGTAGCATGAAAATCACTTTAAACATCTCATTTTATCTTTAAAAGTGATTTTCCACGTACAAATGTGAATTTTAGTTCAAAGAGACAACATTTGAAAACGGACCATTTTTTTGTTTCTGAAGCATGTTGTAAGGGGGGGTGGTTATCTCTTTCATCAAAAATCAGGCGTTTTCGCTTGAACAATAAAGGTCTCCAAATGTTATTTAATTCACTTTCTGGGGTGGAGAAACACTTTTTAAGGCCTCAGAATGAGTAAATTGGCCATTTTCATTCACTTTTACCATTCCACAAATCTTGTGTTTAAGGCCCCTGGAAGCATGAAAATCACTTGAAACATTTCATTTCATCTTTAAAAGTGATTTTCCACTTACAAATGTGAATTGTAGTTCAAAGACGCAACATTTGAAAACGCACCATTTTTTTAGTTTCTGAAGCATGTCGTAAGGGGGGGGTGGTTATCTCTTTCATCAAAAATCAGGCGTTTTCGCTTGAACAATAAAGGCCTCCATATGTTATTTTATTCACTTCCCGTGGAGGAGAAACACTTTTTAAGGCCGCAGAGTGAGTAAATTGGCCATTTTCATTCACTTTTACCCATTCTAAAAATCTTGTGTTTAAGGCCCCTGGATGCATGAAAATCACTTTAAACATCTCATTTTATCTTTAAAAGTGATTTTCCTTGTACAAATGTGAATTGTAGTTCAAAGAGGCAACATTTGAAAACGGACCATTTTTTTAGTTTCTGAAGCATGTCGTAAGGGGGGTGGTTATCTCTTTCATCAAAAATCAGGCGTTTTCGCTGGAACAATAAAGGCCTCCAAATGTTATTTAATTCACTTCCCGTGGAGGAGAAACACTTTTTAAGGCCGCAGATTGAGATAATTGGCCATTTTCATTCATGATTAACCATTTCTCAAATCTTGTGTTTAGGGCCCCTGGAAGCATGAAAATCACTTTAAACATCTCATTTTATCTTTAAAAGTGATTTTCCACGTACAAATGTGAATTTTAGTTCAAAGAGACAACATTTGAAAACGGACCATTTTTTTGTTTCTGAAGCATGTCGTAAGGGGGGGTGGTTATCTCTTTCACCAAAAAACGTGCGTTTTTGATTGAACAATAAAGGCCTCCAAATGTTATTTTATTCTTTTCCCGTGGAGGAGAAACATTTTTTAAGGCCTCAGAGTGAGTAAATTGGCCATTTTCATTCACTTTTACCCATTCCAAAAATCTTGTGTTTAAGGCCCCTGGACGCATAAAAATCACTTTAAACATCTCATTTTATCTTTAAAAGTGATTTTCCATGTAGAAATGTGAATTGTAGTTCAAGGACGCAACATTTGAAAACGGACCATTTTTTTAGTTTCTGAAGCATGTCGTAAGGGGGCGTGGTTATCTTTTTCATCAAAAATCAGGCGTTTTCGCTTGAACAATAAAGGCCTCCAAATGTTATTTTATTCACTTCCCGTGGAGGAGAAACACTTTTTAAGGCCGCAGAGTGAGTAAATTGGCCATTTTCATTCACTTTTACCCATTCTAAAAATCTTGTGTTTAAGGCCCCTGGACGCATGAAAATAACTTTAAACATCTCATTTCATCTTTAAAAGTGATTTTCCACTTACAAATGTGAATTGTAGTTCAAAGACTCAACATTTGAAAATGGACCATTTTTTTCGTTTCTGAAGCATGTCGTAAGGGGGGGTGGTTATCTCTTTCACCAAAAAACGTGCGTTTTCGATTTAACAATAAAGGCCTCCAAATGTTATTTTATTCTCTTTCCGGGGTGGAGAAATACTTGTTAAGGCCTCAGAATGAGTAAATTGGCCATTTTTATTCACTTTTACCATTCCACCAATCTTGTGTTTAAGGCCCCTGGAAGCATGAAAATCACTTTAAACATCTCATTTTATCTTTAAAAGTGATTTTCCACGTACAAATGTGAATTTTAGTTCAAAGAGACAACATTTGAAAATGGACCATTTTTTTGTTTCTGAAGCATGTCGTAAGGGGGGGTGGTTATCTCTTTCACCAAAAAACGTGCGTTTTTGATTGAACAATAAAGGCCTCCAAATGTTATTTTATTCTCTTCCCGTGGAGGAGAAACACTTTTTAAGGCCGCAGAGTGAGTCAATTGGCCATTTTCATTCACTTTTACCCATTCCAAAAATCTTGTGTTTAAGGCCCCTGGACGCATAAAAATCACTTTAAACATCTCATTTTATCTTTAAAAGTGATTTTCCATGTACAAATGTGAATTGTAGTTCAAAGACGCAACATTTGAAAATGGACCATTTTTTTAGTTTCTGAAGCATGTCGTAAGGGGGGGTGGTTATCTCTTTCATCAAAAATCAGGCGTTTTCGCTTGAACAATAAAGGCCTCCAAATGTTATTTAATTCACTTTCCGGGGTGGAGAAATACTTGTTAAGGCCTCAGAATGAGTAAATTGGCCATTTTCATTCACTTTTACCATTCCACAAACCTTGTGTTTAAGGCCCCTGGAAGAATGAAAATCACTTGAAACATCTCATTTCATCTTTAAAAGTGATTTTACACTTACAAATGTGAATTGAGGTTCTAAGACGCAACATTTGAAAATGAACCATTTTTTTAGTTTCAGAAGCATGCCATAAGGGGGGGTGGTTATCTCTTTCATCAAAAAACAGGCGTTTTCGCTTGAACAATAAAGGCCTCCAAATGGTATTTTATTCACTTCCCGTGGAGGAGAAACACTTTTTAAGGCCGCAGAGTGAGCAAATTAGCCATTTTCATTCACGATTACCCATTTCTCAAATCTTGTGTTTAGGGCCCCTGGAAGCTTGAAAATCACTTTAAACATCTCATTTTATCTCTAAAAGTGATTATCCACGTACAATGTTAATTGTAGTTCAAAGACGCCACATTTGAAAATGAACCATTTTTTTAGTTTCAGAAGCATGCCGTAAGGGGGGGTGGTTATCTCTTTCATCGAAAATCAGGCGTTTTCACTTGAACAATAAAGGCCTCCAAATGTTATTTAATTCACTTCCCATGGAGTAGAAACACTTTTTAAGGCCTCAGAGTGAGTAAATTGGCCATTTTCATTCACTTTTACCCATTTCTCAAATCTTGTGTTTAGGGCCCCTGGAAGCATGAAAATCACTTTAAACATCTCATTTTATCTTTAAAAGTGATTTTCCTTGTACAAATGTGAATTGTAGTTCAAAAACGCAACATTTGAAAATGGACCATTTTTGTCGTTTCTGAAGCATGTCGTAAGGGAGGGTGGTTATCTCTTTCACCAAAAAACAGGCGTTTTTGATTGAACAATAAAGGCCTCCAAATGTTATTTTATTCACTTTCCGGGGTGGAGAAATACTTGTTAAGGCCTCAGAATGAGTAAATTGGCCATTTTCATTCACTTTTACCATTCCACCAATCTTGTGTTTGAGGCCCCTGGTAGCATGAAAATCACTTTAAACATCTCATTTTATCTTTAAAAGTGATTTTCCACGTACAAATGTGAATTTTAGTTCAAAGAGACAACATTTGAAAACGGACCATTTTTTTGTTTCTGAAGCATGTTGTAAGGGGGGGTGGTTATCTCTTTCATCAAAAATCAGGCGTTTTCGCTTGAACAATAAAGGTCTCCAAATGTTATTTAATTCACTTTCTGGGGTGGAGAAACACTTTTTAAGGCCTCAGAATGAGTAAATTGGCCATTTTCATTCACTTTTACCATTCCACAAATCTTGTGTTTAAGGCCCCTGGAAGCATGAAAATCACTTGAAACATTTCATTTCATCTTTAAAAGTGATTTTCCACTTACAAATGTGAATTGTAGTTCAAAGACGCAACATTTGAAAACGCACCATTTTTTTAGTTTCTGAAGCATGTCGTAAGGGGGGGGTGGTTATCTCTTTCATCAAAAATCAGGCGTTTTCGCTTGAACAATAAAGGCCTCCATATGTTATTTTATTCACTTCCCGTGGAGGAGAAACACTTTTTAAGGCCGCAGAGTGAGTAAATTGGCCATTTTCATTCACTTTTACCCATTCTAAAAATCTTGTGTTTAAGGCCCCTGGATGCATGAAAATCACTTTAAACATCTCATTTTATCTTTAAAAGTGATTTTCCTTGTACAAATGTGAATTGTAGTTCAAAGAGGCAACATTTGAAAACGGACCATTTTTTTAGTTTCTGAAGCATGTCGTAAGGGGGGTGGTTATCTCTTTCATCAAAAATCAGGCGTTTTCGCTGGAACAATAAAGGCCTCCAAATGTTATTTAATTCACTTCCCGTGGAGGAGAAACACTTTTTAAGGCCGCAGATTGAGATAATTGGCCATTTTCATTCATGATTAACCATTTCTCAAATCTTGTGTTTAGGGCCCCTGGAAGCTTGAAAATCACTTTAAACATCTCATTTTATCTCTAAAAGTGATTATCCACGTACAATGTTAATTGTAGTTCAAAGACGCCACATTTGAAAATGAACCATTTTTTAGTTTCAGAAGCATGCCGTAAGGCGGGGTGGTTATCTCTTTCATCAAAAATCAGGCGTTTTCACTTGAACAATAAATGCCTCCAAATGTTATTTAATTCACTTCCCATGGAGGAGAAACACTTTTTAATGCCTCAGAGTGAGTAAATTGGCCATTTTCATTCACTTTTACCCATTTCTCAAATCTTGTGTTTAGGGCCCCTGGAAGCATGAAAATCACTTTAAACATCTCATTTTCTCTTTAAAAGTGATTTTCCTTGTACAAATGTGAATTGTAGTTCAAAGACGCAACATTTGAAAATGGACCATTTTTGTCGTTTCTGAAGCATGTCGTAGGGGGGGTGGTTATCTCTTTCATCAAAAATCAAGCGTTTTTGCTTGAACAATAAAGGCCTCCAAATGTTATTTAATTCACTTTCCGGGGTGGAGAAATACTTGTTAAGGCCCCAGAATGAGTAAATTGGCCATTTTCATTCACTTTTACCATTCCACAAATCTTGTGTTTAAGGCCCCTGGAAGCATGAAAATCACTTGAAACATCTCATTTCATCTTTAAAAGTGATTTTACACTTACAAATGTGAATTGAGGTTCAAAGACGCAACATTTGAAAATGAACCATTTTTTTAGTTTCAGAAGCATGCCGTAAGGGGGGGTGGTTATCTCTTTCATCAAAAATCAGGCGTTTTCGCTTGAACAATAAAGGCCTCCAAATGGTATTTTATTCACTTCCCGTGGAGGAGAAACACTTTTTAAGGCCGCAGAGTGAGTAAATTGGCAATTTTCATTCACAATTACCCATTTCTCAAATCTTGTGTTTAGGGCCCCTGGAAGCTTGAAAATCACTTTAAATATCTCATTTTATCTCTAAAACTGATTATCCACGTACAATGTTAATTGTAGTTCAAAGACGCCACATTTGAAAATGAACCATTTTTTTTCTTTCAGAAGCATGCCGTAAGGGGGAGTGGTTATCTCTTTCATCAAAAATCAGGCGTTTTCACTTGAACAATAAAGGCCTCCAAATGTTATTTAATTCACTTCCCATGGAGTAGAAACACTTTTTAAGGCCTCAGAGTGAGTAAATTGGCCATTTTCATTCACTTTTACCCATTTCTCAAATCTTGTGTTTAGGGCCCCTGGAAGCATGAAAATCACTTTAAACATCTCATTTTATCTTTAAAAGTGATTTTCCTTGTACAAATGTGAATTGTAGTTCAAAGACGCAACATTTGAAAATGGACCATTTTTGTCGTTTCTGAAGCATGTCGTAAGGGAGGGTGGTTATCTCTTTCACCAAAAAACAGGCGTTTTTTATTGAACAATAAAGGCCTCCAAATGTTATTTTATTCACTTTCCGGGGTGGAGAAATACTTGTTAAGGCCTCAGAATGAGTAAATTGGCCATTTTCATTCACTTTTACCATTCCACCAATCTTGTGTTTGAGGCCCCTGGAAGCATGAAAATCACTTTAAACATCTCATTTTATCTTTAAAAGTGATTTTCCACGTACAAATGTGAATTTTAGTTCAAAGAGACAACATTTGAAAACGGACCATTTTTTTGTTTCTGAAGCATGTCGTAAGGGGGGGTGGTTATCTCTTTCACCAAAAAACGTGCGTTTTTGATTGAACAATAAAGGCCTCCAAATGTTATTTTATTCTTTTCCCGTGGAGGAGAAACATTTTTTAAGGCCTCAGAGTGAGTAAATTGGCCATTTTCATTCACTTTTACCCATTCCAAAAATCTTATGTTTAAGGCCCCTGGACGCATAAAAATCACTTTAAACATCTCATTTTATCTTTAAAAGTGATTTTCCATGTAGAAATGTGAATTGTAGTTCAAGGACGCAACATTTGAAAACGGACCATTTTTTTAGTTTCTGAAGCATGTCGTAAGGGGGCGTGGTTATCTTTTTCATCAAAAATCAGGCGTTTTCGCTTGAACAATAAAGGCCTCCAAATGTTATTTTATTCACTTCCCGTGGAGGGGAAACACTTTTTAAGGCCGCAGAGTGAGTAAATTGGCCATTTTCATTCACTTTTACCCATTCTAAAAATCTTGTGTTTAAGGCCCCTGGACGCATGAAAATAACTTTAAACATCTCATTTTATCTTTAAAAGTGATTTTCCACGTACAAATGTGAATTGTAGTTCAAAGACGCAGCATTTGAAAACGGACCATTTTTTTATTTTCTGAAGCATGTCGTAAGGGGGTGGTTATCTCTTTCATCAAAAATCAGGCGTTTTCGATTGAACAATAAAGGCCTCCAAATGTTCTTTTATTCACTTTCTGGGGTGGAGAAACACTTTTTAAGGCCGCAGAGTGAGTAAATTGGCCATTTTCATTCACTTTTACCATTCCACAAATCTTGTGTTTAAGGCCCCTGGAAGCATGAAAATCACTTGAAACATCTCATTTCATCTTTAAAAGTGATTTTCCACTTACAAATGTGAATTGTAGTTCAAAGACTCAACATTTGAAAATGGACCATTTTTTTCGTTTCTGAAGCATGTCGTAAGGGGGGGGTGGTTATCTCTTTCACCAAAAAACGTGCGTTTTCGATTTAACAATAAAGGCCTCCAAATGTTATTTTATTCTCTTTCCGGGGTGGAGAAATACTTGTTAAGGCCTCAGAATGAGTAAATTGGCCATTTTTATTCACTTTTACCATTCCACCAATCTTGTGTTTAAGGCCCCGGGAAGCATGAAAATCACTTTAAACATCTCATTTTATCTTTAAAAGTGATTTTCCACGTACAAATGTGAATTTTAGTTCAAAGAGACAACATTTGAAAATGGACCATTTTTTTGTTTCTGAAGCATGTCGTAAGGGGGGGTGGTTATCTCTTTCACCAAAAAACGTGCGTTTTTGATTGAACAATAAAGGCCTCCAAATGTTATTTTATTCTCTTCCCGTGGAGGAGAAACACTTTTTAAGGCCGCAGAGTGAGTAAATTGGCCATTTTCATTCACTTTTACCCATTCAAAAAATCTTGTGTTTAAGGCCCCTGGATGCATGAAAATCACTTTAAACATCTCATTTTATCTTTAAAAGTGATTTTCCACGTACAAATGTGAATTGTAGTTCAAAGACGCAACATTTGAAAATGGACCATTTTTTTAGTTTCTGAAGCATGTCGTAAGGGGGGGTGGTTATCTCTTTCATCAAAAATCAGGCGTTTTCGCTTGAACAATAAAGGCCTCCAAATGTTATTTAATTCACTTTCCGGGGTGGAGAAATACTTGTTAAGGCCTCAGAATGAGTAAATTGGCCATTTTCATTCACTTTTACCATTCCACAAACCTTGTGTTTAAGGCCCCTGGAAGAATGAAAATCACTTGAAACATCTCATTTCATCTTTAAAAGTGATTTTACACTTACAAATGTGAATTGATGTTCTAAGACGCAACATTTGAAAATGAACCATTTTTTTAGTTTCAGAAGCATGCCATAAGGGGGGGTGGTTATCTCTTTCATCAAAAAACAGGTGTTTTCGCTTGAACAATAAAGGCCTCCAAATGGTATTTTATTCACATCCCGTGGAGGAGAAACACTTTTTAAGGCCGCAGAGTGAGCAAATTAGCCATTTTCATTCACGATTACCCATTTCTCAAATCTTGTGTTCAGGGCCCCTGGAAGCTTGAAAATCACTTTAAACATCTCATTTTATCTCTAAAAGTGATTATCCACGTACAATGTTAATTGTAGTTCAAAGACGCCACATTTGAAAATGAACCATTTTTTTAGTTTCAGAAGCATGCCGTAAGGGGGGGTGGTTATCTCTTTCATCGAAAATCAGGCGTTTTCACTTGAACAATAAAGGCCTCCAAATGTTATTTAATTCACTTCCCATGGAGTAGAAACACTTTTTAAGGCCTCAGAGTGAGTAAATTGGCCATTTTCATTCACTTTTACCCATTTCTCAAATCTTGTGTTTAGGGCCCCTGGAAGCATGAAAATCACTTTAAACATCTCATTTTATCTTTAAAAGTGATTTTCCTTGTACAAATGTGAATTGTAGTTCAAAAACGCAACATTTGAAAATGGACCATTTTTGTCGTTTCTGAAGCATGTCGTAAGGGAGGGTGGTTATCTCTTTCACCAAAAAACAGGCGTTTTTGATTGAACAATAAAGGCCTCCAAATGTTATTTTATTCACTTTCCGGGGTGGAGAAATACTTGTTAAGGCCTCAGAATGAGTAAATTGGCCATTTTCATTCACTTTTACCATTCCACCAATCTTGTGTTTGAGGCCCCTGGTAGCATGAAAATCACTTTAAACATCTCATTTTATCTTTAAAAGTGATTTTCCACGTACAAATGTGATTTTTAGTTCAAAGAGACAACATTTGAAAACGGACCATTTTTTTGTTTCTGAAGCATGTTGTAAGGGGGGGTGGTTATCTCTTTCATCAAAAATCAGGCGTTTTCGCTTGAACAATAAAGGTCTCCAAATGTTATTTAATTCACTTTCTGGGGTGGAGAAACACTTTTTAAGGCCTCAGAATGAGTAAATTGGCCATTTTCATTCACTTTTACCATTCCACAAATCTTGTGTTTAAGGCCCCTGGAAGCATGAAAATCACTTGAAACATTTCATTTCATCTTTAAAAGTGATTTTCCACTTACAAATGTGAATTGTAGTTCAAAGACGCAACATTTGAAAACGCACCATTTTTTTAGTTTCTGAAGCATGTCGTAAGGGGGGGGTGGTTATCTCTTTCATCAAAAATCAGGCGTTTTCGCTTGAACAATAAAGGCCTCCATATGTTATTTTATTCACTTCCCGTGGAGGAGAAACACTTTTTAAGGCCGCAGAGTGAGTAAGTTGGCCATTTTCATTCACTTTTACCCATTCTAAAAATCTTGTGTTTAAGGCCCCTGGATGCATGAAAATCACTTTAAACATCTCATTTTATCTTTAAAAGTGATTTTCCTTGTACAAATGTGAATTGTAGTTCAAAGAGGCAACATTTGAAAACGGACCATTTTTTTAGTTTCTGAAGCATGTCGTAAGGGGGGTGGTTATCTCTTTCATCAAAAATCAGGCGTTTTCGCTGGAACAATAAAGGCCTCCAAATGTTATTTAATTCACTTCCCGTGGAGGAGAAACACTTTTTAAGGCCGCAGATTGAGATAATTTGCCATTTTCATTCATGATTAACCATTTCTCAAATCTTGTGTTTAGGGCCCCTGGAAGCTTGAAAATCACTTTAAACATCTCATTTTATCTCTAAAAGTGATTATCCACGTACAATGTTAATTGTAGTTCAAAGACGCCACATTTGAAAATGAACCATTTTTTAGTTTCAGAAGCATGCCGTAAGGCGGGGTGGTTATCTCTTTCATCAAAAATCAGGCGTTTTCACTTGAACAATAAAGGCCTCCAAATGTTATTTAATTCACTTCCCATGGAGGAGAAACACTTTTTAATGCCTCAGAGTGAGTAAATTGGCCATTTTCATTCACTTTTACCCATTTCTCAAATCTTGTGTTTAGGGCCCCTGGAAGCATGAAAATCACTTTAAACATCTCATTTTCTCTTTAAAAGTGATTTTCCTTGTACAAATGTGAATTGTAGTTCAAAGACGCAACATTTGAAAATGGACCATTTTTGTCGTTTCTGAAGCATGTCGTAGGGGGGGTGGTTATCTCTTTCATCAAAAATCAAGCGTTTTTGCTTGAACAATAAAGGCCTCCAAATGTTATTTAATTCACTTTCCGGGGTGGAGAAATACTTGTTAAGGCCCCAGAATGAGTAAATTGTTCATTTTCATTCACTTTTACCATTCCACAAATCTTGTGTTTAAGGCCCCTGGAAGCATGAAAATCACTTGAAACATCTCATTTCATCTTTAAAAGTGATTTTACACTTACAAATGTGAATTGAGGTTCAAAGACGCAACATTTGAAAATGAACCATTTTTTTAGTTTCAGAAGCATGCCGTAAGGGGGGGTGGTTATCTCTTTCATCAAAAATCAGGCGTTTTCGCTTGAACAATAAAGGCCTCCAAATGGTATTTTATTCACTTCCCGTGGAGGAGAAACACTTTTTAAGGCCGCAGAGTGAGTAAATTGGCCATTTTCATTCACAATTACCCATTTCTCAAATCTTGTGTTTAGGGCCCCTGGAAGCTTGAAAATCACTTTAAATATCTCATTTTATCTCTAAAACTGATTATCCACGTACAATGTTAATTGTAGTTCAAAGACGCCACATTTGAAAATGAACCATTTTTTTTCTTTCAGAAGCATGCCGTAAGGGGGAGTGGTTATCTCTTTCATCAAAAATCAGGCGTTTTCACTTGAACAATAAAGGCCTCCAAATGTTATTTAATTCACTTCCCATGGAGTAGAAACACTTTTTAAGGCCTCAGAGTGAGTAAATTGGCCATTTTCATTCACTTTTACCCATTTCTCAAATCTTGTGTTTAGGGCCCCTGGAAGCATGAAAATCACTTTAAACATCTCATTTTATCTTTAAAAGTGATTTTCCTTGTACAAATGTGAATTGTAGTTCAAAGACGCAACATTTGAAAATGGACCATTTTTGTCGTTTCTGAAGCATGTCGTAAGGGAGGGTGGTTATCTCTTTCACCAAAAAACAGGCGTTTTTTATTGAACAATAAAGGCCTCCAAATGTTATTTTATTCACTTTCCGGGGTGGAGAAATACTTGTTAAGGCCTCAGAATGAGTAAATTGGCAATTTTCATTCACTTTTACCATTCCACCAATCTTGTGTTTGAGGCCCCTGGAAGCATGAAAATCACTTTAAACATCTCATTTTATCTTTAAAAGTGATTTTCCACGTACAAATGTGAATTTTAGTTCAAAGAGACAACATTTGAAAACGGACCATTTTTTTGTTTCTGAAGCATGTCGTAAGGGGGGGTGGTTATCTCTTTCACCAAAAAACGTGCGTTTTTGATTGAACAATAAAGGCCTCCAAATGTTATTTTATTCTTTTCCCGTGGAGGAGAAACATTTTTTAAGGCCTCAGAGTGAGTAAATTGGCCATTTTCATTCACTTTTACCCATTCCAAAAATCTTGTGTTTAAGGCCCCTGGACGCATAAAAATCACTTTAAACATCTCATTTTATCTTTAAAAGTGATTTTCCATGTAGAAATGTGAATTGTAGTTCAAGGACCCAACATTTGAAAACGGACCATTTTTTTAGTTTCTGAAGCATGTCGTAAGGGGGCGTGGTTATCTTTTTCATCAAAAATCAGGCGTTTTCGCTTGAACAATAAAGGCCTCCAAATGTTATTTTATTCACTTCCCGTGGAGGAGAAACACTTTTTAAGGCCGCAGAGTGAGTAAATTGGCCATTTTCATTCACTTTTACCCATTCTAAAAATCTTGTGTTTAAGGCCCCTGGACGCATGAAAATAACTTTAAACATCTCATTTTATCTTTAAAAGTGATTTTCCACGTACAAATGTGAATTGTAGTTCAAAGACGCAGCATTTGAAAACGGACCATTTTTTTATTTTCTGAAGCATGTCGTAAGGGGGTGGTTATCTCTTTCATCAAAAATCAGGCGTTTTCGATTGAACAATAAAGGCCTCCAAATGTTCTTTTATTCACTTTCTGGGGTGGAGAAACACTTTTTAAGGCCGCAGAGTGAGTAAATTGGCCATTTTCATTCACTTTTACCATTCCACAAATCTTGTGTTTAAGGCCCCTGGAAGCATGAAAATCACTTGAAACATCTCATTTCATCTTTAAAAGTGATTTTCCACTTACAAATGTGAATTGTAGTTCAAAGACTCAACATTTGAAAATGGACCATTTTTTTCGTTTCTGAAGCATGTCGTAAGGGGGGGGTGGTTATCTCTTTCACCAAAAAACGTGCGTTTTCGATTTAACAATAAAGGCCTCCAAATGTTATTTTATTCTCTTTCCGGGGTGGAGAAATACTTGTTAAGGCCTCAGAATGAGTAAATTGGCCATTTTTATTCACTTTTACCATTCCACCAATCTTGTGTTTAAGGCCCCTGGAAGCATGAAAATCACTTTAAACATCTCATTTTATCTTTAAAAGTGATTTTACACTTACAAATGTGAATTGAGGTTCTAAGACGCAACATTTGAAAATGAACCATTTTTTTAGTTTCAGAAGCATGCCATAAGGGGGGGTGGTTATCTCTTTCATAAAAAAACAGGCGTTTTCGCTTGAACAATAAAGGCCTCCAAATGGTATTTTATTCACTTCCCGTGGAGGAGAAACACTTTTTAAGGCCGCAGAGTGAGCAAATTAGCCATTTTCATTCACGATTACCCATTTCTCAAATCTTGTGTTTAGGGCCCCTGGAAGCTTGAAAATCACTTTAAACATCTCATTTTATCTCTAAAAGTGATTATCCACGTACAATGTTAATTGTAGTTCAAAGACGCCACATTTGAAAATGAACCATTTTTTTAGTTTCAGAAGCATGCCGTAAGGGGGAGTGGTTATCTCTTTCATCGAAAATCAGGCGTTTTCACTTGAACAATAAAGGCCTCCAAATGTTATTTAATTCACTTCCCATGGAGTAGAAACACTTTTTAAGGCCTCAGAGTGAGTAAATTGGCCATTTTCATTCACTTTTACCCATTTCTCAAATCTTGTGTTTAGGGCCCCTGGAAGCATGAAAATCACTTTAAACATCTCATTTTATCTTTAAAAGTGATTTTCCTTGTACAAATGTGAATTGTAGTTCAAAAACGCAACATTTGAAAATGGACCATTTTTGTCGTTTCTGAAGCATGTCGTAAGGGAGGGTGGTTATCTCTTTCACCAAAAAACAGGCGTTTTTGATTGAACAATAAAGGCCTCCAAATGTTATTTTATTCACTTTCCGGGGTGGAGACATACTTGTTAAGGCCTCAGAATGAGTAAATTGGCCATTTTCATTCACTTTTACCATTCCACCAATCTTGTGTTTGAGGCCCCTGGTAGCATGAAAATCACTTTAAACTCTCATTTTATCTTTAAAAGTGATTTTCCACGTACAAATGTGAATTTTAGTTCAAAGAGACAACATTTGAAAACGGACCATTTTTTTGTTTCTGAAGCATGTTGTAAGGGGGGGTGGTTATCTCTTTCATCAAAAATCAGGCGTTTTCGCTTGAACAATAAAGGTCTCCAAATGTTATTTAATTCACTTTCTGGGGTGGAGAAACACTTTTTAAGGCCTCAGAATGAGTAAATTGGCCATTTTCATTCACTTTTACCATTCCACAAATCTTGTGTTTAAGGCCCCTGGAAGCATGAAAATCACTTGAAACATTTCATTTCATCTTTAAAAGTGATTTTCCACTTACAAATGTGAATTGTAGTTAAAAGACGCAACATTTGAAAACGCACCATTTTTTTAGTTTCTGAAGCATGTCGTAAGGGGGGGGTGGTTATCTCTTTCATCAAAAATCAGGCGTTTTCGCTTGAACAATAAAGGCCTCCATATGTTATTTTATTCACTTCCCGTGGAGGAGAAACACTTTTTAAGGCCGCAGAGTGAGTAAATTGGCCATTTTCATTCACTTTTACCCATTCTAAAAATCTTGTGTTTAAGGCCCCTGGATGCATGAAAATCACTTTAAACATCTCATTTTATCTTTAAAAGTGATTTTCCTTGTACAAATGTGAATTGTAGTTCAAAGAGGCAACATTTGAAAACGGACCATTTTTTTAGTTTCTGAAGCATGTCGTAAGGGGGGTGGTTATCTCTTTCATCAAAAATCAGGCGTTTTCGCTGGAACAATAAAGGCCTCCAAATGTTATTTAATTCACTTCCCGTGGAGGAGAAACACTTTTTAAGGCCGCAGATTGAGATAATTGGCCATTTTCATTCATGATTAACCATTTCTCAAATCTTGTGTTTAGGGCCCCTGGAAGCTTGAAAATCACTTTAAACATCTCATTTTATCTCTAAAAGTGATTATCCACGTACAATGTTAATTGTAGTTCAAAGACGCCACATTTGAAAATGAACCATTTTTTAGTTTCAGAAGCATGCCGTAAGGCGGGGTGGTTATCTCTTTCATCAAAAATCAGGCGTTTTCACTTGAACAATAAAGGCCTCCAAATGTTATTTAATTCACTTCCCATGGAGGAGAAACACTTTTTAATGCCTCAGAGTGAGTAAATTGGCCATTTTCATTCACTTTTACCCATTTCTCAAATCTTGTGTTTAGGGCCCCTGGAAGCATGAAAATCACTTTAAACATCTCATTTTCTCTTTAAAAGTGATTTTCCTTGTACAAATGTGAATTGTAGTTCAAAGACGCAACATTTGAAAATGGACCATTTTTGTCGTTTCTGAAGCATGTCGTAGGGGGGGTGGTTATCTCTTTCATCAAAAATCAAGCGTTTTTGCTTGAACAATAAAGGCCTCCAAATGTTATTTAATTCACTTTCCGGGGTGGAGAAATACTTGTTAAGGCCCCAGAATGAGTAAATTGGCCATTTTCATTCACTTTTACCATTCCACAAATCTTGTGTTTAAGGCCCCTGGAAGCATGAAAATCACTTGAAACATCTCATTTCATCTTTAAAAGTGATTTTACACTTACAAATGTGAATTGAGGTTCAAAGACGCAACATTTGAAAATGAACCATTTTTTTAGTTTCAGAAGCATGCCGTAAGGGGGGGTGGTTATCTCTTTCATCAAAAATCAGGCGTTTTCGCTTGAACAATAAAGGCCTCCAAATGGTATTTTATTCACTTCCCGTGGAGGAGAAACACTTTTTAAGGCCGCAGAGTGAGTAAATTGGCCATTTTCATTCACAATTACCCATTTCTCAAATCTTGTGTTTAGGGCCCCTGGAAGCTTGAAAATCACTTTAAATATCTCATTTTATCTCTAAAACTGATTATCCACGTACAATGTTAATTGTAGTTCAAAGACGCCACATTTGAAAATGAACCATTTTTTTTCTTTCAGAAGCATGCCGTAAGGGGGAGTGGTTATCTCTTTCATCAAAAATCAGGCGTTTTCACTTGAACAATAAAGGCCTCCAAATGTTATTTAATTCACTTCCCATGGAGTAGAAACACTTTTTAAGGCCTCAGAGTGAGTAAATTGGCCATTTTCATTCACTTTTACCCATTTCTCAAATCTTGTGTTTAGGGCCCCTGGAAGCATGAAAATCACTTTAAACATCTCATTTTATCTTTAAAAGTGATTTTCCTTGTACAAATGTGAATTGTAGTTCAAAGACGCAACATTTGAAAATGGACCATTTTTGTCGTTTCTGAAGCATGTCGTAAGGGAGGGTGGTTATCTCTTTCACCAAAAAACAGGCGTTTTTTATTGAACAATAAAGGCCTCCAAATGTTATTTTATTCACTTTCCGGGGTGGAGAAATACTTGTTAAGGCCTCAGAATGAGTAAATTGGCCATTTTCATTCACTTTTACCATTCCACCAATCTTGTGTTTGAGGCCCCTGGAAGCATGAAAATCACTTTAAACATCTCATTTTATCTTTAAAAGTGATTTTCCACGTACAAATGTGAATTTTAGTTCAAAGAGACAACATTTGAAAACGGACCATTTTTTTGTTTCTGAAGCATGTCGTAAGGGGGGGTGGTTATCTCTTTCACCAAAAAACGTGCGTTTTTGATTGAACAATAAAGGCCTCCAAATGTTATTTTATTCTTTTCCCGTGGAGGAGAAACATTTTTTAAGGCCTCAGAGTGAGTAAATTGGCCATTTTCATTCACTTTTACCCATTCCAAAAATCTTGTGTTTAAGGCCCCTGGACGCATAAAAATCACTTTAAACATCTCATTTTATCTTTAAAAGTGATTTTCCATGTAGAAATGTGAATTGTAGTTCAAGGACGCAACATTTGAAAACGGACCATTTTTTTAGTTTCTGAAGCATGTCGTAAGGGGGCGTGGTTATCTTTTTCATCAAAAATCAGGCGTTTTCGCTTGAACAATAAAGGCCTCCAAATGTTATTTTATTCACTTCCCGTGGAGGAGAAACACTTTTTAAGGCCGCAGAGTGAGTAAATTGGCCATTTTCATTCACTTTTACCCATTCTAAAAATCTTGTGTTTAAGGCCCCTGGACGCATGAAAATAACTTTAAACATCTCATTTTATCTTTAAAAGTGATTTTCCACGTACAAATGTGAATTGTAGTTCAAAGACGCAGCATTTGAAAACGGACCATTTTTTTATTTTCTGAAGCATGTCGTAAGGGGGTGGTTATCTCTTTCATCAAAAATCAGGCGTTTTCGATTGAACAATAAAGGCCTCCAAATGTTCTTTTATTCACTTTCTGGGGTGGAGAAACACTTTTTAAGGCCGCAGAGTGAGTAAATTGGCCATTTTCATTCACTTTTACCATTCCACAAATCTTGTGTTTAAGGCCCCTGGAAGCATGAAAATCACTTGAAACATCTCATTTCATCTTTAAAAGTGATTTTCCACTTACAAATGTGAATTGTAGTTCAAAGACTCAACATTTGAAAATGGACCATTTTTTTCGTTTCTGAAGCATGTCGTAAGGGGGGGGTGGTTATCTCTTTCACCAAAAAACGTGCGTTTTCGATTTAACAATAAAGGCCTCCAAATATTATTTTATTCTCTTTCCGGGGTGGAGAAATACTTGTTAAGGCCTCAGAATGAGTAAATTGGCCATTTTTATTCACTTTTACCATTCCACCAATCTTGTGTTTAAGGCCCCTGGAAGCATGAAAATCACTTTAAACATCTCATTTTATCTTTAAAAGTGATTTTCCACGTACAAATGTGAATTTTAGTTCAAAGAGACAACATTTGAAAATGGACCATTTTTTTGTTTCTGAAGCATGTCATAAGGGGGGGTGGTTATCTCTTTCACCAAAAAACGTGCGTTTTTGATTGAACAATAAAGGCCTCCAAATGTTATTTTATTCTCTTCCCGTGGAGGAGAAACACTTTTTAAGGCCGCAGAGTGAGTCAATTGGCCATTTTCATTCACTTTTACCCATTCCAAAAATCTTGTGTTTAAGGCCCCTGGACGCATAAAAATCACTTTAAACATCTCATTTTATCTTTAAAAGTGATTTTCCATGTACAAATGTGAATTGTAGTTCAAAGACGCAACATTTGAAAATGGACCATTTTTTTAGTTTCTGAAGCATGTCGGAAGGGGGGGTGGTTATCTCTTTCATCAAAAATAAGGCGTTTTCGCTTGAACAATAAAGGCATCCAAATGGTATTTTATTCACTTCCCGTGGAGGAGAAACACTTTTTAAGGCCGCAGAGTGAGTAAATTGGCCATTTTCATTCACTTTTACCATTCCACAAATCTTGTGTTTAAGGCCCCTGGAAGCATGAAAATCACTTGAAACATCTCATTTCATCTTTAAAAGTGATTTTCCACTTACAAATGTGAATTGTAGTTCAAAGACTCAACATTTGAAAATGGACCATTTTTTTCGTTTCTGAAGCATGTCGTAAGGGGGGGGTGGTTATCTCTTTCACCAAAAAACGTGCGTTTTCGATTTAACAATAAAGGCCTCCAAATGGTATTTTATTCACTTCCCGTGGAGGAGAAACACTTTTTAAGGCCGCAGAGTGAGCAAATTAGCCATTTTCATTCACGATTACCCATTTCTCAAATCTTGTGTTTAGGGCCCCTGGAAGCTTGAAAATCACTTTAAACATCTCATTTTATCTCTAAAAGTGATTATCCACGTACAATGTTAATTGTAGTTCAAAGACGCCACATTTGAAAATGAACCATTTTTTTAGTTTCAGAAGCATGCCGTAAGGGGGGGTGGTTATCTCTTTCATCGAAAATCAGGCGTTTTCACTTGAACAATAAAGGCCTCCAAATGTTATTTAATTCACTTCCCATGGAGTAGAAACACTTTTTAAGGCCTCAGAGTGAGTAAATTGGCCATTTTCATTCACTTTTACCCATTTCTCAAATCTTGTGTTTAGGGCCCCTGGAAGCATGAAAATCACTTTAAACATCTCATTTTATCTTTAAAAGTGATTTTCCTTGTACAAATGTGAATTGTAGTTCAAAAACGCAACATTTGAAAATGGACCATTTTTGTCGTTTCTGAAGCATGTCGTAAGGGAGGGTGGTTATCTCTTTCACCAAAAAACAGGCGTTTTTGATTGAACAATAAAGGCCTCCAAATGTTATTTTATTCACTTTCCGGGGTGGAGAAATACTTGTTAAGGCTTCAGAATGAGTAAATTGGCCATTTTCATTCACTTTTACCATTCCACCAATCTTGTGTTTGAGGCCCCTGGTAGCATGAAAATCACTTTAAACATCTCATTTTATCTTTAAAAGTGATTTTCCACGTACAAATGTGAATTTTAGTTCAAAGAGACAACATTTGAAAACGGACCATTTTTTTGTTTCTGAAGCATGTTGTAAGGGGGGGTGGTTATCTCTTTCATCAAAAATCAGGCGTTTTCGCTTGAACAATAAAGGTCTCCAAATGTTATTTAATTCACTTTCTGGGGTGGAGAAACACTTTTTAAGGCCTCAGAATGAGTAAATTGGCCATTTTCATTCACTTTTACCATTCCACAAATCTTGTGTTTAAGGCCCCTGGAAGCATGAAAATCACTTGAAACATTTCATTTCATCTTTAAAAGTGATTTTCCACTTACAAATGTGAATTGTAGTTCAAAGACGCAACATTTGAAAACGCACCATTTTTTTAGTTTCTGAAGCATGTCGTAAGGGGGGGGTGGTTATCTCTTTCATCAAAAATCAGGCGTTTTCGCTTGAACAATAAAGGCCTCCATATGTTATTTTATTCACTTCCCGTGGAGGAGAAACACTTTTTAAGGCCGCAGAGTGAGTAAATTGGCCATTTTCATTCACTTTTACCCATTCTAAAAATCTTGTGTTTAAGGCCCCTGGATGCATGAAAATCACTTTAAACATCTCATTTTATCTTTAAAAGTGATTTTCCTTGTACAAATGTGAATTGTAGTTCAAAGAGGCAACATTTGAAAACGGACCATTTTTTTAGTTTCTGAAGCATGTCGTAAGGGGGGTGGTTATCTCTTTCATCAAAAATCAGGCGTTTTCGCTGGAACAATAAAGGCCTCCAAATGTTATTTAATTCACTTCCCGTGGAGGAGAAACACTTTTTAAGGCCGCAGATTGAGATAATTGGCCATTTTCATTCATGATTAACCATTTCTCAAATCTTGTGTTTAGGGCCCCTGGAAGCTTGAAAATCACTTTAAACATCTCATTTTATCTCTAAAAGTGATTATCCACGTACAATGTTAATTGTAGTTCAAAGACGCCACATTTGAAAATGAACCATTTTTTAGTTTCAGAAGCATGCCGTAAGGCGGGGTGGTTATCTCTTTCATCAAAAATCAGGCGTTTTCACTTGAACAATAAAGGCCTCCAAATGTTATTTAATTCACTTCCCATGGAGGAGAAACACTTTTTAATGCCTCAGAGTGAGTAAATTGGCCATTTTCATTCACTTTTACCCATTTCTCAAATCTTGTGTTTAGGGCCCCTGGAAGCATGAAAATCACTTTAAACATCTCATTAAAAGTGATTTTCCTTGTACAAATGTGAATTGTAGTTCAAAGACGCAACATTTGAAAATGGACCATTTTTGTCGTTTCTGAAGCATGTCGTAGGGGGGGTGGTTATCTCTTTCATCAAAAATCAAGCGTTTTTGCTTGAACAATAAAGGCCTCCAAATGTTATTTAATTCACTTTCCGGGGTGGAGAAATACTTGTTAAGGCCCCAGAATGAGTAAATTGGCCATTTTCATTCACTTTTACCATTCCACAAATCTTGTGTTTAAGGCCCCTGGAAGCATGAAAATCACTTGAAACATCTCATTTCATCTTTAAAAGTGATTTTACACTTACAAATGTGAATTGAGGTTCAAAGACGCAACATTTGAAAATGAACCATTTTTTTAGTTTCAGAAGCATGCCGTAAGGGGGGGTGGTTATCTCTTTCATCAACAATCAGGCGTTTTCGCTTGAACAATAAAGGCCTCCAAATGGTATTTTATTCACTTCCCGTGGAGGAGAAACACTTTTTAAGGCCGCAGAGTGAGTAAATTGGCCATTTTCATTCACAATTACCCATTTCTCAAATCTTGTGTTTAGGGCCCCTGGAAGCTTGAAAATCACTTTAAATATCTCATTTTATCTCTAAAACTGATTATCCACGTACAATGTTAATTGTAGTTCAAAGACGCCACATTTGAAAATGAACCATTTTTTTTCTTTCAGAAGCATGCCGTAAGGGGGAGTGGTTATCTCTTTCATCAAAAATCAGGCGTTTTCACTTGAACAATAAAGGCCTCCAAATGTTATTTAATTCACTTCCCATGGAGTAGAAACACTTTTTAAGGCCTCAGAGTGAGTAAATTGGCCATTTTCATTCACTTTTACCCATTTCTCAAATCTTGTGTTTAGGGCCCCTGGAAGCATGAAAATCACTTTAAACATCTCATTTTATCTTTAAAAGTGATTTTCCTTGTACAAATGTGAATTGTAGTTCAAAGACGCAACATTTGAAAATGGACCATTTTTGTCGTTTCTGAAGCATGTCGTAAGGGAGGGTGGTTATCTCTTTCACGAAAAAACAGGCGTTTTTTATTGAACAATAAAGGCCTCCAAATCTTATTTTATTCACTTTCCGGGGTGGAGAAATACTTGTTAAGGCCTCAGAATGAGTAAATTGGCCATTTTCATTCACTTTTACCATTCCACCAATCTTGTGTTTGAGGCCCCTGGAAGCATGAAAATCACTTTAAACATCTCATTTTATCTTTAAAAGTGATTTTCCACGTACAAATGTGAATTTTAGTTCAAAGAGACAACATTTGAAAATGGACCATTTTTGTCGTTTTTGAAGCATGTCGTATGGGGGGGTGGTTATCTCTTTCATCAAAAATCAGGCGTTTTCGCTTGAACAATAAAGGCCTCCAAATGTTATTTAATTCACTTTCCGGGGTGGAGAAATACTTGTTAAGGCCTCAGAATGAGTAAATTGGCCATTTTCATTCACTTTTACCATTCCACAAATCTTGTGTTTAAGGCCCCTGGAAGCATGAAAATCACTTGAAACATCTCATTTCATCTTTAAAAGTGATTTTACACTTACAAATGTGAATTGAGGTTCTAAGACGCAACATTTGAAAATGGACCATTTTTGTCGTTTCTGAAGCATGTCGTAAGGGAGGGTGGTTATCTCTTTCACCAAAAAACGTGCGTTTTTGATTGAACAATAAAGGCCTCCAAATGTTATTTTATTCTTTTCCCGTGGAGGAGAAACATTTTTTAAGGCCTCAGAGTGAGTAAATTGGCCATTTTCATTCACTTTTACCCATTCCAAAAATCTTGTGTTTAAGGCCCCTGGACGCATAAAAATCACTTTAAACATCTCATTTTATCTTTAAAAGTGATTTTCCATGTAGAAATGTGAATTGTAGTTCAAGGACGCAACATTTGAAAACGGACCATTTTTTTAGTTTCTGAAGCATGTCGTAATGGGGCGTGGTTATCTTTTTCATCAAAAATCAGGCGTTTTCGCTTGAACAATAAAGGCCTCCAAATGTTATTTTATTCACTTCCCGTGGAGGAGAAACACTTTTTAAGGCCGCAGAGTGAGTAAATTGGCCATTTTCATTCACTTTTACCCATTCTAAAAATCTTGTGTTTAAGGCCCCTGGACGCATGAAAATAACTTTAAACATCTCATTTTATCTTTAAAAGTGATTTTCCACGTACAAATGTGAATTGTAGTTCAAAGACGCAGCATTTGAAAACGGACCATTTTTTTATTTTCTGAAGCATGTCGTAAGGGGGTGGTTATCTCTTTCATCAAAAATCAGGCGTTTTCGATTGAACAATAAAGGCCTCCAAATGTTCTTTTATTCACTTTCTGGGGTGGAGAAACACTTTTTAAGGCCGCAGAGTGAGTAAATTGGCCATTTTCATTCACTTTTACCATTCCACAAATCTTGTGTTTAAGGCCCCTGGAAGCATGAAAATCACTTGAAACATCTCATTTCATCTTTAAAAGTGATTTTCCACTTACAAATGTGAATTGTAGTTCAAAGACTCAACATTTGAAAATGGACCATTTTTTTCGTTTCTGAAGCATGTCGTAAGGGGGGGGTGGTTATCTCTTTCACCAAAAAACGTGCGTTTTCGATTTAACAATAAAGGCCTCCAAATGTTATTTTATTCTCTTTCCGGGGTGGAGAAATACTTGTTAAGGCCTCAGAATGAGTAAATTGGCCATTTTTATTCACTTTTACCATTCCACCAATCTTGTGTTTAAGGCCCCTGGAAGCATGAAAATCACTTTAAACATCTCATTTTATCTTTAAAAGTGATTTTCCACGTACAAATGTGAATTTTAGTTCAAAGAGACAACATTTGAAAATGGACCATTTTTTTGTTTCTGAAGCATGTCGTAAGGGGGGGTGGTTATCTCTTTCACCAAAAAACGTGCGTTTTTGATTGAACAATAAAGGCCTCCAAATGTTATTTTATTCTCTTCCCGTGGAGGAGAAACACTTTTTAAGGCCGCAGAGTGAGTCAATTGGCCATTTTCATTCACTTTTACCCATTCCAAAAATCTTGTGTTTAAGGCCCCTGGACGCATAAAAATCACTTTAAACATCTCATTTTATCTTTAAAAGTGATTTTCCATGTACAAATGTGAATTGTAGTTCAAAGACGCAACATTTGAAAATGGACCATTTTTTTAGTTTCTGAAGCATGTCGGAAGGGGGGGTGGTTATCTCTTTCATCAAAAATAAGGCGTTTTCGCTTGAACAATAAAGGCATCCAAATGGTATTTTATTCACTTCCCGTGGAGGAGAAACACTTTTTAAGGCCGCAGAGTGAGTAAATTGGCCATTTTCATTCACTTTTACCCATTCAAAAAATCTTGTGTTTAAGGCCCCTGGATGCATGAAAATCACTTTAAACATCTCATTTTATCTTTAAAAGTGATTTTCCACGTACAAATGTGAATTGTAGTTCAAAGACACAACGTTTGAAAACTGACCTTTTTTTAGTTTCTGAAGCATGTCGTAAGGGGGGGTGGTTATCTCTTTCATCAAAAATCAGGCGTTTTCGCTTGAACAATAAAGGCCTCCAAATGTTATTTAATTCACTTTCCGGGGTGGAGAAATACTTGTTAAGGCCTCAGAATGAGTAAATTGGCCATTTTCATTCACTTTTACCATTCCACAAACCTTGTGTTTAAGGCCCCTGGAAGAATAAAAATCACTTGAAACATCTCATTTCATCTTTAAAAGTGATTTTAAGCTTACAAATGTGAATTGAGGTTCTAAGACGCATCATTTGAAAATGAACCATTTTTTTAGTTTCAGAAGCATGCCGTAAGGGGGGGTGGTTATCTCTTTCATCAAAAAACAGGCGTTTTCGCTTGAACAATAAAGGCCTCCAAATGGTATTTTATTCACTTCCCGTGGAGGAGAAACACTTTTTAAGGCCGCGGAGTGAGCAAATTAGCCATTTTCATTCACGATTACCCATTTCTCAAATCTTGTGTTTAGGGCCCCTGGAAGCATGAAAATCACTTTAAACATCTCATTTTATCTCTAAAAGTGATTATCCACGTACAATGTTAATTGTAGTTCAAAGACGCCACATTTGAAAATGAACCATTTTTTATGTTTCAGAAGCATGCCGTAAGGGGGGGTGGTTATCTCTTTCATCGAAAATCAGGCGTTTTCACTTGAACAATAAAGGCCTCCAAATGTTATTTAATTCACTTCCCATGGAGTAGAAACACTTTTTAAGGCCTCAGAGTGAGTAAATTGGCCATTTTCATTCACTTTTACCCATTTCTCAAATCTTGTGTTTAGGGCCCCTGGAAGCATGAAAATCACTTTAAACATCTCATTTTATCTTTAAAAGTGATTTTCCTTGTACAAATGTGAATTGTAGTTCAAAAACGCAACATTTGAAAATGGACCATTTTTGTCGTTTCTGAAGCATGTCGTAAGGGAGGGTGGTTATCTCTTTCACCAAAAAACATGCGTTTTTGATTGAACAATAAAGGCCTCCAAATGTTATTTTATTCACTTTCCGGGGTGGAGAAATACTTGTTAAGGCCTCAGAATGAGTAAATTGGCCATTTTCATTCACTTTTACCATTCCACCAATCTTGTGTTTGAGGCCCCTGGAAGCATGAAAATCACTTTAAACATCTCATTTTATCTTTAAAAGTGATTTTCCACGTACAAATGTGAATTTTAGTTCAAAGAGACAACATTTGAAAACGGACCATTTTTTTGTTTCTGAAGCATGTTGTAAGGGGGGTGGTTATCTCTTTCATCAAAAATCAGGCGTTTTCGCTTGAACAATAAAGGTCTCCAAATGTTATTTAATTCACTTTCTGGGGTGGAGAAACACTTTTTAAGGCCTCAGAATGAGTAAATTGGCCATTTTCATTCACTTTTACCATTCCACCAATCTTGTGTTTAAGGCCCCTGGAAGCATGAAAATCACTTTAAACATCTCATTTTATCTTTAAAAGTGATTTTCCACGTACAAATGTGAATTGTAGTTCAAAGACGCAACATTTGAAAACGGACCATTTTTTTAGTTTCTGAAGCATGTCGTAAGGGGGGGTGGTTATCTCTTTCATCAAAAATCAGGCGTTTTCGCTTGAACAATAAAGGCCTCCTAATGTTATTTTATTCACTTCCCGTGGAGGAGAAACACTTTTTAAGGCCGCAGAGTGAGTAAATTGGCCACTTTCATTCACTTTTACCCATTCTAAAAATCTTGTGTTTAAGGCCCCTGGACGCATGAAAATCACTTGAAACATCTCATTTCATCTTTAAAAGTGATTTTCCACTTACAAATGTGAATTGTAGTTCAAAGACGCAACATTTGAAAATGGACCATTTTTTTCGTTTCTGAAGCATGTCGTAAGGGGGGGTGGTTATCTCTTTCACCAAAAAACGTGTGTTTTCGATTTAACAATAAAGGCCTCCAAATGGTATTTTATTCTCTTCCCGTGGAGGAGAAACACTTTTTAAGGCCGCAGAGTGAGTAAATTGGCCATTTTCATTCACTTTTACCCATTCCAAAAATCTTGTGTTTAAGGCCCCTGGACGCATAAAAATCACTTTAAACATCTCATTTTATCTTTAAAAGTGATTTTCCATGTACAAATGTGAATTGTAGTTCAAAGACGCAACATTTGAAAACGGACCATTTTTTTAGTTTCTGAAGCATGTCGGAAGGGGGGGTGGTTATCTCTTTCATCAAAAATCAGGCGTTTTCGCTTGAACAATAAAGGCATCCAAATGGTATTTTATTCACTTCCCGTGGAGGAGAAACACTTTTTAAGGCCGCAGAGTGAGTAAATTGGCCATTTTCATTCACTTTTACCCATTCGAAAAATCTTGTGTTTAAGGCCCCTGGACGCATGAAAATCACTTTAAACATCTCATTTTATCTTTAAAAGTGATTTTCCACGTACAAATGTGAATTGTAGTTCAAAGACGCAACATTTGAAAACGGACCTTTTTTTAGTTTCTGAAGCATGTCGTAAGGGGGGGTGGTTATCTCTTTCATCAAAAATCAGGTGTTTTCGCTGGAACAATAAAGGCCTCCAAATGTTATTTAATTCACTTCCCGTGGAGGAGAAACACTTTTTAAGGCCGCAAAATGAGTAAATTGGCCATTTTCATTCACGATTACCCATTTCTCAAATCTTGAGTTTAGGGTCCCTGGAAGCTTGAAAATCACTTTAAACATCTCATTTTATCTCTAAAAGTGATTATCCACGTACAATGTTAATTGTAGTTCAAAGACGCCACATTTGAAAATGAACGATTTTTTAGTTTCAGAAGCATGCCGTAAGGGGGGGTGGTTATCTCTTTCATCAAAAATCAGGCGTTTTCACTTGAACAATAAAGGCCTCCAAATGTTATTTAATTCACTTCCCATGGAGGAGAAACACTTTTTAAGGCCTCAGAGTGAGTAAATTGGCCATTTTCATTCACTTTTACCCATTTCTCAAATCTTGTGTTTAGGGCCCCTGGAAGCATGAAAATCACTTTAAACATCTCATTTTATCTTTAAAAGTGATTTTCCTTGTACAAATGTGAATTGTAGTTCAAAGACGCAACATTTGAAAATGGACCATTTTTGTCGTTTTTGAAGCATGTCGTATGGGGGGGTGGTTATCTCTTTCATCAAAAATCAGGCGTTTTCGCTTGAACAATAAAGGCCTCCAAATGTTATTTAATTCACTTTCCGGGGTGGAGAAATACTTGTTAAGGCCTCAGAATGAGTAAATTGGCCATTTTCATTCACTTTTACCATTCCACAAATCTTGTGTTTAAGGCCCCTGGAAGCATGAAAATCACTTGAAACATCTCATTTCATCTTTAAAAGTGATTTTACACTTACAAATGTGAATTGAGGTTCTAAGACGCAACATTTGAAAATGGACCATTTTTGTCGTTTCTGAAGCATGTCGTAAGGGAGGGTGGTTATCTCTTTCACCAAAAAACAGGCGTTTTTGATTGAACAATAAAGGCCTCCAAATGTTATTTTATTCACTTTCCGGGGTGGAGAAATACTTGTTAAGGCCTCAGAATGAGTAAATTGGCCATTTTCATTCACTTTTACCATTCCACCAATCTTGTGTTTGAGGCCCCTGGAAGCATGAAAATCACTTTAAACATCTCATTTTATCTTTAAAAGTGATTTTCCACGTACAAATGTGAATTTTAGTTCAAAGAGACAACATTTGAAAACGGACCATTTTTTTGTTTCTGAAGCATGTCGTAAGGGGGGTGGTTATCTCTTTCATCAAAAATCAGGCGTTTTCACTTGAACAATAAAGGTCTCCAAATGTTATTTAATTCACTTTCTGGGGTGGAGAAACACTTTTTAAGGCCTCAGAATGAGTAAATTGGCCATTTTCATTCACTTTTACCATTCCACAAATCTTGTGTTTAAGGCCCCTGGAAGCATGAAAATCACTTGAAACATTTCATTTCATCTTTAAAAGTGATTTTCCACTTACAAATGTGAATTTTAGTTCAAAGACGCAACATTTGAAAATGCACCATTTTTTTCGTTTCTGAAGCATGTCGTAAGGGGGGGTGGTTATCTCTTTCACCAAAAAAACGTGCGTTTTTGATTGAACAATAAAGGCCTCCAAATGTTATTTTATTCTTTTCCCGTGGAGGAGAGACATTTTTTAAGGCCTCAGAGTGAGTAAATTGGCCATTTTCATTCACTTTTACCCATTCCAAAAATCTTGTGTTTAAGGCCCCTGGACGCATAAAAATCACTTTAAACATCTCATTTTATCTTTAAAAGTGATTTTCCATGTACAAATGTGAATTGTAGTTCAAAGACGCAACATTTGAAAACGGACCATTTTTTTAGTTTCTGAAGCATGTCGGAAGGGGGGGTGGTTATCTCTTTCATCAAAAATCAGGCGTTTTCGCTTGAACAATAAAGGCCTCCATATGTTATTTTATTCACTTCCCGTGGAGGAGAAACACTTTTTAAGGCCGCAGAGTGAGTAAATTGGCCATTTTCATTCACTTTTACCCATTCTAAAAATCTTGTGTTTAAGGCCCCTGGACGCATGAAAATCACTTTAAACATCTCATTTTATCTTTAAAAGTGATTTTCCTTGTACAAATGTAAATTGTAGTTCAAAGAGGCAACATTTGAAAACGGACCATTTTTTTAGTTTCTGAAGCATGTCGTAAGGGGGGGTGGTTATCTCTTTCATCAAAAATCAGGCGTTTTCGCTGGAACAATAAACGCCTCCAAATGTTATTTAATTCACTTCCCGTGGAGGAGAAACACTTTTTAAGGCCGCAGATTGAGATAATTGGCCATTTGCATTCACGATTAACCATTTCTCAAATCTTGTGTTTAGGGCCCCTGGAAGCTTGAAAATCACTTTAAACATCTCATTTTATCTCTAAAAGTGATTATCCACGTACAATGGTAATTGTAGTTCAAAGACGCCACATTTGAAAATGAACCATTTTTTAGTTTCAGAAGCATGCCGTAAGGGGGGGTGGTTATCTCTTTCATCAAAAATCAGGCGTTTTCACTTGAACAATAAAGGCCTCCAAATGTTATTTAATTCACTTCCCATGGAGGAGAAACACTTTTTAATGCCTCAGAGTGAGTAAATTGGCCATTTTGATTCACTTTTACCCATTTCTCAAATCTTGTGTTTAGGGCCCCTGGAAGCATGAAAATCACTTTAAACATCTCATTTTATCTTTAAAAGTGATTTTCCTTGTACAAATGTGAATTGTAGTTCAAAGACGCAACATTTGAAAATGGACCATTTTTGTCGTTTCTGAAGCATGTCGTAAGGGAGGGTGGTTATCTCTTTCACCAAAAAACAGGCGTTTTTGATTGAACAATAAAGGCCTCCAAATGTTATTTTATTCACTTTCCGGGGTGGAGAAATACTTGTTAAGGCCTCAGAATGAGTAAATTGGCCATTTTCATTCACTTTTACCATTCCACCAATCTTGTGTTTGAGGCCCCTGGAAGCATGAAAATCACTTTAAACATCTCATTTTATCTTTAAAAGTGATTTTCCACGTACAAATGTGAATTTTAGTTCAAAGAGACAACATTTGAAAACGGACCATTTTTTTAGTTTCTGAAGCATGTCGTAAGGGGGCGTGGTTATCTCTTTCATCAAAAATCAGGCGTTTTCGCTTGAACAATAAAGGCCTCCAAATGTTATTTTATTCACTTCCCGTGGAGGAGAAACACTTTTTAAGGCCCCAGAGTGAGTAAATTGGCCATTTTCATTCACTTTTACCCATTCTAAAAATCTTGTTTTTAAGGCCCCTGGACGCATGAAAATCACTTTAAACATCTCATTTTATCTTTAAAAGTGATTTTCCACATACAAATGTGAATTGTAGTTCAAAGACGCAGCATTTGAAAACGGACCATTTTTTTATTTTCTGAAGCATGTCGTAAGGGGGTGGTTATCTCTTTCATCAAAAATCAGGCGTTTTCGATTGAACAATAAAGGCCTCCAAATGTTATTTTATTCACTTTCTGGGGTGGAGAAACACTTTTCAAGGCCGCAGAGTGAGTAAATTGGCCATTTTCTATCACTTTTACCTTTCCACAAATCTTGTGTTTAAGGCCCCTGGAAGCATGAAAATCACTTGAAACATCTCATTTCATCTTTAAAAGTGATTTTCCACTTACAAATGTGAATTGTAGTTCAAAGACGCAACATTTGAAAATGGACCATTTTTTTTGTTTCTGAAGCATGTCGTAAGGGGGGGTGGTTATCTCTTTCACCAAAAAACGTGCGTTTTCGATTTAACAATAAAGGCCTCCAAATGTTATTTTATTCTCTTTCCGGGGTGGAGAAATACTTGTTAAGGCCTCAGAATGAGTAAATTGGCCATTTTCATTCCCTTTTACCATTCCACCAATCTTGTGTTTAAGGCCCCTGGAAGCATGAAAATCACTTGAAACATCTCATTTCATCTTTAAAAGTGATTTTCCACTTACAAATGTGAATTGTAGTTCAAAGACGAAACATTTGAAAATGGACCATTTTTTTCGTTTCTGAAGCATGTCGTAAGGGGGGGTGGTTATCTCTTTCACCAAAAAACGTGCGTTTTTGATTGAACAATAAAGGCCTCCAAATGTTATTTTATTCACTTTCCGGGGTGGAGAAATACTTGTTAAGGCCTCAGAATGAGTAAATTGGCCATTTTCATTCACTTTTACCATTCCACCAATCTTGTGTTTGAGGCCCCTGGAAGCATGAAAATCACTTTAAACATCTCATTTTATCTTTAAAAGTGATTTTCCACGTACAAATGTGAATTTTAGATCAAAGAGACAACATTTGAAAACGGACCATTTTTTTGTTTCTGAAGCATGTCGTAAGGGGGGGTGGTTATCTCTTTCACCAAAAAACGTGCGTTTTTGATTGAACAATAAAGGCCTCCAAATGTTATTTTATTCTTTTCCCGTGGAGGAGAAACATTTTTTAAGGCCTCAGAGTGAGTAAATTGGCCATTTTCATTCACTTTTACCCATTCTAAAAATCTTGTGTTTAAGGCCCCTGGACGCATGAAAATCACTTTAAACATCTCATTTTATCTTTAAAAGTGATTTTCCACGTACAAATGTGAATTGTAGTTCAAAGACGCAGCATTTGAAAACGGACCATTTTTTTATTTTCTGAAGCATGTCGTAAGGGGGTGGTTATCTCTTTCATCAAAAATCAGGCGTTTTTGATTGAACAATAAAGGCCTCCAAGTGTTATTTTATTCACTTTCTGGGGTGGAGAAACACTTTTTAAGGCCGCAGAGTGAGTAAATTGGCCATTTTCATTCACTTTTACCATTCCACAAATCTTGTGTTTAAGGCCCCTGGAAGCATGAAAATCACTTGAAACATCTCATTTCATCTTTAAAAGTGATTTTCCACTTACAAATGTGAATTGTAGTTCAAAGACGCAACATTTGAAAATGGACCATTTTTTTCGTTTCTGAAGCATGTCGTAAGGGGGGGGTGGTTATCTCTTTCACCAAAAAACGTGCGTTTTCGATTTAACAATAAAGGCCTCCAAATGTTATTTTATTCTCTTCCCGTGGAGGAGAAACACTTTTTAAGGCCGCAGAGTGAGTAAATTGGCCATTTTCATTCACTTTTACCCATTCAAAAAATCTTGTGTTTAAGGCCCCTGGACGCATGAAAATCACTTTAAACATCTCATTTTATCTTTAAAAGTGATTTTCCACGTACAAATGTGAATTGTAGTTCAAAGACGCAACATTTGAAAACGGACCTTTTTTTAGTTTCTGAAGCATGTCGTAAGGGGGGGTGGTTATCTCTTTCATCAAAAATCAGGTGTTTTCGCTGGAACAATAAAGGCCTCCAAATGTTATTTAATTCACTTCCCGTTTAGGAGAAACACTTTTTAAGGCCGCAGAGTGAGTAAATTGGCCATTTTCATTCACGATTACCCATTTCTCAAATCTTGTGTTTAGGGTCCCTGGAAGCTTGAAAATCACTTTAAACATCTCATTTTATCTCTAAAAGTGATTATCCACGTACAATGTTAATTGTAGTTCAAAGACGCCACATTTGAAAATGAACCATTTTTTAGTTTCAGAAGCATGCCGTAAGGGGGGGTGGTTATCTCTTTCATCAAAAATCAGGCGTTTTCACTTGAACAATAAAGGCCTCCAAATGTTATTTAATTCACTTCCCATGGAGGAGAAACACTTTTTAAGGCCTCAGAGTGAGTAAATTGGCCATTTTCATTCACTTTTACCCATTTCTCAAATCTTGTGTTTAGGGCCCCTGGAAGCATGAAAATCACTTTAAACATCTCATTTTATCTTTAAAAGTGATTTTCCTTGTACAAATGTGAATTGTAGTTCAAAGATGCAACATTTGAAAATGGACCATTTTTGTCGTTTCTGAAGCATGTCGTAAGGGGGGGGTGGTTATCTCTTTCATCAAAAATCAGGCGTTTTCGCTTGAACAATAAAGGCCTCCAAATGTTATTTAATTCACTTTCCGGGGTGGAGAAATACTTGTTAAGGCCTCAGAATGAGTAAATTGGCCATTTTCATTCACTTTTACCATTCCACAAACCTTGTGTTTAAGGCCCCTGGAAGAATGAAAATCACTTGAAACATCTCATTTCATCTTTAAAAGTGATTTTACACTTACAAATGTGAATTGAGGTTCTAAGACGCAACATTTGAAAATGAACCATTTTTTTAGTTTCAGAAGCATGCCGTAAGGGGGGGTGGTTATCTCTTTCATCAAAAAACAGGCGTTTTCGCTTGAACAATAAAGGCCTCCAAATGGTATTTTATTCACTTCCCGTGGAGGAGAAACACTTTTTAAGGTCGCAGAGTGAGTAAATTGGCCATTTTCATTCACTTTTACCCATTTCTCAAATCTTGTGTTTAGGGCCCCTGGAAGCATGAAAATCACTTTAAACATCTCATTTTATCTTTAAAAGTGATTTTCCTTGTACAAATGTGAATTGTAGTTCAAAAACGCAACATTTGAAAATGGACCATTTTTGTCGTTTCTGAAGCATGTCGTAAGGGAGGGTGGTTATCTCTTTCACCAAAAAACAGGCGTTTTTGATTGAACAATAAAGGCCTCCAAATGTTATTTTATTCACTTTCCGGGGTGGAGAAATACTTGTTAAGGCCTCAGAATGAGTAAATTGGCCATTTTCATTCACTTTTACCATTCCACCAATCTTGTGTTTGAGGCCCCTGGAAGCATGAAAATCACTTTAAACATCTCATTTTATCTTTAAAAGTGATTTTCCACGTACAAATGTGAATTTTAGTTCAAAGAGACAACATTTGAAAACGGACCATTTTTTTGTTTCTGAAGCATGTTGTAAGGGGGGGTGGTTATCTCTTTCATCAAAAATCATGCGTTTTCGCTTGAACAATAAAGGTCTCCAAATGTTATTTAATTCACTTTCTGGGGTGGAGAAACACTTTTTAAGGCCTCAGAATGAGTAAATTGGCCATTTTCATTCACTTTTACCATTCCACAAATCTTGTGTTTAAGGCCCCTGGAAGCATGAAAATCACTTGAAACATTTCATTTCATCTTTAAAAGTGATTTTCCACTTACAAATGTGAATTGTAGTTCAAAGACGCAACATTTGAAAACGCACCATTTTTTTTAGTTTCTGAAGCATGTCGTAAGGGGGGGGGTGGTTATCTCTTTCATCAAAAATCAGGCGTTTTCGCTTGAACAATAAAGGCCTCCATATGTTATTTTATTCACTTCCCGTGGAGGAGAAACACTTTTTAAGGCCGCAGAGTGAGTAAATTGGCCATTTTCATTCACTTTTACCCATTCTAAAAATATTGTGTTTAAGGCCCCTGGATGCATGAAAATCACTTTAAACATCTCATTTTATCTTTAAAAGTGATTTTCCTTGTACAAATGTGAATTGTAGTTCAAAGCGGCAACATTTGAAAACGGACCATTTTTTTAGTTTCTGAAGCATGTCGTAAGGGGGGTGGTTATCTCTTTCATCAAAAATCAGGCGTTTTCACTGGAACAATAAAGGCCTCCATATGTTATTTTATTCACTTCCCGTGGAGGAGAAACACTTTTTAAGGCCGCAGAGTGAGTAAATTGGCCATTTTCATTCACTTTTACCCATTCAAAAAATCTTGTGTTTAAGGCCCCTGGATGCATGAAAATCACTTTAAACATCTCATTTTATCTTTAAAAGTGATTTTCCTTGTACAAATGTGAATTGTAGTTCAAAGAGGCAACATTTGAAAACGGACCATTTTTTTGTTTCTGAAGCATGTCGTAAGGGGGGGTGGTTATCTCTTTCATCAAAAATCAAGCGTTTTCGCTTGAACAATAAAGGCCTCCAAATGTTATTTAATTCACTTTCCGGGGTGGAGAAATACTTGTTAAGGCCCCAGAATGAGTAAATTGGCCATTTTCATTCACTTTTACCATTCCACAAATCTTGTGTTTAAGGCCCCTGGAAGCATGAAAATCACTTGAAACATCTCATTTCATCTTTAAAAGTGATTTTACACTTACAAATGTGAATTGAGGTTCAAAGACGCAACATTTGAAAATGAACCATTTTTTTAGTTTCATAAGCATGCCGTAAGGGGGGGTGGTTATCTCTTTCATCAAAAATCAGGCGTTTTCGCTTGAACAATAAAGGCCTCCAAATGGTATTTTATTCACTTCCCGTGGAGGAGAAACACTTTTTAAGGCCGCAGAGTGAGTAAATTGGCCATTTTCATTCACAATTACCCATTTCTCAAATCTTGTGTTTAGGGCCCCTGGAAGCTTGAAAATCACTTTAAATATCTCATTTTATCTCTAAAAGTGATAATCCACGTACAATGTTAATTGTAGTTCAAAGACGCCACATTTGAAAATTAACCATTTTTTTAGTTTCAGAAGCATGCCGTAAGGGGGAGTGGTTATCTCTTTCATCAAAAATCAGGCGTTTTACCTTGAACAATAAAGGCCTCCAAATGTTATTTAATTCAGTTCCCATGGAGTAGAAACACTTTTTAAGGCCTCAGAGTGAGTAAATTGGCCATTTTCATTCACTTTTACCCATTTCTCAAATCTTGTGTTTAGGGCCCCTGGAAGCATGAAAATCACTTTAAACATCTCATTTTATCTTTAAAAGTGATTTTCCTTGTACAAATGTGAATTGTAGTTCAAAGACGCAACATTTGAAAATGGACCATTTTTGTCGTTTCTGAAGCATGTCGTAAGGGAGGGTGGTTATCTCTTTCACCAAAAAACAGGCGTTTTTGATTGAACAATAAAGGCCTCCAAATGTTATTTTATTCACTTTCCGGGGTGGAGAAATACTTGTTAAGGCCTCAGAATGAGTAAATTGGCCATTTTCATTCACTTTTACCATTCCACCAATCTTGTGTTTGAGGCCCCTGGAAGCATGAAAATCACTTTAAACATCTCATTTTATCTTTAAAAGTGATTTTCCACGTACAAATGTGAATTTTAGTTCAAAGAGACAACATTTGAAAACGGACCATTTTTTTGTTTCTGAAGCATGTCGTAAGGGGGGGTGGTTATCTCTTTCACCAAAAAACGTGCGTTTTTGATTGAACAATAAAGGCCTCCAAATGTTATTTTATTCTTTTCCCGTGGCGGAGAAACATTTTTTAAGGCCTCAGAGTGAGTAAATTGGCCATTTTCATTCACTTTTACCCATTCCAAAAATCTTGTGTTTAAGGCCCCTGGATGCATAAAAATCACTTTAAACATCTCATTCATGTATTGAAGGGCCTCTTGATTTATCGTCCCCCAGGCCCTTTCACTCATTTCTCTAATAGCCTCATTGAGAGTCTGACTGAGACAGCTCTACGCAGCGACAAATTTATGCTCCTAGGTGATCTTAATATCCATTGGGAGGACCCACTGGATAAAGGAGCTACTGATCTCAGTCAGCAATTACAATCTCTTCAATTAGAGATTAAATCTGAAGCCCCCACCCATCTAAAAGGACATTTATTGGATCCGATTTTTATGAACTGGAAAGAAATTGAGATTCACCCCCCCATCCCACTCTCTTGGTCTGACCACTTTCTGGTGCCCTTTACACTGAGCATCCCTCCTAGCCATAACTATAAGAGCATTAACTCTAAATATATGAGTCGCAAATGGACTGCTTTTTCTAAAGCCAAGTTTGACATTGCTCTTACCAAGGGTGGGAATCCAGGAGGTGTAGATGCTACATCTGCATCACAGAACCTGGAAGCTCGTATAATCAAGGCCCTAGATGATACTGCCCCGCTATGCTATAAGAATCCGCATAGCAGATGTCAGAAATCCGCCCCATGGTATACTAAAGAATTACGTCTGATGAAAGCTGTTTGTAAACAACTGGAAAGACAGTGGAGACTGGCTTATCTGGATCAAGCAAAACAGAAATATATCGCTAAACGTAGAGAATACCACACCCAAATTAGGCGTGCCAAAACCAACTATTTCTCTGGCAGAATAGCTGATGCCAATAACTCCACTAAAGAGCTTTTTAAAGTTTATAAAGAGATTGCCGTTTGTGGTGCTTCGACTGACCCGTCTCTGGTCTCTGAAGATTCATGTAATCGCATTGCTACCTTCTTTTCGGACAAAGTGGCCACTATATATTCCACCTTCTCGGGAGGAAAAACTAATGGTACAGCTTTCAGGGAGAGTAAAGCAGTCGATGTAGGAACAAACAGCTTGACTAACTTTCTTGTTCCTTCCTCGAAAGAGCTTCAGCGGGTATGTCGATCTATTACGTCAGGATCCTCACGCGACCCGGCATCTCCTAAGCTTCTGGCTGGGAGTATTGAGATCCTTGAACCTTACATCAGACAGGTTTTGGACCTTTCTTTTGGCCCCGGCAGCGTACCTCAAAGCTGGAAACAAGCTGTGGTACTCCCAATCCAAAAGAAACCCAACCTTAGTTGGGACAGGCTGGATAATCTCCGACCCATTTCACTCCTACCCTACTGGCTAAAGTGGCTGAAAAGGTGGCCAATTTCCAACTTATGGCTTTTGTGGACAAAGCCAACTTGCTTCACGCTACTCAGTTCGGCTTCCGGGCCCGTCACTCTACTGAGTCTGCGTTACTTTTGGCCACTGAGACCATTAGGAAAGGGGTTGATGAAGGGCACACTATGGCTCTTATACTACTTGACCTTAGTGCGGCCTTTGACACTGTAGCACACTTCACCTTGCTACAGTGTCTAAACAAAGGAGGTATCACTGGTTCGGCACTTATGTGGATTCAGTCTTTTCTTACTGACAGGAGTTTTCAGGTTAGACAGGGAGAACATTACTCTCGCATGTTCTCTCTCAACCAAGGGGTTCCTCAGGGCTCGGCCCTTAGCCCCACCCTGTTTAACCTGTATGCTTCCCCTGTTGCCACTATTGTGGAAAGACACGATCTCCAACTAGTGTCATATGCCGATGACACACAGCTGGTCATCTCACTGTCACGAGCTCCTGACGCTGCTGCATCCAGCTTCAGTGCCTGCATGCAGGAGCTTGCATCCTGGATGTCTAACAACTGCCTGAAGTTGAATGGATCAAAAACGGAAGTGCTCGTGATAGGAGGTGCACCAAATGTGTGGTCATCGGCATGGTGGCCGGACTGCCTAGGACCTATCCCTATACCTTGTCAGCAGGCAAAAAATCTGGGAGTGGTGTTTGATAGCAAGCTTTCCTTCACGGCCCAGATCAATCGGGTGGTCGGAATTTGCTTCGGCATACTTAAGAGTCTTAGGAAGACTCTCGACTTACTCCCAGTCAGTGCTAGGCAGACTCTTGTCCATGCCTTGGTCACATCCAGACTCGATTATTCTAATCTTTTGTATCTGGGTGTGACAGCAAAATCCCTCAACCGTCTCCAGGTTCTTCAGAACGCTATTGCCCGTTTGGTACTGAGGCTTCCAAGAAGAACATCATCTAAAGTGGCCTTGAAATCCCTCCACTGGCTACCCGTCGGGGAACGGATTATCTTTAAGGCACTTTGCCTATGCCACCGCATCGTTACGGGTAGGGCACCCACCCCTCTCTGTAATCTCATTAATCCCTACAGGCCTGGGCGGTCGCTCAGATCCTCGGGCACTGGACTGGTCACCATCCCCAAAGTTCGAAAGGCTAGAATGGGAGGAAGGTCTTTCAGATTCTTGGCAGCAAAAAAATGGACCCTACTCCCGTTGGAGCTGCGCCTGGTATCCTCAGAAAGCAGTTTTCGTAAAGCACTAAAAACGCATCTGTTCCGCACTGCACTGGTATGAATTCTTGCACGGGCCGCCTTATTGCTTCTCCTCTTAGCGCGGGGACACGCCGGGGTGCGTAACCATGCGCTCTACAAAACTCCATAATAATAATAATTTTATCTCTAAAAGTGATTTTCCATGTAGAAATGTGAATTGTAGTTCAAAGACGCAACATTTGAAAACGGACCATTTTTTTAGTTTCTGAAGCATGTCGTAAGGGGGCGTGGTTATCTCTTTCATCAAAAATCAGGCGTTTTCGCTTGAACAATAAAGGCCTCCAAATGTTATTTTATTCACTTCCCGTGGAGGAGAAACACTTTTTAAGGCCGCAGAGTGAGTAAATTGGCCATTTTCATTCACTTTTACCCATTCTAAAAATCTTGTGTTTAAGGCCCCTGGACGCATGAAAATAACTTTAAACATCTCATTTTATCTTTAAAAGTGATTTTCCACGTACAAATGTGAATTGTAGTTCAAAGACGCAGCATTTGAAAACGGACCATTTTTTTATTTTCTGAAGCATGTCGTAAGGGGGTGGTTATCTCTTTCATCAAAAATCAGGCGTTTTCGATTGAACAATAAAGGCCTCCAAATGTTCTTTTATTCACTTTCTGGGGTGGAGAAACACTTTTTAAGGCCGCAGAGTGAGTAAATTGGCCATTTTCATTCACTTTTACCATTCCACAAATCTTGTGTTTAAGGCCCCTGGAAGCATGAAAATCACTTGAAACATCTCATTTCATCTTTAAAAGTGATTTTCCACTTACAAATGTGAATTGTAGTTCAAAGACTCAACATTTGAAAATGGACCATTTTTTTCGTTTCTGAAGCATGTCGTAAGGGGGGGGTGGTTATCTCTTTCACCAAAAAACGTGCGTTTTCGTTTTAACAATAAAGGCCTCCAAATGGTATTTTATTCTCTTTCCGGGGTGGAGAAATACTTGTTAAGGCCTCAGAATGAGTAAATTGGCCATTTTTATTCACTTTTACCATTCCACCAATCTTGTGTTTAAGGCCCCTGGAAGCATGAAAATCACTTGAAACATCTCATTTCATCTTTAAAAGTGATTTTCCACTTACAAATGTGAATTGTAGTTCAAAGACGCAACATTTGAAAATGGACCATTTTTTTCGTTTCTGAAGCATGTCGTAAGGGGGGGTGGTTATCTCTTTCACCAAAAAACGTGCGTTTTTGATTGAACAATAAAGGCCTCCAAATGTTATTTTATTCACTTTCCGGGGTGGAGAAATACTTGTTAAGGCCTCAGAATGAGTAAATTGGCCATTTTCATTCACTTTTACCATTCCACCAATCTTGTGTTTGAGGCCCCTGGAAGCATGAAAATCACTTTAAACATCTCATTTTATCTTTAAAAGTGATTTTCCACGTACAAATGTGAATTGTAGTTCAAAGACGCAGCATTTGAAAACGGACCATTTTTTTATTTTCTGAAGCATGTCGTAAGGGGGTGGTTATCTCTTTCATCAAAAATCAGGCGTTTTTGATTGAACAATAAAGGCCTCCAAATGTTATTTTATTCACTTTCTGGGGTGGAGAAACACTTTTTAAGGCCGCAGAGTGAGTAAATTGGCCATTTTCATTCACTTTTACCATTCCACAAATCTTGTGTTTAAGGCCCCTGGAAGCATGAAAATCACTTGAAACATCTCATTTCATCTTTAAAAGTGATTTTCCACTTACAAATGTGAATTGTATTTCAAAGACGCAACATTTGAAAATGGACCATTTTTTTCGTTTCTGAAGCATGTCGTAAGGGGGGGGTGGTTATCTCTTTCACCAAAAAACGTGCGTTTTCGATTTAACAATAAAGGCCTCCAAATGTTATTTTATTCTCTTCCCGTGGAGGAGAAACACTTTTTAAGGCCGCAGAGTGAGTCAATTGGCCATTTTCATTCACTTTTACCCATTCCAAAAATCTTGTGTTTAAGGCCCCTGGACGCATAAAAATCACTTTAAACATCTCATTTTATCTTTAAAAGTGATTTTCCATGTACAAATGTGAATTGTAGTTCAAAGACGCAACATTTGAAAGCGGACCATTTTTTTAGTTTCTGAAGCATGTCGGAAGGGGGGGTGGTTATCTCTTTCATCAAAAATCAGGCGTTTTCGCTTGAACAATAAAGGCATCCAAATGGTATTTTATTCACTTCCCGTGGAGGAGAAACACTTTTTAAGGCCGCAGAGTGAGTAAATTGGCCATTTCCATTCACTTTTACCCATTCAAAAAATCTTGTGTTTAAGGCCCCTGGACGCATGAAAATCACTTTAAACATCTCATTTTATCTTTAAAAGTGATTTTCCACGTACAAATGTGAATTGTAGTTCAAAGACACAACATTTGAAAACGGACCTTTTTTTAGTTTCTGAAGCATGTCGTAAGGGGGGGGTGGTTATCTCTTTCATCAAAAATCAGGTGTTTTCTCTTGAACAATAAAGACCTCCAAATGTTATTTTATTCACTTCCCGTGGAGGAGAAACACTTTTTAAGGCCGCAGAGTGAGTAAATTGGCCATTTTCATTCACTTTTACCCATTCCAAAAATCTTGTGTTTAAGGCCCCTGGAAGCATGAAAATCACCTGAAACATCTCATTTTATCTTTAAAAGTGATTTTCCACTTACAAATGTGAATTGTAGTTCAAAGACGCAACATTTGAAAACGGACCATTTTTTTAGTTTCTGAAGCATGTCGTAAGGGGGGGTGGTTATCTCTTTCATCAAAAATCAGGTGTTTTCGCTGGAACAATAAAGGCGTCCAAATGTTATTTAATTCACTTCCCGTGGAGGAGAAACACTTTTTAAGGCCGCAGAGTGAGTAAATTGGCCATTTTCATTCACGATTACCCATTTCTCAAATCTTGTGTTTAGGGTCCCTGGAAGCTTGAACATCACTTTAAACATCTCATTTTATCTCTAAAAGTGATTATCCACGTACAATGTTAATTGTAGTTCAAAGACGCCACATTTGAAAATGAACCATTTTTTAGTTTCAGAAGCATGCCGTAAGGGGGGGTGGTTATCTCTTTCATCAAAAATCAGGCGTTTTCACTTGAACAATAAAGGCCTCCAAATGTTATTTAATTCACTCCCCATGGAGGAGAAACACTTTTTAAGGCCTCAGAGTGAGTAAATTGGCCATTTTCATTCACTTTTACCCATTTCTCAAATCTTGTGTTTAGGGCCCCTGGAAGCATGAAAATCACTTTAAACATCTCATTTTATCTTTAAAAGTGATTTTCCTTGTACAAATGTGAATTGTAGTTCAAAGACGCAACATTTGAAAATGGACCATTTTTGTCGTTTCTGAAGCATGTCGTAAGGGGGGGTGGTTATCTCTTTCATCAAAAATCAAGCGTTTTCGCTTGAACAATAAAGGCCTCCAAATGTTATTTTATTCACTTTCCGGGGTGGAGAAATACTTGTTAAGGCCTCAGAATGAGTAAATTGGCCATTTTCATTCACTTTTACCATTCCACCAATCTTGTGTTTGAGGCCCCTGGAAGCATGAAAATCACTTTAAACATCTCATTTTATCTTTAAAAGTGATTTTCCACGTACAAATGTGAATTTTAGTTCAAAGAGACAACATTTGAAAACGGACCATTTTTTTATTTCTGAAGCATGTCGTAAGGGGGGGTGGTTATCTCTTTCACCAAAAAACGTGTGTTTTTGATTGAACAATAAAGGCCTCCAAATGTTATTTTATTCTTTTTCCGTGGAGGAGAAACATTTTTTAAGGCCTCAGAGTGAGTAAATTGGCCATTTTCATTCACTTTTACCCATTCCAAAAATCTTGTGTTTAAGGCCCCTGGACGCATAAAAATCACTTTAAACATCTCATTTTATCTTTAAAAGTGATTTTCCATGTACAAATGTGAATTGTAGTTCAAAGACGCAACATTTGAAAACGGACCATTTTTTTAGTTTCTGAAGCATGTCGTAAGGGGGGTGGTTATCTCTTTCATCAAAAATCAGGCGTTTTCGCTTGAACAATAAAGGCCTCCAAATGTTATTTTATTCACTTCCCGTGGAGGAAAAACACTTTTTAAGGCCGCAGAGTGAGTAAATTGGCCATTTTCATTCACTTTTACCCATTCTAAAAATCTTGTGTTTAAGGCCCCTGGACGCATGAAAATCACTTTAAACATCTCATTTTATCTTTAAAAGTGATTTTCCTTGTACAAATGTAAATTGTAGTTCAAAGAGGCAACATTTGAAAACGGACCATTTTTTTAGTTTCTGAAGCATGTCGTAAGGGGGGGTGGTTATCTCTTTCATCAAAAATCAGGCGTTTTTGCTGGAACAATAAAGGCCTCCAAATGTTATTTAATTCACTTCCCGTGGAGGAGAAACACTTTTTAAGGCCGCAGATTGAGATAATTGACCATTTTCATCCACGATTAACCATTTCTCAAATCTTGTGTTTAGGGCCCCTGGAAGCTTGAAAATCACTTAAAACATCTCATTTTATCTCTAAAAGTGATTATCCACGTACACTGTTAATTGTAGTTCAAAGACGCCACATTTGAAAATGAACAATTTTTTAGTTTCAGAAGCATGCTGTAAGGGGGGGTGGTTATCTCTTTCATCAAAAATCAGGCGTTTTCACTTGAACAATAAAGGCCTCCAAATGTTATTTAATTCACTTCCCATGGAGGAGAAACACTTTTTAATGCCTCAGAGTGAGTAAATTGGCCATTTTCATTCACTTTTACCCATTTCTCAAATCTTGTGTTTAGGGCCCCTGGAAGCATGAAAATCACTTTAAACATCTCATTTTATCTTTAAAAGTGATTTTCCTTGTACAAATGTGAATTGTAGTTCAAAGATGCAACATTTGAAAATGGACAATTTTTGTCGTTTCTGAAGCATGTCGTAAGGGGGGGTGGTTATCTCTTTCATCAAAAATCAAGCGTTTTCGCTTGAACAATAAAGGCCTCCAAATGTTATTTAATTCACTTTCCGGGGTGGAGAAATACTTGTTAAGGCCCCAGAATGAGTAAATTGGCCATTTTCGTTCACTTTTACCATTCCACAAATCTTGTGTTTAGGGCCCCTGGAAGCTTGAAAATCACTTTAAACATCTCATTTTATCTCTAAAAGTGATTATCCACATACAATGTTAATTGTAGTTCAAAGACGCCACATTTGAAAATGAACCATTTTTTTAGTTTCAGAAGCATGCCGTAAGGGGGGGTGGTTATCTCTTTCATCAAAAATCAGGCGTTTTCACTTGAACAATAAAGGCCTCCAAATGTTATTTAATTCACTTCCCATGGAGTAGAAACACTTTTTAAGGCCTCAGAGTGAGTAAATTGGCCATTTTCATTCACTTTTACCCATTTTTCAAATCTTGTGTTTAGGGCCCCTGGAAGCATGAAAATCACTTTAAACATCTCATTTTATCTTTAAAAGTGATTTTCCTTGTACAAATGTGAATTGTAGTTCAAAGACGCAACATTTGAAAATGGACCATTTTTGTCGTTTCTGAAGCATGTCGTAAGGGAGGGTGTTTATCTCTTTCACCAAAAAACAGGCGTTTTTGATTGAACAATAAAGGCCTCCAAATGTTATTTTATTCACTTTCCGGGGTGAAGAAATACTTGTTAAGGCCTCAGAGTGAGTAAATTGGCCATTTTCATTCACTTTTACCCATTCCAAAAATCTTGTGTTTAAGGCCCCTGGACGCATAAAAATCACTTTAAACATCTCATTTTATCTCTAAAAGTGATTTTCCATGTACAAATGTGAATTGTAGTTCAAAGACGCAACATTTGAAAATGGACCATTTTTTTAGTTTCTGAAGCATGTCGTAAGGGGGGGTGGTTATCTCTTTCATCAAAAATCAGGCGTTTTCGCTTGAACAATAAAGGCCTCCAAATGTTATTTTATTCACTTCCCGTGGAGGAGAAACACTTTTTAAGGCCGCAGAGTGAGTAAATTGGCCATTTTCATTCACTTTTACCCATTCTAAAAATCTTGTGTTTAAGGCCCCTGGACGCATGAAAATCACTTTAAACATCTCATTTTATCTTTAAAAGTGATTTTCCACGTACAAATGTGAATTGTAGTTCAAAGACGCAGCATTTGAAAACGGACCATTTTTTTATTTTCTGAAGCATGTCGTAAGGGGGTGGTTATCTCTTTCATCAAAAATCAGGCGTTTTTGATTGAACAATAAAGGCCTCCAAATGTTATTTTATTCACTTTCTGGGGTGGAGAAACACTTTTTAAGGCCGCAGAGTGAGTAAATTGGCCATTTTCATTCACTTTTACCATTCCACAAATCTTGTGTTTAAGGCCCCTGGAAGCATGAAAATCACTTGAAACATTGTGGTACTGTAAATTTGGGACCGCGTGGGAGACAGGGCCCCACCCCTGTCTATCCCGACATTAGCGAACCGCGAATGGTCAATGCGGTATGTACAAGTGCTTTATATAACGATCTGGCGATAAATGCACTATATATTCGTTATTATACATGACTTCAATGGGTTCCATTTTGGAGCAGCGGCCATCTTATGGTTGCCCTCACATAGGAATACATTGCAAACGAATACGTGCCTTTAGAATACACGTGCCTTCTATTTGACTTCTCAGTGACCTGGGCAGCTTGCCTCACCGCCCCCGGTCAGTCCGGTCCCACGAGCTCCCTGCCCTGCGTCCACCTGTGATTAGCATCAGGGCTTGACACGCCATAAAACCCTTTCATCCACACAAGCCTCCGGCTAATGTCTTTCGCACTTGACTCTCTCTGCTTTATGGCTTGTTTTCCCAAACAGGAGATGCCCGTGTTTTATTGGGGCCTATCGATATCTGAGATGTGATCTGAGCCTCGTTGGGTAAATAATTGTGGGCTGGCCTAACTGGAATGTGGGATGGTCATCATGACTCTGCCTTTTCGTTTGAAATGTATACTTGTATATTGCCATATCATAAAACCTAGGAATGTGTGCCTGAAGCACGTTTTGCTGTATTTAAGGAGAAGCTCGTTTTTGTAAAGAGAGCAGTCTCCTGAGAACATACATTGTGTTGTACTTCTCGGATACCTGTAATTGGTCTGCAGCCAATAAACGATCCTTGACTTCACCTAGAAGACTCTGTGTTTCTGTGGGTCTGAAACAGGAAGAACCCGAAGTCTTAGGGTGTGTTCCCCTGCACCGCTGGGTTCTAAAAACCCAGTACTTCAGTTGGCGCCCAACGTAGGCCGATTTCAGCGGTACCGGTCCAGCCAGAGGTTCGTGGATATCGTCGTGTGGAAATTCTGGAGGAAGGCCTGCCACTTCAGCGACCCCTGCATGTCGACGTGGTCCGAAAGTCTTTTCTCCGAGGGTCTCCGCGTCCCGACGGCTACGAAGGACTGCTGCCCTGATTAATCGCCCTGTTTTGGACCCTTGACGAACTTGGTATAGCGAAACAATCGAGAGAGTCTTCTGGTGACGCCATCGATCATCAATATTCAGTTAAGTATAAGTGGAGCGTCTCCCAGTTTGTTTGGTATCCTTCGGGATCGCTTTGATTTGGAACTTGCAAGTGCCAAAGCCAGAGGACTTGTGTATTCACAAGAACTATCGTAATCGATAATCCTTTGACGTTTGAAACTAGACTAGTGAGCAAAGATGCCTGGTTCTAGTATACTTGGAAACTTGTTTTGTTTGGGTTGTAGAAAGGATTCCCAGTTAGAGGATTCGTGTCCGGTTCCTCCAATTGGAACTCCAACTTATGAGCTTTATGTGAAACATGGTGTGGGCCCCATTACATATAACGAAGTATGGATTCGTTACAGTAGAAAAGACGGTGTTTTAAAATGGCCCCAGAATGGTAGTTTCGATACCGATATTTTAGATAATTTAGAAGTAAATTTGTTTAAAAAGAAAGCCCGGCCGGCGATGTTTGATTCTTTTCGTCTATGGCGAAAGGAATCCAAACAGAAGGAAATTAAGCTAGCGAAAAAGAATAAGAGAGAACGAGGTATGTCAATGATGCAAGCAGCTGTCCAGTTTAAAGATAATGAGGAAGAGCAAATGAATGAACAGCTATATAGACAGCGTAAGCTAGGAATAGATAAGTGTTACCCAGTTTTGCCACAGATTCAGCGAAACGAGTTAGAAGAGAAAGAGAAAGACCCCCTAATGTCGCATTTGCTAAGCTCACCACCTTCCTATGCGCAGAGCGCTACTGCACCACCGCAGCCCTTTAATGTACACCCCCCAATTAATTTGCCACCAGTTTTTCCGCAGCCAGCAGCTCCCGCTCTGCCCGCTCAACCCGCTCAGCCCGCTATTCCCGCTATGCCTGCTTTGCCCGCACAGCCTGCGATGCCTCCTCTGCCAGCGCTCGCCATTGTGGCGCAACCCCCTCAGGGATCGCCGACTGCACCGCCTGCTCCCTCTTTGCCTTCTACAACTTTGTCTGCAACTGCGTCTATCGCATCGCCCGGTGCCGTTCCTGGCACCAGCCTTGCACCTGTGCCTACACCCGTTTTTCTTCCCTCTGTTTACCCCCCTGCTCCTGCCTCAAACTCGCCTTCAGCGCGACAGCGAATAGCCAACGTTGTAACAAGTATAATGTCGCCTCTCTTTGGGTCATCTAGTACGACACCTGGTTTTCAACACAAGCAGTTGCGCAGCCAGCTGCCTAATACTGAAGAAAAAGAGGTATTAGATCATATGGCGCAGAGGTGGATTGTTTTCTCTTCACTGTATGATGTAGAATCAGTCGTTAACGTTTTCGACCAATGGGATGCCCCAAAACAAAGGTATATGTTTGAAAAAATGTGTGAATTCCTCTGGGAGGAATTGGAGAATCTTGGTCCAAACCCAATTCCGCAGGAGTTGTGTCGCTTAAGGTTTGAATTTGGAAAGGGCGCGATTGTAGGTTCTCATGTGGAAGGAGCGATTGCAAGATTGTTGTCCTTTAGGATCAACGATCCTTCCCAGCCACTGTTTGGGCAAGACCCGGCTAGTAGAAGAGCACGACAATACCCTATGAGGGAAGTTGCTCCGGTGTGGAAGGAAGCCGTTGCAGCTGATGGCAATCTCGGTATTGCTGCTGCACCAGCTCATTTTCAGCGTGTTTGGGTGCATGTTCCTTGGAGACGATCTGAAGTCTTAGCGCTTAAACAGACGTTACCAGACTCCCGTAAAAACCCTGCAGGATATTATAAAGAGTTGTCACAGACCACTGGATCCTGTATCATGAATCTAGCTGACATAGATTTATTGTTTGGCAGTGTTGTTCCACAGCCTTTGTGGGGATTAATTCGTAATGCAGATCATGCTGGAGAACTAGGTGACACATGGGCTAATATTATTATTTCGAATGATGGACAGGGTGGTGGTGCCAAGCCTGAGCCTTTGATAGCAGACCTCCCTGCTAGAATCATTGCGTACATGAAAACATTAATGCCCGCGATGCGTGTAAATTGGGATAAACTATCTGCATGCAAGCAGAAGAAAGATGAAACAGTGTCCGATTTCTTTACAAGGTTTGAGGAAACTTTTATCGACCACAGTGGTCAAGACATGAGTACTGAAGGTGGCCAACGACTATTTGTCGATAAATTTGTGCATAATTTGCTCCCCGAGTTGTGTAAAAAATTAAAAGATTCAGAGAGTTCTTGGGCTGTTTCCTCATCAGCACAGATACTGGCTACTGCACAGTATTATGAAAATAGGGATAAGGACGAAAAAGATAGAGCAGACAAGAAAACGAAAGAACTAAAAACGAAGGTTCTCTTGCAACAAGCTTACCCGCCACGTGGTGGCCACAGTAATTATCAGCAGCCACCACAGTTTCAGAGAAACGCGCCTAGATACGAGTATTCTCAACAACGCGTTCCTGCAGGCCCTAATCAATGTTCATATTGCAAGGAAGAAGGTCATTTTAAATACAGTTGTCCCATTTTGTTGCAGCGTAATAATGGTGTCTATAACCCCAGAGGTAGAGGTGGTCAGCAAGCCCCTAGAGGCAGGGGACGCGGGAATGTTCCTCAGAACGCACGTCCTCTGCCATCTCAAATTACGATTAATAGCTTTGATCAGCAAGGAAATGCAGCTGGTAGAACAGCACAGTACTATAACAATGATTATTATACAGAGGACGAGAATGCAGAAAGTAATGATTACTAGGACAGCCGTAGACAAAGGAAGGGAGTTGTTTCAGTGCCAGTGGATCAGAGTGGACCGTATGTTAACGTGACTACAGCGGATGTGACAGAACCTTTTCTGTTGGATACTGGCGCTGCTAAGAGTTCAATTATGCATTCAAAACTCCCTGGCGCACCTTTGTCTGGCGAAATGAATGTCTCTGTAGGTTTTTCAGGCGCCCCGGTTAGAAACCCGATCTCTAGTCCTATGCAACTTTCTGTTGGACCTTGTGACCTAAAAGCACCTCTCATCTTAACAACAGGTTGTGGTGAAAATCTGTTAGGCTTAGACTTGTTAAAAAGATTACATGCCACATTATATTGTTCCCCCTCGGGAGTACAACTTACACTAGGTAAAGAAGTGATTTCTCCAATGTATTTGTCACGGGATAAACTGCCAGCCGAATTGTCATCCCTTCCAGATACTCTTTGGGCTTCTGGTCTTAATGATGTAGGTCTTTTGGAAATACCGCCATACGTGGTAACTTTAAAAGCCAATGCTAAATTGCCACGCATTCCCCAGTACAAAATCTCTAATGAAGGTGAGAAAGCGTTGTTAGCGATTGTCCACGATTTGATTGAGAAAGATGTAATTGAAGAGACAAGAGGTAATGTTTGCAATAGTCCTGTTTTGCCTGTTTTAAAACGTACTGACCCTTCACAACCACCTGTTTACAGATTTGTGATCGATCTTAGAGAGGTAAACAAGATAGTTGTGCCACAGTTTCCAGTTGTCCCTGATATAACTGCTTTGTTAACCATGATTCCAGCTTCTGCTACTTGGTTCACAGTGATTGATCTAAAGAATGCTTTCTTCAGCATCCCAATAGCAAAGGAAAGCAGGGACATCTTTGGTTTTAGTTTAGGAGGTCGCAGCTTCAGATTTAAACGCGCTCCCCAAGGCTACTGTGAAAGCCCTTCAATATACAGTCAAGCTTTAAAAGCACAGCTTGATGTAATTGTTTTACCTAGTGGTGCCACTCTTATTCAGTATGTGGACGATTTACTAATCGCCGCGGATACTGAAGAGATCTGTAAAGAGGCCACAGTGTCATTGTTGCGTCATTTGTCTGCCTTCCATCACAAAGTATCTCTTTCAAAACTACAATATTGTCAAAAAGAAGTGACCTATTTAGGTCATCTCTTTTCGAAGGAGGGAAGGAAACTGACCCCAGAAAGAATTCAAGCCATCGCGAAATTAAGCGTGCCAAGAACACAGAGAGAAGTGCGTGCTTTTTTGGGCATTACTTCATATTGTAGGCACTGGATACCAAATTTTTCACTGTTGGCAAAACCTTTGTTAGCATTAACCTGTAAAGACACACCGAATCCTGTCCCATGGTCTGAAGAGTGTCAGAAAAGTTTTTTGGAACTGCGTAATGCATTATGTTCAGCTCCCGTGTTGGGTACCCCCGACTACAGTAAGCCCTTTACATTGTATGTCCATGAGAAAGACGGTTGCGCATTATCAGTGCTAACACAGTCTTTTGGAGATAGACCGCGCCCATGCGCGTATTTTTCATCAACTCTGGATCCAGTAGCTAAAGCTTTGCCGAGTTGTTTAAGAGCCACAGCAGCAGCAGCTGCCTCTATTCGACAGTCTGCTGGTTTAGTAATGGATAACACATTGATTGTAATGGTCCCACATGCAGTGGACACGTTGTTAAATAGGACCAAGACACAGCACTTAACTAGTGCTCGATTGTCAGGTTATGAGTTGACACTATTAGCGAGTCATGTGCACATAAAAAGATGCATCACACTGAATCCAGCTACTCTATTACCAATTGCACCAGACACAGATACGATTGAACAGCATGATTGCCTGTTTAGAACAGAAGAGGAAACGAAAGGAAGAGTGGATCTTAAAGATACTGCTTTGGATGAATGTGATGGTACCTTATATGTGGATGGTTCATGTTTCAAGCTCCCGAATGGTGATTCGACTGCCGCATATGCTGTCACGACTTTGCGCACGGTTGTTGAAACTGCACGCGTGCCTCATAACTCAGCTCAAGCAGCAGAATTAATTGCACTCACACGAGCATGCGTGTTGTCGAAAGGTATGAGAGTGAATATATATACAGGCAGTCAGTATGCGTTTGGTGTGGCCCATAGTTTTGGGTGCTTGTGGAAAGAACGTGGATTCCTGACGTCACATGGAGCTAAGATTCAGCATGGTCAGTTGGTGAATGATCTCCTTGAGTCACTGACCTTGCCGTTACAAGTTGCGATTGTGAAATGCAGTGCGCACAAGAGAGTCACAGATGATGTTGGTTGTGGTAATGCATTTGCCGATGAAACCGCAAAAGAGACGGCAAAGAATGTGAAAACCCGAATGTATGTTGCAGGCCCTGCTATATGGGTTAACGATGTTGGAATGTGTGAAAACACGATAGAAAGCGTGAAATCCCTTCAAGCTGAAGCCACAGAGGAAGAATTGAACAAATGGAGAGAAAGTACGGGTAAATTGGATGAGAATGGTTGTTGGGTTGATTTGTCAGAACACCGGCGATGGTTGTTACCCAATGCATACGTGTTACCAGTAGTTACCATGGCACATGGAATGGCACATATCAGCGTGAAAGGAATCTGTAAGTTATTGGCTCCAGTATGGCAGAACACTGGAATTCCCAAGTGTGCAGAGAACGTGGTCAAGAATTGTATGGTATGTTTGAAACACAACCCTGGTAGGGGAACCCCAACTCCAGCTGGTCATTTTGCACCTCCATCATACCCATTTGAGGTGTTACAGTTAGATTTTATCCATATGGAAAGGTGCAACAATTTAAAATATGTACTTGTTGTTGTTTGCGCCTTCTCAAAGTGGATTGAAGCCTACCCCCTAAAAGACAATACTGCCTTATCCACAGCCAAAGCCCTTGTGAAATAATTTTTCCCTAGGTTTGGAATGCCAAGAATGGTGTGGAGTGATAATGGGAGTGAATTTGTGGGTCAAGTGATGAAGAATGTGTGTGAAGGTTTAGGGATTAAGCAGAAGTTCCACGCCGCAAATCACCCCCAATCAGCTGGATTAGTGGAGTGCTACAATGGCATTCTGAAACTTAAATTGGCCAAAATCCAGGCGAGCACCGGTCTTAAATGGCCTGATGCTCTGCCTTTGGCACTCCTCTCCACCAGAATGACTGCGCATTCACGAGTGGGACTTAGTCCCTATGAAGTGGTCTTTGGCCGCCCGGCCAATGTATGGGGTGTGCCGAGACCCACAAAATTCAGTGAAATCGAGCACCCAATACTACTTGATTATCTGTACGAATTGACGGCTAAATTGCGTGTTTTGCATCAACAGGTACATGATACTCTCCCTCCTGCTTCTGCGGCTCCAGGACACCCTATCGATCCTGGCACGTGGGTTCTAGTAAAGAACTTCCAGAGAAAAAGCAACGAGGAGCCCCGCTGGATCGGCCCCCATCTCGTACTCCTATCTACAAGATCAGCGGTTCGAGTGAAGGGGAGGAAAAATTGGGTACACGCCACCCACTGCAAGTGGATCCCGTTGCCTCTGCCATACGACCGGTGGGTCCAGGAGGGTATCGCTGACACTGAAACTGACACTGTACCTCGTTTTGTGCCGTTTAGTGATGCACGCATAAAAGGCACAACTTCGGACAAGGAGAATAACGATATTTTGCAAGAGACTGTGCCGCCGTCAGTTCGAATAGACACCACAGAGCCTGAACTCTTGTTTCAGGACCAGACAGTACCTGGCAGAAACCGTTACAACTTGAGACCAAGGCTCATGGACAAATAAAGAAAGATTTCTTTTCCCTTGCTTTTTCCTTTTTTGATATTGAGGTCTCCCATCTGAAGGACTTTCTTGATTTTTGATTTTCGAACCACCATCCGGGTTCAGCCGCAGGGTCGCGGTGTCAAGACTTTGGGGTACAGGCCGAAGACGTTAGGTCAACGGTTCTGGTTGGTCTAGGGCGTTCCCTGGACTGACAGGCGTACTCCTTAGCAGAAGAAACTCAACCGCCGCGAGCGGCACGATTAGAGGATGGAGTTTGTTAAGATGGAGAGACCCGCCGAGGAAATGAACTTCAAGAGGAAGATATGTAATATAATGAAGAGCAAGCGTTTTGTAATATTGTGTTTGTTTATGCTATGTAGTGCGGTCATGTTCACTGTAGGATATGTATTCTTGTTTTCTCAAATGTCAGTCGCACCCACTATACAGCCTATGCCTCCTCCTACTGTCCCCGTACACTCTTTTCACCCTCTGCCCGAACACGAACAAGCTAGACGATCTGAATTCGTAAATAACTCGTTTATTCAGCTTCTACACCAACACCAGCTAGTGATGAACACTACCAATTGCTGGGTGTGCGGTTTAATGCCACACACCGTTAATAAGGGTATCCCTTATCTGGTGTTGCCCTTTAGTTATAATGGGTCATCCTGGGCATTCCAGACCATGTTTCTCTTTGCTCTAGATGCCTACCCCCTGCGACCACCGCGTTCCACCAGACCTAGTTCCAATAATAAAGCCTTAATGAAAGGAGTTGCCGATATGAGCAGAGATATCGATGCATACACATCAATTCCCAAAGATGAGTTGCGAGCATATATGGGTTGGAACGCGACAGGGTATAGCATCAGTATGGGTGAAAGACAACGAAAAATCTCATCCCCAATCTGGGTCGTACCCCACATAGGTCAGTTCTGTTTGCAAGGTATTGGTCAGAATCTAAGAGCTCAACTGGGGAAAAGTAACTGCACAGTAACGTATACTTTCCCATCACAGTTTTCCCCTGCGTTCCTGGCTGCCAAGGGTACATATTTCGTCTGCAACAATCGAGCATATACATGGCTGCCCCCTGATTTCTCGGGCACATGCTATATTTCCAACCTGTTACCGCCGACGTTTACTGCTGCCTCTGATTTTCACAAAACCAGAGTTGTAAGAGGCGTGGTTAGTAAGGAGGATACTGCCGGTCAGGAAGCGGGAGACTTCTTTATGGGTTTCCTGCCGTTTTGGGGACCTATGGTCAATAGTAGGAACCTGAGGCAACTGACTCGTGTGGTTGAATCCACCGTCAACGTAACGGCGGGTGCCCTTGGTAATTTGACAGCTGAGCTCCAAGCGGATCGCCTCATGACTTTGCAAAACCGGATGGTTCTAGACATCATACTTGCAGACCGTGGTGGGGTGTGTAGGGTCATTCAATCTAGTTGTTGCATTTTCATACCAGACAACGCTCCAACAGTTTATCAAGCCATCTCCAAACTGCATAAAATATCTGAATCTATACATGTGGATAAAGGAGATTGGTCACTGGTGGGGTGGTTCTGGGAAATGATATCTGCCTGGGGTTGGAAGATTCTGATGATCGTTGGAATGGTCTTAGCCATCCTTTTCCTGTTCTGTCTGTGCGTACAGTGTGCCCCTGCGATATGTGGCCTCTGCGCTACATTATGTGTAAGGAAACCTGTATCGAGGGACGAGCTAAGTAATAGGATGATGCTACAGCAACATCTCCATGACTTCATGAATATAGACATAGACTCGGATTGAGATGAGTATAGTTATTGCCTATGTAAGGGCAAAAGGAGGGTCTGTGGTACTGTAAATTTGGGACCGCGTGGGAGACAGGGCCCCACCCCTGTCTATCCCGACATTAGCGAACCGCGAATGGTCAATGCGGTATGTACAAGTGCTTTATATAACGATCTGGCGATAAATGCACTATATATTCGTTATTATACATGACTTCAATGGGTTCCATTTTGGAGCGGCGGCCATCTTATGGTTGCCCTCACATAGGAATACATTGCAAACGAATACGTGCCTTTAGAATACACGTGCCTTCTATTTGACTTCTCAGTGACCTGGGCAGCTTGCCTCCACCGCCCCCGGTCAGTCCGGTCCCACGAGCTCCCTGCCCTGCGTCCACCTGTGATTAGCATCAGGGCTTGACACGCCATAAAACCCTTTCATCCACACAAGCCTCCGGCTAATGTCTTTCGCACCTGACTCTCTCTGCTTTATGGCTTGTTTTCCCAAACAGGGGATGCCCGTGTTTTATTGGGGCCTATCGATATCTGAGATGTGATCTGAGCCTCGTTGGGTAAATAATTGTGGGCTGGCCTAACTGGAATGTGGGATGGTCATCATGACTCTGCCTTTTCGTTTGAAACGTATACTTGTATATTGCCATATCATAAAACCTAGGAATGTGTGCCTGAAGCACGTTTTGCTGTATTTAAGGAGAAGCTCGTTTTTGTAAAGAGAGCAGTCTCCTGAGAACATACATTGTGTTGTACTTCTCGGATACCTGTAATTGGTCTGCAGCCAATAAACGATCCTTGACTTCACCTAGAAGACTCTGTGTTTCTGTGGGTCTGAAACAGGAAGAACCCGAAGTCTTAGGGTGTGTTCCCCTGCACCGCTGGGTTCTAAAAACCCAGTACTTCAACATCTCATTTCATCTTTAAAAGTGATTTTCCACTTACAAATGTGAATTGTAGTTCAAAGACGCAACATTTGAAAATGGACCATTTTTTTCGTTTCTGAAGCATGTCGTAAGGGGGGGGGGGTGGTTATCTCTTTCACCAAAAAACGTGCGTTTTCGATTTAACAATAAAGGCCTCCAAATGTTATTTTATTCTCTTTCCGGGGTGGAGAAATACTGTTTAAGGCCTCAGAATGAGTAAATTGGCCATTTTCATTCACTTTTACCATTCCACCAATCTTGTGTTTAAGGCCCCTGGAAGCATGAAAATCACTTGAAACATCTCATTTCATCTTTAAAAGTGATTTTCCACTTACAAATGTGAATTGTAGTTCAAAGACTCAACATTTGAAAATGGACCATTTTTTTCGTTTCTGAAGCATGTCGTAAGGGGGGGGTGGTTATCTCTTTCACCAAAAAACGTGCGTTTTTGATTGAACAATAAAGGCCTCCAAATGGTATTTTATTCACTTTCCGGGGTGGAGAAATACTTGTTAAGGCCTCAGAATGAGTAAATTGGCCATTTTCATTCACTTTTACCATTCCACCAATCTTGTGTTTGAGGCCCCTGGAAGCATGAAAATCACTTTAAACATCTCATTTTATCTTTAAAAGTGATTTTCCACGTACAAATGTGAATTTTAGTTCAAAGAGACAACATTTGAAAACGGACCATTTTTTTGTTTCTGAAGCATGTCGTAAGGGGGGGTGGTTATCTCTTTCACCAAAAAACGTGCGTTTTTGATTGAACAATAAAGGCCTCCAAATGTTATTTTATTCTTTTCCCGTGGAGGAGAAACATTTTTTAAGGCCTCAGAGTGAGTAAATTGGCCATTTTCATTCACTTTTACCCATTCTGAAAATCTTGTGTTTAAGGCCCCTGGACGCATGAAAATCACTTTAAACATCTCATTTTATCTTTAAAAGTGATTTTCCACTTACAAATGTGAATTGTAGTTCAAAGACGCAGCATTTGAAAACGGACCATTTTTTTATTCTCTGAAGCATGTCGTAAGGGGGTGGTTATCTCTTTCATCAAAAATCAGGCGTTTTTGATTGAACAATAAAGGCCTCCAAATTTTATTTTATTCACTTTCTGGGGTGGAGAAATACTTTTTAAGGCCGCAGAGTGAGTAAATTGGCCATTTTCATTCACTTTTACCCATTCCAAAAATCTTGTGTTTAAGGCCCCTGGACGCATAAAAATCACTTTAAACATCTCATTTTATCTTTAAAAGTGATTTTCCATGTACAAATGTGAATTGTAGTTCAAAGACGCAACATTTGAAAACGGACCATTTTTTTAGTTTCTGAAGCATGTCGGAAGGGGGGGTGGTTATCTCTTTCATCAAAAATCAGGCGTTTTCGCTTGAACAATAAAGGCATCCAAATGGTATTTTATTTACTTCCCGTGGAGGAGAAACACTTTTTAAGGCCGCAGAGTGAGTAAATTGGCCATTTTCATTCACTTTTACCCATTCAAAAAATCTTGTGTTTAAGGCCCCTGGACGCATGAAAATCACTTTAAACATCTCATTTTATCTTTAAAAGTGATTTTCCACGTACAAATGTGAATTGTAGTTCAAAGACACAACATTTGAAAACGGACCTTTTTTTAGTTTCTGAAGCATGTCGTAAGGGGGGGTGGTTATCTCTTTCATCAAAAATCAGGTGTTTTCGCTGGAACAATAAAGGCCTCCAAATGTTATTTAATTCACTTCCCGTGGAGGAGAAACACTTTTTAAGGCCGCAGAGTGAGTAAATTGGCCATTTTCATTCACGATTACCCATTTCTCAAATCTTGTGTTTAGGGTCCCTGGAAGCTTGAAAATCACTTTAAACATCTCATTTTATCTCTAAAAGTGATTATCCACGTACAATGTTAATTGTAGTTCAAAGACGCCACATTTAAAAATGAACCATTGTTTAGTTTCAGAAGCATGCCGTAAGGGGGGGTGGTTATCTCTTTCATCAAAAATCAGGCGTTTTCACTTGAACAATAAAGGCCTCCAAATGTTATTTAATTCACTTCCCATGGGGGAGAAACACTTTTTAAGGCCTCAGAGTGAGTAAATTGGCAATTTTCATTCACTTTTACCCATTTCTCAAATCTTGTGTTTAGGGCCCCTGGAAGCATGAAAATCACTTTAAACATCTCATTTTATCTTTAAAAGTGATTTTCCTTGTACAAATGTGAATTGTAGTTCAAAGACGCAACATTTGAAAATGGACCATTTTTGTCTTTTCTGAAGCATGTTGTAAGGGGGGGTGGTTATCTCTTTCATCAAAAATCAGGTGTTTTCGCTTGAACAATAAAGGCCTCCAAATGTTATTTAATTCACTTTCCGGGGTGGAGAAATACTTGTTAGGGCCTCAGAATGAGTAAATTGGCCATTTTCATTCACTTTTACCATTCCACAAATCTTGTGTTTAAGGCCCCTGGAAGCATGAAAATCACTTGAAACATCTCATTTCATCTTTAAAAGTGATTTTACACTTACAAATGTGAATTGAGGTTCTAAGACGCAACATTTGAAAATGAACCATTTTTTTAGTTTCAGAAGCATGCCGTAAGGGGGGGTGGTTATCTCTTTCATCAAAAAACAGGCGTTTTCGCTTGAACAATAAAGGCCTCCAAATGGTATTTTATTCACTTCCCGTGGAGGAGAAACACTTTTTAAGGCCGCAGAGTGAGTAAATTGGCCATTTTCATTCACGATTACCCATTTCTCAAATCTTGTGTTTAGGGCCCCTGGAAGCTTGAAACTCACTTTAAACATCTCATTTTATCTCTAAAAGTGATTATCCACGTACAATGTTAATTGTAGTTCAAAGACGCCACATTTGAAAATGAACCATTTTTTTAGTTTCAGAAGCATGCCGTAAGGGGGGGTGGTTATCTCTTTCATCAAAAATCAGGCATTTTCACTTGAACAATAAAGGCCTCCAAATGTTATTTAATTCACTTCCCATGGAGTAGAAACACTTTTTAAGGCCTCAGAGTGAGTAAATTGGCCATTTTCATTCACTTTTACCCATTTCTCAAATCTTGTGTTTAGGGCCCCTGGAAGCATGAAAATCGCTTTAAACATCTCATTTTATCTTTAAAAGTGATTTTCCTTGTACAAATGTGAATTGTAGTTCAAAGACGCAACATTTGAAAATGGACCATTTTTGTCGTTTCTGAAGCATGTCGTAAGGGAGGGTGGTTATCTCTTTCACCAAAAAACAGGCGTTTTTGATTGAACAATAAAGGCCTCCAAATGTTATTTTATTCACTTTCCGGGGTGGAGAAATACTTGTTAAGGCCTCAGAATGAGTAAATTGGCCATTTTCATTCACTTTTACCATTCCACCAATCTTGTGTTTGAGGCCCCTGGAAGCATGAAAATCACTTTAAACATCTCATTTTATCTTTAAAAGTGATTTTCCACGTACAAATGTGAATTTTAGTTCAAAGAGACAACATTTGAAAACGGACCATTTTTTTGTTTCTGAAGCATGTCGTAAGGGGGGGTGGTTATCTCTTTCATCAAAAATCAGGCGTTTTTGCTTGAACAATAAAGGCCTCCAAATGTTATTTAATTCACTTTCTGGGGTGGAGAAACACTTTTTAAGGCCTCAGAATGAGTAAATTGGCCATTTTCATTCACTTTTACCCATTCCAAAAATCTCGTGTTTAAGGCCCCTGGACGCATAAAAATCACTTGAAACATTTCATTTCATCTTTAAAAGTGATTTTTCATTTACAAATGTGAATTGTAGTTCAAAGACGCAACATTTGAAAATGCACCATTTTTTTTTTTTCTGAAGCATGTCGTAAGGGGGGGTGGTTATCTCTTTCACCAAAAAACGTGTGTTTTTGATTGAACAATAAAGGCCTCCAAATGTTATTTTATTCTTTTCCCGTGGAGGAGAAACATTTTTTAAGGCCTCAGAGTGAGTAATTTGGCCATTTTCATTCACTTTTACCCATTCCAAAAATCTTGTGTTTAAGGCCCCTGGACGCATAAAAATCACTTTAAACATCTCATTTTATCTTTAAAAGTGATTTTCCATGTACAAATGTGAATTGTAGTTCAAAGACGCAACATTTGAAAACGGACCATTTTTTTAGTTTCTGAAGCATGTCGTAAGGGGGGGTGGTTATCTCTTTCATCAAAAATCAGGCGTTTTCGCTTGAACAATAAAGGCCTCCAAATGTTATTTTATTCACTTCCCGTGGAGGAGAAACACTTTTTAAGGCCGCAGAGTGAGTAAATTGGCCATTTTCATTCACTTTTACCATTCCACAAATCTTGTGTTTAAGGCCCCTGGAAGCATGAAAATCACTTGAAACATCTCATTTCATCTTTAAAAGTGATTTTCCACTTACAAATGTGAATTGTAGTTCAAAGAGGCAACATTTGAAAACGGACCATTTTTTTTGTTTCTGAAGCATGTTGTAAGGGGGGGTGGTTATCTCTTTCACCAAAAAACGTGCGTTTTTGATTGAACAATAAAGAACCCCAAATGTTATTTTATACTCTTCCCGTGGAAGAGAAACACTTTTTAAGGCCGCAGAGTGAGTAAATTGGCCATTTTCATTCACTTTTACCCATTCCTCAGATCTTGTGTTTAGGGCCCCTGGAAGCATGAAAATCACTTTAAACATCTCATTGTATCTTCAAAAGTGATTTTCCTTGTACAAATGTGAATTGTAGTTCAAAGAGGCAAAATTTAAAAACGGACCATTTTTTTTGTTTCTGAAGCATGTCGTAAGGGGGGTGGTTATCTCTTTCACCAAAAAACAGGCGTTTTTGATTGAACAATAAAGGCCTCCAAATGGTATTTTATTCACTTTCCGGGGTGGAGAAATACTTGTTAAGGCCTCAGAATGAGTAAATTGGCCTTTTTCATTCACTTTTACCATTCCACCAATCTTGTGTTTAAGGCCCCTGGAAGCATGAAAATCACTTTAAACATCTCATTTTATCTTTAAAAGTGGTTTTCCACGTACAAATGTGAATTGTAGTTCAAAGAGACAACATGTGAAAACGGACCATTTTTTTTGTTTCTGAAGCATGTCGTAAGGGGGGGTGGTTATCACTTTCATCAAAAATCAGGCGTTTTCGCTTGAACAATAAAGGCCTCCAAATGTTATTTCATTCACTTTCCGGGGTGGAGAAGTACTTGTTAAGGCCTCAGAGTGAGTAAATTGGCCATTTTCATTCATGTTTACCCATTCCTCAAATCTTGTGTTTAGGGCCCCTGGAAGCTTGAAAATCACTTTAAACATCTCATTTTATCTTTAAAAGTGATTTTCCACGTAGAAATGTGAATTGTAGTTCAAAGAGGCAACATTTGAAAACGGACCATTTTTTTTGTTTCTGAAGCATGTCGTAAGGGGGGGTGGTTATCACTTTCATCAAAAATCAGGCGTTTTCGCTTGAACAATAAAGGCCTCCAAATGTTATTTCATTCACTTTCCGGGGTGGAGAAGTACTTGTTAAGGCCTCAGAGTGAGTAAATTGGCCATTTTCATTCACTTTTACCCATTTCTCAAATCTTGTGTTTAGGGCCCCTGGAAGCATGAAAATCACTTTAAACATCTCATTTTATCTTTAAAAGTGATTTTCCTTGTACAAATGTGAATTGTAGTTCAAAGACGCAACATTTGAAAATGGACCATTTTTTTTGTTTCTGAAGCATGTCGTAAGGGAGGGTGGTTATCTCTTTCACCAAAAAACAGGCGTTTTTGATTGAACAATAAAGGGCTCCAAATGTTATTTTATTCACTTTCCGGGGTGGAGAAATACTTGTTAAGGCCTCAGAATGAGTAAATTGGCCATTTTCATTCACTTTTACCATTCCACCAATCTTGTGTTTGAGGCCCCTGGAAGCATGAAAATCACTTGAAACATCTCATTTCATCTTTAAAAGTGATTTTCCACTTACAAATGTGAATTGTAGTTCAAAGACCCAACATTTGAAAATGGACCATTTTTTTCGTTTCTGAAGCATGTCGTAAGTGGGGGTGGTTATCTCTTTCACCAAAAATCAGGCGTTTTCGCTTGAACAATAAAGGCCTCCAAATGTTATTTCATTCACTTTCCGGGGTGGAGAAGTACTTGTTAAGGCCTCAGAGTGAGTAAATTGGCCATTTTCATTCATGTTTACCCATTCCTCAAATCTTGTGTTTAGGGCCCCTGGAAGCTTGAAAATCACTTTAAACATCTCATTTTATCTTTAAAAGTGATTTTCCACGTAGAAATGTGAATTGTAGTTCAAAGAGGCAACATTTGAAAACGGACCATTTTTTTTGTTTCTGAAGCATGTCGTAAGGGGGGGTGGTTATCTCTTTCATCAAAAATCAGGCGTTTTTGATTGAACAATAAAGGCCTCCAAATGGTATTTAATTCACTTCCCATGGAGTAGAAACACTTTTTAAGGCCTCAGAGTGAGTAAATTGGCCATTTTCATTCACTTTTACCCATTTCTCAAATCTTGTGTTTAGGGCCCCTGGAAGCATGAAAATCACTTTAAACATCTCATTTTATCTTTAAAAGTGATTTTCCTTGTACAAATGTGAATTGTAGTTCAAAGACGCAACATTTGAAAATGGACCATTTTTTTTGTTTCTGAAGCATGTCGTAAGGGAGGGTGGTTATCTCTTTCACCAAAAAACAGGCATTTTTGATTGAACAATAAAGGGCTCCAAATGTTATTTTATTCACTTTCCGGGGTGGAGAAATACTTGTTAAGGCCTCAGAATGAGTAAATTGGCCATTTTCATTCACTTTTACCATTCCACCAATCTTGTGTTTGAGGCCCCTGGAAGCATGAAAATCACTTGAAACATCTCATTTCATCTTTAAAAGTGATTTTCCACTTACAAATGTGAATTGTAGTTCAAAGACCCAACATTTGAAAATGGACCATTTTTTTCGTTTCTGAAGCATGTCGTAAGTGGGGGTGGTTATCTCTTTCACCAAAAAACGTGCGTTTTTGATTGAACAATAAAGAACCCTAAATGTTATTTTATTCTCTTCCTGTGGAAGAGAAACACTTTTTAAGGCCGCAGAGTGAGTAAATTGGCCATTTTCATTCACTTTCACCCATTCCTCAGATCTTGTGTTTAGGGCCCCTGGAAGCATGAAAATCACTTTAAACATCTCATTTTATCTTCAAAAGTGATTTTCCTTGTACAAATGTGAATTGTAGTTCAAAGAGGCAACATTTAAAAACGGACCTTTTTTTTGTTTCTGAAGCATGTCGTAAGGGGGGTGGTTATCTCTTTCGTCAAAAATCGGGCGTTTTCGCTTGAACAATAAAGGCCCCCAAATGTTATTTTATTCACTTTCCGGGATGGAGAAATACTTGTTAAGGCCTCAGAGTGAGTAAATTGGCCATTTTCATTCATGTTTACCCATTCCTCAAATCTTGTGTTTAGGGCCCCTGGAAGCTTGAAAATCACTTTAAACATCTCATTTTATCTTTAAAAGTGATTTTCCACGTAGAAATGTGAATTGTAGTTCAAAGACGCAACATTTGAAAACGGACCATTTTTTTTGTTTCTGAAGCATGTCGTAAGGGGGGGTGGTTATCTCTTTCATCAAAAATCAGGCGTTTTTGATTGAACAATAAAGGCCTCCAAATGGTATTTAATTCACTTCCCATGGAGTAGAAACACTTTTTAAGGCTTCAGAGTGAGTAAATTGGCCATTTTCATTCACTTTTACCCATTTCTCAAATCTTGTGTTTAGGGCCCCTGGAAGCATGAAAATCACTTTAAACATCTCATTTTATCTTTAAAAGTGATTTTCCTTGTACAAATGTGAATTGTAGTTCAAAGACGCAACATTTGAAAATGGACCATTTTTTTTGTTTCTGAAGCATGTCGTAAGGGAGGGTGGTTATCTCTTTCACCAAAAAACAGGCGTTTTTGATTGAACAATAAAGGCCTCCAAATGTTATTTTATTCACTTTCCGGGGTGGAGAAATACTTGTTAAGGCCTCAGAATGAGTAAATTGGCCATTTTCATTCACTTTTACCATTCCACCAATCTTGTGTTTGAGGCCCCTGGAAGCATCAAAATCACTTGAATCATCTCATTTCATCTTTAAAAGTGATTTTCCACTTAAAAATGTGAATTGTAGTTCAAAGACCCAACATTTGAAAATGGACCATTTTTTTCGTTTCTGAAGCATGTCGTAAGGGGGGGTGGTTATCTCTTTCACCAAAAAACGTGCGTTTTTGATTGAACAATAAAGAACCCTAAATGTTATTTTATTCTCTTCCTGTGGAAGAGAAACACTTTTTAAGGCCACAGAGTGAGTAAATTGGCCATTTTCATTCACTTTTACCCATTCCTCAGATCTTGTGTTTAGGGCCCCTGGAAGCATGAAAATCACTTTAAACATCTCATTTTATCTTCAAAAGTGATTTTCGTTGTACAAATGTGAATTGTAGTTCAAAGAGGCAAAATTTAAAAACGGACCATTTTTTTTGTTTCTGAAGCATGTCGTAAGGGGGGTGGTTATCTCTTTCGTCAAAAATCGGGCGTTTTCGCTTGAACAATAAAGGCCTCCAAATGTTATTTTATTCAGTTTCCTGGATGGAGAAATACTTGTTAAGGCCTCAGAGTGAGTAAATTGGCCATTTTTATTCATGTTTACCCATTCCTCAAATCTTGTGTTTAGGGCCCCTGGAAGCTTGAAAATCACTTTAAACATCTCATTTTATCTTTAAAAGTGATTTTCCACGTAGAAATGTGAATTGTAGTTCAAAGAGGCAACATTTGAAAACGGACCATTTTTTTGTTTCTGAAGCATGTCGTAAGGGGGGGGTGGTTATCTCTTTCATCAAAAATCAGGCGTTTTTGATTGAACAATAAAGGCCTCCAAATGTTATTTAATTCACTTTCTGGGATGGAGAAACACTTTTTAAGGCCTCAGAGTGAGTAAATTGGCCATTTTCATTCACTTTTACCCATTTCTCAAATCTTGTGTTTAGGGCCCCTGGAAGCATGAAAATCACTTTAAACATCTCATTTTATCTTCAAAAGTGATTTTCCTTGTACAAATGTGAATTGTAGTTCAAAGAGGCAACATTTGAAAACGGACCATTTTTTTTGTTTCTGAAGCATGTCGTAAGGGGGGTGGTTATCTCTTTCATCAAAAATCGGGCGTTTTTGATTGAAAAATAAAGGCCGCCAAATGTTATTTAATTCACTTTCTGGGGTGGAGAAACACTTTTTAAGGCCTGAGAATGAGTAAATTGGCCATTTTCATTCACTTTTACCATTCCACAAATCTTGTGTTTAAGGCCCCTGGAAGCATGAAAATCACTTGAAACATTTCATTTCATCTTTAAAAGTGATTTTCCACTTACAAATGTGAATTGTAGTTCAAAGACGCAGCATTTGAAAACGGACCATTTTTTTAGTTTCTGAAGCATGTCGTAAGGGAGGGTGGGTATCTCTTTCACCAAAAAACAGGCGTTTTTGATTGAACAATAAAGGCCTCCAAATGTTATTTTATTCACTTTCCGGGGTGGAGAAATACTTGTTAAGGCCTCAGAATGAGTAAATTGGCCATTTTCATTCACTTTTACCATTCCACCAATCTTGTGTTTAAGGCCCCTGGAAGCATGAAAATCACTTTAAACATCTCATTTTATCTTTAAAAGTGATTTTCCACGTACAAATGTGAATTGTAGTTCAAAGAGACAACATGTGAAAACGGACCATTTTTTTTGTTTCTGAAGCATGTCGTAAGGGGGGGTGGTTATCTCTTTCATCAAAAATCAGGCGTTTTCGCTTGAACAATAAAGGCCTCCAAATGTTATTTCATTCACTTTCCGGGGTGGAGAAATACTTGTTAAGGCCTCAGAATGAGTAAATTGGCCATTTTCATTCACTTTTACCATTCCACCAATCTTGTGTTTGAGGCCCCTGGAAGCATCAAAATCACTTGAATCATCTCATTTCATCTTTAAAAGTGATTTTCCACTTAAAAATGTGAATTGTAGTTCAAAGACCCAACATTTGAAAATGGACCATTTTTTTCGTTTCTGAAGCATGTCGTAAGGGGGGGTGGTTATCTCTTTCACCAAAAAACGTGCGTTTTTGATTGAACAATAAAGAACCCTAAATGTTATTTTATTCTCTTCCTGTGGAAGAGAAACACTTTTTAAGGCCACAGAGTGAGTAAATTGGCCATTTTCATTCACTTTTACCCATTCCTCAGATCTTGTGTTTAGGGCCCCTGGAAGCATGAAAATCACTTTAAACATCTCATTTTATCTTCAAAAGTGATTTTCGTTGTACAAATGTGAATTGTAGTTCAAAGAGGCAAAATTTAAAAACGGACCATTTTTTTTGTTTCTGAAGCATGTCGTAAGGGGGGTGGTTATCTCTTTCGTCAAAAATCGGGCGTTTTCGCTTGAACAATAAAGGCCTCCAAATGTTATTTTATTCAGTTTCCTGGATGGAGAAATACTTGTTAAGGCCTCAGAGTGAGTAAATTGGCCATTTTTATTCATGTTTACCCATTCCTCAAATCTTGTGTTTAGGGCCCCTGGAAGCTTGAAAATCACTTTAAACATCTCATTTTATCTTTAAAAGTGATTTTCCACGTAGAAATGTGAATTGTAGTTCAAAGAGGCAACATTTGAAAACGGACCATTTTTTTGTTTCTGAAGCATGTCGTAAGGGGGGGGTGGTTATCTCTTTCATCAAAAATCAGGCGTTTTTGATTGAACAATAAAGGCCTCCAAATGTTATTTAATTCACTTTCTGGGATGGAGAAACACTTTTTAAGGCCTCAGAGTGAGTAAATTGGCCATTTTCATTCACTTTTACCCATTTCTCAAATCTTGTGTTTAGGGCCCCTGGAAGCATGAAAATCACTTTAAACATCTCATTTTATCTTCAAAAGTGATTTTCCTTGTACAAATGTGAATTGTAGTTCAAAGAGGCAACATTTGAAAACGGACCATTTTTTTTGTTTCTGAAGCATGTCGTAAGGGGGGTGGTTATCTCTTTCATCAAAAATCGGGCGTTTTTGATTGAAAAATAAAGGCCGCCAAATGTTATTTAATTCACTTTCTGGGGTGGAGAAACACTTTTTAAGGCCTGAGAATGAGTAAATTGGCCATTTTCATTCACTTTTACCATTCCACAAATCTTGTGTTTAAGGCCCCTGGAAGCATGAAAATCACTTGAAACATTTCATTTCATCTTTAAAAGTGATTTTCCACTTACAAATGTGAATTGTAGTTCAAAGACGCAGCATTTGAAAACGGACCATTTTTTTAGTTTCTGAAGCATGTCGTAAGGGAGGGTGGTTATCTCTTTCACCAAAAAACAGGCGTTTTTGATTGAACAATAAAGGCCTCCAAATGTTATTTTATTCACTTTCCGGGGTGGAGAAATACTTGTTAAGGCCTCAGAATGAGTAAATTGGCCATTTTCATTCACTTTTACCATTCCACCAATCTTGTGTTTAAGGCCCCTGGAAGCATGAAAATCACTTTAAACATCTCATTTTATCTTTAAAAGTGATTTTCCACGTACAAATGTGAATTGTAGTTCAAAGAGACAACATGTGAAAACGGACCATTTTTTTTGTTTCTGAAGCATGTCGTAAGGGGGGGTGGTTATCTCTTTCATCAAAAATCAGGCGTTTTCGCTTGAACAATAAAGGCCTCCAAATGTTATTTCATTCACTTTCCGGGGTGGAGAAATACTTGTTAAGGCCTCAGAATGAGTAAATTGGCCATTTTCATTCACTTTTACCATTCCACCAATCTTGTGTTTGAGGCCCCTGGAAGCATGAAAATCACTTGAATCATCTCATTTCATCTTTAAAAGTGATTTTCCACTTAAAAATGTGAATTGTAGTTCAAAGACCCAACATTTGAAAATGGACCATTTTTTTCGTTTCTGAAGCATGTCGTAAGGGGGGGTGGTTATCTCTTTCACCAAAAATCGTGCGTTTTTGATTGAACAATAAAGAACCCTAAATGTTATTTTAATCTCTTCCTGTGGAAGAGAAACACTTTTTAAGGCCACAGAGTGAGTAAATTGGCCATTTTCATTCACTTTTACCCATTCCTCTGATCTTGTATTTAGGGCCCCTGGAAGCATGAAAATCACTTTAAACATCTCATTTTATCTTCAAAAGTGATTTTCCTTGTACAAATGTGAATTGTAGTTCAAAGAGGCAAAATTTAAAAACGGACCATTTTTTTTGTTTCTGAAGCATGTCGTAAGGGGGGTGGTTATCTCTTTCGTCAAAAATCGGGCGTTTTCGCTTGAACAATAAAGGCCCCCAAATGTTATTTTATTCAGTTTCCGGGATGGAGAAATACTTGTTAAGGCCTCAGAGTGAGTAAATTGGCCATTTTTATTCATGCTTACCCATTCCTCAAATCTTGTGTTTAGGGCCCCTGGAAGCTTGAAAATCACTTTAAACATCTCATTTTATCTTTAAAAGTGATTTTCCACGTAGAAATGTGAATTGTAGTTCAAAGAGGCAACATTTGAAAACGGACCATTTTTTTGTTTCTGAAGCATGTCGTAAGGGGGGGGTGGTTATCTCTTTCATCAAAAATCAGGCGTTTTTGATTGAAAAATAAAGGCCGCCAAATGTTATTTAATTCACTTTCTGGGGTGGAGAAACACTTTTTAAGGCCTGAGAATGAGTAAATTGGCCATTTTCATTCACTTTTACCATTCCACAAATCTTGTGTTTAAGGCCCCTGGAAGCATGAAAATCACTTGAAACATTTCATTTCATCTTTAAAAGTGATTTTCCACTTACAAATGTGAATTGTAGTTCAAAGACGCAGCATTTGAAAACGGACCATTTTTTTAGTTTCTGAAGCATGTCGTAAGGGGGTGGTTATCTCTTTCATCAAAAATCAGGCGTTTTCGATTGAACAATAAAGGCCTCCAAATGGTATTTTATTCACTTTCTGGGGTGGAGAAACACTTTTTAAGGCCGCAGAGTGAGTAAATTGGCCATTTTCATTCACTTTTACCATTCCACAAATCTTGTGTTTAAGGCCCCTGGAAGCATGAAAATCACTTGAAACATCTCATTTCATCTTTAAAAGTGATTTTCCACTTACAAATGTGAATTGTAGTTTAAAGACGCAACATTTGAAAATGGACCATTTTTTTTCGTTTCTGAAGCATGTCGTAAGGGAGGGTGGTTATCTCTTTCACCAAAAAACAGGTGTTTTTGATTGAACAATAAAGGCCTCCAAATGTTATTTTATTCACTTTCCGGGGTGGAGAAATACTTGTTAAGGCCTCAGAATGAGTAAATTGGCCATTTTCATTCACTTTTACCATTCCACCAATCTTGTGTTTAAGGCCCCTGGAAGCATGAAAATCACTTTAAACATCTCATTTTATCTTTAAAAGTGATTTTCCACGTACAAATGTGAATTGTAGTTCAAAGAGATAACATGTGAAAACGGACCATTTTTTTTGTTTCTGAAGCATGTCGTAAGGGGGGGTGGTTATCTCTTTCATCAAAAATCAGGCGTTTTCGCTTGAACAATAAAGGCCTCCAAATGTTATTTCATTCACTTTCCGGGGTGGAGAAATACTTGTTAAGGCCTCAGAGTGAGTAAATTGGCCATTTTCATTCATGTTTACCTATTCCTCAAATCTTGTGTTTAGGGCCCCTGGAAGCTTGAAAATCACTTTAAACATCTCATTTTATCTTTAAAAGTGATTTTCCACGTAGAAATGTGAATTGTAGTTCAAAGAGGCAACATGTGAAAACGGACCATTTTTTTTGTTTCTGAAGCATGTCGTAAGGGGGGGTGGTTATCTCTTTCATCGAAAATCAGGCGTTTTCGCTTGAACAATAAAGGCCTCCAAATGTTATTTCATTCACTTTCCGGGGTGGAGAAATACTTGTTAAGGCCTCAGAGTGAGTAAATTGGCCATTTTCATTCATGTTTACCCATTCCTCAGATCTTGTGTTTAAGGCCCATGGAAGCATGAAAATCACTTGAAACATCTCATTTCATCTTTAAAAGTGATTTTACACTTACAAATGTGAATTGTAGTTCAAAGACGCAACATTTGAAAATGGACCATTTTTTTTGTTTCTGAAGCGTGTCATAAGGGGGGGTGGTTATCTCTTTCACCAAAAAACGTGCGTTTTTGATTGAACAATAAAGGCCTCCAAATGTTATTTTATTCTCTTCCCGTGGAGGAGAAACACTTTTTAAGGCCGCAGAGTGAGTAAATTGGCCATTTTCATTCACTTTTACCCATTCCAAAAATCTTGTGTTTAAGGCCCCTGGATGCATGAAAATCACTTTAAACATCTAATTTTATCTGTAAAAGTGATTTTCCACGTACAAATGTGAATCGTAGTTCAAAGACGCAACATTTGAAAACGGACCATTTTTTTAGTTTCTGAAGCATGTCGTAAGGGGGGGTGGTTATCTCTTTCATCAAAAATCAGGCGTTTTCGCTTGAACAATAAAGGCCCCCAAATGTTATTTTATTCACTTCCCGTGGAGGAGAAACACTTTTTAAGGCCGCAGAGTGAGTAAATTGGCCATTTTCATTCACTTTTACCTATTCTAAAAATCTTGTGTTTAAGGCCCCTGGACGCATGAAATCACTTTGAACATCTCATTTTATCTTTAAAAGTGATTTTCCACGTACAAATGTGAATTGTAGTTCAAAGACGCAACATTTGAAAACGGACCATTTTTGTCGTTTCTGAAGCATGTCATAAGGGGGGGTGGTTATCTCTTTCACAATAAACAGGCGTTTTTGATTGAACAATAAAGGCCTCCAAATGTTATTTTATTCACTTTCCGGGGTGGAGAAATACTTGTTAAGGCCTCAGAATGAGTAAATTGGCCATTTTCATTCACTTTTACCATTCCACAAATCTTGTGTTTAAGGCCCCTGGAAGCATGAAAATCACTTTTAACATCTCATTTTATCTTTAAAAGTGATTTTCCACTGTACAAATGTGAATTGTAGTTCAAAGACGCAACATTTGAAAACAGACCATTTTTTTCATTTCTGAAGCATGTCCTAAGGGGGGGTGGTTATCTCTTTCACCAAAAAACAGGCGTTTTTGATTGAACAATAAAGGCCTCCAAATATTATTTTATTCACTTTCCGGGGTGGAGAAATACTTGTTAAGGCCTCAGAATGAGTAAATTGGCCATTTTCATTCACTTTTACCATTTCACCAATCTTGTGTTTGAGGCCCCTGGAAGCATGAAAATCACTTGAAACATCTCATTTCATCTTTAAAAGTGATTTTCCACTTACAAATGTGAATTGTAGTTCAAAGCCGCAACATTTGAAAATGGACCATTTTTTTCGTTTCTGAAGCATGTCGTAAGGGGGGTTGGTTATCTCTTTCACCAAAAAACGTGCGTTTTTGATTGAACAATAAAGAACCCCAAATGTTATTTTATTCTCTTCCCGTGGAAGAGAAACACTTTTTAAGGCCGCAGAGTGAGTAAATTGGCAATTTTCATTCACTTTTACCCATTCCTCAGATCTTGTGTTTAGAGCCCCTGGAAGCATGAAAATCACTTCAAACATCTCATTTTATCTTCAAAAGTGATTTTCCTTGTACAAATGTGAATTGTAGTTCAAAGAGGCAAAATTTAAAAACGGACCATTTTTTTTGTTTCTGAAGCATGTCGTAAGGGGGGTGGTTATCTCTTTCGTCAAAAATCGGGTGTTTTCGCTTGAACAATAAAGGCCTCCAAATGTTATTTTATTCACTTTCCGGGATGGAGAAATACTTGTTAAGGCCTCAGAGTGAGTAAATTGGCCATTTTCATTCATGTTTACCCATTCCTCAAATCTTGTGTTTAGGGCCCCTGGAACCTTGAAAATCACTTTAAACATCTCATTTTATCTTTAAAAGTGATTTTCCACGTAGAAATGTGAATTGTAGTTCAAAGAGGCAACATTTGAAAATGGACCATTTTTTTCGTTTCTGAAGCATGTCGTAAGGCGGGGTGGTTATCTCTCATCAAAAATCAGGCGTTTTTGATTGAACAATAAAGGCCTCCAAATGTTATTTAATTCACTTTCTGGGGTGGAGAAACACTTTTTAAGGCCTCAGAGTGAGTAAATTGGCCATTTTCATTCACTTTTACCCATTTTTCAAATCTTGTGTTTAGGGCCCCTGGAAGCATGAAAATCACTTTAAACATCTCATTTTATCTTCAAAAGTGATTTTCCTTGTACAAATGTGAATTGTAGTTCAAAGAGGCAACATTTGAAAACGGACCATTTTTTTTGTTTCTGAAGCATGTCGTAAGGGGGGTGGTTATCTCTCTCATCAAAAATCGGGCATTTTTGATTGAAAAATAAAGGCCGCCAAATGTTATTTAATTCACTTTCTTGGGTGGAGAAACACTTTTTAAGGCCTCAGAATGAGTAAATTGGCCATTTTCATTCACTTTTACCATTCCACAAATCTTGTGTTTAAGGCCCCTGGAAGCATGAAAATAACTTTAAACATCTCATTTTATCTTTAAAAGTGATTTTCCACGTACAAATGTGAATTGTAGTTCAAAGAGACAACATGTGAAAACTGACCATTTTTTGTTTCTGAAGCATGTCGTAAGGGGGGGTGGTTATCTCTTTCATCAAAAATCAGGCGTTTTCGCATGAACAATAAAGGCCTCCAAATGTTATTTCATTCACTTTCCGGGGTGGAGAAATACTTGTTAAGGCCTCAGAATGAGTAAATTGGCCATTTTCATTCACTTTTACCATTCCACAAATCTTGTGTTTAAGGCCCCTGGAAGCATGAAAATCACTTGAAACATCTCATTTCATCTTTAAAAGTGATTTTACACTTACAAATGTGAATTGTAGTTCAAAGACGCAACATTTGAAAATGGACCATTTTTTTCTTTTCTGAAGCATGTCGTAAGGGGGGGTGGTTATCTCTTTCACTAAAAAACGTGCGTTTTTGATTGAACAATAAAGGCCTCCAAATGTTATTTTATTCACTTTCCGGGGTGGAGAAATACTTGTTAAGGCCTCAGAGTGAGTAAATTGGCCATTTTCATTCATGTTTACCCATTCCTCAGATCTTGTGTCTAGGGCCCCTGGAAGCTTGAAAATCACTTTAAACTTCCCATTTTATCTTTAAAAGTGATTTTCCACGTAGAAATGTGAATTGTAGTTCAAAGACGCAGCATTTGAAAACGGACCATTTTTTTAGTTTCTGAAGCATGTCGTAAGGGGGTGGTTATCTCTTTCATCAAAAATCAGGCGTTTTCGATTGAACAATAAAGGCCTCCAAATGTTATTTTATTCACTTTCTGGGGTGGAGAAACACTTTTTAAGGCCGCAGAGTGAGTAAATTGGCCATTTTCATTCATGTTTACCCTTTCCTCAAATCTTGTGTTTAGGGCCCCTGGAAGCATGAAAATCACTTTAAACATCTCATTTTATCTTCAAAAGTGATTTTCCTTGTACAAATGTGAATTGTAGTTCAAAGAGGCAAAATTTAAAAACGGACCATTTTTTTTGTTTCTGAAGCATGTTGTAAGGGGGGTGGTTATCTCTTTCGTCAAAAATCGGGCGTTTTCGCTTGAACAATAAAGGCCTCCAAATGTTATTTAATTCACTTTCTGGGGTGGAGAAACACTTTTTAAGGCCTCAGAGTGAGTAAATTGGCCATTTTCATTCACTTTTACCCATTCCACCAATCTTGTGTTTAGGGCCCCTAGAAGCATGAAAATCACTTTAAACATCTCATTTTATCTTCAAAAGTGATTTTCCTTGTACAAATGTGAATTGTAGTTCAAAGAGGCAACATTTGAAAACGGACCATTTTTTTTGTTTCTGAAGCATGTCGTAAGGGGGTGGTTATCTCTCTCATCAAAAATCGGGCGTTTTTGATTGAAAAATAAAGTCCGCCAAATGTTATTTCATTCACTTTCTTGGGTGGAGAAACACTTTTTAAGGCCTCAGAATGAGTAAATTGGCCATTTTCATTCACTTTTACCATTCCACAAATCTTGTGTTTGAGGCCCCTGGAAGCATGAAAATCACTTGAATCATCTCATTTCATCTTTAAAAGTGATTTTCCACTTAAAAATGTGAATTGTAGTTCAAAGACCCAACATTTGAAAATGGACCATTTTTTTAATTTCTGAAGCATGTCGTAAGGGGGGGTGGTTATCTCTTTCACCAAAAAACGTGCGTTTTTGATTGAACAATAAAGAACCCTAAATGTTATTTTATTCTCTTCCTGTGGAAGAGAAACACTTTTTAAGGCCACAGAGTGAGTAAATTGGCCATTTTCATTCACTTTTACCCATTCCTCTGATCTTGTATTTAGGGCCCCTGGAAGCATGAAAATCACTTTAAACATCTCATTTTATCTTCAAAAGTGATTTTCCTTGTACAAATGTGAATTGTAGTTCAAAGAGGCAAAATTTAAAAACGGACCATTTTTTTTGTTTCTGAAGCATGTCGTAAGGGGGGTGGTTATCTCTTTCGTCAAAAATCGGGCGTTTTCGCTTGAACAATAAAGGCCCCCAAATGTTATTTTATTCAGTTTCCGGGATGGAGAAATACTTGTTAAGGCCTCAGAGTGAGTAAATTGGCCATTTTTATTCATGCTTACCCATTCCTCAAATCTTGTGTTTAGGGCCCCTGGAAGCTTGAAAATCACTTTAAACATCTCATTTTATCTTTAAAAGTGATTTTCCACGTAGAAATGTGAATTGTAGTTCAAAGAGGCAACATTTGAAAACGGACCATTTTTTTGTTTCTGAAGCATGTCGTAAGGGGGGGTGGTTATCTCTTTCATCAAAAATCAGGCGTTTTTGATTGAACAATAAAGGCCTCCAAATGTTATTTAATTCACTTTCTGGGATGGAGAAACACTTTTTAAGGCCTCAGAGTGAGTAAATTGGCCATTTTCATTCACTTTTACCCATTTCTCAAATCTTGTGTTTAGGGCCCCTGGAAGCATGAAAATCACTTTAAACATCTCATTTTATCTTCAAAAGTGATTTTCCTTGTACAAATGTGAATTGTAGTTCAAAGAGGCAACATTTGAAAACGGACCATTTTTTTTGTTTCTGAAGCATGTCGTAAGGGGGGTGGTTATCTCTTTCATCAAAAATCGGGCGTTTTTGATTGAAAAATAAAGGCCGCCAAATGTTATTTAATTCACTTTCTGGGGTGGAGAAACACTTTTTAAGGCCTGAGAATGAGTAAATTGGCCATTTTCATTCACTTTTACCATTCCACAAATCTTGTGTTTAAGGCCCCTGGAAGCATGAAAATCACTTGAAACATTTCATTTCATCTTTAAAAGTGATTTTCCACTTACAAATGTGAATTGTAGTTCAAAGACGCAGCATTTGAAAACGGACCATTTTTTTAGTTTCTGAAGCATGTCGTAAGGGGGTGGTTATCTCTTTCATCAAAAATCAGGCGTTTTCGATTGAACAATAAAGGCCTCCAAATGGTATTTTATTCACTTTCCGGGGTGGAGAAATACTTGTTAAGGCCTCAGAATGAGTAAATTGGCCATTTTCATTCACTTTTACCATTCCACCAATCTTGTGTTTAAGGCCCCTGGAAGCATGAAAATCACTTTAAACATCTCATTTTATCTTTAAAAGTGATTTTCCACGTACAAATGTGAATTGTAGTTCAAAGAGACAACATGTGAAAACGGACCATTTTTTTTGTTTCTGAAGCATGTCGTAAGGGGGGGTGGTTATCTCTTTCATCAAAAATCAGGCGTTTTCGCTTGAACAATAAAGGCCTCCAAATGTTATTTCATTCACTTTCCGGGGTGGAGAAATACTTGTTAAGGCCTCAGAGTGAGTAAATTGGCCATTTTCATTCATGTTTACCTATTCGTCAAATCTTGTGTTTAGGGCCCCTGGAAGCTTGAAAATCACTTTAAACATCTCATTTTATCTTTAAAAGTGATTTGCCACGTAGAAATGTGAATTGTAGTTCAAAGAGGCAACATTTGAAAACGGACCATTTTTTTTGTTTCTGAAGCATGTCGTAAGGGGGTGGTTATCTCTTTCATCAAAAATCAGGCGTTTTTGATTGAACAATAAAGGCCTCCAAATGTTATTTAATTCACTTTCTGGGGTGGAGAAACACTTTTTAAGGCCTCAGAGTGAGTAAATTGGCCATTTTCATTCACTTTTACCCATTTCTCAAATCTTGTGTTTAGGGCCCCTGGAAGCATGAAAATCACTTTAAACATCTCATTTTATCTTCAAAAGTGATTTTCCTTGTACAAATGTGAATTGTAGTTCAAAGAGGCAACATTTGAAAACGGACCATTTTTTTTCGTTTCTGAAGCATGTCGTAAGGGAGGGTGGTTATCTCTTTCACCAAAAAACAGGTGTTTTTGATTGAACAATAAAGGCCTCCAAATGTTATTTTATTCACTTTCCGGGGTGGAGAAATACTTGTTAAGGCCTCAGAATGAGTAAATTGGCCATTTTCATTCACTTTTACCATTCCACCAATCTTGTGTTTAAGGCCCCTGAAAGCATGAAAATCACTTTAAACATCTCATTTTATCTTTAAAAGTGATTTTCCACGTACAAATGTGAATTGTAGTTCAAAGAGACAACATGTGAAAACGGACCATTTTTTTTGTTTCTGAAGCATGTCGTAAGGGAGGGTGGTTATCTCTTTCATCAAAAATCAGGCGTTTTTGCTTGAACAATAAAGGCCTCCAAATGTTATTTCATTCACTTTCCGGGGTGGAGAAATATTTGCCTCAGAGTGAGTAAATTGGCCTTTTTCATTCATGTTTACCCATTCCTCAAATCTTGTGTTTAGGGCCCCTGGAGGCTTGAAAATCACTTTAAACATCTCATTTTATCTTTAAAAGTGATTTTCCACGTAGAAATGTGAATTGTAGTTCAAAGAGGCAACATTTGAAAACGGACCATTTTTTTTGTTTCTGAAGCATGTCGTAAGGGGGGTGGTTATCTCTTTCATCAAAAATCAGGCGTTTTCGCTTGAACAATAAAGGCCTCCAAATGTTATTTCATTCACTTTCCGGGGTGGAGAAATACTTGTTAAGGCCTCAGAGTGAGTAAATTGGCCATTTTCATTCATGTTTACCCATTCCTCAAATCTTGTGTTTAGGGCCCCTGGAAGCTAGAAAATCACTTTAAACATCTCATTTTATCTTTAAAAGTGATTTTCCACGTAGAAATGTGAATTGTAGTTCAAAGAGGCAACATTTGAAAACGGACCATTTTTTTTGTTTCTGAAGCATGTCGTAAGGGGGGTGGTTATCTCTTTCATCAAAAATCAGGCGTTTTTGATTGAACAATAAAGGCCTCCAAATGTTATTTAATTCACTTTCTGGGGTAGAGAAACACTTTTTAAGGCCTCAGAGTGAGTAAATTGGCCATTTTCATTCACTTTTACCCATTTCTCAAATCTTGTGTTTAGGGCCCCTGGAAGCATGAAAATCACTTTAAACATCTCATTTTATCTTCAAAAGTGATTTTCCTTGTACAAATGTGAATTGTAGTTCAAAGAGGCAACATTTGAAAACGGACCATTTTTTTTCGTTTCTGAAGCATGTCGTAAGGGAGGGTGGTTATCTCTTTCACCAAAAAACAGGCGTTTTTGATTGAACAATAAAGGCCTCCAAATGTTATTTTATTCACTTTCCGGGGTGGAGAAATACTTGTTAAGGCCTCAGAATGAGTAAATTGGCCAATTTCATTCACTTTTACCATTCCACCAATCTTGTGTTTAAGGCCCCTGGAAGCATGAAAATCACTTTAAACATCTCATTTTATCTTTAAAAGTGATTTTCCACGTACAAATGTGAATTGTAGTTCAAAGAGACAACATGTGAAAACGGACCATTTTTTTTGTTTCTGAAGCATGTCGTAAGGGGGGTGGTTATCTCTTTCATCAAAAATCAGGCGTTTTTGCTTGAACAATAAAGGCCTCTAAATGGTATTTCATTCACTTTCCGGGGTGGAGAAATACTTGTTAAGGCCTCAGAGTGAGTAAATAGGCCATTTTCATTCATGTTTACCCATTCCTCAAATCTTGTGTTTAGGGCCCCTGGAAGCTTGAAAATCACTTTAAACATCTCATTTTATCTTTAAAAGTGATTTTCCACGTAGAAATGTGAATTGTAGTTCAAAGAGGCAACATTTGAAAACGGACCATTTTTTTGGTTTCTGAAGCATGTCGTAAGGGGGGGTGGTTATCTCTTTCACCAAAAAACGTGTGTTTTTGATTGAAAAACTAAAGGCCGCCAAATGTTATTTAATTCACTTTCTGGGGTGGAGAAACACTTTTTAAGGCCACAGAGTGAGTAAATTGGACATTTTCATTCACTTTTACCCATTCCAAAAATCTTGTGTTTAAGGCCCCTGGATGCATGAAAATCACTTTAAACATCTCATTTTATCTTTAAAAGTGATTTTCCACGTACAAATGTGAATTATAGTTCAAAGACGCAGCATTTGAAAACAGACCATTTTTTTAGTTTCTGAAGCATGTCGTAAGGGGGTGGTTATCTCTTTCATCAAAAATCAGGCATTTTCGATTGAACAAGAAAGGCCTCCAAATGGTATTTTATTCACTTTCTGGGGTGGAGAAACACTTTTTAAGGCCGCAGAGTGAGTAAATTGGCCATTTTCATTCACTTTTACCATTCCACAAATCTTGTGTTTAAGGCCCCTGGAAGCATGAAAATCACTTGAAACATCTCATTTCATCTTTAAAAGTGATTTTCCACTTACAAATGTGAATTGTAGTTCAAAGACCCAACATTTGAAAATGGACCATTTTTTTCGTTTCTGAAGCATGTCGTAAGGGAGGGTGGTTATGTCTTTCACCAAAAAACAGGCGTTTTTGATTGAACAATAAAGGCCTCCAAATGTTATTTTATTCACTTTCCGGGGTGGAGAAATACTTGTTAAGGCCTCAGAATGAGTAAATTGGCCATTTTCATTCACTTTTACCATTCCACCAATCTTGTGTTTAAGGCCCCTGGAAGCATGAAAATCACTTTAAACATCTCATTTTATCTTTAAAAGTGATTTTCCACGTACAAATGTGAATTGTAGTTCAAAGAGACAACATGTGAAAACGGACCATTTTTTTTGTTTCTGAAGCATGTCGTAAGGGGGGGTGGTTATCTCTTTCACCAAAAAACATGCGTTTTTGATTGAACAATAAAGGCCTCCAAATGTTATTTTATTCTCTTCCCGTGGAGGAGAAACACTTTTTAAGGCCGCAGAGTGAGTAACTTGGCCATTTTCATTCACTTTTACCCTTTCCAAAAACCTTGTGTTTAAGGCCCCTGGACGCATGAAAATCACTTTAAACATCTCATTTTATCTTTAAAAGTGATTTTCCACGTACAAATGTGAATTGTAGTTCAAAGACGCAACATTTGAAAACGGACCATTTTTTTAGTTTCTGAAGCATGTCGTAAGGGGGGTGGTTATCTCTTTCATCAAAAATCAGGCGTTTTCGCTTGAACAATAAAGGCCTCCAAATGTTATTTTATTCACTTTCCGGGGTGGAGAAATACTTGTTAAGGCCTCAGAGTGAGTAAATTGGCCATTTTCATTTATGTTTACCCATTCCTCAGATCTTGTGTCTAGGGCCCCTGGAAGCTTGAAAATCACTTTAAACATCTTATTTTATCTTTAAAAGTGATTTTCCACGTAGAAATGTGAATTGTAGTTCAAAGACGCAGCATTTGAAAACGGACCATTTTTTTAGTTTTTAAAGCATGTCGTAAGGGGGTGGTTATCGCTTTCATCAAAAATCAAGCGTTTTCGATTGAACAATAAAGGCCTCCAAATGTTATTTTATTCTCTTCCCGTGGAGGAGAAACACTTTTTAAGGCCGCAGAGTGAGTAAATTGGCCATTTTCATTCACTTTTACCTATTCTAAAAATCTTGTGTTTAAGGCCCCTGGACGCATGAAAATCACTTTGAACATCTCATTTTATCTTTAAAAGTGATTTTCCACGTAGAAATGTGAATTGTAGTTCAAAGACGCAGCATTTGAAAACGGACCATTTTTTTAGTTTTTAAAGCATGTCGTAAGGGGGTGGTTATCGCTTTCATCAAAAATCAAGCGTTTTCGATTGAACAATAAAGGCCTCCAAATTTTATTTTATTCTCTTCCCGTGGAGGAGAAACACTTTTTAAGGCCGCAGAGTGAGTAAATTGGCCATTTTCATTCACTTTTACCTATTCTAAAAATCTTGTGTTTAAGGCCCCTGGAAGCATGAAAATCACTTTAAACATCTCATTTTATCTTTAAAAGTGATTTTCCACATACAAATGTGAATTGTAGTTCAAAGAGGCAACATTTGAAAACGGACCATTTTTTTTGTTTCTGAAGCATGTCGTAAGGGGGGGTGGTTATCTCTTTCATCAAAAATCAGGTGTTTTTGCTTGAACAATAAAGGCCTCCAAATGTTATTTCATTCACTTTCCGGGGTGGAAGAATACTTGTTAAGGCCTCAGAGTGAGTAAATTGGCCATTTTCATTCATGTTTACCCATTCCTCAAATCTTGTGTTTAGGGCCCCTGGAAGCTTGAAAATCACTTTAAACATCTCATTTTATCTTTAAAAGTGATTTTCCACGTAGAAATGTGAATTGTAGTTCAAAGAGGCAACATTTGAAAACGAACCATTTTTTTTGTTTCTGAAGCATGTCGTAAGGGGGGTGGTTATCTCTTTCATCAAAAATCAGGCGTTTTCGCTTGAACAATAAAGGCCTCCAAATGTTATTTCATTCACTTTCCGGGGTGGAGAAATACTTGTTAAGGCCTCAGAGTGAGTAAATTGGACATTTTCATTCATGTTTACCCATTCCTCAAATCTTGTGTTTAGGGCCCCTGGAAGCTTGAAAATCACTTTAAACATCTCATTTTATCTTTAAAAGTGATTTTCCACGTAGAAATGTGAATTGTAGTTCAAAGAGGCAACATTTGAAAACGGACCATTTTTTTTGTTTCTGAAGCATGTCGTAAGGGGGGTGGTTATCTCTTTCATCAAAAATCAGGCGTTTTCGCTTGAACAATAAAGGCCTCCAAGTGTTATTTTATTCACTTCCCGTGGAGGAGAAACACTTTTTAAGGCCGCAGAGTGAGTAAATTGGCCATTTTCATTCACTTTTACCTATTTTAAAAATCTTGTGTTTAAGGCCCCTGGAAGCATGAAAATCACTTTAAACATCTCATTTTATCTTTAAAAGTGATTTTCCACGTACAGATGTGAATTGTAGTTCAAAGAGACAACATGTGAAAACGGACCATTTTTTTTGTTTCTGAAGCATGTCGTAAGGGGGGATGGTTATCTCTTTCATCAAAAATCAGGCGTTTTCGCTTGAACAATAAAGGCCTCCAAATGTTATTTCATTCACTTTCCGGGGTGGAGAAATACTTGTTAAGGCCTCAGAGTGAGTAAATTGGCCATTTTCATTCATGTTTACCCATTCCTCAGATCTTGTGTTTAAGGCCCCTGGAAGCATGAAAATCACTTGAAACATCTCATTTCATCTTTAAAAGTGATTTTACACTTACAAATGTGAATTGTAGTTCAAAGACGCAACATTTGAAAATGGACCATTTTTTTTGTTTCTGAAGCGTGTCATAAGGGGGCGTGGTTATCTCTTTCACCAAAAAACGTGCGTTTTTGATTGAACAATAAAGGCCTCCAAATGTTATTTTATTCTCTTCCCGTGGAGGAGAAACACTTTTTAAGGCCGCAGAGTGAGTAAATTGGCCATTTTCATTCACTTTTACCCATTCCAAAAATCTTGTGTTTAAGGCCCCTGGACGCATGAAAATCACTTTAAACATCTAATTTTATCTGTAAAAGTGATTTTCCACGTACAAATGTGAATCGTAGTTCAAAGACGCAACATTTGAAAACGGACCATTTTTTTAGTTTCTGAAGCATGTCGTAAGGGGGGGTGGTTATCTCTTTCATCAAAAATCAGGCGTTTTCGCTTGAACAATAAAGGCCTCCAAATGTTATTTTATTCACTTCCCGTGGAGGAGAAACACTTTTTAAGGCCGCAGAGTGAGTAAATTGGCCATTTTCATTCACTTTTACCTATTCTAAAAATCTTGTGTTTAAGGCCCCTGGACGCATGAAATCACTTTGAACATCTCATTTTATCTTTAAAAGTGATTTTCCACGTACAAATGTGAATTGTAGTTCAAAGACGCAACATTTGAAAACGGACCATTTTTTTAGTTTCTGAAGCATGTCGTAAGGGGGGGTGGTTATCTCTTTCATCAAAAATCAGGCGTTTTTGCTTGAACAATAAAGGCCTCCAAATGGTATTTAATTCACTTTCTGGGGTGGAGAAACACTTTTTAAGGCCTCAGAGTGAGTAAATTGGCCATTTTCATTCACTTTTACCCATTTCTCAAATCTTGTGTTTAGGGCCCCTGGAAGCATGAAAATCACTTTAAACATCTCATTTTATCTTCAAAAGTGACTTTCCTTGTACAAATGTGAATTGAAGTTCAAAGAGGCAACATTTGAAAACAGACAATTTTTTTTGGTTCTGAAGCATGTCGTAAGGGGGGTGGTTATCTTTTTCACCAAAAAACGTGCGTTTTCGATTTAACAATAAAGGCCTCCAAATGTTATTTTATTCTCTTCCCGTGGAGGAGAAACACTTTTTAAGGCCGCAGAGTGAGTAAATTGGCCATTTTCATTCACTTTTACCCATTCCAAAAATCTTGTGTTTAAGGCCCCTGGACGCATAAAAATCACTTGAAACATCTCATTTTATCTTTAAAAGTGATTTTCCACTTACAAAAGTGAATTGTAGTTCAAAGACGCAACATTTGAAAATGGACCATTTTTTCGTTTCTGAAGCATGTCGTAAGGGGGGTGGTTATCTCTTTCAACAAAAAACGTGCGTTTGTGATTGAACAATAAAGGCCTCCAAATGTTATTTTATTCTCTTCCCGTGGAGGAGAAACACTTTTTAAGGCCGCAGAGTGAGTAAATTGGCCATTTTCATTCACTTTTACCCATTCCAAAAATCTTGTGTTTAAGGCCCCTGGAAGCATGAAAATCACCTGAAACATCTCATTTTATCTTTAAAAGTGATTTTCCACTTACAAATGTGAATTGTAGTTCAAAGACGCAACATTTGAAAACGGACCATTTTTTAAGTTTCTGAAGCATGTCGTAAGGGGGGGTGGTTATCTCTTTCATCAAAAATCAGGTGTTTTCGCTGGAACAATAAAGGCGTCCAAATGTTATTTAATTCACTTCCCGTGGAGGAGAAACACTTTTTAAGGCCGCAGAGTGAGTAAATTGGCCATTTTCATTCACGATTACCCATTTCTCAAATCTTGTGTTTAGGGCCCCTGGAAGCTTGAAAATCACTTTAAACATCTCATTTTATCTCTATAAGTGATTATCCACGTACAATGTTAATTGTAGTTCAAAGACGCCACATTTGAAAATGAACCATTTTTTTAGTTTCAGAAGCATGCCGTAAGGGGGGTGGTTATCTCTTTCATCAAAAATCAGGCGTTTTCACTTGAACAATAAAGGCCTCCAAATGTTATTTAATTCACTTCCCGTGGAGGAGATATACTTGTTAAGGCCTCAGAGTGAGTAAATTGGCCATTTTCATTCATGTTTACCCATTCCTCAGATCTTGTGTTTAAGGCCCCTGGAAGCATGAAAATCACTTGAAACATCTCATTTCATCTTTAAAAGTGATTTTACACTTACAAATGTGAATTGTAGTTCAAAGACGCAACATTTGAAAATGGACCATTTTTTTTGTTTCTGAAGCGTGTCATAAGGGGGGGTGGTTATCTCTTTCACCAAAAAACGTGCGTTTTTGATTGAACAATAAAGGCCTCCAAATGTTATTTTATTCTCTTCCCGTGGAGGAGAAACACTTTTTAAGGCCGCAGAGTGAGTAAATTGGCCATTTTCATTCACTTTTACCTATTCTAAAAATCTTGTGTTTAAGGCCCCTGGACGCATGAAAATCACTTTGAACATCTCATTTTATCTTTAAAAGTGATTTTCCACGTACAAATGTGAATTGTAGTTCAAAGATGCAACATTTGAAAACGGACCATTTTTTTAGTTTCTGAAGCATGTCGTAAGGGGGGGTGGTTATCTCTTTCATCAAAAATCGGGCGTTTTTGATTGAACAATAAAGGCCTCCAAATGTTATTTAATTCACTTTCTGGGGTGGAGAAACACTTTTTAAGGCCTCAGAGTGAGTAAATTGGCCATTTTCATTCACTTTTACCCATTTCTCAAATCTTGTGTTTAGGGCCCCTGGAAGCATGAAAATCACTTTAAACATCTCATTTTATCTTCAAAAGTGATTTTCCTTGTACAAATGTGAATTGTAGTTCAAAGAGGCAACATTTGAAAACGAACCATTTTTTTTCGTTTCTGAAGCATGTCGTAAGGGAGGGTGGTTATCTCTTTCACCAAAAAACAGGTGTTTTTGATTGAACAATAAAGGCCTCCAAATGTTATTTTATTCATTTTCCGGGGTGGAGAAATACTTGTTAAGGCCTCAGAATGAGTAAATTGGCAGTTTTCATTCACTTTTACCATACCACCAATCTTGTGTTTAAGGCCCCTGGAAGCATGAAAATCACTTTAAACATCTCATTTTATCTTTAAAAGTGATTTTCCACGTACAAATGTGAATTGTAGTTCAAAGAGACAACATGTGAAAACGGACCATTTTTTTTGTTTCTGAAGCATGTCGTAAGGGGGGGTGGTTATCTCTTTCATCAAAAATCAGGTGTTCTTGCTTGAACAATAAAGGCCTCCAAATGTTATTTAATTCACTTCCCGTGGAGGAGAAAGACTTTTTAAGGCCGCAGAGTGAGTAAATTGGCCATTTTCATTCACTTTTACCCATTTCTCAAATCTTGTGTTTAGGGCCCCTGGAAGCATGAAAATCACCTTAAACATCTCATTTTATCTTTAAAAGTGATTTTCCTTGTACAAATGTGAATTGTAGTTCAAAGAGACAACATGTGAAAACGGACAATTTTTGTCGTTTCTGAAGCATGTCGTAAGGGAGGGTGGTTATCTCTTTCACCAAAAAACAGGCGTTTTTGATTGAACAATAAAGGCCTCCAAATGGTATTTTATTCACTTTCCGGGGTGGAGAAATACTTTTTAAGGCCTCAGAATGAGTAAATTGGCCATTTTCATTCACTTTTACCATTCCACCAATCTTGTGTTTAAGGCCCCTGGAAGCATGAAAATCACTTTAAACATCTCATTTTATCTTTAAAAGTGATTTTCCACGTACAGATGTGAATTGTAGTTCAAAGAGACAACATGTGAAAACGGACCATTTTTTTTGTTTCTGAAGCATGTCGTAAGGGGGGGTGGTTATCTCTTTCATCAAAAATCAGGCGTTTTCGCTTGAACAATAAAGGCCTCCAAATGTTATTTCATTCACTTTCCGGGGTGGAGAAATACTTGTTAAGGCCTCAGAGTGAGTAAATTGGCCATTTTCATTCATGTTTACCCATTCCTCAGATCTTGTGTTTAAGGCCCCTGGAAGCATGAAAATCACTTGAAACATCTCATTTCATCTTTAAAAGTGATTTTACACTTACAAATGTGAATTGTAGTTCAAAGACGCAACATTTGAAAATGGACCATTTTTTTTGTTTCTGAAGCGTGTCATAAGGGGGGGTGGTTATCTCTTTCACCAAAAAACGTGCGTTTTTGATTGAACAATAAAGGCCTCCAAATGTTATTTTATTCTCTTCCCGTGGAGGAGAAACACTTTTTAAGGCCGCAGAGTGAGTAAATTGGCCATTTTCATTCACTTTTACCCATTCCAAAAATCTTGTGTTTAAGGCCCCTGGACGCATGAAAATCACTTTAAACATCTAATTTTATCTGTAAAAGTGATTTTCCACGTACAAATGTGAATCGTAGTTCAAAGACGCAACATTTGAAAACGGACCATTTTTTTAGTTTCTGAAGCATGTCGTAAGGGGGGGTGGTTATCTCTTTCATCAAAAATCAGGCGTTTTCGCTTGAACAATAAAGGCCCCCAAATGTTATTTTATTCACTTCCTGTGGAGGAGAAACACTTTTTAAGGCCGCAGAGTGAGTAAATTGGCCATTTTCATTCACTTTTACCTATTCTAAAAATCTTGTGTTTAAGGCCCCTGGACGCATGAAATCACTTTGAACATCTCATTTTATCTTTAAAAGTGATTTTCCACGTACAAATGTGAATTGTAGTTCAAAGACGCAACATTTGAAAACGGACCATTTTTTTAGTTTCTGAAGCATGTCGTAAGGGGGGTGGTTATCTCTTTCATCAAAAATCAGGCGTTTTTGCTTGAACAATAAAGGCCTCCAAATGTTATTTAATTCACTTTCTGGGGTGGAGAAACACTTTTTAAGGCCTCAGAGTGAGTAAATTGGCCATTTTCATTCACTTTTACCCATTTCTCAAATCTTGTGTTTAGGGCCCCTGGAAGCATGAAAATCACTTTAAACATCTCATTTTATCTTCAAAAGTGATTTTCCTTGTACAAATGTGAATTGTAGTTCAAAGAGGCAACATTTGAAAACGGACAATTTTTTTTGGTTCTGAAGCATGTCGTAAGGGGGGTGGTTATCTCTTTCAACAAAAAACGTGCGTTTGTGATTGAACAATAAAGGCCTCCAAATGTTATTTTATTCTCTTCCCGTGGAGGAGAAACACTTTTTAAGGCCGCAGAGTGAGTAAATTGGCCATTTTCATTCACTTTTACCCATTCCAAAAATCTTGTGTTTAAGGCCCCTGGAAGCATGAAAATCACCTGAAACATCTCATTTTATCTTTAAAAGTGATTTTCCACTTACAAATGTGAATTGTAGTTCAAAGACGCAACATTTGAAAACGGACCATTTTTTAAGTTTCTGAAGCATGTCGTAAGGGGGGGTGGTTATCTCTTTCATCAAAAATCAGGTGTTTTCGCTGGAACAATAAAGGTGTCCAAATGTTATTTAATTCACTTCCCGTGGAGGAGAAACACTTTTTAAGGCCGCAGAGTGAGTAAATTGGCCATTTTCATTCACGATTACCCATTACTCAAATCTTGTGTTTAGGGCCCCTGGAAGCTTGAAAATCACTTTAAACATCTCATTTTATCTCTATAAGTGATTATCCACGTACAATGTTAATTGTAGTTCAAAGACGCCACATTTGAAAATGAACCATTTTTTTAGTTTCAGAAGCATGCCGTAAGGGGGGGTGGTTATCTCTTTCATCAAAAATCAGGCGTTTTCACTTGAACAATAAAGGCCTCCAAATGTTATTTAATTCACTTCCCGTGGAGGAGATATACTTGTGAAGGCCTCAGAGTGAGTAAATTGGCCATTTTCATTCATGTTTACCCATTCCTCAGATCTTGTGTTTAAGGCCCCTGGAAGCATGAAAATCACTTGAAACATCTCATTTCATCTTTAAAAGTGATTTTACACTTACAAATGTGAATTGTAGTTCAAAGACGCAACATTTGAAAATGGACCATTTTTTTTGTTTCTGAAGCGTGTCATAAGGGGGGGTGGTTATCTCTTTCACCAAAAAACGTGCGTTTTTGATTGAACAATAAAGGCCTCCAAATGTTATTTTATTCTCTTCCCGTGGAGGAGAAACACTTTTTAAGGCCGCAGAGTGAGTAAATTGGCCATTTTCATTCACTTTTACCTATTCTAAAAATCTTGTGTTTAAGGCCCCTGGACGCATGAAAATCACTTTGAACATCTCATTTTATCTTTAAAAGTGATTTTCCACGTACAAATGTGAATTGTAGTTCAAAGACGCAACATTTGAAAACGGACCATTTTTTTAGTTTCTGAAGCATGTCGTAAGGGGGGGTGGTTATCTCTTTCATCAAAAATCGGGCGTTTTTGATTGAACAATAAAGGCCTCCAAATGTTATTTAATTCACTTTCTGGGGTGGAGAAACACTTTTTAAGGCCTCAGAGTGAGTAAATTGGCCATTTTCATTCACTTTTACCCATTTCTCAAATCTTGTGTTTAGGGCCCCTGGAAGCATGAAAATCACTTTAAACATCTCATTTTATCTTCAAAAGTGATTTTCCTTGTACAAATGTGAATTGTAGTTCAAAGAGGCAACATTTGAAAACGGACCATTTTTTTTCGTTTCTGAAGCATGTCGTAAGGGAGGGTGGTTATCTCTTTCACCAAAAAACAGGTGTTTTTGATTGAACAATAAAGGCCTCCAAATGTTATTTTATTCACTTTCCGGGGTGGAGAAATACTTGTTAAGGCCTCAGAATGAGTAAATTGGCAGTTTTCATTCACTTTTACCATTCCACCAATCTTGTGTTTAAGGCCCCTGGAAGCATGAAAATCACTTTAAACATCTCATTTTATCTTTAAAAGTGATTTTCAACGTACAAATGTGAATTGTAGTTCAAAGAGACAACATGTGAAAACGGACCATTTTTTTTGTTTCTGAAGCATGTCGTAAGGGGGGGTGGTTATCTCTTTCATCAAAAATCAGGTGTTTTTGCTTGAACAATAAAGGCCTCCAAATGTTATTTCATTCACTTTCCGGGGTGGAGAAATACTTGTTAAGGCCTCAGAGTGAGTAAATTGGCCATTTTCATTCATGTTTACCCATTCCTCAAATCTTGTGTTTAGGGCCCCTGGAAGCTTGAAAATCACTTTAAACATCTCATTTTATCTTTAAAAGTGATTTTCCACGTAGAAATGTGAATTGTAGTTCAAAGAGGCAACATTTGAAAACGGACCATTTTTTTTGTTTCTGAAGCATGTCGTAAGGGGGGTGGTTATCTCTTTCATCAAAAATCAGGCGTTTTCGCTTGAACAATAAAGGCCTCCAAATGTTATTTCATTCACTTTCCGGGGTGGAGAAATACTTGTTAAGGCCTCAGAGTGAGTAAATTGGACATTTTCATTCATGTTTACCCATTCCTCAAATCTTGTGTTTAGGGCCCCTGGAAGCTTGAAAATCACTTTAAACATCTCATTTTATCTTTAAAAGTGATTTTCCACGTAGAAATGTGAATTGTAGCTCAAAGAGGCAACATTTGAAAACGGACCATTTTTTTTGTTTCTAAAGCATGTCGTAAGGGGGGTGGTTATCTCTTTCATCAAAAATCAGGCGTTTTCGCTTGAACAATAAAGGCCTCCAAGTGTTATTTTATTCACTTCCCGTGGAGGAGAAACACTTTTTAAGGCCGCAGAGTGAGTAAATTGGCCATTTTCATTCACTTTTACCTATTCTAAAAATCTTGTGTTTAAGGCCCCTGGAAGCATGAAAATCACTTTAAACATCTCATTTTATCTTTAAAAGTGATTTTCCACGTACAAATGTGAATTGTAGTTCAAAGACGCAGCATTTGAAAACAGACCATTTTTTTAGTTTCTGAAGCATGTCGTAAGGGGGTGGTTATCTCTTTCATCAAAAATCAGGCATTTTCGATTGAACAAGAAAGGCCTCCAAATGGTATTTTATTCACTTTCTGGGGTGGAGAAACACTTTTTAAGGCCGCAGAGTGAGTAAATTGGCCATTTTCATTCACTTTTACCATTCCACAAATCTTGTGTTTAAGGCCCCTGGAAGCATGAAAATCACTTGAAACATCTCATTTCATCTTTAAAAGTGATTTTCCACTTACAAATGTGAATTGTAGTTCAAAGACCCAACATTTGAAAATGGACCATTTTTTTCGTTTCTGAAGCATGTCGTAAGGGAGGGTGGTTATGTCTTTCACCAAAAAACAGGCGTTTTTGATTGAACAATAAAGGCCTCCAAATGTTATTTTATTCACTTTCCGGGGTGGAGAAATACTTGTTAAGGCCTCAGAATGAGTAAATTGGCCATTTTCATTCACTTTTACCATTCCACCAATCTTGTGTTTAAGGCCCCTGGAAGCATGAAAATCACTTTAAACATCTCATTTTATCTTTAAAAGTGATTTTCCACGTACAAATGTGAATTGTAGTTCAAAGAGACAACATGTGAAAACGGACCATTTTTTTTGTTTCTGAAGCATGTCGTAAGGGGGGTGGTTATCTCTTTCACCAAAAAACATGCGTTTTTGATTGAACAATAAAGGCCTCCAAATGTTATTTTATTCTCTTCCCGTGGAGGAGAAACACTTTTTAAGGCCGCAGAGTGAGTAACTTGGCCATTTTCATTCACTTTTACCCTTTCCAAAAACCTTGTGTTTAAGGCCCCTGGACGCATGAAAATCACTTTAAACATCTCATTTTATCTTTAAAAGTGATTTTCCACGTACAAATGTGAATTGTAGTTCAAAGACGCAACATTTGAAAACGGACCATTTTTTTAGTTTCTGAAGCATGTCGTAAGGGGGGGTGGTTATCTCTTTCATCAAAAATCAGGCGTTTTTGCTTGAACAATAAAGGCCTCCAAATGTTATTTAATTCACTTTCTGGGGTGGAGAAACACTTTTTAAGGCCTCAGAGTGAGTAAATTGGCCATTTTCATTCACTTTTACCCATTTCTCAAATCTTGTGTTTAGGGCCCCTGGAAGCATGAAAATCACTTTAAACATCTCATTTTATCTTCAAAAGTGATTTTCCTTGTACAAATGTGAATTGAAGTTCAAAGAGGCAACATTTGAAAACGGACAATTTTTTTTGGTTCTGAAGCATGTCGTAAGGGGGGTGGTTATCTTTTTCACCAAAAAACGTGCGTTTTCGATTTAACAATAAAGGCCTCCAAATGTTATTTTATTCTCTTCCCGTGGAGGAGAAACACTTTTTAAGGCCGCAGAGTGAGTAAATTGGCCATTTTCATTCACTTTTACCCATTCCAAAAATCTTGTGTTTAAGGCCCCTGGACGCATAAAAATCACTTGAAACATCTCATTTTATCTTTAAAAGTGATTTTCCACTTACAAAAGTGAATTGTAGTTCAAAGACGCAACATTTGAAAATGGAACATTTTTTCGTTTCTGAAGCATGTCGTAAGGGGGGTGGTTATCTCTTTCAACAAAAAACGTGCGTTTGTGATTGAACAATAAAGGCCTCCAAATGTTATTTTATTCTCTTCCCGTGGAGGAGAAACACTTTTTAAGGCCGCAGAGTGAGTAAATTGGCCATTTTCATTCACTTTTACCCATTCCAAAAATCTTGTGTTTAAGGCCCCTGGAAGCATGAAAATCACCTGAAACATCTCATTTTATCTTTAAAAGTGATTTTCCACTTACAAATGTGAATTGTAGTTCAAAGACGCAACATTTGAAAACGGACCATTTTTTAAGTTTCTGAAGCATGTCGTAAGGGGGGGTAGTTATCTCTTTCATCAAAAATCAGGTGTTTTCGCTGGAACAATAAAGGCGTCCAAATGTTATTTAATTCACTTCCCGTGGAGGAGAAACACTTTTTAAGGCCGCAGAGTGAGTAAATTGGCCATTTTCATTCACGATTACCCATTTCTCAAATCTTGTGTTTAGGGCCCCTGGAAGCTTGAAAATCACTTTAAACATCTCATTTTATCTCTATAAGTGATTATCCACGTACAATGTTAATTGTAGTTCAAAGACGCCACATTTGAAAATGAACCATTTTTTTAGTTTCAGAAGCATGACGTAAGGGGGGGTGGTTATCTCTTTCATCAAAAATCAGGCGTTTTCACTTGAACAATAAAGGCCTCCAAATGTTATTTAATTCACTTCCCGTGGAGGAGATATACTTGTTAAGGCCTCAGAGTGAGTAAATTGGCCATTTTCATTCATGTTTACCCATTCCTCAGATCTTGTGTTTAAGGCCCCTGGAAGCATGAAAATCACTTGAAACATCTCATTTCATCTTTAAAAGTGATTTTACACTTACAAATGTGAATTGTAGTTCAAAGACGCAACATTTGAAAATGGACCATTTTTTTTGTTTCTGAAGCGTGTCATAAGGGGGGGTGGTTATCTCTTTCACCAAAAAACGTGCGTTTTTGATTGAACAATAAAGGCCTCCAAATGTTATTTTATTCTCTTCCCGTGGAGGAGAAACACTTTTTAAGGCCGCAGAGTGAGTAAATTGGCCATTTTCATTCACTTTTACCTATTCTAAAAATCTTGTGTTTAAGGCCCCTGGACGCATGAAAATCACTTTGAACATCTCATTTTATCTTTAAAAGTGATTTTCCACGTACAAATGTGAATTGTAGTTCAAAGACGCAACATTTGAAAACGGACCATTTTTTTAGTTTCTGAAGCATGTCGTAAGGGGGGGTGGTTATCTCTTTCATCAAAAATCGGGCGTTTTTGATTGAACAATAAAGGCCTCCAAATGTTATTTAATTCACTTTCTGGGGTGGAGAAACACTTTTTAAGGCCTCAGAGTGAGTAAATTGGCCATTTTCATTCACTTTTACCCATTTCTCAAATCTTGTGTTTAGGGCCCCTGGAAGCATGAAAATCACTTTAAACATCTCATTTTATCTTCAAAAGTGATTTTCCTTGTACAAATGTGAATTGTAGTTCAAAGAGGCAACATTTGAAAACGGACCATTTTTTTTCGTTTCTGAAGCATGTCGTAAGGGAGGGTGGTTATCTCTTTCACCAAAAAACAGGTGTTTTTGATTGAACAATAAAGGCCTCCAAATGTTATTTTATTCACTTTCCGGGGTGGAGAAATACTTGTTAAGGCCTCAGAATGAGTAAATTGGCAGTTTTCATTCACTTTTACCATTCCACCAATCTTGTGTTTAAGGCCCCTGGAAGCATGAAAATCACTTTAAACATCTCATTTTATCTTTAAAAGTGATTTTCCACGTACAAATGTGAATTGTAGTTCAAAGAGACAACATGTGAAAACGGACCATTTTTTTTGTTTCTGAAGCATGTCGTAAGGGGGGGTGGTTATCTCTTTCATCAAAAATCAGGTGTTTTTGCTTGAACAATAAAGGCCTCCAAATGTTATTTCATTCACTTTCCGGGGTGGAGAAATACTTGTTAAGGCCTCAGAGTGAGTAAATTGGCCATTTTCATTCATGTTTACCCATTCCTCAAATCTTGTGTTTAGGGCCCCTGGAATCTTGAAAATCACTTTAAACATCTCATTTTATCTTTAAAAGTGATTTTCCACGTAGAAATGTGAATTGTAGTTCAAAGAGGCAACATTTGAAAACGGACCATTTTTTTTGTTTCTGAAGCATGTCGTAAGGGGGGTGGTTATCTCTTTCATCAAAAATCAGGCGTTTTCGCTTGAACAATAAAGGCCTCCAAATGTTATTTCATTCACTTTCCGGGGTGGAGAAATACTTGTTAAGGCCTCAGAGTGAGTAAATTGGACATTTTCATTCATGTTTACCCATTCCTCAAATCTTGTGTTTAGGGCCCCTGGAAGCTTGAAAATCACTTTAAACATCTCATTTTATCTTTAAAAGTGATTTTCCACGTAGAAATGTGAATTGTAGTTCAAAGAGGCAACATTTGAAAACGGACCATTTTTTTTGTTTCTGAAGCATGTCGTAAGGGGGGTGGTTATCTCTTTCATCAAAAATCAGGCGTTTTCGCTTGAACAATAAAGGCCTCCAAGTGTTATTTTATTCACTTCCCGTGGAGGAGAAACACTTTTTAAGGCCGCAGAGTGAGTAAATTGGCCATTTTCATTCACTTTTACCTATTCTAAAAATCTTGTGTTTAAGGCCCCTGGACGCATGAAAATCACTTTGAACATCTCATTTTATCTTTAAAAGTGAATTTCCACGTACAAATGTGAATTGTAGTTCAAAGACGCAACATTTGAAAACGGACCATTTTTTTAGTTTCTGAAGCATGTCGTAAGGGGGGGTGGTTATCTCTTTCATCAAAAATCGGGCGTTTTTGATTGAACAATAAAGGCCTCCAAATGTTATTTAATTCACTTTCTGGGGTGGAGAAACACTTTTTAAGGCCTCAGAGTGAGTAAATTGGCCATTTTCATTCACTTTTACCCATTTCTCAAATCTTGTGTTTAGGGCCCCTGGAAGCATGAACATCACTTTAAACATCTCATTTTATCTTCAAAATTGATTTTCCTTGTACAAATGTGAATTGTAGTTCAAAGAGGCAACATTTGAAAACGGACCATTTTTTTTCGTTTCTGAAGCATGTCGTAAGGGGGGGTGGTTATCTCTTTCACCAAAAAACAGGTGTTTTTGATTGAACAATAAAGGCCTCCAAATGTTATTTTATTCACTTTCCGGGGTGGAGAAATACTTGTTAAGGCCTCAGAATGAGTAAATTGGCCATTTTCATTCACTTTTACCATTCCACCAATCTTGTGTTTAAGGCCCCTGGAAGCATGAAAATCACTTTAAACATCTAATTTTATCTTTAAAAGTGATTTTCCACATACAAATGTGAATTGTAGTTCAAAGAGACAACATGTGAAAACGGACCATTTTTTTTGTTTCTGAAGCATGTCGTAAGGGGGGGTGGTTATCTCTTTCATCAAAAATCAGGCGTTTTTGCTTGAACAATAAAGGCCTCCAAATGTTATTTCATTCACTTTCCGGGGTGGAGAAATACTTGTTAAGGCCTCAGAGTGAGTAAATTGGCCATTTTCATTCATGTTTACCCATTCCTCAAATCTTGTGTTTAGGGCCCCTGGAAGCTTGAAAATCACTTTAAACATCTCATTTTATCTTTAAAAGTGATTTTCCACGTAGAAATGTGAATTGTAGTTCAAAGAGGCAACATTTGAAAACGGACCATTTTTTTTGTTTCTGAAGCATGTCGTAAGGGGGGTGGTTATCTCTTTCATCAAAAATCAGGCGTTTTTGCTTGAACAATAAAGGCCTCCAAATGTTATTTCATTCACTTTCCGGGGTGGAGAAATACTTGTTAAGGCCTCAGAGTGAGTAAATTGGCCATTTTCATTCATGTTTACCCATTCCTCAAATCTTGTGTTTAGGGCCCCTGGAAGCTTGAAAATCACTTTAAACATCTCATTTTATCTTTAAAAGTGATTTTCCACGTAGAAATGTGAATTGTAGTTCAAAGAGGCAACATTTGAAAACGGACCATTTTTTTTGTTTCTGAAGCATGTCGTAAGGGGGGGTGGTTATCTCTTTCATCAAAAATCGGGCGTTTTTGATTGAAAAACTAAAGGCCGCCAAATGTTATTTAATTCACTTTCTGGGGTGGAGAAACACTTTTTAAGGCCTCAGAATGAGTAAATTGGCCATTTTCATTCACTTTTACCATTCCACAAATCTTGTGTTTAAGGCCCCTGGAAGCATGAAAATCACTTGAAACATTTCATTTCATCTTTAAAAGTGATTTTCCACTTACAAATGTGAATTGTAGTTCAAAGACGCAACATTTGAAAATGGACCATTTTTTTCGTTTCTGAAGCATGTCGTAAGGGGGGGTGGTTATCTCTTTCACCAAAAAACGTGTGTTTTTGATTGAACAATAAAGGCCTCCAAATGTTATGTTATTCTCTTCCCGTGGAGGAGAAACACTTTTTAAGGCCACAGAGTGAGTAAATTGGACATTTTCATTCACTTTTACCCATTCCAAAAATCTTGTGTTTAAGGCCCCTGGATGCATGAAAATCACTTTAAACATCTCATTTTATCTTTAAAAGTGATTTTCCACGTACAAATGTGAATTGTAGTTCAAAGACGCAGCATTTGAAAACAGACCATTTTTTTAGTTTCTGAAGCATGTCGTAAGGGGGTGGTTATCTCTTTCATCAAAAATCAGGCATTTTCGATTGAACAAGAAAGGCCTCCAAATGGTATTTTATTCACTTTCTGGGGTGGAGAAACACTTTTTAAGGCCGCAGAGTGAGTAAATTGGCCATTTTCATTCACTTTTACCATTCCACAAATCTTGTGTTTAAGGCCCCTGGAAGCATGAAAATCACTTGAAACATCTCATTTCATCTTTAAAAGTGATTTTCCACTTACAAATGTGAATTGTAGTTCAAAGACCCAACATTTGAAAATGGACCATTTTTTTCGTTTCTGAAGCATGTCGTAAGGGAGGGTGGTTATGTCTTTCACCAAAAAACAGGCGTTTTTGATTGAACAATAAAGGCCTCCAAATGTTATTTTATTCACTTTCCGGGGTGGAGAAATACTTGTTAAGGCCTCAGAATGAGTAAATTGGCCATTTTCATTCACTTTTACCATTCCACCAATCTTGTGTTTAAGGCCCCTGGAAGCATGAAAATCACTTTAAACATCTCATTTTATCTTTAAAAGTGATTTTCCACGTACAAATGTGAATTGTAGTTCAAAGACGCAACATTTGAAAACGGACCATTTTTTTAGTTTCTGAAGCATGTCGTAAGGGGGGTGGTTATCTCTTTCATCAAAAATCAGGCGTTTTCGCTTGAACAATAAAGGCCTCCAAATGTTATTTTATTCACTTTCCGGGGTGGAGAAATACTTGTTAAGGCCTCAGAGTGAGTAAATTGGCCATTTTCATTTATGTTTACCCATTCCTCAGATCTTGTGTCTAGGGCCCCTGGAAGCTTGAAAATCACTTTAAACATCTCATTTTATCTTTAAAAGTGATTTTCCACGTAGAAATGTGAATTGTAGTTCAAAGACGCAGCATTTGAAAACGGACCATTTTTGTAGTTTTTAAAGCATGTCGTAAGGGGGTGGTTATCGCTTTCATCAAAAATCAAGCGTTTTCGATTGAACAATAAAGGCCTCCAAATGTTATTTTATTCACTTTCTGGGGTGGAGAAACACTTTTTAAGGCCGCAGAGTGAGTAAATTGGCCATTTTCATTCACTTTTACCATTCCACAAATCTTGTGTTTAAGGCCCCTGGAAGCATGAAAATCACTTGAAACATCTCATTTCATCTTTAAAAGTGATTTTCCACTTACAAAAGTGAATTGTAGTTCAAAGACGCAACATTTGAAAATGGACCATTTTTTCGTTTCTGAGGCATGTCGTAAAGGGGGTGGTTAGCTCTTTCAACAAAAAACGTGCGTTTGTGATTGAACAATAAAGGCCTCCAAATGTTATTTTATTCTCTTCCCGTGGAGGAGAAACACTTTTTAAGGCCGCAGAGTGAGTAAATTGGCCATTTTCATTCACGATTACCCATTTCTCAAATCTTGTGTTTAGGGCCCCTGGAAGCTTGAAAATCACTTTAAACATCTCATTTTATCTCTAAAAGTGATTATCCACGTACAATGTTAATTGTAGTTCAAAGACGCCACATTTGAAAATGAACCATTTTTTTAGTTTCAGAAGCATGCCGTAAGGGGGGGTGGTTATCTCTTTTATCAAAAATCAGGCGTTTTCGCTTGAACAATAAAGGCCTCCAAATGTTATTTTATTCACTTCCCGTGGAGGAGAAACACTTTTTAAGGCCGCAGAGTGAGTAAATTGGCCATTTTCATTCATGTTTACCCATTCCTCAAATCTTGTGTTTAGGGCCCCTGGAAGCTTGAAAATCACTTTAAACATCTCATTTTATCTTTAAAAGTGATTTTCCACGTAGAAATGTGAATTGTAGTTCAAAGAGGCAACATTTTAAAACGGACCATTTTTTTTGTTTCTGAAGCATGTCGTAAGGGGGGGTGGTTATCTCTTTCATCAAAAATCAGGCGTTTTTGATTGAACAATAAAGGCCTCCAAATGTTATTTAATTCACTTTCTGGGGTGGAGAAACACTTTTTAAGGCCTCAGAGTGAGTAAATTGGCCATTTTCATTCACTTTTAACCATTTCTCAAATCTTGTGTTTAGGGCCCCTGGAAGCATGAAAATCACTTTAAACATCTCATTTTATCTTTAAAAGTGATTTTCCACTTACAAATGTGAATTGTAGTTCAAAGAGACAACATGTGAAAACGGACCATTTTTTTTGTTTCTGAAGCATGTCGTAAGGGGGGGTGGTTATCTCTTTCATCAAAAATCAGGCGTTTTTGCTTGAACAATAAAGGCCTCCAAATGTTATTTCATTCACTTTCCGGGGTGGAGAAATACTTGTTAAGGCCTCAGAGTGAGTAAATTGGCCATTTTCATTCATGTTTACCCATTCCTCAAATCTTGTGTTTAGGGCCCCTGGAAGCTTGAAAATCACTTTAAACATCTCATTTTATCTTTAAAAGTGATTTTCCACGTAGAAATGTGAATTGTAGTTCAAAGAGGCAACATTTGAAAACGGACCATTTTTTTTGTTTCAGAAGCATGTCGTAAGGGGGGGTGGTTATCTCTTTCACCAAAAAACGTGTGTTTTTGATTGAACAATAAAGGCCTCCAAATGTTATGTTATTCTCTTCCCGTGGAGGAGAAACACTTTTTAAGGCCACAGAGTGAGTAAATTGGACATTTTCATTCACTTTTACCCATTCCAAAAATCTTGTGTTTAAGGCCCCTGGATGCATGAAAATCACTTTAAACATCTCATTTTATCTTTAAAAGTGATTTTCCACGTACAAATGTGAATTGTAGTTCAAAGACGCAGCATTTGAAAACAGACCATTTTTTTAGTTTCTGAAGCGTGTCGTAAGGGGGTGGTTATCTCTTTCATCAAAAATCAGGCATTTTCGATTGAACAAGAAAGGCCTCCAAATGGTATTTTATTCACTTTCTGGGGTGGAGAAACACTTTTTAAGGCCGCAGAGTGAGTAAATTGGCCATTTTCATTCACTTTTACCATTCCACAAATCTTGTGTTTAAGGCCCCTGGAAGCATGAAAATCACTTGAAACATCTCATTTCATCTTTAAAAGTGATTTTCCACTTACAAATGTGAATTGTAGTTCAAAGACCCAACATTTGAAAATGGACCATTTTTTTCGTTTCTGAAGCATGTCGTAAGGGAGGGTGGTTATGTCTTTCACCAAAAAACAGGCGTTTTTGATTGAACAATAAAGGCCTCCAAATGTTATTTTATTCACTTTCCGGGGTGGAGAAATACTTGTTAAGGCCTCAGAATGAGTAAATTGGCCATTTTCATTCACTTTTACCATTCCACCAATCTTGTGTTTAAGGCCCCTGGAAGCATGAAAATCACTTTAAACATCTCATTTTATCTTTAAAAGTGATTTTCCACGTACAAATGTGAATTGTAGTTCAAAGAGACAACATGTGAAAACGGACCATTTTTTTTGTTTCTGAAGCATGTCGTAAGGGGGGTGGTTATCTCTTTCACCAAAAAACATGCGTTTTTGATTGAACAATAAAGGCCTCCAAATGTTATTTTATTCTCTTCCCGTGGAGGAGAAACACTTTTTAAGGCCGCAGAGTGAGTAACTTGGCCATTTTCATTCACTTTTACCCTTTCCAAAAACCTTGTGTTTAAGGCCCCTGGACGCATGAAAATCACTTTAAACATCTCATTTTATCTTTAAAAGTGATTTTCCACGTACAAATGTGAATTGTAGTTCAAAGACGCAACATTTGAAAACGGACCATTTTTTTAGTTTCTGAAGCATGTCGTAAGGGGGGTGGTTATCTCTTTCATCAAAAATCAGGCGTTTTCGCTTGAACAATAAAGGCCTCCAAATGTTATTTTATTCACTTTCCGGGGTGGAGAAATACTTGTTAAGGCCTCAGAGTGAGTAAATTGGCCATTTTCATTTATGTTTACCCATTCCTCAGATCTTGTGTCTAGGGCCCCTGGAAGCTTGAAAATCACTTTAAACATCTCATTTTATCTTTAAAAGTGATTTTCCACGTAGAAATGTGAACTGTCGTTCAAAGACGCAGCATTTGAAAACGGACCATTTTTGTAGTTTTTAAAGCATGTCGTAAGGGGGTGGTTATCGCTTTCATCAAAAATCAAGCGTTTTCGATTGAACAATAAAGGCCTCCAAATGTTATTTTATTCACTTTCTGGGGTGGAGAAACACTTTTTAAGGCCGCAGAGTGAGTAAATTGGCCATTTTCATTCACTTTTACCATTCCACAAATCTTGTGTTTAAGGCCCCTGGAAGCATGAAAATCACTTGAAACATCTCATTTCATCTTTAAAAGTGATTTTCCACTTACAAAAGTGAATTGTAGTTCAAAGACGCAACATTTGAAAATGGACCATTTTTTCGTTTCTGAGGCATGTCGTAAAGGGGGTGGTTAGCTCTTTCAACAAAAAACGTGCGTTTGTGATTGAACAATAAAGGCCTCCAAATGTTATTTTATTCTCTTCCCGTGGAGGAGAAACACTTTTTAAGGCCGCAGAGTGAGTAAATTGGCCATTTTCATTCACTTTTACCCATTCCAAAAATCTTGTGTTTAAGGCCCCTGGACGCATAAAAATCACTTGAAACATCTCATTTTATCTTTAAAAGTGATTTTCCACTTACAAAAGTGAATTGTAGTTCAAAGACGCAACATTTGAAAATGGACCATTTTTTCGTTTCTGAAGCATGTCGTAAGGGGGGTGGTTATCTCTTTCAACAAAAAACGTGCGTTTGTGATTGAACAATAAAGGCCTCCAAATGTTATTTTATTCTCTTCCCGTGGAGGAGAAACACTTTTTAAGGCCGCAGAGTGAGTAAATTGGCCATTTTCATTCACTTTTACCCATTCCAAAAATCTTGTGTTTAAGGCCCCTGGAAGCATGAAAATCACCTGAAACATCTCATTTTATCTTTAAAAGTGATTTTCCACTTACAAATGTGAATTGTAGTTCAAAGACGCAACATTTGAAAACGGACCATTTTTTTAGTTTCTGAAGCATGTCGTAAGGGGGGGTGGTTATCTCTTTCATCAAAAATCAGGTGTTTTCGCTGGAACAATAAAGGCCTCCAAATGTTATTTAATTCACTTCCCGTGGAGGAGAAACACTTTTTAAGGCCGCAGAGTGAGTAAATTGGCCATTTTCATTCACGATTACCCATTTCTCAAATCTTGTGTTTAGGGCCCCTGGAAGCTTGAAAATCACTTTAAACATCTCATTTTATCTCTAAAAGTGATTATCCACGTACAATGTTAATTGTAGTTCAAAGACGCCACATTTGAAAATGAACCATTTTTTTAGTTTCAGAAGCATGCCGTAAGGGGGGTGGTTATCTCTTTCATCAAAAATCAGGCGTTTTCACTTGAACAATAAAGGCCTCCAAATGTTATTTAATTCACTTCCCGTGGAGGAGAAACACTTTTTAAGGCCGCAGAGTGAGTAAATTGGCCATTTTCATTGACTTTTACCCATTTCTCAAATCTTGTGTTTAGGGCCCCTGGAAGCATGAAAATCACTTTAAACATCTCATTTTATCTTTAAAAGTGATTTTCCTTGTACAAATGTGAATTGTAGTTCAAAGAGACAACATGTGAAAACGGACAATTTTTGTCGTTTCTGAAGCATGTCGTAAGGGAGGGTGGTTATCTCTTTCACCAAAAAACAGGCGTTTTTGATTGAACAATAAAGGCCTCCAAATGGTATTTTATTCACTTTCCGGGGTGGAGAAATACTTTTTAAGGCCTCAGAATGAGTAAATTGGCCATTTTCATTCACTTTTACCATTCCACCAATCTTATGTTTAAGGCCCCTGGAAGCATGAAAATCACTTTAAACATCTCATTTTATCTTTAAAAGTGATTTTCCACGTACAGATGTGAATTGTAGTTCAAAGAGACAACATGTGAAAACGGACCATTTTTTTTGTTTCTGAAGCATGTCGTAAGGGGGGTGGTTATCTCTTTCATCAAAAATCAGGCGTTTTCGCTTGAACAATAAAGGCCTCCAAATGTTATTTCATTCACTTTCCGGGGTGGAGAAATACTTGTTAAGGCCTCAGAGTGAGTAAATTGGCCATTTTCATTCATGTTTACCCATTCCTCAGATCTTGTGTTTAAGGCCCCTGGAAGCATGAAAATCACTTGAAACATCTCATTTCATCTTTAAAAGTGATTTTACACTTACAAATGTGAATTGTAGTTCAAAGACGCAACATTTGAAAATGGACCATTTTTTTTGTTTCTGAAGCGTGTCATAAGGGGGGGTGGTTATCTCTTTCACCAAAAAACGTGCGTTTTTGATTGAACAATAAAGGCCTCCAAATGTTATTTTATTCTCTTCCCGTGGAGGAGAAACACTTTTTAAGGCCGCAGAGTGAGTAAATTGGCCATTTTCATTCACTTTTACCCATTCCAAAAATCTTGTGTTTAAGGCCCCTGGACGCATGAAAATCACTTTAAACATCTAATTTTATCTGTAAAAGTGATTTTCCACGTACAAATGTGAATCGTAGTTCAAAGACGCAACATTTGAAAACGGACCATTTTTTTAGTTTCTGAAGCATGTCGTAAGGGGGGGTGGTTATCTCTTTCATCAAAAATCAGGTGTTTTCGCTTGAACAATAAAGGCCTCCAAATGTTATTTCATTCACTTTCCGGGGTGGAGAAATACTTGTTAAGGCCTCAGAGTGAGTAAATTGGCCATTTTCATTCATGTTTACCCATTCCTCAGATCTTGTGTTTAAGGGCCCTGGAAGCATGAAAATCACTTGAAACATCTCATTTCATCTTTAAAAGTGATTTTACACTTACAAATGTGAATCGTAGTTCAAAGACGCAACATTTGAAAACGGACCATTTTTTTAGTTTCTGAAGCATGTCGTAAGGGGGGGTGGTTATCTCTTTCATCAAAAATCAGGCGTTTTCGCTTGAACAATAAAGGCCTCCAAATGTTATTTTATTCACTTCCTGTGGAGGAGAAACACTTTTTAAGGCCGCAGAGTGAGTAAATTGGCCATTTTCATTCATGTTTACCCATTCCTCAAATCTTGTGTTTAGGGCCCCTGGAAGCTTGAAAATCACTTTAAACATCTCATTTTATCTTTAAAAGTGATTTTCCACGTAGAAATGTGAATTGTAGTTCAAAGAGGCAACATTTGAAAACGGACCATTTTTTTTGTTTCTGAAGCATGTCGTAAGGGGGGGTGGTTATCTCTTTCATCAAAAATCAGGCGTTTTTGATTGAACAATAAAGGACTCCAAATGTTATTTAATTCACTTTCTGGGGTGGAGAAACACTTTTTAAGGCCTCAGAGTGAGTAAATTGGCCATTTTCATTCACTTTTAACCATTTCTCAAATCTTGTGTTTAGGGCCCCTGGAAGCATGAAAATCACTTTAAACATCTCATTTTATCTTCAAAAGTGATTTTCCTTGTACAAATGTGAATTGTAGTTCAAAGAGGCAACATTTGAAAACGGACCATTTTTTTTCGTTTCTGAAGCATGTCGTAAGGGAGGGTGGTTATCTCTTTCACCAAAAAACAGGCATTTTTAATTGAACAATAAAGGCCTCCAAATGTTATTTTATTCACTTTCCGGGGTGGAGAAATACTTGTTAAGGCCTCAGAATGAGTAAATTGGCCATTTTCATTCACTTTTACCATTCCACCAATCTTGTGTTTAAGGCCCCTGGAAGCATGAAAATCACTTGAAACATTTCATTTCATCTTTAAAAGTGATTTTCCACTTACAAATGTGAATTGTAGTTCAAAGAGACAACATGTGAAAACGGACCATTTTTTTTGTTTCTGAAGCATGTCGTAGGGGGGGTGGTTATCTCTTTCATCAAAAATCAGGCGTTTTTGCTTGAACAATAAAGGCCTCCAAATGTTATTTCATTCACTTTCCGGGGTGGAGAAATACTTGTTAAGGCCTCAGAGTGAGTAAATTGGCCATTTTCATTCATGTTTACCCATTCCTCAAATCTTGTGTTTAGGGCCCCTGGAAGCTTGAAAATCACTTTAAACATCTCATTTTATCTTTAAAAGTGATTTTCCACGTAGAAATGTGAATTGTAGTTCAAAGAGGCAACATTTGAAAACGGACCATTTTTTTTGTTTCAGAAGCATGTCGTAAGGGGGGGTGGTTATCTCTTTCATCAAAAATCAGGCGTTTTTGATTGAACAATAAAGGCCTCCAAATGTTATTTAATTCACTTTCTGGGGTGGAGAAACACTTTTTAAGGCCTCAGAGTGAGTAAATTGGCCATTTTCATTCACTTTTACCCATTTCTCAAATCTTGTGTTTAGGGCCCCTGGAAGCATGAAAATCACTTTAAACATCTCATTTTATCTTCAAAAGTGATTTTCCTTGTACAAATGTGAATTGTAGTTCAAAGAGGCAACATTTGAAAACGGACCATTTTTTTTGTTTCTGAAGCATGTCGTAAGGGGGGTGGTTATCTTTTTCACCAAAAAACGTGCGTTTTCGATTTAACAATAAAGGCCTCCAAATGTTATTTTATTCTCTTCCCGTGGAGGAGAAACACTTTTTAAGGCCGCAGAGTGAGTAAATTGGCCATTTTCATTCACTTTTTCCCATTCCAAAAATCTTGTGTTTAAGGCCCCTGGACGCATAAAAATCACTTGAAACATCTCATTTTATCTTTAAAAGTGATTTTCCACTTACAAAAGTGAATTGTAGTTCAAAGACGCAACATTTGAAAATGGACCATTTTTTCGTTTCTGAAGCATGTCGTAAGGGGGGTGGTTATCTCTTTCAACAAAAAACGTGCGTTTGTGATTGAACAATAAAGGCCTCCAAATGTTATTGTATTCTCTTCCCGTGGAGGAGAAACACTTTTTAAGGCCGCAGAGTGAGTAAATTGGCCATTTTCATTCACTTTTACCCATTCCAAAAATCTTGTGTTTAAGGCCCCTGGAAGCATGAAAATCACCTGAAACATCTCATTTTATCTTTAAAAGTGATTTTCCTTGTACAAATGTAAATTGTAGTTCAAAGAAGCAACATTTGAAAACGGACCATTTTTTTAGTTTCTGAAGCATGTCGTAAGGGGGGGTGGTTATCTCTTTCATCAAAAATCAGGCGTTTTTGCTTGAACAATAAAGGCCTCCAAATGTTATTTAATTCACTTTCTGGGGTGGAGAAACACTTTTTAAGGCCTCAGAGTGAGTAAATTGGCCATTTTCATTCACTTTTACCCATTTCTCAAATCTTGTGTTTAGGGCCCCTGGAAGCATGAAAATCACTTTAAACATCTCATTTTATCTTCAAAAGTGATTTTCCTTGTACAAATGTGAATTGTAGTTCAAAGAAGCAACATTTGAAAACGGACAATTTTTTTTGGTTCTGAAGCATGTCGTAAGGGGGGTGGTTATCTTTTTCACCAAAAAACGTGCGTTTTCGATTTAACAATAAAGGCCTCCAAATGTTATTTTATTCTCTTCCCGTGGAGGAGAAACACTTTTTAAGGCCGCAGAGTGAGTAAATTGGCCATTTTCATTCACTTTTACCCATTCCAAAAATCTTGTGTTTAAGGCCCCTGGACGCATAAAAATCACTTGAAACATCTCATTTTATCTTTAAAAGTGATTTTCCACTTACAAAAGTGAATTGTAGTTCAAAGACGCAACATTTGAAAATGGACCATTTTTTTGTTTCTGAAGCATGTCGTAAGGGGGGTGGTTATCTCTTTCAACAAAAAACGTGCGTTTGTGATTGAACAATAAAGGCCTCCAAATGTTATTTTATTCTCTTCCTGTGGAGGAGAAACACTTTTTAAGGCCGCAGAGTGAGTAAATTGGCCATTTTCATTCACTTTTACCCATTCCAAAAATCTTGTGTTTAAGGCCCCTGGAAGCATGAAAATCACCTGAAACATCTCATTTTATCTTTAAAAGTGATTTTCCACTTACAAATGTGAATTGTAGTTCAAAGACGCAACATTTGAAAACGGACCATTTTTTAAGTTTCTGAAGCATGTCGTAAGGGGGGGTGGTTATCTCTTTCATCAAAAATCAGGTGTTTTCGCTGGAACAATAAAGGCGTCCAAATGGTATTTAATTCACTTCCCGTGGAGGAGAAACACTTTTTAAGGCCGCAGAGTGAGTAAATTGGCCATTTTCATTCACGATTACCCATTTCTCAAATCTTGTGTTTAGGGCCCCTGGAAGCTTGAAAATCACTTTAAACATCTCATTTTATCTCTAAAAGTGATTATCCACGTACAATGTTAATTGTAGTTCAAAGACGCCACATTTGAAAATGAACCATTGTTTTAGTTTCAGAAGCATGCCGTAAGGGGGGGTGGTTATCTCTTTCATCAAAAATCAGGCGTTTTCACTTGAACAATAAAGGCCTCCAAATGTTATTTAATTCACTTCCCGTGGAGGAGATATACTTGTTAAGGCCTCAGAGTGAGTAAATTGGCCATTTTCATTCATGTTTACCCATTCCTCAGATCTTGTGTTTAAGGCCCCTGGAAGCATGAAAATCCCTTGAAACATCTCATTTCATCTTTAAAAGTGATTTTACACTTACAAATGTGAATTGTAGTTCAAAGACGCAACATTTGAAAATGGACCATTTTTTTTGTTTCTGAAGCGTGTCATAAGGGGGGGTGGTTATCTCTTTCACCAAAAAACGTGCGTTTTTGATTGAACAATAAAGGCCTCCAAATGTTATTTTATTCTCTTCCCGTGGAGGAGAAACACTTTTTAAGGCCGCAGAGTGAGTAAATTGCCCATTTTCATTCACTTTTACCTATTCTAAAAATCTTGTGTTTAAGGCCCCTGGACGCATGAAAATCACTTTGAACATCTCATTTTATCTTTAAAAGTGATTTCCCACGTACAAATGTGAATTGTAGTTCAAAGACGCAACATTTGAAAACGGACCATTTTTTTAGTTTCTGAAGCATGTCGTAAGGGGGGGTGGTTATCTCTTTCAACAAAAAACGTGCGTTTGTGATTGAACAATAAAGGCCTCCAAATGTTATTGTATTCTCTTCCCGTGGAGGAGAAACACTTTTTAAGGCCGCAGAGTGAGTAAATTGGCCATTTTCATTCACTTTTACCCATTCCAAAAATCTTGTGTTTAAGGCCCCTGGAAGCATGAAAATCACCTGAAACATCTCATTTTATCTTTAAAAGTGATTTTCCTTGTACAAATGTAAATTGTAGTTCAAAGAAGCAACATTTGAAAACGGACCATTTTTTTAGTTTCTGAAGCATGTCGTAAGGGGGGGTGGTTATCTCTTTCATCAAAAATCAGGCGTTTTTTGCTTGAACAATAAAGGCCTCCAAATGTTATTTAATTCACTTTCTGGGGTGGAGAAACACTTTTTAAGGCCTCAGAGTGAGTAAATTGGCCATTTTCATTCACTTTTACCCATTTCTCAAATCTTGTGTTTAGGGCCCCTGGAAGCATGAAAATCACTTTAAACATCTCATTTTATCTTCAAAAGTGATTTTCCTTGTACAAATGTGAATTGTAGTTCAAAGAGGCAACATTTGAAAACGGACAATTTTTTTTGGTTCTGAAGCATGTCGTAAGGGGGGTGGTTATCTTTTTCACCAAAAAACGTGCGTTTTCGATTTAACAATAAAGGCCTCCAAATGTTATTTTATTCTCTTCCCGTGGAGGAGAAACACTTTTTAAGGCCGCAGAGTGAGTAAATTGGCCATTTTCATTCACTTTTACCCATTCCAAAAATCTTGTGTTTAAGGCCCCTGGACGCATAAAAATCACTTGAAACATCTCATTTTATCTTTAAAAGTGATTTTCCACTTACAAAAGTGAATTGTAGTTCAAAGACGCAACATTTGAAAATGGACCATTTTTTCGTTTCTGAAGCATGTCGTAAGGGGGGTGGTTATCTCTTTCAACAAAAAACGTGCGTTTGTGATTGAACAATAAAGGCCTCCAAATGTTATTTTATTCTCTTCCTGTGGAGGAGAAACACTTTTTAAGGCCGCAGAGTGAGTAAATTGGCCATTTTCATTCACTTTTACCCATTCCAAAAATCTTGTGTTTAAGGCCCCTGGAAGCATGAAAATCACCTGAAACATCTCATTTTATCTTTAAAAGTGATTTTCCACTTACAAATGTGAATTGTAGTTCAAAGACGCAACATTTGAAAACGGACCATTTTTTAAGTTTCTGAAGCATGTCGTAAGGGGGGGTGGTTATCTCTTTCATCAAAAATCAGGTGTTTTCGCTGGAACAATAAAGGCGTCCAAATGGTATTTAATTCACTTCCCGTGGAGGAGAAACACTTTTTAAGGCCGCAGAGTGAGTAAATTGGCCATTTTCATTCACGATTACCCATTTCTCAAATCTTGTGTTTAGGGCCCCTGGAAGCTTGAAAATCACTTTAAACATCTCATTTTATCTCTAAAAGTGATTATCCACGTACAATGTTAATTGTAGTTCAAAGACGCCACATTTGAAAATGAACCATTGTTTTAGTTTCAGAAGCATGCCGTAAGGGGGGGTGGTTATCTCTTTCATCAAAAATCAGGCGTTTTCACTTGAACAATAAAGGCCTCCAAATGTTATTTAATTCACTTCCCGTGGAGGAGATATACTTGTTAAGGCCTCAGAGTGAGTAAATTGGCCATTTTCATTCATGTTTACCCATTCCTCAGATCTTGTGTTTAAGGCCCCTGGAAGCATGAAAATCACTTGAAACATCTCATTTCATCTTTAAAAGTGATTTTACACTTACAAATGTGAATTGTAGTTCAAAGACGCAACATTTGAAAATGGACCATTTTTTTGTTTCTGAAGCGTGTCATAAGGGGGGGTGGTTATCTCTTTCACCAAAAAACGTGCGTTTTTGATTGAACAATAAAGGCCTCCAAATGTTATTTTATTCTCTTCCCGTGGAGGAGAAACACTTTTTAAGGCCGCAGAGTGAGTAAATTGGCCATTTTCATTCACTTTTACCTATTCTAAAAATCTTGTGTTTAAGGCCCCTGGACGCATGAAAATCACTTTGAACATCTCATTTTATCTTTAAAAGTGATTTCCCACGTACAAATGTGAATTGTAGTTCAAAGACGCAACATTTGAAAACGGACCATTTTTTTAGTTTCTGAAGCATGTCGTAAGGGGGGGTGGTTATCTCTTTCATCAAAAATCGGGCGTTTTTGATTGAACAATAAAGGCCTCCAAATGTTATTTAATTCACTTTCTGGGGTGGAGAAACACTTTTTAAGGCCTCAGAGTGAGTAAATTGGCCATTTTCATTCACTTTTACCCATTTCTCAAATCTTGTGTTTAGGGCCCCTGGAAGCATGAAAATCACTTTAAACATCTCATTTTATCTTCAAAAGTGATTTTCCTTGTACAAATGTGAATTGTAGTTCAAAGAGGCAACATTTAAAAACGGACCATTTTTTTTCGTTTCTGAAGCATGTCGTAAGGGAGGGTGGTTATCTCTTTCACCAAAAAACAGGTGTTTTTGATTGAACAATAAAGGCCTCCAAATGTTATTTTATTCACTTTCCTGGGTGGAGAAATACTTGTTAAGGCCTCAGAATGAGTAAATTGGCCATTTTCATTCACTTTTACCATTCCACCAATCTTGTGTTTAAGGCCCCTGGAAGCATGAAAATCACTTTAAACATCTCATTTTATCTTTAAAAGTGATTTTCCACGTACAAATGTGAATTGTAGTTCAAAGAGACAACATGTGAAAACGGACCATTTTTTTTGTTTCTGAAGCATGTCGTAAGGGGGGGTGGTTATCTCTTTCATCAAAAATCAGGCGTTTTTGCTTGAACAATAAAGGCCTCCAAATGTTATTTCATTCACTTTCCGGGGTGGAGAAATACTTGTTAAGGCCTCAGAGTGAGTAAATTGGCCATTTTCATTCATGTTTACCCATTCCTCAAATCTTGTGTTTAGGGCCCCCGGAAGCTTGAAAATCACTTTAAACATCTCATTTTATCTTTAAAAGTGATTTTCCACGTAGAAATGTGAATTGTAGTTCAAAGAGGCAACATTTGAAAACGGACCATTTTTTTTGTTTCTGAAGCATGTCGTAAGGGGGGTGGTTATCTCTTTCATCAAAAATCAGGCGTTTTCGCTTGAACAATAAAGGCCTCCAAATGTTATTTCATTCACTTTCCGGGGTGGAGAAATACTTGTTAAGGCCTCAGAGTGAGTAAATTGGACATTTTCATTCATGTTTACCCATTCCTCAAATCTTGTGTTTAGGGCCCCTGGAAGCTTGAAAATCACTTTAAACATCTCATTTTATCTTTAAAAGTGATTTTCCACGTAGAAATGTGAATTGTAGTTCAAAGAGGCAACATTTGAAAACGGACCATTTTTTTTGTTTCTGAAGCATGTCGTAAGGGGGGTGGTTATCTCTTTCACCAAAAAACGTGTGTTTTCGATTTAACAATAAAGGCCTCCAAATGTTATTTTATTCTCTTCCCGTGGAGGAGAAACACTTTTTAAGGCCGCAGAGTGAGTAAATTGGCCATTTTCATTCACTTTTACCCATTCCAAAAATCTTGTGTTTAAGGCCCCTGGACGCATAAAAATCACTTGAAACATCTCATTTTATCTTTAAAAGTGATTTTCCACTTACAAAAGTGAATTGTAGTTCAAAGACGCAACATTTGAAAATGGACCATTTTTTCGTTTCTGAAGCATGTCGTAAGGGGGGTGGTTATCTCTTTCAACAAAAAACGTGCGTTTGTGATTGAACAATAAAGGCCTCCAAATGTTATTTTATTCTCTTCCCGTGGAGGAGAAACACTTTTTAAGGCCGCAGAGTGAGTAAATTGGCCATTTTCATTCACTTTTACCCATTTCTCAAATCTTGTGTTTAGGGCCCCTGGAAGCATGAAAATCACTTTAAACATCTCATTTTATCTTTAAAAGTGATTTTCCTTGTACAAATGTGAATTGTAGTTCAAAGAGACAACATGTGAAAACGGACAATTTTTGTCATTTCTGAAGCATGTCGTAAGGGAGGGTGGTTATCTCTTTCACCAAAAAACAGGCGTTTTTGATTGAACAATAAAGGCCTCCAAATGGTATTTTATTCACTTTCCGGGGTGGAGAAATACTTTTTAAGGCCTCAGAATGAGTAAGTTGGCCATTTTCATTCACTTTTACCATTCCACCAATCTTGTGTTTAAGGCCCCTGAAAGCATGAAAATCACTTTAAACATCTCATTTTATATTTAAAAGTGATTTTCCACGTACAGATGTGAATTGTAGTTCAAAGAGACAACATGTGAAAACGGACCATTTTTTTTGTTTCTGAAGCATGTCGTAAGGGGGGGTGGTTATCTCTTTCATCAAAAATCAGGCGTTTTCGCTTGAACAATAAAGGCCTCCAAATGTTATTTCATTCACTTTCCGGGGTGGAGAAATACTTGTTAAGGCCTCAGAGTGAGTAAATTGGCCATTTTCATTCATGTTTACCCATTCCTCAGATCTTGTGTTTAAGGCCCCTGGAAGCATGAAAATCACTTGAAACATCTCATTTCATCTTTAAAAGTGATTTTACACTTACAAATGTGAATTGTAGTTCAAAGACGCAACATTTGAAAATGGACCATTTTTTTTGTTTCTGAAGCGTGTCATAAGGGGGGGTGGTTATCTCTTTCACCAAAAAACGTACGTTTTTGATTGAACAATAAAGGCCTCCAAATGTTATTTTATTCTCTTCCCGTGGAGGAGAAACACTTTTTAAGGCCGCAGAGTGAGTAAATTGGCCATTTTCATTCACTTTTACCCATTCCAAAAATCTTGTGTTTAAGGCCCCTGGACGCATGAAAATCACTTTAAACATCTCATTTTATCTGTAAAAGTGATTTTCCACGTACAAATGTGAATCGTAGTTCAAAGACGCAACATTTGAAAACGGACCATTTTTTTAGTTTCTGAAGCATGTCGTAAAGGGGGGTGGTTATCTCTTTCATCAAAAATCAGGCGTTTTCGCTTGAACAATAAAGGCCTCCAAATGTTATTTTATTCACTTCCCGTGGAGGAGAAACACTTTTTAAGGCCGCAGAGTGAGTAAATTGGCCATTTTCATTCACTTTTACCTATTCTAAAAATCTTGTGTTTAAGGCCCCTGGACGCATGAAAATCACTTTAAACATCTCACTTTATCTTTAAAAGTGATTTTCCACGTACAAATGTGAATTGTAGTTCAAAGACGCAACATTTGAAAACGGACCATTTTTTTAGTTTCTGAAGCATGTCGTAAGGGGGGGTGGTTATCTCTTTCATCAAAAATCGGGCGTTTTTGATTGAACAATAAAGGCCTCCAAATGTTATTTAATTCACTTTCTGGGGTGGAGAAACACTTTTTAAGGCCTCAGAGTGAGTAAATTGGCCATTTTCATTCACTTTTACCCATTTCTCAAATCTTGTGTTTAGGGCCCCTGGAAGCATGAAAATCACTTTAAACATCTCATTTTATCTTCAAAAGTGATTTTCCTTGTACAAATGTGAATTGTAGTTCAAAGAGGCAACATTTGAAAACGGACCATTTTTTTCTGTTTCTGAAGCATGTCGTAAGGGAGGGTGGTTATCTCATCAAAAATCAGGTGTTTTCGATTGAACAATAAAGGCCTCCAAATGTTATTTTATTCACTTTCCGGGGTGGAGAAATACTTGTTAAGGCCTCAGAATGAGTAAATTGGCCATTTTCATTCACTTTTACCATTCCACCAATCTTGTGTTTAAGGCCCCTGGAAGCATGAAAATCACTTTAAACATCTCATTTTATCTTTAAAAGTGATTTTCCACGTACAAATGTGAATTGTAGTTCAAAGAGACAACATGTGAAAACGGACCATTTTTTTTGTTTCTGAAGCATGTCGTAAGGGGGGGTGGTTATCTCTTTTATCAAAAATCAGGCGTTTTTGCTTGAACAATAAAGGCCTCCAAATGTTATTTCATTCACTTTCCGGGGTGGAGAAATACTTGTTAAGGCCTCAGAGTGAGTAAATTGGCCATTTTCATTCATGTTTACCCATTCCTCAAATCTTGTGTTTAGGACCCCTGGAAGCTTGAAAATCACTTTAAACATCTCATTTTATCTTTAAAAGTGATTTTCCACGTAGAAATGTGAATTGTAGTTCAAAGAGGCAACATTTGAAAACGGACCATTTTTTTTGTTTCTGAAGCATGTCGTAAGGGGGGGTGGTTATCTCTTTCATCAAAAATCAGGCGTTTTCGCTTGAACAATAAAGGCCTCCAAATGGTATTTCATTTACTTTCCGGGGTGGAGAAATACTTGTTAAGGCCTCAGAGTGAGTAAATTGGCCATTTTCATTCATGTTTACCCATTCCTCAAATCTTGTGTTTAGGGCCCCTGGAAGCTTGAAAATCACTTTAAACATCTCATTTTATCTTTAAAAGTGATTTTCCACGTAGAAATATGAATTGTAGTTCAAAGAGGCAACATTTGAAAACGGACCATTTTTTTTGTTTCTGAAGCATGTCGTAAGGGGGGGTGGTTATCTCTTTCATCAAAAATCAGGCATTTTCGATTGAACAAGAAAGGCCTCCAAATGGTATTTTATTCACTTTCTGGGGTGGAGAAACACTTTTTAAGGCCGCAGAGTGAGTAAATTGGCCATTTTCATTCACTTTTACCATTCCACAAATCTTGTGTTTAAGGCCCCTGGAAGCATGAAAATCACTTGAAACATCTCATTTCATCTTTAAAAGTGATTTTCCACTTACAAATGTGAATTGTAGTTCAAAGACCCAACATTTGAAAATGGACCATTTTTTTGTTTCTGAAGCATGTCGTAAGGGAGGGTGGTATCTCTTTCACCAAAAAACAGGCATTTTTGATTGAACAATAAAGGCCTCCAAATGTTATTTTATTCACTTTCCGGGGTGGAGAAATACTTGTTAAGGCCTCAGAATGAGTAAATTGGCCATTTTCATTCACTTTTACCATTCCACCAATCTTGTGTTTAAGGCCCCTGGAAGCATGAAAATCACTTGAAACATTTCATTTCATCTTTAAAAGTGATTTTCCACTTACAAATGTGAATTGTAGTTCAAAGAGACAACATGTGAAAACGGACCATTTTTTTTGTTTCTGAAGCATGTCGTAGGGGGGGTGGTTATCTCTTTCATCAAAAATCAGGCGTTTTTGCTTGAACAATAAAGGCCTCCAAATGTTATTTCATTCACTTTCCGGGGTGGAGAAATACTTGTTAAGGCCTCAGAGTGAGTAAATTGGCCATTTTCATTCATGTTTACCCATTCCTCAAATCTTGTGTTTAGGGCCCCTGGAAGCTTGAAAATCACTTTAAACATCTCATTTTATCTTTAAAAGTGATTTTCCACGTAGAAATGTGAATTGTAGTTCAAAGAGGCAACATTTGAAAACGGACCATTTTTTTTGTTTCAGAAGCATGTCGTAAGGGGGGGTGGTTATCTCTTTCATCAAAAATCAGGCGTTTTTGCTTGAACAATAAAGGCCTCCAAATGTTATTTAATTCACTTTCTGGGGTGGAGAAACACTTTTTAAGGCCTCAGAGTGAGTAAATTGGCCATTTTCATTCACTTTTACCCATTTCTCAAATCTTGTGTTTAGGGCCCCTGGAAGCATGAAAATCACTTTAAACATCTCATTTTATCTTCAAAAGTGATTTTCCTTGTACAAATGTGAATTGTAGTTCAAAGAGGCAACATTTGAAAACGGACAATTTTTTTTGGTTCTGAAGCATGTCGTAAGGGGGGTGGTTATCTTTTTCACCAAAAAACGTGCGTTTTCGATTTAACAATAAAGGCCTCCAAATGTTATTTTATTCTCTTCCCGTGGAGGAGAAACACTTTTTAAGGCCGCAGAGTGAGTAAATTGGCCATTTTCATTCACTTTTACCCATTCCAAAAATCTTGTGTTTAAGGCCCCTGGACGCATAAAAATCACTTGAAACATCTCATTTTATCTTTAAAAGTGATTTTCCACTTACAAATGTGAATAGTAGTTCAAAGAGGCAACATTTGAAAACGGACCATTTTTTTTGTTTCTGAAGCATGTCGTAAGGGGGGTGGTTATCTCTTTCAACAAAAAACGTGCGTTTGTGATTGAACAATAAAGGCCTCCAAATGTTATTGTATTCTCTTCCCGTGGAGGAGAAACACTTTTTAAGGCCGCAGAGTGAGTAAATTGGCCATTTTCATTCACTTTTACCCATTCCAAAAATCTTGTGTTTAAGGCCCCTGGACGCATAAAAATCACTTGAAACATCTCATTTTATCTTTAAAAGTGATTTTCCACTTACAAAAGTGAATTGTAGTTCAAAGACGCAACATTTGAAAATGGACCATTTTTTCGTTTCTGAAGCATGTCGTAAGGGGGGTGGTTATCTCTTTCAACAAAAAACGTGCGTTTGTGATTGAACAATAAAGGCCTCCAAATGTTATTGTATTCTCTTCCCGTGGAGGAGAAACACTTTTTAAGGCCGCAGAGTGAGTAAATTGGCCATTTTCATTCACTTTTACCCATTCCAAAAATCTTGTGTTTAAGGCCCCTGGAAGCATGAAAATCACCTGAAACATCTCATTTTATCTTTAAAAGTGATTTTCCTTGTACAAATGTAAATTGTAGTTCAAAGAAGCAACATTTGAAAACGGACCATTTTTTTAGTTTCTGAAGCATGTCGTAAGGGGGGGTGGTTATCTCTTTCATCAAAAATCAGGCGTTTTTGCTTGAACAATAAAGGCCTCCAAATGTTATTTAATTCACTTTCTGGGGTGGAGAAACACTTTTTAAGGCCTCAGAGTGAGTAAATTGGCCATTTTCATTCACTTTTACCCATTTCTCAAATCTTGTGTTTAGGGCCCCTGGAAGCATGAAAATCACTTTAAACATCTCATTTTATCTTCAAAAGTGATTTTCCTTGTACAAATGTGAATTGTAGTTCAAAGAGGCAACATTTGAAAACGGACCATTTTTTTTGTTTCTGAAGCATGTCGTAAGGGGGGTGGTTATCTTTTTCACCAAAAAACGTGCGTTTTCGATTTAACAATAAAGGCCTCCAAATGTTATTTTATTCTCTTCCCGTGGAGGAGAAACACTTTTTAAGGCCGCAGAGTGAGTAAATTGGCCATTTTCATTCACTTTTACCCATTCCAAAAATCTTGTGTTTAAGGCCCCTGGACGCATAAAAATCACTTGAAACATCTCATTTTATCTTTAAAAGTGATTTTCCACTTACAAAAGTGAATTGTAGTTCAAAGACGCAACATTTGAAAATGGACCATTTTTTCGTTTCTGAAGCATGTCGTAAGGGGGGTGGTTATCTCTTTCAACAAAAAACGTGCGTTTGTGATTGAACAATAAAGGCCTCCAAATGTTATTGTATTCTCTTCCCGTGGAGGAGAAACACTTTTTAAGGCCGCAGAGTGAGTAAATTGGCCATTTTCATTCACTTTTACCCATTCCAAAAATCTTGTGTTTAAGGCCCCTGGAAGCATGAAAATCACCTGAAACATCTCATTTTATCTTTAAAAGTGATTTTCCTTGTACAAATGTAAATTGTAGTTCAAAGAAGCAACATTTGAAAACGGACCATTTTTTTAGTTTCTGAAGCATGTCGTAAGGGGGGGTGGTTATCTCTTTCATCAAAAATCAGGCGTTTTTGCTTGAACAATAAAGGCCTCCAAATGTTATTTAATTCACTTTCTGGGGTGGAGAAACACTTTTTAAGGCCTCAGAGTGAGTAAATTGGCCATTTTCATTCACTTTTACCCATTTCTCAAATCTTGTGTTTAGGGCCCCTGGAAGCATGAAAATCACTTTAAACATCTCATTTTATCTTCAAAAGTGATTTTCCTTGTACAAATGTGAATTGTAGTTCAAAGAGGCAACATTTGAAAACGGACAATTTTTTTTGGTTCTGAAGCATGTCGTAAGGGGGGTGGTTATCTTTTTCACCAAAAAACGTGCGTTTTCGATTTAACAATAAAGGCCTCCAAATGTTATTTTATTCTCTTCCCGTGGAGGAGAAACACTTTTTAAGGCCGCAGAGTGAGTAAATTGGCCATTTTCATTCACTTTTACCCATTCCAAAAATCTTGTGTTTAAGGCCCCTGGACGCATAAAAATCACTTGAAACATCTCATTTTATCTTTAAAAGTGATTTTCCACTTACAAAAGTGAATTGTAGTTCAAAGACGCAACATTTGAAAATGGACCATTTTTTTGTTTCTGAAGCATGTCGTAAGGGGGGTGGTTATCTCTTTCAACAAAAAACGTGCGTTTGTGATTGAACAATAAAGGCCTCCAAATGTTATTTTATTCTCTTCCTGTGGAGGAGAAACACTTTTTAAGGCCGCAGAGTGAGTAAATTGGCCATTTTCATTCACTTTTACCCATTCCAAAAATCTTGTGTTTAAGGCCCCTGGAAGCATGAAAATCACCTGAAACATCTCATTTTATCTTTAAAAGTGATTTTCCACTTACAAATGTGAATTGTAGTTCAAAGACGCAACATTTGAAAACGGACCATTTTTTAAGTTTCTGAAGCATGTCGTAAGGGGGGGTGGTTATCTCTTTCATCAAAAATCAGGTGTTTTCGCTGGAACAATAAAGGCGTCCAAATGGTATTTAATTCACTTCCCGTGGAGGAGAAACACTTTTTAAGGCCGCAGAGTGAGTAAATTGGCCATTTTCATTCACGATTACCCATTTCTCAAATCTTGTGTTTAGGGCCCCTGGAAGCTTGAAAATCACTTTAAACATCTCATTTTATCTCTAAAAGTGATTATCCACGTACAATGTTAATTGTAGTTCAAAGACGCCACATTTGAAAATGAACCATTGTTTTAGTTTCAGAAGCATGCCGTAAGGGGGGGTGGTTATCTCTTTCATCAAAAATCAGGCGTTTTCACTTGAACAATAAAGGCCTCCAAATGTTATTTAATTCACTTCCCGTGGAGGAGATATACTTGTTAAGGCCTCAGAGTGAGTAAATTGGCCATTTTCATTCATGTTTACCCATTCCTCAGATCTTGTGTTTAAGGCCCCTGGAAGCATGAAAATCACTTGAAACATCTCATTTCATCTTTAAAAGTGATTTTACACTTACAAATGTGAATTGTAGTTCAAAGACGCAACATTTGAAAATGGACCATTTTTTTTGTTTCTGAAGCGTGTCATAAGGGGGGGTGGTTATCTCTTTCACCAAAAAACGTGCGTTTTTGATTGAACAATAAAGGCCTCCAAATGTTATTTTATTCTCTTCCCGTGGAGGAGAAACACTTTTTAAGGCCGCAGAGTGAGTAAATTGCCCATTTTCATTCACTTTTACCTATTCTAAAAATCTTGTGTTTAAGGCCCCTGGACGCATGAAAATCACTTTGAACATCTCATTTTATCTTTAAAAGTGATTTCCCACGTACAAATGTGAATTGTAGTTCAAAGACGCAACATTTGAAAACGGACCATTTTTTTAGTTTCTGAAGCATGTCGTAAGGGGGGGTGGTTATCTCTTTCAACAAAAAACGTGCGTTTGTGATTGAACAATAAAGGCCTCCAAATGTTATTGTATTCTCTTCCCGTGGAGGAGAAACACTTTTTAAGGCCGCAGAGTGAGTAAATTGGCCATTTTCATTCACTTTTACCCATTCCAAAAATCTTGTGTTTAAGGCCCCTGGAAGCATGAAAATCACCTGAAACATCTCATTTTATCTTTAAAAGTGATTTTCCTTGTACAAATGTAAATTGTAGTTCAAAGAAGCAACATTTGAAAACGGACCATTTTTTTAGTTTCTGAAGCATGTCGTAAGGGGGGGTGGTTATCTCTTTCATCAAAAATCAGGCGTTTTTGCTTGAACAATAAAGGCCTCCAAATGTTATTTAATTCACTTTCTGGGGTGGAGAAACACTTTTTAAGGCCTCAGAGTGAGTAAATTGGCCATTTTCATTCACTTTTACCCATTTCTCAAATCTTGTGTTTAGGGCCCCTGGAAGCATGAAAATCACTTTAAACATCTCATTTTATCTTCAAAAGTGATTTTCCTTGTACAAATGTGAATTGTAGTTCAAAGAGGCAACATTTGAAAACGGACAATTTTTTTTGGTTCTGAAGCATGTCGTAAGGGGGGTGGTTATCTTTTTCACCAAAAAACGTGTGTTTTCGATTTAACAATAAAGGCCTCCAAATGTTATTTTATTCTCTTCCCGTGGAGGAGAAACACTTTTTAAGGCCGCAGAGTGAGTAAATTGGCCATTTTCATTCACTTTTACCCATTCCAAAAATCTTGTGTTTAAGGCCCCTGGACGCATAAAAATCACTTGAAACATCTCATTTTATCTTTAAAAGTGATTTTCCACTTACAAAAGTGAATTGTAGTTCAAAGACGCAACATTTGAAAATGGACCATTTTTTCGTTTCTGAAGCATGTCGTAAGGGGGGTGGTTATCTCTTTCAACAAAAAACGTGCGTTTGTGATTGAACAATAAAGGCCTCCAAATGTTATTTTATTCTCTTCCTGTGGAGGAGAAACACTTTTTAAGGCCGCAGAGTGAGTAAATTGGCCATTTTCATTCACTTTTACCCATTCCAAAAATCTTGTGTTTAAGGCCCCTGGAAGCATGAAAATCACCTGAAACATCTCATTTTATCTTTAAAAGTGATTTTCCACTTACAAATGTGAATTGTAGTTCAAAGACGCAACATTTGAAAACGGACCATTTTTTAAGTTTCTGAAGCATGTCGTAAGGGGGGGTGGTTATCTCTTTCATCAAAAATCAGGTGTTTTCGCTGGAACAATAAAGGCGTCCAAATGGTATTTAATTCACTTCCCGTGGAGGAGAAACACTTTTTAAGGCCGCAGAGTGAGTAAATTGGCCATTTTCATTCACGATTACCCATTTCTCAAATCTTGTGTTTAGGGCCCCTGGAAGCTTGAAAATCACTTTAAACATCTCATTTTATCTCTAAAAGTGATTATCCACGTACAATGTTAATTGTAGTTCAAAGACGCCACATTTGAAAATGAACCATTGTTTTAGTTTCAGAAGCATGCCGTAAGGGGGGGTGGTTATCTCTTTCATCAAAAATCAGGCGTTTTCACTTGAACAATAAAGGCCTCCAAATGTTATTTAATTCACTTCCCGTGGAGGAGATATACTTGTTAAGGCCTCAGAGTGAGTAAATTGGCCATTTTCATTCATGTTTACCCATTCCTCAGATCTTGTGTTTAAGGCCCCTGGAAGCATGAAAATCACTTGAAACATCTCATTTCATCTTTAAAAGTGATTTTACACTTACAAATGTGAATTGTAGTTCAAAGACGCAACATTTGAAAATGGACCATTTTTTTGTTTCTGAAGCGTGTCATAAGGGGGGGTGGTTATCTCTTTCACCAAAAAACGTGCGTTTTTGATTGAACAATAAAGGCCTCCAAATGTTATTTTATTCTCTTCCCGTGGAGGAGAAACACTTTTTAAGGCCGCAGAGTGAGTAAATTGGCCATTTTCATTCACTTTTACCTATTCTAAAAATCTTGTGTTTAAGGCCCCTGGACGCATGAAAATCACTTTGAACATCTCATTTTATCTTTAAAAGTGATTTCCCACGTACAAATGTGAATTGTAGTTCAAAGACGCAACATTTGAAAACGGACCATTTTTTTAGTTTCTGAAGCATGTCGTAAGGGGGGGTGGTTATCTCTTTCATCAAAAATCGGGCGTTTTTGATTGAACAATAAAGGCCTCCAAATGTTATTTAATTCACTTTCTGGGGTGGAGAAACACTTTTTAAGGCCTCAGAGTGAGTAAATTGGCCATTTTCATTCACTTTTACCCATTTCTCAAATCTTGTGTTTAGGGCCCCTGGAAGCATGAAAATCACTTTAAACATCTCATTTTATCTTCAAAAGTGATTTTCCTTGTACAAATGTGAATTGTAGTTCAAAGAGGCAACATTTGAAAACGGACCATTTTTTTTCGTTTCTGAAGCATGTCGTAAGGGAGGGTGGTTATCTCTTTCACCAAAAAACAGGTGTTTTTGATTGAACAATAAAGGCCTCCAAATGTTATTTTATTCACTTTCCTGGGTGGAGAAATACTTGTTAAGGCCTCAGAATGAGTAAATTGGCCATTTTCATTCACTTTTACCATTCCACCAATCTTGTGTTTAAGGCCCCTGGAAGCATGAAAATCACTTTAAACATCTCATTTTATCTTTAAAAGTGATTTTCCACGTACAAATGTGAATTGTAGTTCAAAGAGACAACATGTGAAAACGGACCATTTTTTTTGTTTCTGAAGCATGTCGTAAGGGGGGGTGGTTATCTCTTTCATCAAAAATCAGGCGTTTTTGCTTGAACAATAAAGGCCTCCAAATGTTATTTCATTCACTTTCCGGGGTGGAGAAATACTTGTTAAGGCCTCAGAGTGAGTAAATTGGCCATTTTCATTCATGTTTACCCATTCCTCAAATCTTGTGTTTAGGGCCCCTGGAAGCTTGAAAATCACTTTAAACATCTCATTTTATCTTTAAAAGTGATTTTCCACGTAGAAATGTGAATTGTAGTTCAAAGAGGCAACATTTGAAAACGGACCATTTTTTTTGTTTCTGAAGCATGTCGTAAGGGGGGTGGTTATCTCTTTCATCAAAAATCAGGCGTTTTCGCTTGAACAATAAAGGCCTCCAAATGTTATTTCATTCACTTTCCGGGGTGGAGAAATACTTGTTAAGGCCTCAGAGTGAGTAAATTGGACATTTTCATTCATGTTTACCCATTCCTCAAATCTTGTGTTTAGGGCCCCTGGAAGCTTGAAAATCACTTTAAACATCTCATTTTATCTTTAAAAGTGATTTTCCACGTAGAAATGTGAATTGTAGTTCAAAGAGGCAACATTTGAAAACGGACCATTTTTTTTGTTTCTGAAGCATGTCGTAAGGGGGGTGGTTATCTCTTTCACCAAAAAACGTGTGTTTTCGATTTAACAATAAAGGCCTCCAAATGTTATTTTATTCTCTTCCCGTGGAGGAGAAACACTTTTTAAGGCCGCAGAGTGAGTAAATTGGCCATTTTCATTCACTTTTACCCATTCCAAAAATCTTGTGTTTAAGGCCCCTGGACGCATAAAAATCACTTGAAACATCTCATTTTATCTTTAAAAGTGATTTTCCACTTACAAAAGTGAATTGTAGTTCAAAGACGCAACATTTGAAAATGGACCATTTTTTCGTTTCTGAAGCATGTCGTAAGGGGGGGTGGTTATCTCTTTCAACAAAAAACGTGCGTTTGTGATTGAACAATAAAGGCCTCCAAATGTTATTTTATTCTCTTCCCGTGGAGGAGAAACACTTTTTAAGGCCGCAGAGTGAGTAAATTGGCCATTTTCATTCACTTTTACCCATTTCTCAAATCTTGTGTTTAGGGCCCCTGGAAGCATGAAAATCACTTTAAACATCTCATTTTATCTTTAAAAGTGATTTTCCTTGTACAAATGTGAATTGTAGTTCAAAGAGACAACATGTGAAAACGGACAATTTTTGTCGTTTCTGAAGCATGTCGTAAGGGAGGGTGGTTATCTCTTTCACCAAAAAACAGGCGTTTTTGATTGAACAATAAAGGCCTCCAAATGGTATTTTATTCACTTTCCGGGGTGGAGAAATACTTTTTAAGGCCTCAGAATGAGTAAGTTGGCCATTTTCATTCACTTTTACCATTCCACCAATCTTGTGTTTAAGGCCCCTGAAAGCATGAAAATCACTTTAAACATCTCATTTTATATTTAAAAGTGATTTTCCACGTACAGATGTGAATTGTAGTTCAAAGAGACAACATGTGAAAACGGACCATTTTTTTTGTTTCTGAAGCATGTCGTAAGGGGGGGTGGTTATCTCTTTCATCAAAAATCAGGCGTTTTCGCTTGAACAATAAAGGCCTCCAAATGTTATTTCATTCACTTTCCGGGGTGGAGAAATACTTGTTAAGGCCTCAGAGTGAGTAAATTGGCCATTTTCATTCATGTTTACCCATTCCTCAGATCTTGTGTTTAAGGCCCCTGGAAGCATGAAAATCACTTGAAACATCTCATTTCATCTTTAAAAGTGATTTTACACTTACAAATGTGAATTGTAGTTCAAAGACGCAACATTTGAAAATGGACCATTTTTTTTGTTTCTGAAGCGTGTCATAAGGGGGGGTGGTTATCTCTTTCACCAAAAAACGTGCGTTTTTGATTGAACAATAAAGGCCTCCAAATGTTATTTTATTCTCTTCCCGTGGAGGAGAAACACTTTTTAAGGCCGCAGAGTGAGTAAATTGGCCATTTTCATTCACTTTTACCCATTCCAAAAATCTTGTGTTTAAGGCCCCTGGACGCATGAAAATCACTTTAAACATCTCATTTTATCTGTAAAAGTGATTTTCCACGTACAAATGTGAATCGTAGTTCAAAGACGCAACATTTGAAAACGGACCATTTTTTTAGTTTCTGAAGCATGTCGTAAAGGGGGGTGGTTATCTCTTTCATCAAAAATCAGGCGTTTTCGCTTGAACAATAAAGGCCTCCAAATGTTATTTTATTCACTTCCCGTGGAGGAGAAACACTTTTTAAGGCCGCAGAGTGAGTAAATTGGCCATTTTCATTCACTTTTACCTATTCTAAAAATCTTGTGTTTAAGGCCCCTGGACGCATGAAAATCACTTTAAACATCTCACTTTATCTTTAAAAGTGATTTTCCACGTACAAATGTGAATTGTAGTTCAAAGACGCAACATTTGAAAACGGACCATTTTTTTAGTTTCTGAAGCATGTCGTAAGGGGGGGTGGTTATCTCTTTCATCAAAAATCGGGCGTTTTTGATTGAACAATAAAGGCCTCCAAATGTTATTTAATTCACTTTCTGGGGTGGAGAAACACTTTTTAAGGCCTCAGAGTGAGTAAATTGGCCATTTTCATTCACTTTTACCCATTTCTCAAATCTTGTGTTTAGGGCCCCTGGAAGCATGAAAATCACTTTAAACATCTCATTTTATCTTCAAAAGTGATTTTCCTTGTACAAATGTGAATTGTAGTTCAAAGAGGCAACATTTGAAAACGGACCATTTTTTTCTGTTTCTGAAGCATGTCGTAAGGGAGGGTGGTTATCTCATCAAAAATCAGGTGTTTTCGATTGAACAATAAAGGCCTCCAAATGTTATTTTATTCACTTTCCGGGGTGGAGAAATACTTGTTAAGGCCTCTGAATGAGTAAATTGGCCATTTTCATTCACTTTTACCATTCCACCAATCTTGTGTTTAAGGCCCCTGGAAGCATGAAAATCACTTTAAACATCTCATTTTATCTTTAAAAGTGATTTTCCACGTACAAATGTGAATTGTAGTTCAAAGAGACAACATGTGAAAACGGACCATTTTTTTTGTTTCTGAAGCATGTCGTAAGGGGGGGTGGTTATCTCTTTTATCAAAAATCAGGCGTTTTTGCTTGAACAATAAAGGCCTCCAAATGTTATTTCATTCACTTTCCGGGGTGGAGAAATACTTGTTAAGGCCTCAGAGTGAGTAAATTGGCCATTTTCATTCATGTTTACCCATTCCTCAAATCTTGTGTTTAGGGCCCCTGGAAGCTTGAAAATCACTTTAAACATCTCATTTTATCTTTAAAAGTGATTTTCCACGTAGAAATGTGAATTGTAGTTCAAAGAGGCAACATTTGAAAACGGACCATTTTTTTTGTTTCTGAAGCATGTCGTAAGGGGGGGTGGTTATCTCTTTCATCAAAAATCAGGCGTTTTCGCTTGAACAATAAAGGCCTCCAAATGGTATTTCATTTACTTTCCGGGGTGGAGAAATACTTGTTAAGGCCTCAGAGTGAGTAAATTGGCCATTTTCATTCATGTTTACCCATTCCTCAAATCTTGTGTTTAGGGCCCCTGGAAGCTTGAAAATCACTTTAAACATCTCATTTTATCTTTAAAAGTGATTTTCCACGTAGAAATGTGAATTGTAGTTCAAAGAGGCAACATTTGAAAACGGACCATTTTTTTTGTTTCTGAAGCATGTCGTAAGGGGGGGTGGTTATCTCTTTCATCAAAAATCAGGCATTTTCGATTGAACAAGAAAGGCCTCCAAATGGTATTTTATTCACTTTCTGGGGTGGAGAAACACTTTTTAAGGCCGCAGAGTGAGTAAATTGGCCATTTTCATTCACTTTTACCATTCCACAAATCTTGTGTTTAAGGCCCCTGGAAGCATGAAAATCACTTGAAACATCTCATTTCATCTTTAAAAGTGATTTTCCACTTACAAATGTGAATTGTAGTTCAAAGACCCAACATTTGAAAATGGACCATTTTTTTGTTTCTGAAGCATGTCGTAAGGGAGGGTGGTATCTCTTTCACCAAAAAACAGGCATTTTTGATTGAACAATAAAGGCCTCCAAATGTTATTTTATTCACTTTCCGGGGTGGAGAAATACTTGTTAAGGCCTCAGAATGAGTAAATTGGCCATTTTCATTCACTTTTACCATTCCACCAATCTTGTGTTTAAGGCCCCTGGAAGCATGAAAATCACTTGAAACATTTCATTTCATCTTTAAAAGTGATTTTCCACTTACAAATGTGAATTGTAGTTCAAAGAGACAACATGTGAAAACGGACCATTTTTTTTGTTTCTGAAGCATGTCGTAGGGGGGGTGGTTATCTCTTTCATCAAAAATCAGGCGTTTTTGCTTGAACAATAAAGGCCTCCAAATGTTATTTCATTCACTTTCCGGGGTGGAGAAATACTTGTTAAGGCCTCAGAGTGAGTAAATTGGCCATTTTCATTCATGTTTACCCATTCCTCAAATCTTGTGTTTAGGGCCCCTGGAAGCTTGAAAATCACTTTAAACATCTCATTTTATCTTTAAAAGTGATTTTCCACGTAGAAATGTGAATTGTAGTTCAAAGAGGCAACATTTGAAAACGGACCATTTTTTTTGTTTCAGAAGCATGTCGTAAGGGGGGGTGGTTATCTCTTTCATCAAAAATCAGGCGTTTTTGCTTGAACAATAAAGGCCTCCAAATGTTATTTAATTCACTTTCTGGGGTGGAGAAACACTTTTTAAGGCCTCAGAGTGAGTAAATTGGCCATTTTCATTCACTTTTACCCATTTCTCAAATCTTGTGTTTAGGGCCCCTGGAAGCATGAAAATCACTTTAAACATCTCATTTTATCTTCAAAAGTGATTTTCCTTGTACAAATGTGAATTGTAGTTCAAAGAGGTAACATTTGAAAACGGACAATTTTTTTTGGTTCTGAAGCATGTCGTAAGGGGGGTGGTTATCTTTTTCACCAAAAAACGTGCGTTTTCGATTTAACAATAAAGGCCTCCAAATGTTATTTTATTCTCTTCCCGTGGAGGAGAAACACTTTTTAAGGCCGCAGAGTGAGTAAATTGGCCATTTTCATTCACTTTTACCCATTCCAAAAATCTTGTGTTTAAGGCCCCTGGACGCATAAAAATCACTTGAAACATCTCATTTTATCTTTAAAAGTGATTTTCCACTTACAAATGTGAATAGTAGTTCAAAGAGGCAACATTTGAAAACGGACCATTTTTTTTGTTTCTGAAGCATGTCGTAAGGGGGGTGGTTATCTCTTTCAACAAAAAACGTGCGTTTGTGATTGAACAATAAAGGCCTCCAAATGTTATTGTATTCTCTTCCCGTGGAGGAGAAACACTTTTTAAGGCCGCAGAGTGAGTAAATTGGCCATTTTCATTCACTTTTACCCATTCCAAAAATCTTGTGTTTAAGGCCCCTGGACGCATAAAAATCACTTGAAACATCTCATTTTATCTTTAAAAGTGATTTTCCACTTACAAAAGTGAATTGTAGTTCAAAGACGCAACATTTGAAAATGGACCATTTTTTCGTTTCTGAAGCATGTCGTAAGGGGGGTGGTTATCTCTTTCAACAAAAAACGTGCGTTTGTGATTGAACAATAAAGGCCTCCAAATGTTATTGTATTCTCTTCCCGTGGAGGAGAAACACTTTTTAAGGCCGCAGAGTGAGTAAATTGGCCATTTTCATTCACTTTTACCCATTCCAAAAATCTTGTGTTTAAGGCCCCTGGAAGCATGAAAATCACCTGAAACATCTCATTTTATCTTTAAAAGTGATTTTCCTTGTACAAATGTAAATTGTAGTTCAAAGAAGCAACATTTGAAAACGGACCATTTTTTTAGTTTCTGAAGCATGTCGTAAGGGGGGGTGGTTATCTCTTTCATCAAAAATCAGGCGTTTTTGCTTGAACAATAAAGGCCTCCAAATGTTATTTAATACACTTTCTGGGGTGGAGAAACACTTTTTAAGGCCTCAGAGTGAGTAAATTGGCCATTTTCATTCACTTTTACCCATTTCTCAAATCTTGTGTTTAGGGCCCCTGGAAGCATGAAAATCACTTTAAACATCTCATTTTATCTTCAAAAGTGATTTTCCTTGTACAAATGTGAATTGTAGTTCAAAGAGGCAACATTTGAAAACGGACCATTTTTTTTGTTTCTGAAGCATGTCGTAAGGGGGGTGGTTATCTTTTTCACCAAAAAACGTGCGTTTTCGATTTAACAATAAAGGCCTCCAAATGTTATTTTATTCTCTTCCCGTGGAGGAGAAACACTTTTTAAGGCCGCAGAGTGAGTAAATTGGCCATTTTCATTCACTTTTACCCATTCCAAAAATCTTGTGTTTAAGGCCCCTGGACGCATAAAAATCACTTGAAACATCTCATTTTATCTTTAAAAGTGATTTTCCACTTACAAAAGTGAATTGTAGTTCAAAGACGCAACATTTGAAAATGGACCATTTTTTCGTTTCTGAAGCATGTCGTAAGGGGGGTGGTTATCTCTTTCAACAAAAAACGTGCGTTTGTGATTGAACAATAAAGGCCTCCAAATGTTATTGTATTCTCTTCCCGTGGAGGAGAAACACTTTTTAAGGCCGCAGAGTGAGTAAATTGGCCATTTTCATTCACTTTTACCCATTCCAAAAATCTTGTGTTTAAGGCCCCTGGAAGCATGAAAATCACCTGAAACATCTCATTTTATCTTTAAAAGTGATTTTCCTTGTACAAATGTAAATTGTAGTTCAAAGAAGCAACATTTGAAAACGGACCATTTTTTTAGTTTCTGAAGCATGTCGTAAGGGGGGGTGGTTATCTCTTTCATCAAAAATCAGGCGTTTTTGCTTGAACAATAAAGGCCTCCAAATGTTATTTAATTCACTTTCTGGGGTGGAGAAACACTTTTTAAGGCCTCAGAGTGAGTAAATTGGCCATTTTCATTCACTTTTACCCATTTCTCAAATCTTGTGTTTAGGGCCCCTGGAAGCATGAAAATCACTTTAAACATCTCATTTTATCTTCAAAAGTGATTTTCCTTGTACAAATGTGAATTGTAGTTCAAAGAGGCAACATTTGAAAACGGACCATTTTTTTTGTTTCTGAAGCATGTCGTAAGGGGGGTGGTTATCTTTTTCACCAAAAAACGTGCGTTTTCGATTTAACAATAAAGGCCTCCAAATGTTATTTTATTCTCTTCCCGTGGAGGAGAAACACTTTTTAAGGCCGCAGAGTGAGTAAATTGGCCATTTTCATTCACTTTTACCCATTCCAAAAATCTTGTGTTTAAGGCCCCTGGACGCATAAAAATCACTTGAAACATCTCATTTTATCTTTAAAAGTGATTTTCCACTTACAAAAGTGAATTGTAGTTCAAAGACGCAACATTTGAAAATGGACCATTTTTTCGTTTCTGAAGCATGTCGTAAGGGGGGTGGTTATCTCTTTCAACAAAAAACGTGCGTTTGTGATTGAACAATAAAGGCCTCCAAATGTTATTGTATTCTCTTCCCGTGGAGGAGAAACACTTTTTAAGGCCGCAGAGTGAGTAAATTGGCCATTTTCATTCACTTTTACCCATTCCAAAAATCTTGTGTTTAAGGCCCCTGGAAGCATGAAAATCACCTGAAACATCTCATTTTATCTTTAAAAGTGATTTTCCTTGTACAAATGTAAATTGTAGTTCAAAGAAGCAACATTTGAAAACGGACCATTTTTTTAGTTTCTGAAGCATGTCGTAAGGGGGGGTGGTTATCTCTTTCATCAAAAATCAGGCGTTTTTGCTTGAACAATAAAGGCCTCCAAATGTTATTTAATTCACTTTCTGGGGTGGAGAAACACTTTTTAAGGCCTCAGAGTGAGTAAATTGGCCATTTTCATTCACTTTTACCCATTTCTCAAATCTTGTGTTTAGGGCCCCTGGAAGCATGAAAATCACTTTAAACATCTCATTTTATCTTCAAAAGTGATTTTCCTTGTACAAATGTGAATTGTAGTTCAAAGAGGCAACATTTGAAAACGGACAATTTTTTTTGGTTCTGAAGCATGTCGTAAGGGGGGTGGTTATCTTTTTCACCAAAAAACGTGCGTTTTCGATTTAACAATAAAGGCCTCCAAATGTTATTTTATTCTCTTCCCGTGGAGGAGAAACACTTTTTAAGGCCGCAGAGTGAGTAAATTGGCCATTTTCATTCACTTTTACCCATTCCAAAAATCTTGTGTTTAAGGCCCCTGGACGCATAAAAATCACTTGAAACATCTCATTTTATCTTTAAAAGTGATTTTCCACTTACAAAAGTGAATTGTAGTTCAAAGACGCAACATTTGAAAATGGACCATTTTTTTGTTTCTGAAGCATGTCGTAAGGGGGGTGGTTATCTCTTTCAACAAAAAACGTGCGTTTGTGATTGAACAATAAAGGCCTCCAAATGTTATTTTATTCTCTTCCTGTGGAGGAGAAACACTTTTTAAGGCCGCAGAGTGAGTAAATTGGCCATTTTCATTCACTTTTACCCATTCCAAAAATCTTGTGTTTAAGGCCCCTGGAAGCATGAAAATCACCTGAAACGTCTCATTTTATCTTTAAAAGTGATTTTCCACTTACAAATGTGAATTGTAGTTCAAAGACGCAACATTTGAAAACGGACCATTTTTTAAGTTTCTGAAGCATGTCGTAAGGGGGGGTGGTTATCTCTTTCATCAAAAATCAGGTGTTTTCGCTGGAACAATAAAGGCGTCCAAATGGTATTTAATTCACTTCCCGTGGAGGAGAAACACCTTTTAAGGCCGCAGAGTGAGTAAATTGGCCATTTTCATTCACGATTACCCATTTCTCAAATCTTGTGTTTAGGGCCCCTGGAAGCTTGAAAATCACTTTAAACATCTCATTTTATCTCTAAAAGTGATTATCCACGTACAATGTTAATTGTAGTTCAAAGACGCCACATTTGAAAATGAACCATTGTTTTAGTTTCAGAAGCATGCCGTAAGGGGGGGTGGTTATCTCTTTCATCAAAAATCAGGCGTTTTCACTTGAACAATAAAGGCCTCCAAATGTTATTTAATTCACTTCCCGTGGAGGAGATATACTTGTTAAGGCCTCAGAGTGAGTAAATTGGCCATTTTCATTCATGTTTACCCATTCCTCAGATCTTGTGTTTAAGGCCCCTGGAAGCATGAAAATCACTTGAAACATCTCATTTCATCTTTAAAAGTGATTTTACACTTACAAATGTGAATTGTAGTTCAAAGACGCAACATTTGAAAATGGACCATTTTTTTTGTTTCTGAAGCGTGTCATAAGGGGGGGTGGTTATCTCTTTCACCAAAAAACGTGCGTTTTTGATTGAACAATAAAGGCCTCCAAATGTTATTTTATTCTCTTCCCGTGGAGGAGAAACACTTTTTAAGGCCGCAGAGTGAGTAAATTGCCCATTTTCATTCACTTTTACCTATTCTAAAAATCTTGTGTTTAAGGCCCCTGGACGCATGAAAATCACTTTGAACATCTCATTTTATCTTTAAAAGTGATTTCCCACGTACAAATGTGAATTGTAGTTCAAAGACGCAACATTTGAAAACGGACCATTTTTTTAGTTTCTGAAGCATGTCGTAAGGGGGGGTGGTTATCTCTTTCAACAAAAAACGTGCGTTTGTGATTGAACAATAAAGGCCTCCAAATGTTATTGTATTCTCTTCCCGTGGAGGAGAAACACTTTTTAAGGCCGCAGAGTGAGTAAATTGGCCATTTTCATTCACTTTTACCCATTCCAAAAATCTTGTGTTTAAGGCCCCTGGAAGCATGAAAATCACCTGAAACATCTCATTTTATCTTTAAAAGTGATTTTCCTTGTACAAATGTAAATTGTAGTTCAAAGAAGCAACATTTGAAAACGGACCATTTTTTTGGTTTCTGAAGCATGTCGTAAGGGAGGGTGGTTATCTCTTTCATCAAAAATCAGGCGTTTTTGCTTGAACAATAAAGGCCTCCAAATGTTATTTAATTCACTTTCTGGGGTGGAGAAACACTTTTTAAGGCCTCAGAGTGAGTAAATTGGCCATTTTCATTCACTTTTACCCATTTCTCAAATCTTGTGTTTAGGGCCCCTGGAAGCATGAAAATCACTTTAAACATCTCATTTTATCTTCAAAAGTGATTTTCCTTGTACAAATGTGAATTGTAGTTCAAAGAGGCAACATTTGAAAACGGACAATTTTTTTTGGTTCTGAAGCATGTCGTAAGGGGGGTGGTTATCTTTTTCACCAAAAAACGTGCGTTTTCGATTTAACAATAAAGGCCTCCAAATGTTATTTTATTCTCTTCCCGTGGAGGAGAAACACTTTTTAAGGCCGCAGAGTGAGTAAATTGGCCATTTTCATTCACTTTTACCCATTCCAAAAATCTTGTGTTTAAGGCCCCTGGACGCATAAAAATCACTTGAAACATCTCATTTTATCTTTAAAAGTGATTTTCCACTTACAAAAGTGAATTGTAGTTCAAAGACGCAACATTTGAAAATGGACCATTTTTTCGTTTCTGAAGCATGTCGTAAGGGGGGTGGTTATCTCTTTCAACAAAAAACGTGCGTTTGTGATTGAACAATAAAGGCCTCCAAATGTTATTTTATTCTCTTCCTGTGGAGGAGAAACACTTTTTAAGGCCGCAGAGTGAGTAAATTGGCCATTTTCATTCACTTTTACCCATTCCAAAAATCTTGTGTTTAAGGCCCCTGGAAGCATGAAAATCACCTGAAACATCTCATTTTATCTTTAAAAGTGATTTTCCACTTACAAATGTGAATTGTAGTTCAAAGACGCAACATTTGAAAACGGACCATTTTTTAAGTTTCTGAAGCATGTCGTAAGGGGGGGTGGTTATCTCTTTCATCAAAAATCAGGTGTTTTCGCTGGAACAATAAAGGCGTCCAAATGGTATTTAATTCACTTCCCGTGGAGGAGAAACACTTTTTAAGGCCGCAGAGTGAGTAAATTGGCCATTTTCATTCACGATTACCCATTTCTCAAATCTTGTGTTTAGGGCCCCTGGAAGCTTGAAAATCACTTTAAACATCTCATTTTATCTCTAAAAGTGATTATCCACGTACAATGTTAATTGTAGTTCAAAGACGCCACATTTGAAAATGAACCATTGTTTTAGTTTCAGAAGCATGCCGTAAGGGGGGGTGGTTATCTCTTTCATCAAAAATCAGGCGTTTTCACTTGAACAATAAAGGCCTCCAAATGTTATTTAATTCACTTCCCGTGGAGGAGATATACTTGTTAAGGCCTCAGAGTGAGTAAATTGGCCATTTTCATTCATGTTTACCCATTCCTCAGATCTTGTGTTTAAGGCCCCTGGAAGCATGAAAATCACTTGAAACATCTCATTTCATCTTTAAAAGTGATTTTACACTTACAAATGTGAATTGTAGTTCAAAGACGCAACATTTGAAAATGGACCATTTTTTTGTTTCTGAAGCGTGTCATAAGGGGGGGTGGTTATCTCTTTCACCAAAAAACGTGCGTTTTTGATTGAACAATAAAGGCCTCCAAATGTTATTTTATTCTCTTCCCGTGGAGGAGAAACACTTTTTAAGGCCGCAGAGTGAGTAAATTGGCCATTTTCATTCACTTTTACCTATTCTAAAAATCTTGTGTTTAAGGCCCCTGGACGCATGAAAATCACTTTGAACATCTCATTTTATCTTTAAAAGTGATTTCCCACGTACAAATGTGAATTGTAGTTCAAAGACGCAACATTTGAAAACGGACCATTTTTTTAGTTTCTGAAGCATGTCGTAAGGGGGGGTGGTTATCTCTTTCATCAAAAATCGGGCGTTTTTGATTGAACAATAAAGGCCTCCAAATGTTATTTAATTCACTTTCTGGGGTGGAGAAACACTTTTTAAGGCCTCAGAGTGAGTAAATTGGCCATTTTCATTCACTTTTACCCATTTCTCAAATCTTGTGTTTAGGGCCCCTGGAAGCATGAAAATCACTTTAAACATCTCATTTTATCTTCAAAAGCGATTTTCCTTGTACAAATGTGAATTGTAGTTCAAAGAGGCAACATTTGAAAACGGACCATTTTTTTTCGTTTCTGAAGCATGTCGTAAGGGAGGGTGGTTATCTCTTTCACCAAAAAACAGGTGTTTTTGATTGAACAATAAAGGCCTCCAAATGTTATTTTATTCACTTTCCTGGGTGGAGAAATACTTGTTAAGGCCTCAGAATGAGTAAATTGGCCATTTTCATTCACTTTTACCATTCCACCAATCTTGTGTTTAAGGCCCCTGGAAGCATGAAAATCACTTTAAACATCTCATTTTATCTTTAAAAGTGATTTTCCACGTACAAATGTGAATTGTAGTTCAAAGAGACAACATGTGAAAACGGACCATTTTTTTTGTTTCTGAAGCATGTCGTAAGGGGGGGTGGTTATCTCTTTCATCAAAAATCAGGCGTTTTTGCTTGAACAATAAAGGCCTCCAAATGTTATTTCATTCACTTTCCGGGGTGGAGAAATACTTGTTAAGGCCTCAGAGTGAGTAAATTGGCCATTTTCATTCATGTTTACCCATTCCTCAAATCTTGTGTTTAGGGCCCCTGGAAGCTTGAAAATCACTTTAAACATCTCATTTTATCTTTAAAAGTGATTTTCCACGTAGAAATGTGAATTGTAGTTCAAAGAGGCAACATTTGAAAACGGACCATTTTTTTTGTTTCTGAAGCATGTCGTAAGGGGGGTGGTTATCTCTTTCATCAAAAATCAGGCGTTTTCGCTTGAACAATAAAGGCCTCCAAATGTTATTTCATTCACTTTCCGGGGTGGAGAAATACTTGTTAAGGCCTCAGAGTGAGTAAATTGGACATTTTCATTCATGTTTACCCATTCCTCAAATCTTGTGTTTAGGGCCCCTGGAAGCTTGAAAATCACTTTAAACATCTCATTTTATCTTTAAAAGTGATTTTCCACGTAGAAATGTGAATTGTAGTTCAAAGAGGCAACATTTGAAAACGGACCATTTTTTTTGTTTCTGAAGCATGTCGTAAGGGGGGTGGTTATCTCTTTCACCAAAAAACGTGCGTTTTCGATTTAACAATAAAGGCCTCCAAATGTTATTTTATTCTCTTCCCGTGGAGGAGAAACACTTTTTAAGGCCGCAGAGTGAGTAAATTGGCCATTTTCATTCACTTTTACCCATTCCAAAAATCTTGTGTTTAAGGCCCCTGGACGCATAAAAATCACTTGAAACATCTCATTTTATCTTTAAAAGTGATTTTCCACTTACAAAAGTGAATTGTAGTTCAAAGACGCAACATTTGAAAATGGACCATTTTTTCGTTTCTGAAGCATGTCGTAAGGGGGGTGGTTATCTCTTTCAACAAAAAACGTGCGTTTGTGATTGAACAATAAAGGCCTCCAAATGTTATTTTATTCTCTTCCCGTGGAGGAGAAACACTTTTTAAGGCCGCAGAGTGAGTAAATTGGCCATTTTCATTCACTTTTACCCATTTCTCAAATCTTGTGTTTAGGGCCCCTGGAAGCATGAAAATCACTTTAAACATCTCATTTTATCTTTAAAAGTGATTTTCCTTGTACAAATGTGAATTGTAGTTTAAAGAGACAACATGTGAAAACGGACAATTTTTGTCGTTTCTGAAGCATGTCGTAAGGGAGGGTGGTTATCTCTTTCACCAAAAAACAGGCGTTTTTGATTGAACAATAAAGGCCTCCAAATGGTATTTTATTCACTTTCCGGGGTGGAGAAATACTTTTTAAGGCCTCAGAATGAGTAAGTTGGCCATTTTCATTCACTTTTACCATTCCACCAATCTTGTGTTTAAGGCCCCTGAAAGCATGAAAATCACTTTAAACATCTCATTTTATATTTAAAAGTGATTTTCCACGTACAGATGTGAATTGTAGTTCAAAGAGACAACATGTGAAAACGGACCATTTTTTTTGTTTCTGAAGCATGTCGTAAGGGGGGGTGGTTATCTCTTTCATCAAAAATCAGGCGTTTTCGCTTGAACAATAAAGGCCTCCAAATGTTATTTCATTCACTTTCCGGGGTGGAGAAATACTTGTTAAGGCCTCAGAGTGAGTAAATTGGCCATTTTCATTCATGTTTACCCATTCCTCAGATCTTGTGTTTAAGGCCCCTGGAAGCATGAAAATCACTTGAAACATCTCATTTCATCTTTAAAAGTGATTTTACACTTACAAATGTGAATTGTAGTTCAAAGACGCAACATTTGAAAATGGACCATTTTTTTTGTTTCTGAAGCGTGTCATAAGGGGGGGTGGTTATCTCTTTCACCAAAAAACGTGCGTTTTTGATTGAACAATAAAGGCCTCCAAATGTTATTTTATTCTCTTCCCGTGGAGGAGAAACACTTTTTAAGGCCGCAGAGTGAGTAAATTGGCCATTTTCATTCACTTTTACCCATTCCAAAAATCTTGTGTTTAAGGCCCCTGGACGCATGAAAATCACTTTAAACATCTCATTTTATCTGTAAAAGTGATTTTCCACGTACAAATGTGAATCGTAGTTCAAAGACGCAACATTTGAAAACGGACCATTTTTTTAGTTTCTGAAGCATGTCGTAAAGGGGGGTGGTTATCTCTTTCATCAAAAATCAGGCGTTTTCGCTTGAACAATAAAGGCCTCCAAATGTTATTTTATTCACTTCCCGTGGAGGAGAAACACTTTTTAAGGCCGCAGAGTGAGTAAATTGGCCATTTTCATTCACTTTTACCTATTCTAAAAATCTTGTGTTTAAGGCCCCTGGACGCATGAAAATCACTTTAAACATCTCACTTTATCTTTAAAAGTGATTTTCCACGTACAAATGTGAATTGTAGTTCAAAGACGCAACATTTGAAAACGGACCATTTTTTTCTGTTTCTGAAGCATGTCGTAAGGGAGGGTGGTTATCTCATCAAAAATCAGGTGTTTTCGATTGAACAATAAAGGCCTCCAAATGTTATTTTATTCACTTTCCGGGGTGGAGAAATACTTGTTAAGGCCTCAGAATGAGTAAATTGGCCATTTTCATTCACTTTTACCATTCCACCAATCTTGTGTTTAAGGCCCCTGGAAGCATGAAAATCACTTTAAACATCTCATTTTATCTTTAAAAGTGATTTTCCACGTACAAATGTGAATTGTAGTTCAAAGAGACAACATGTGAAAACGGACCATTTTTTTTGTTTCTGAAGCATGTCGTAAGGGGGGGTGGTTATCTCTTTTATCAAAAATCAGGCGTTTTTGCTTGAACAATAAAGGCCTCCAAATGTTATTTCATTCACTTTCCGGGGTGGAGAAATACTTGTTAAGGCCTCAGAGTGAGTAAATTGGCCATTTTCATTCATGTTTACCCATTCCTCAAATCTTGTGTTTAGGGCCCCTGGAAGCTTGAAAATCACTTTAAACATCTCATTTTATCTTTAAAAGTGATTTTCCACGTAGAAATGTGAATTGTAGTTCAAAGAGGCAACATTTGAAAACGGACCATTTTTTTTGTTTCTGAAGCATGTCGTAAGGGGGGGTGGTTATCTCTTTCATCAAAAATCAGGCGTTTTCGCTTGAACAATAAAGGCCTCCAAATGGTATTTCATTTACTTTCCGGGGTGGAGAAATACTTGTTAAGGCCTCAGAGTGAGTAAATTGGCCATTTTCATTCATGTTTACCCATTCCTCAAATCTTGTGTTTAGGGCCCCTGGAAGCTTGAAAATCACTTTAAACATCTCATTTTATCTTTAAAAGTGATTTTCCACGTAGAAATGTGAATTGTAGTTCAAAGAGGCAACATTTGAAAACGGACCATTTTTTTTGTTTCTGAAGCATGTCGTAAGGGGGGGTGGTTATCTCTTTCATCAAAAATCAGGCATTTTCGATTGAACAAGAAAGGCCTCCAAATGGTATTTTATTCACTTTCTGGGGTGGAGAAACACTTTTTAAGGCCGCAGAGTGAGTAAATTGGCCATTTTCATTCACTTTTACCATTCCACAAATCTTGTGTTTAAGGCCCCTGGAAGCATGAAAATCACTTGAAACATCTCATTTCATCTTTAAAAGTGATTTTCCACTTACAAATGTGAATTGTAGTTCAAAGACCCAACATTTGAAAATGGACCATTTTTTTGTTTCTGAAGCATGTCGTAAGGGAGGGTGGTATCTCTTTCACCAAAAAACAGGCATTTTTGATTGAACAATAAAGGCCTCCAAATGTTATTTTATTCACTTTCCGGGGTGGAGAAATACTTGTTAAGGCCTCAGAATGAGTAAATTGGCCATTTTCATTCACTTTTACCATTCCACCAATCTTGTGTTTAAGGCCCCTGGAAGCATGAAAATCACTTGAAACATTTCATTTCATCTTTAAAAGTGATTTTCCACTTACAAATGTGAATTGTAGTTCAAAGAGACAACATGTGAAAACGGACCATTTTTTTTGTTTCTGAAGCATGTCGTAGGGGGGGTGGTTATCTCTTTCATCAAAAATCAGGCGTTTTTGCTTGAACAATAAAGGCCTCCAAATGTTATTTCATTCACTTTCCGGGGTGGAGAAATACTTGTTAAGGCCTCAGAGTGAGTAAATTGGCCATTTTCATTCATGTTTACCCATTCCTCAAATCTTGTGTTTAGGGCCCCTGGAAGCTTGAAAATCACTTTAAACATCTCATTTTATCTTTAAAAGTGATTTTCCACGTAGAAATGTGAATTGTAGTTCAAAGAGGCAACATTTGAAAACGGACCATTTTTTTTGTTTCAGAAGCATGTCGTAAGGGGGGGTGGTTATCTCTTTCATCAAAAATCAGGCGTTTTTGCTTGAACAATAAAGGCCTCCAAATGTTATTTAATTCACTTTCTGGGGTGGAGAAACACTTTTTAAGGCCTCAGAGTGAGTAAATTGGCCATTTTCATTCACTTTTACCCATTTCTCAAATCTTGTGTTTAGGGCCCCTGGAAGCATGAAAATCACTTTAAACATCTCATTTTATCTTCAAAAGTGATTTTCCTTGTACAAATGTGAATTGTAGTTCAAAGAGGCAACATTTGAAAACGGACAATTTTTTTTGGTTCTGAAGCATGTCGTAAGGGGGGTGGTTATCTTTTTCACCAAAAAACGTGCGTTTTCGATTTAACAATAAAGGCCTCCAAATGTTATTTTATTCTCTTCCCGTGGAGGAGAAACACTTTTTAAGGCCGCAGAGTGAGTAAATTGGCCATTTTCATTCACTTTTACCCATTCCAAAAATCTTGTGTTTAAGGCCCCTGGACGCATAAAAATCACTTGAAACATCTCATTTTATCTTTAAAAGTGATTTTCCACTTACAAATGTGAATAGTAGTTCAAAGAGGCAACATTTGAAAACGGACCATTTTTTTTGTTTCTGAAGCATGTCGTAAGGGGGGTGGTTATCTCTTTCAACAAAAAACGTGCGTTTGTGATTGAACAATAAAGGCCTCCAAATGTTATTGTATTCTCTTCCCGTGGAGGAGAAACACTTTTTAAGGCCGCAGAGTGAGTAAATTGGCCATTTTCATTCACTTTTACCCATTCCAAAAATCTTGTGTTTAAGGCCCCTGGACGCATAAAAATCACTTGAAACATCTCATTTTATCTTTAAAAGTGATTTTCCACTTACAAAAGTGAATTGTAGTTCAAAGACGCAACATTTGAAAATGGACCATTTTTTTGTTTCTGAAGCATGTCGTAAGGGGGGTGGTTATCTCTTTCAACAAAAAACGTGCGTTTGTGATTGAACAATAAAGGCCTCCAAATGTTATTTTATTCTCTTCCTGTGGAGGAGAAACACTTTTTAAGGCCGCAGAGTGAGTAAATTGGCCATTTTCATTCACTTTTACCCATTCCAAAAATCTTGTGTTTAAGGCCCCTGGAAGCATGAAAATCACCTGAAACATCTCATTTTATCTTTAAAAGTGATTTTCCACTTACAAATGTGAATTGTAGTTCAAAGACGCAACATTTGAAAACGGACCATTTTTTAAGTTTCTGAAGCATGTCGTAAGGGGGGGTGGTTATCTCTTTCATCAAAAATCAGGTGTTTTCGCTGGAACAATAAAGGCGTCCAAATGGTATTTAATTCACTTCCCGTGGAGGAGAAACACTTTTTAAGGCCGCAGAGTGAGTAAATTGGCCATTTTCATTCACGATTACCCATTTCTCAAATCTTGTGTTTAGGGCCCCTGGAAGCTTGAAAATCACTTTAAACATCTCATTTTATCTCTAAAAGTGATTATCCACGTACAATGTTAATTGTAGTTCAAAGACGCCACATTTGAAAATGAACCATTGTTTTAGTTTCAGAAGCATGCCGTAAGGGGGGGTGGTTATCTCTTTCATCAAAAATCAGGCGTTTTCACTTGAACAATAAAGGCCTCCAAATGTTATTTAATTCACTTCCCGTGGAGGAGATATACTTGTTAAGGCCTCAGAGTGAGTAAATTGGCCATTTTTATTCATGTTTACCCATTCCTCAGATCTTGTGTTTAAGGCCCTTGGAAGCATGAAAATCACTTGAAACATCTCATTTCATCTTTAAAAGTGATTTTACACTTACAAATGTGAATTGTAGTTCAAAGACGCAACATTTGAAAATGGACCATTTTTTTTGTTTCTGAAGCGTGTCATAAGGGGGGGTGGTTATCTCTTTCACCAAAAAACGTGCGTTTTCGATTTAACAATAAAGGCCTCCAAATGTTATTTTATTCTCTTCCCGTGGAGGAGAAACACTTTTTAAGGCCGCAGAGTGAGTAAATTGGCCATTTTCATTCACTTTTACCCATTCCAAAAATCTTGTGTTTAAGGCCCCTGGAAGCATGAAAATCACCTGAAACATCTCATTTTATCTTTAAAAGTGATTTTCCACTTACAAATGTGAATTGTAGTTCAAAGACGCAACATTTGAAAACGGACCATTTTTTAAGTTTCTGAAGCATGTCGTAAGGGGGGGTGGTTATCTCTTTCATCAAAAATCAGGTGTTTTCGCTGGAACAATAAAGGCGTCCAAATGGTATTTAATTCACTTCCCGTGGAGGAGAAACACTTTTTAAGGCCGCAGAGTGAGTAAATTGGCCATTTTCATTCACGATTACCCATTTCTCAAATCTTGTGTTTAGGGCCCCTGGAAGCTTGAAAATCACTTTAAACATCTCATTTTATCTCTAAAAGTGATTATCCACGTACAATGTTAATTGTAGTTCAAAGACGCCACATTTGAAAATGAACCATTGTTTTAGTTTCAGAAGCATGCCGTAAGGGGGGGTGGTTATCTCTTTCATCAAAAATCAGGCGTTTTCACTTGAACAATAAAGGCCTCCAAATGTTATTTAATTCACTTCCCGTGGAGGAGATATACTTGTTAAGGCCTCAGAGTGAGTAAATTGGCCATTTTCATTCATGTTTACCCATTCCTCAGATCTTGTGTTTAAGGCCCCTGGAAGCATGAAAATCACTTGAAACATCTCATTTCATCTTTAAAAGTGATTTTACACTTACAAATGTGAATTGTAGTTCAAAGACGCAACATTTGAAAATGGACCATTTTTTTGTTTCTGAAGCGTGTCATAAGGGGGGGTGGTTATCTCTTTCACCAAAAAACGTGCGTTTTTGATTGAACAATAAAGGCCTCCAAATGTTATTTTATTCTCTTCCCGTGGAGGAGAAACACTTTTTAAGGCCGCAGAGTGAGTAAATTGGCCATTTTCATTCACTTTTACCTATTCTAAAAATCTTGTGTTTAAGGCCCCTGGACGCATGAAAATCACTTTGAACATCTCATTTTATCTTTAAAAGTGATTTCCCACGTACAAATGTGAATTGTAGTTCAAAGACGCAACATTTGAAAACGGACCATTTTTTTAGTTTCTGAAGCATGTCGTAAGGGGGGGTGGTTATCTCTTTCATCAAAAATCGGGCGTTTTTGATTGAACAATAAAGGCCTCCAAATGTTATTTAATTCACTTTCTGGGGTGGAGAAACACTTTTTAAGGCCTCAGAGTGAGTAAATTGGCCATTTTCATTCACTTTTACCCATTTCTCAAATCTTGTGTTTAGGGCCCCTGGAAGCATGAAAATCACTTTAAACATCTCATTTTATCTTCAAAAGTGATTTTCCTTGTACAAATGTGAATTGTAGTTCAAAGAGGCAACATTTGAAAACGGACCATTTTTTTTCGTTTCTGAAGCATGTCGTAAGGGAGGGTGGTTATCTCTTTCACCAAAAAACAGGTGTTTTTGATTGAACAATAAAGGCCTCCAAATGTTATTTTATTCACTTTCCTGGGTGGAGAAATACTTGTTAAGGCCTCAGAATGAGTAAATTGGCCATTTTCATTCACTTTTACCATTCCACCAATCTTGTGTTTAAGGCCCCTGGAAGCATGAAAATCACTTTAAACATCTCATTTTATCTTTAAAAGTGATTTTCCACGTACAAATGTGAATTGTAGTTCAAAGAGACAACATGTGAAAACGGACCATTTTTTTTGTTTCTGAAGCATGTCGTAAGGGGGGGTGGTTATCTCTTTCATCAAAAATCAGGCGTTTTTGCTTGAACAATAAAGGCCTCCAAATGTTATTTCATTCACTTTCCGGGGTGGAGAAATACTTGTTAAGGCCTCAGAGTGAGTAAATTGGCCATTTTCATTCATGTTTACCCATTCCTCAAATCTTGTGTTTAGGGCCCCTGGAAGCTTGAAAATCACTTTAAACATCTCATTTTATCTTTAAAAGTGATTTTCCACGTAGAAATGTGAATTGTAGTTCAAAGAGGCAACATTTGAAAACGGACCATTTTTTTTGTTTCTGAAGCATGTCGTAAGGGGGGTGGTTATCTCTTTCATCAAAAATCAGGCGTTTTCGCTTGAACAATAAAGGCCTCCAAATGTTATTTCATTCACTTTCCGGGGTGGAGAAATACTTGTTAAGGCCTCAGAGTGAGTAAATTGGACATTTTCATTCATGTTTACCCATTCCTCAAATCTTGTGTTTAGGGCCCCTGGAAGCTTGAAAATCACTTTAAACATCCCATTTTATCTTTAAAAGTGATTTTCCACGTAGAAATGTGAATTGTAGTTCAAAGAGGCAACATTTGAAAACGGACCATTTTTTTTGTTTCTGAAGCATGTCGTAAGGGGGGTGGTTATCTCTTTCACCAAAAAACGTGCGTTTTCGATTTAACAATAAAGGCCTCCAAATGTTATTTTATTCTCTTCCCGTGGAGGAGAAACACTTTTTAAGGCCGCAGAGTGAGTAAATTGGCCATTTTCATTCACTTTTACCCATTCCAAAAATCTTGTGTTTAAGGCCCCTGGACGCATAAAAATCACTTGAAACATCTCATTTTATCTTTAAAAGTGATTTTCCACTTACAAAAGTGAATTGTAGTTCAAAGACGCAACATTTGAAAATGGACCATTTTTTCGTTTCTGAAGCATGTCGTAAGGGGGGTGGTTATCTCTTTCAACAAAAAACGTGCGTTTGTGATTGAACAATAAAGGCCTCCAAATGTTATTTTATTCTCTTCCCGTGGAGGAGAAACACTTTTTAAGGCCGCAGAGTGAGTAAATTGGCCATTTTCATTCACTTTTACCCATTCCAAAAATCTTGTGTTTAAGGCCCCTGGAAGCATGAAAATCACCTGAAACATCTCATTTTATCTTTAAAAGTGATTTTCCACTTACAAATGTGAATTGTAGTTCAAAGACGCAACATTTGAAAACGGACCATTTTTTTAGTTTCTGAAGCATGTCATACTTGCATGAAGCATAGTTTCTGTTATTTAATTCACTTCCCGTGGAGGAGAAAGACTTTTTAAGGCCGCAGAGTGAGTAAATTGGCCATTTTCATTCACTTTTACCCATTTCTCAAATCTTGTGTTTAGGGCACCTGGAAGCATGAAAATCACTTTAAACATCTCATTTTATCTTTAAAAGTGATTTTCCTTGTACAAATGTGAATTGTAGTTCAAAGAGACAACATGTGAAAACGGACAATTTTTGTCGTTTCTGAAGCATGTCGTAAGGGAGGGTGGTTATCTCTTTCACCAAAAAACAGGCGTTTTTGATTGAACAATAAAGGCCTCCAAATGGTATTTTATTCACTTTCCGGGGTGGAGAAATACTTTTTAAGGCCTCAGAATGAGTAAGTTGGCCATTTTCATTCACTTTTACCATTCCACCAATCTTGTGTTTAAGGCCCCTGGAAGCATGAAAATCACTTTAAACATCTCATTTTATATTTAAAAGTGATTTTCCACGTACAGATGTGAATTGTAGTTCAAAGAGACAACATGTGAAAACGGACCATTTTTTTTTTTTCTGAAGCATGTCGTAAGGGGGGGTGGTTATCTCTTTCATCAAAAATCAGGCGTTTTCGCTTGAACAATAAAGGCCTCCAAATGTTATTTCATTCACTTTCCGGGGTGGAGAAATACTTGTTAAGGCCTCAGAGTGAGTAAATTGGCCATTTTCATTCATGTTTACCCATTCCTCAGATCTTGTGTTTAAGGCCCCTGGAAGCATGAAAATCACTTGAAACATCTCATTTCATCTTTAAAAGTGATTTTACACTTACAAATGTGAATTGTAGTTCAAAGACACAACATTTGAAAATGGACCATTTTTTTTGTTTCTGAAGCGTGTCATAAGGGGGGGGGTTATCTCTTTCACCAAAAAACGTGCGTTTTTGATTGAACAATAAAGGCCTCCAAATGTTATTTTATTCTCTTCCCGTGGAGGAGAAACACTTTTTAAGGCCGCAGAGTGAGTAAATTGGCCATTTTCATTCACTTTTACCCATTCCAAAAATCTTGTGTTTAAGGCCCCTGGACGCATGAAAATCACTTTAAACATCTCATTTTATCTGTAAAAGTGATTTTCCACGTACAAATGTGAATCGTAGTTCAAAGACGCAACATTTGAAAACGGACCATTTTTTTAGTTTCTGAAGCATGTCGTAAAGGGGGGTGGTTATCTCTTTCATCAAAAATCAGGCGTTTTCGCTTGAACAATAAAGGCCTCCAAATGTTATTTTATTCACTTCCCGTGGAGGAGAAACACTTTTTAAGGCCGCAGAGTGAGTAAATTGGCCATTTTCATTCACTTTTACCTATTCTAAAAATCTTGTGTTTAAGGCCCCTGGACGCATGAAAATCACTTTAAACATCTCATTTTATCTTTAAAAGTGATTTTCCACGTACAAATGTGAATTGTAGTTCAAAGACGCAACATTTGAAAACGGACCATTTTTTTAGTTTCTGAAGCATGTCGTAAGGGGGGGTGGTTATCTCTTTCATCAAAAATCGGGCGTTTTTGATTGAACAATAAAGGCCTCCAAATGTTATTTAATTCACTTTCTGGGGTGGAGAAACACTTTTTAAGGCCTCAGAGTGAGTAAATTGGCCATTTTCATTCATTTTTACCCATTTCTCAAATCTTGTGTTTAGGGCCCCTGGAAGCATGAAAATCACTTTAAACATCTCATTTTATCTTCAAAAGTGATTTTCCTTGTACAAATGTGAATTGTAGTTCAAAGAGGCAACATTTGAAAACGGACCATTTTTTTCTGTTTCTGAAGCATGTCGTAAGGGAGGGTGGTTATCTCATCAAAAATCAGGTGTTTTCGATTGAACAATAAAGGCCTCCAAATGTTATTTTATTCACTTTCCGGGGTGGAGAAATACTTGTTAAGGCCTCAGAATGAGTAAATTGGCCATTTTCATTCACTTTTACCATTCCACCAATCTTGTGTTTAAGGCCCCTGGAAGCATGAAAATCACTTTAAACATCTCATTTTATCTTTAAAAGTGATTTTCCACGTACAAATGTGAATTGTAGTTCAAAGAGACAACATGTGAAAACGGACCATTTTTTTTGTTCCTGAAGCATGTCGTAAGGGGGGGTGGTTATCTCTTTTATCAAAAATCAGGCGTTTTTGCTTGAACAATAAAGGCCTCCAAATGTTATTTCATTCACTTTCCGGGGTGGAGAAATACTTGTTAAGGCCTCAGAGTGAGTAAATTGGCCATTTTCATTCATGTTTACCCATTCCTCAAATCTTGTGTTTAGGGCCCCTGGAAGCTTGAAAATCACTTTAAACATCTCATTTTATCTTTAAAAGTGATTTTCCACGTAGAAATGTGAATTGTAGTTCAAAGAGGCAACATTTGAAAACGGACCATTTTTTTTGTTTCTGAAGCATGTCGTAAGGGGGGGTGGTTATCTCTTTCATCAAAAATCAGGCGTTTTCGCTTGAACAATAAAGGCCTCCAAATGGTATTTCATTTACTTTCCGGGGTGGAGAAATACTTGTTAAGGCCTCAGAGTGAGTAAATTGGCCATTTTCATTCATGTTTACCCATTCCTCAAATCTTGTGTTTAGGGCCCCTGGAAGCTTGAAAATCACTTTAAACATCTCATTTTATCTTTAAAAGTGATTTTCCACGTAGAAATGTGAATTGTAGTTCAAAGAGGCAACATTTGAAAACGGACCATTTTTTTTGTTTCTGAAGCATGTCGTAAGGGGGGGTGGTTATCTCTTTCATCAAAAATCAGGCATTTTCGATTGAACAAGAAAGGCCTCCAAATGGTATTTTATTCACTTTCTGGGGTGGAGAAACACTTTTTAAGGCCGCAGAGTGAGTAAATTGGCCATTTTCATTCACTTTTACCATTCCACAAATCTTGTGTTTAAGGCCCCTGGAAGCATGAAAATCACTTGAAACATCTCATTTCATCTTTAAAAGTGATTTTCCACTTACAAATGTGAATTGTAGTTCAAAGACCCAACATTTGAAAATTGACCATTTTTTTGTTTCTGAAGCATGTCGTAAGGGAGGGTGGTATCTCTTTCACCAAAAAACAGGCATTTTTGATTGAACAATAAAGGCCTCCAAATGTTATTTTATTCACTTCCCGTGGAGGAGAAACACTTTTTAAGGCCGCAGAGTGAGTAAATTGGCCATTTTCATTCACTTTTACCCATTCTAAAAATCTTGTGTTTAAGGCCCCTGGACGCATGAAAATCACTTTAAACATCTCATTTTATCTTTAAAAGTGATTTTCCACGTACAAATGTGAATTGTAGTTCAAAGACGCAGCATTTGAAAACGGACCATTTTTTTAGTTTCTGAAGCATGTCGTAAGGGGGTGGTTATCGCTTTCATCAAAAATCAAGCGTTTTCGATTGAACAATAAAGGCCTCCAAATGTTATTTTATTCACTTTCTGGGGTGGAGAAACACTTTTTAAGGCCGCAGAGTGAGTAAATTGGCCATTTTCATTCACTTTTACCATTCCACAAATCTTGTGTTTAAGGCCCCTGGAAGCATGAAAATCACTTGAAACATCTCATTTCATCTTTAAAAGTGATTTTCCACTTACAAAAGTGAATTGTAGTTCAAAGACGCAACATTTGAAAATGGACCATTTTTTCGTTTCTGAAGCATGTCGTAAGGGGGTGGTTATCTCTTTCAACAAACAACGTGCGTTTGTGATTGATCAATAAAGGCCTCCAAATGTTATTTTATTCTCTTCCCGTGGAGGAGAAACACTTTTTAAGGCCGCAGAGTGAGTAAATTGGCCATTTTCATTCACTTTTACCCATTCCAAAAATCTTGTGTTTAAGGCCCCTGGACGCATAAAAATCACTTGAAACATCTCATTTTATCTTTAAAAGTGATTTTCCACTTACAAAAGTGAATTGTAGTTCAAAGACGCAACATTTGAAAATGGACCATTTTTTCGTTTCTGAAGCATGTCGTAAGGGGGGTGGTTATCTCTTTCAACAAAAAACGTGCGTTTGTGATTGAACAATAAAGGTCTCCAAATGTTATTTTATTCTCTTCCCGTGGAGGAGAAACACTTTTTAAGGCCGCAGAGTGAGTAAATTGGCCATTTTCATTCACTTTTACCCATTCCAAAAATCTTGTGTTTAAGGCCCCTGGAAGCATGAAAATCACTTGAAACATCTCATTTTATCTTTAAAAGTGATTTTCCACTTACAAATGTGAATTGTAGTTCAAAGACGCAACATTTGAAAACGGACCATTTTTTTAGTTTCTGAAGCATGTCGTAAGGGGGGGTGGTTATCTCTTTCATCAAAAATCAGGTGTTTTCGCTGGAACAATAAAGGCCTCCAAATGTTATTTAATTCACTTACCGTGGAGGAGAAACACTTTTTAAGGCCGCAGAGTGAGTAAATTGGCCATTTTCATTCACGATTACCCATTTCTCAAATCTTGTGTTTAGGGCCCCTGGAAGCTTGAAAATCACTTTAAACATCTCATTTTATCTCTAAAAGTGATTATCCACGTACAATGTTAATTGTAGTTCAAAGACGCCACATTTGAAAATGAACCATTTTTTTAGTTTCAGAAGCATGCCGTAAGGGGAGGTGGTTATCTCTTTCATCAAAAATCAGGCGTTTTCACTTGAACAATAAAGGCCTCCAAATGTTATTTAATTCACTTCCCGTGGAGGAGAAACACTTTTTAAGGCCGCAGAGTGAGTAAATTGGCCATTTTCATTCACTTTTACCCATTTCTCAAATCTTGTGTTTAGGGCCCCTGGAAGCATGAAAATCACTTTAAACATCTCATTTTATCTTTAAAAGTGATTTTCCTTGTACAAATGTGAATTGTAGTTCAAAGAGACAACATGTGAAAACGGACAATTTTTGTCGTTTCTGAAGCATGTCGTAAGGGAGGGTGGTTATCTCTTTCACCAAAAAACAGGCGTTTTTGATTGAACAATAAAGGCCTCCAAATGTTATTTTATTCTCTTCCCGTGGAGGAGAAACACTTTTTAAGGCCGCAGAGTGAGTAACTTGGCCATTTTCATTCACTTTTACCCTTTCCAAAAACCTTGTGTTTAAGGCCCCTGGACGCATGAAAATCACTTTAAACATCTCATTTTATCTTTAAAAGTGATTTTCCACGTACAAATGTGAATTGTAGTTCAAAGACGCAACATTTGAAAATGGACCATTTTTTTAGTTTCTGAAGCATGTCGTAAGGGGGGGTGGTTATCTCCTTCATCAAAAATCAGGCGTTTTCGCTTGAACAATAAAGACCTCCAAATGTTATTTTATTCACTTCCCGTGGAGGAGAAACACTTTTTAAGGCCGCAGAGTGAGTAAATTGGCCATTTTCATTCACTTTTACCCATTCTAAAAATCTTGTGTTTAAGGCCCCTGGACGCATGAAAATCAATTTAAACATCTCATTTTCTCTTTAAAAGTGATTTTCCACGTACAAATGTGAATTGTAGTTCAAAGATGCAACATTTGAAAACGGACCATTTTTTAGTTTCTGAAGCATGTCGTAAGGGGGGTGGTTATCTCTTTCATCAAAAATCAGGCGTTTTCGCTTGAACAATAAAGGCCTCCAAATGTTATTTTATTCACTTTCCGGGGTGGAGAAATACTTGTTAAGGCCTCAGAGTGAGTAAATTGGCCATTTTCATTCATGTTTACCCATTCCTCAGATCTTGTGTCTAGGGCCCCTGGAAGCATGAAAATCACTTTAAACATCTCATTTTATCTTTAAAAGTGATTTTCCTTGTACAAATGTGAATTGTAGTTCAAAGAGACAACATGTGAAAACGGACAATTTTTGTCGTTTCTGAAGCATGTCGTAAGGGAGGGTGGTTATCTCTTTCACCAAAAAACAGGCGTTTTTGATTGAACAATAAAGGCCTCCAAATGGTATTTTATTCACTTTCCGGGGTGGAGAAATACTTTTTAAGGCCTCAGAATGAGTAAGTTGGCCATTTTCATTCACTTTTACCATTCCACCAATCTTGTGTTTAAGGCCCCTGGAAGCATGAAAATCACTTTAAACATCTCATTTTATATTTAAAAGTGATTTTCCACGTACAGATGTGAATTGTAGTTCAAAGAGGCAACATGTGAAAATGGACCATTTTTTTGGTTTCTGAAGCATGTCGTAAGGGGGGGTGGTTATCTCTTTCATCAAAAATCAGGCGTTTTCGCTTGAACAATAAAGGCCTCCAAATGTTATTTCATTCACTTTCCGGGGTGGAGAAATACTTGTTAAGGCCTCAGAGTGAGTAAATTGGCCATTTTCATTCATGTTTACCCATTCCTCAGATCTTGTGTTTAAGGCCCCTGGAAGCATGAAAATCACTTGAAACATCTCATTTCATCTTTAAAAGTGATTTTACACTTACAAATGTGAATTGTAGTTCAAAGACGCAACATTTGAAAATGGACCATTTTTTTTGTTTCTGAAGCGTGTCATAAGGGGGGGTGGTTATCTCTTTCACCAAAAAACGTGCGTTTTTGATTGAACAATAAAGGCCTCCAAATGTTATTTTATTCTCTTCCCGTGGAGGAGAAACACTTTTTAAGGCCGCAGAGTGAGTAAATTGGCCATTTTCATTCACTTTTACCCATTCCAAAAATCTTGTGTTTAAGGCCCCTGGATGCATGAAAATCACTTTAAACATCTCATTTTATCTGTAAAAGTGATTTTCCACGTACAAATGTGAATCGTAGTTCAAAGACGCAACATTTGAAAACGGACCATTTTTTTAGTTTCTGAAGCATGTCGTAAAGGGGGGTGGTTATCTCTTTCATCAAAAATCAGGCGTTTTCGCTTGAACAATAAAGGCCTCCAAATGTTATTTTATTCACTTCCCGTGGAGGAGAAACACTTTTTAAGGCCGCAGAGTGAGTAAATTGGCCATTTTCATTCACTTTTACCTATTCTAAAAATCTTGTGTTTAAGGCCCCTGGACGCATGAAAATCACTTTAAACATCTCATTTTATCTTTAAAAGTGATTTTCCACGTACAAATGTGAATTGTAGTTCAAAGACGCAACATTTGAAAACGGACCATTTTTTTTGTTTCTGAAGCATGTCGTAAGGGGGGGTGGTTATCTCTTTCATCAAAAATCAGGCGTTTTCGCTTGAACAATAAAGGCCTCCAAATGGTATTTCATTTACTTTCCGGGGTGGAGAAATACTTGTTAAGGCCTCAGAGTGAGTAAATTGGCCATTTTCATTCATGTTTACCCATTTCTCAAATCTTGTGTTTAGGGCCCCTGGAAGCATGAAAATCACTTTAAACATCTCATTTTATCTTCAAAAGTGATTTTCCTTGTACAAATGTGAATTGTAGTTCAAAGAGGCAACATTTGAAAACGGACCATTTTTTTCTGTTTCTGAAGCATGTCGTAAGGGAGGGTGGTTATCTCATCAAAAATCAGGTGTTTTCGATTGAACAATAAAGGCCTCCAAATGTTATTTTATTCACTTTCCGGGGTGGAGAAATACTTGTTAAGGCCTCAGAATGAGTAAATTGGCCATTTTCATTCACTTTTACCATTCCACCAATCTTGTGTTTAAGGCCCCTGGAAGCATGAAAATCACTTTAAACATCTCATTTTATCTTTAAAAGTGATTTTCCACGTACAAATGTGAATTGTAGTTCAAAGAGACAACATGTGAAAACGGACCATTTTTTTTGTTTCTGAAGCATGTCGTAAGGGGGGGTGGTTATCTCTTTTATCAAAAATCAGGCGTTTTTGCTTGAACAATAAAGGCCTCCAAATGTTATTTCATTCACTTTCCGGGGTGGAGAAATACTTGTTAAGGCCTCAGAGTGAGTAAATTGGCCCTTTTCATTCATGTTTACCCATTCCTCAAATCTTGTGTTTAGGGCCCCTGGAAGCTTGAAAATCACTTTAAACATCTCATTTTATCTTTAAAAGTGATTTTCCACGTAGAAATGTGAATTGTAGTTCAAAGAGGCAACATTTGAAAACGGACCATTTTTTTTGTTTCTGAAGCATGTCGTAAGGGGGGGTGGTTATCTCTTTCATCAAAAATCAGGCGTTTTCGCTTGAACAATAAAGGCCTCCAAATGGTATTTCATTTACTTTCCGGGGTGGAGAAATACTTGTTAAGGCCTCAGAGTGAGTAAATTGGCCATTTTCATTCATGTTTACCCATTTCTCAAATCTTGTGTTTAGGGCCCCTGGAAGCATGAAAATCACTTTAAACATCTCATTTTATCTTCAAAAGTGATTTTCCTTGTACAAATGTGAATTGTAGTTCAAAGAGGCAACATTTGAAAACGGACCATTTTTTTCTGTTTCTGAAGCATGTCGTAAGGGAGGGTGGTTATCTCATCAAAAATCAGGTGTTTTCGATTGAACAATAAAGGCCTCCAAATGTTATTTTATTCACTTTCCGGGGTGGAGAAATACTTGTTAAGGCCTCAGAATGAGTAAATTGGCCATTTTCATTCACTTTTACCATTCCACCAATCTTGTGTTTAAGGCCCCTGGAAGCATGAAAATCACTTTAAACATCTCATTTTATCTTTAAAAGTGATTTTCCACGTACAAATGTGAATTGTAGTTCAAAGAGACAACATGTGAAAACGGACCATTTTTTTTGTTCCTGAAGCATGTCGTAAGGGGGGGTGGTTATCTCTTTTATCAAAAATCAGGCGTTTTTGCTTGAACAATAAAGGCCTCCAAATGTTATTTCATTCACTTTCCGGGGTGGAGAAATACTTGTTAAGGCCTCAGAGTGAGTAAATTGGCCATTTTCATTCATGTTTACCCATTCCTCAAATCTTGTGTTTAGGGCCCCTGGAAGCTTGAAAATCACTTTAAACATCTCATTTTATCTTTAAAAGTGATTTTCCACGTAGAAATGTGAATTGTAGTTCAAAGAGGCAACATTTGAAAACGGACCATTTTTTTTGTTTCTGAAGCATGTCGTAAGGGGGGGTGGTTATCTCTTTCATCAAAAATCAGGCGTTTTCGCTTGAACAATAAAGGCCTCCAAATGGTATTTCATTTACTTTCCGGGGTGGAGAAATACTTGTTAAGGCCTCAGAGTGAGTAAATTGGCCATTTTCATTCATGTTTACCCATTCCTCAAATCTTGTGTTTAGGGCCCCTGGAAGCTTGAAAATCACTTTAAACATCTCATTTTATCTTTAAAAGTGATTTTCCACGTAGAAATGTGAATTGTAGTTCAAAGAGGCAACATTTGAAAACGGACCATTTTTTTTGTTTCTGAAGCATGTCGTAAGGGGGGGTGGTTATCTCTTTCATCAAAAATCAGGCATTTTCGATTGAACAAGAAAGGCCTCCAAATGGTATTTTATTCACTTTCTGGGGTGGAGAAACACTTTTTAAGGCCGCAGAGTGAGTAAATTGGCCATTTTCATTCACTTTTACCATTCCACAAATCTTGTGTTTAAGGCCCCTGGAAGCATGAAAATCACTTGAAACATCTCATTTCATCTTTAAAAGTGATTTTCCACTTACAAATGTGAATTGTAGTTCAAAGACCCAACATTTGAAAATTGACCATTTTTTTGTTTCTGAAGCATGTCGTAAGGGAGGGTGGTATCTCTTTCACCAAAAAACAGGCATTTTTGATTGAACAATAAAGGCCTCCAAATGTTATTTTATTCACTTCCCGTGGAGGAGAAACACTTTTTAAGGCCGCAGAGTGAGTAAATTGGCCATTTTCATTCACTTTTACCCATTCTAAAAATCTTGTGTTTAAGGCCCCTGGACGCATGAAAATCACTTTAAACATCTCATTTTATCTTTAAAAGTGATTTTCCACGTACAAATGTGAATTGTAGTTCAAAGACGCAGCATTTGAAAACGGACCATTTTTTTAGTTTCTGAAGCATGTCGTAAGGGGGTGGTTATCGCTTTCATCAAAAATCAAGCGTTTTCGATTGAACAATAAAGGCCTCCAAATGTTATTTTATTCACTTTCTGGGGTGGAGAAACACTTTTTAAGGCCGCAGAGTGAGTAAATTGGCCATTTTCATTCACTTTTACCATTCCACAAATCTTGTGTTTAAGGCCCCTGGAAGCATGAAAATCACTTGAAACATCTCATTTCATCTTTAAAAGTGATTTTCCACTTACAAAAGTGAATTGTAGTTCAAAGACGCAACATTTGAAAATGGACCATTTTTTCGTTTCTGAAGCATGTCGTAAGGGGGTGGTTATCTCTTTCAACAAACAACGTGCGTTTGTGATTGATCAATAAAGGCCTCCAAATGTTATTTTATTCTCTTCCCGTGGAGGAGAAACACTTTTTAAGGCCGCAGAGTGAGTAAATTGGCCATTTTCATTCACTTTTACCCATTCCAAAAATCTTGTGTTTAAGGCCCCTGGACGCATAAAAATCACTTGAAACATCTCATTTTATCTTTAAAAGTGATTTTCCACTTACAAAAGTGAATTGTAGTTCAAAGACGCAACATTTGAAAATGGACCATTTTTTCGTTTCTGAAGCATGTCGTAAGGGGGGTGGTTATCTCTTTCAACAAAAAACGTGCGTTTGTGATTGAACAATAAAGGTCTCCAAATGTTATTTTATTCTCTTCCCGTGGAGGAGAAACACTTTTTAAGGCCGCAGAGTGAGTAAATTGGCCATTTTCATTCACTTTTACCCATTCCAAAAATCTTGTGTTTAAGGCCCCTGGAAGCATGAAAATCACTTGAAACATCTCATTTTATCTTTAAAAGTGATTTTCCACTTACAAATGTGAATTGTAGTTCAAAGACGCAACATTTGAAAACGGACCATTTTTTTAGTTTCTGAAGCATGTCGTAAGGGGGGGTGGTTATCTCTTTCATCAAAAATCAGGTGTTTTCGCTGGAACAATAAAGGCCTCCAAATGTTATTTAATTCACTTACCGTGGAGGAGAAACACTTTTTAAGGCCGCAGAGTGAGTAAATTGGCCATTTTCATTCACGATTACCCATTTCTCAAATCTTGTGTTTAGGGCCCCTGGAAGCTTGAAAATCACTTTAAACATCTCATTTTATCTCTAAAAGTGATTATCCACGTACAATGTTAATTGTAGTTCAAAGACGCCACATTTGAAAATGAACCATTTTTTTAGTTTCAGAAGCATGCCGTAAGGGGAGGTGGTTATCTCTTTCATCAAAAATCAGGCGTTTTCACTTGAACAATAAAGGCCTCCAAATGTTATTTAATTCACTTCCCGTGGAGGAGAAACACTTTTTAAGGCCGCAGAGTGAGTAAATTGGCCATTTTCATTCACTTTTACCCATTTCTCAAATCTTGTGTTTAGGGCCCCTGGAAGCATGAAAATCACTTTAAACATCTCATTTTATCTTTAAAAGTGATTTTCCTTGTACAAATGTGAATTGTAGTTCAAAGAGACAACATGTGAAAACGGACAATTTTTGTCGTTTCTGAAGCATGTCGTAAGGGAGGGTGGTTATCTCTTTCACCAAAAAACAGGCGTTTTTGATTGAACAATAAAGGCCTCCAAATGTTATTTTATTCTCTTCCCGTGGAGGAGAAACACTTTTTAAGGCCGCAGAGTGAGTAACTTGGCCATTTTCATTCACTTTTACCCTTTCCAAAAACCTTGTGTTTAAGGCCCCTGGACGCATGAAAATCACTTTAAACATCTCATTTTATCTTTAAAAGTGATTTTCCACGTACAAATGTGAATTGTAGTTCAAAGACGCAACATTTGAAAATGGACCATTTTTTTAGTTTCTGAAGCATGTCGTAAGGGGGGGTGGTTATCTCCTTCATCAAAAATCAGGCGTTTTCGCTTGAACAATAAAGACCTCCAAATGTTATTTTATTCACTTCCCGTGGAGGAGAAACACTTTTTAAGGCCGCAGAGTGAGTAAATTGGCCATTTTCATTCACTTTTACCCATTCTAAAAATCTTGTGTTTAAGGCCCCTGGACGCATGAAAATCAATTTAAACATCTCATTTTCTCTTTAAAAGTGATTTTCCACGTACAAATGTGAATTGTAGTTCAAAGATGCAACATTTGAAAACGGACCATTTTTTAGTTTCTGAAGCATGTCGTAAGGGGGGTGGTTATCTCTTTCATCAAAAATCAGGCGTTTTCGCTTGAACAATAAAGGCCTCCAAATGTTATTTTATTCACTTTCCGGGGTGGAGAAATACTTGTTAAGGCCTCAGAGTGAGTAAATTGGCCATTTTCATTCATGTTTACCCATTCCTCAGATCTTGTGTCTAGGGCCCCTGGAAGCATGAAAATCACTTTAAACATCTCATTTTATCTTTAAAAGTGATTTTCCTTGTACAAATGTGAATTGTAGTTCAAAGAGACAACATGTGAAAACGGACAATTTTTGTCGTTTCTGAAGCATGTCGTAAGGGAGGGTGGTTATCTCTTTCACCAAAAAACAGGCGTTTTTGATTGAACAATAAAGGCCTCCAAATGGTATTTTATTCACTTTCCGGGGTGGAGAAATACTTTTTAAGGCCTCAGAATGAGTAAGTTGGCCATTTTCATTCACTTTTACCATTCCACCAATCTTGTGTTTAAGGCCCCTGGAAGCATGAAAATCACTTTAAACATCTCATTTTATATTTAAAAGTGATTTTCCACGTACAGATGTGAATTGTAGTTCAAAGAGGCAACATGTGAAAATGGACCATTTTTTTGGTTTCTGAAGCATGTCGTAAGGGGGGGTGGTTATCTCTTTCATCAAAAATCAGGCGTTTTCGCTTGAACAATAAAGGCCTCCAAATGTTATTTCATTCACTTTCCGGGGTGGAGAAATACTTGTTAAGGCCTCAGAGTGAGTAAATTGGCCATTTTCATTCATGTTTACCCATTCCTCAGATCTTGTGTTTAAGGCCCCTGGAAGCATGAAAATCACTTGAAACATCTCATTTCATCTTTAAAAGTGATTTTACACTTACAAATGTGAATTGTAGTTCAAAGACGCAACATTTGAAAATGGACCATTTTTTTTGTTTCTGAAGCGTGTCATAAGGGGGGGTGGTTATCTCTTTCACCAAAAAACGTGCGTTTTTGATTGAACAATAAAGGCCTCCAAATGTTATTTTATTCTCTTCCCGTGGAGGAGAAACACTTTTTAAGGCCGCAGAGTGAGTAAATTGGCCATTTTCATTCACTTTTACCCATTCCAAAAATCTTGTGTTTAAGGCCCCTGGATGCATGAAAATCACTTTAAACATCTCATTTTATCTGTAAAAGTGATTTTCCACGTACAAATGTGAATCGTAGTTCAAAGACGCAACATTTGAAAACGGACCATTTTTTTAGTTTCTGAAGCATGTCGTAAAGGGGGGTGGTTATCTCTTTCATCAAAAATCAGGCGTTTTCGCTTGAACAATAAAGGCCTCCAAATGTTATTTTATTCACTTCCCGTGGAGGAGAAACACTTTTTAAGGCCGCAGAGTGAGTAAATTGGCCATTTTCATTCACTTTTACCTATTCTAAAAATCTTGTGTTTAAGGCCCCTGGACGCATGAAAATCACTTTAAACATCTCATTTTATCTTTAAAAGTGATTTTCCACGTACAAATGTGAATTGTAGTTCAAAGACGCAACATTTGAAAACGGACCATTTTTTTAGTTTCTGAAGCATGTCGTAAGGGGGGGTGGTTATCTCTTTCATCAAAAATCGGGCGTTTTTGATTGAACAATAAAGGCCTCCAAATGTTATTTAATTCACTTTCTGGGGTGGAGAAACACTTTTTAAGGCCTCAGAGTGAGTAAATTGGCCATTTTCATTCACTTTTACCCATTTCTCAAATCTTGTGTTTAGGGCCCCTGGAAGCATGAAAATCACTTTAAACATCTCATTTTATCTTCAAAAGTGATTTTCCTTGTACAAATGTGAATTGTAGTTCAAAGAGGCAACATTTGAAAACGGACCATTTTTTTCTGTTTCTGAAGCATGTCGTAAGGGAGGGTGGTTATCTCTTTCACCAAAAAACAGGTGTTTTTGATTGAACAATAAAGGCCTCCAAATGTTATTTTATTCACTTTCCGGGGTGGAGAAATACTTGTTAAGGCCTCAGAATGAGTAAATTGGCCATTTTCATTCACTTTTACCATTCCACCAATCTTGTGTTTAAGGCCCCTGGAAGCATGAAAATCACTTTAAACATCTCATTTTATCTTTAAAAGTGATTTTCCACGTACAAATGTGAATTGTAGTTCAAAGAGACAACATGTGAAAACGGACCATTTTTTTTGTTTCTGAAGCATGTCGTAAGGGGGGGTGGTTATCTCTTTTATCAAAAATCAGGCGTTTTTGCTTGAACAATAAAGGCCTCCAAATGTTATTTCATTCACTTTCCGGGGTGGAGAAATACTTGTTAAGGCCTCAGAGTGAGTAAATTGGCCCTTTTCATTCATGTTTACCCATTCCTCAAATCTTGTGTTTAGGGCCCCTGGAAGCTTGAA